>NC_092334.1:136072500-137272500 GCF_046630445.1 Rutidosis leptorrhynchoides | reverse complement strand
ACTCACTTAATGTATCCTAACAACTACTAGTTAGACACACTAATGCAAGGCCTGGTTCGCTAAGACCAATGCTCTGATACCAACTGAAAGGATCCGAAACTAATCATCCGGACGTTGTCCATATTGATTACAAACGAATTACAATAGTTGATAACATTGCGAGGTACTTGCCCTCTATATGATACATCTTACAAACGTTGCATTTATTCTTAAAAGGCAATCTATAGTTACATCCCGAATTGACATAATCGCCTGACATTTCATAATATTCAAATGACCTAAACCGCCATTTACTTAATAATAGTCTCTATGAACTTCAATGACTCGAATGCAACGCCTTATGATATAAGTCCTTAATAGCCTCAAGTAGTATCCTTAGTACGAGCTAATGCACAGCGGAAGACTTAATTCATACCTGAGAATAACATGCTTTAAAATGTCAACATAAAGTTGGTGAGATATAGGTTTAATGCCGGCAGCGATATATATATATATATATATATATATATATATATATATATATATATATATATATATATATATATATATATATATATATATATATATATATAGACCACAAGATTTCATATATAAACATTTTCATAAAAATATTCTAAGTGGTTGAGCACTTGGTAACCATACTTAACATTCAATCACGTCGCATATTCCCTTTAATATGAAATCTTACTACACCGTACCAAGTGTAGTCACAAAACGAAGTAATGTGCAACCGTTGAATATTGGTCGTCCAGTCCGGTTGGGGTTGTCAGGCCCGATAGATCTATCAACAGGATTCGCGTTTACAATACCGCTGTAAATATTAGTTACCAAGCTACAGGGAAGTATGCCAGTGGTACAACTCAACGTAGAATATATTTTTCAGTTACTTGTGTCCATAACGTAAATCATTTATAAAAACAGCGCATGTATTCTCAGCCTAAAAATATTTAGAGTTTAAAAGGGACTATATACTCACTGTTGTCTTGAAGATATAAATATTTTGACTTGGTCTTCCGGTTGATATCACGAACCTATCCATATATAATATATCAATATATTTTCATTTTTAAACAATCGTCACATATATATACTTGTTATACTTTTAATACTTTTAATAATTCCTTAGTCCGTAGTTAGCAGTCCGATGTTAGTAATTCAATTTTAATGGTTCATTTTTTAGGTGTTTAATAAACCCCCAATGAAATGAATAAAACCCCCATCGTATATGTATTGGTCGAGATTAATCTTGACCCACGGTACCGGTGTTGTCAAATGACGTGTTGCGTACATAAAGTACCGGTGTTGTCAAATGACGTGTTGCGTACAATCATGGGATCTTATGATTAATCTTCTCGTATTGTTTACGGGTGATCCTGAACCATATAAAATTGAATTATGAGTACATATATATAAAATATCATGTTATCTTAGAAAGATGTGATTTATTTAATTTCTCTCAATTATTTTCGTGGCTAAACTAGTCTTGGATATCCGATTTTGTTTCGGTCATAGTTTCTTCGTTACAACTCCGTTTTTGTTGATTCAACTTGCCATCTCCTTGGATCGAGTCCCTCTTTAAGACTATGAACTGTAAATACCTTAGTTTGTATTCAAAATCACACGGCATAGGTGAAACTTTAGTGAAACTTATGAAGTTAAACATTTTTGTTACAAAAATATCATTTAATGACCATTTTTCTAAAAATACCTATACTTTGAATTAAATCATGAAATTTTTATGTGTTAACATATTTATAGTAAAAATCATTTTCCAGAAAATAAACCTCCAATTCAAAGTTTAAGATGGTTTTTAATTATCCAACCCAAAACAGTCCCCGGTTGCACTCCGACGTCGTAAAAACAGTTTTTAAGGTATTCTTTGAAAAACCAAGTTTTACCTTGTTAAATTAGCATATATTTAAGTTATATTACAGGTCTTGAAGTATTTTAAAAGTTAAGTTAGAAGGATCTATTTAGTTTGCAAACAAGTTTGAAAACTTTCAAACTATGTTCTTGTTGTTAAAATTTTATACCACAAAATAAGATAGCTATATATATATGAATCGAATAAGGTTATGAACATAGTTACTACCTCAAGTTCCTTGGACAAGGTTGCTGTAAAAGAGGAGTAAGAACCTAGAACCAAAAGGGTGTTGGAAGTGGATGAAAGATTGGAAGTAAGTTTGTGTTCTTGGAAGGATTTCTTGAAGTGTTTTTGTATGGTTTTCTTATGGTGATTAAGTAAGGCTTTTGAAGCTAAATGATGGGGAAAATGCTTGTAGATGATCAAGTATGAAGTTAAGAGTATTTTGAGAGAGAAATGGGAGTGTAAGTATGAGAAAATGGGGTGAAGAAATGGTGTGCATGCATAAAAACGTTTTTAGTATATAAAGAAAAAAAATGATACCTAACTTTGTTTTCTTGCTAAATAATTCATGCTACTTGACAAATGGTTGGTTCCACATGTTTCTTAATCATTTAAGGCTGCTAAGGAGCAGATTTTTATTGGTATATACCAATAGTAAATACATCTAGAAGCTGCGTATGATACGGGTACATATACCCTAAATACACGTGTAGAAATCTTTGAGAAAACGGAACGAGGATTCAAATATAGCTATCTTTTGTGAATATACTTATATTGTTTTATGTATTTAAGTCCTTAAAAGTGATTAAATACATTACTTATACGTTATATGTATAAACATTATAAGTCATAAGTATTTATATCAAATAACGTTATGTATGGTTATTGTTTTGAAAACTTAAGTTAGTAGTTTCAAAATATACTTATAACTTATTGTTATTAATACAAAATGAGATATTAAAACATCCATAAACCATGTTAAATATGTATATATACATATATATACACAAACGTATAATTATCATATGTTATATAGTTCGTGATATCATCGGTCAAACTAGACGGTCAAACGTTGTGTAAAACTCTTTTCGAAAACATAAGTCTCAACAATTTGGATTGCTTATCATGTTGGTAAGGTTTAATTTATGTAAATATTAATCTTATAAGTATAGAACGATCGAAAAAGTGCGGGTCAACTTTAGGGTTTTTGCTTATCGTGTCGGAACCATATAGAGATTAGAGTTTAAATTTGGTCGGAAATTTCCGGGTCGTTACATTATGTATCTTACAAATTGTACAAGACCTGACATTTCTTTTGCAGTTAATTTGTTGGCAAGGTTCAGCTCAGCTCCTACCAAAAGACACTGGAATGGGATCAAACACATATTTCGATACCTTCGAGGAACTACTGATTTAGGATTATTTTATTCTAACGAATCAAAACAAGATTTGGTTGGTTATGCAGATGCAGGTTATTTATCTGATCCACATAAAGCTAAATCTCAAAATGGATATGTATTCCTAAATGGAGGTACCGCAATATCATGGCGTTCTCAAAAACAAACACTTGTTGCAACATCATCAAATCATGCCGAAGTAATTGCATTACATGAAGCCAGTCGGGAATGTTTTTGGTTGAGATCAATGACACAACTCATTACTGATTCTTGTGGACTAGAACGCAATAAAAGTTCAACAACTATCTATGAAGATAATGTAGCTTGCATAACACAGATGAAAGAAGGGTATATCAAAAGTGACCGAACAAAACACATACCCCCTAGATTCTTCTCATACACTCAAAATCTCATTAAGGACAACCAGATTGAAATGAGATATGTTCAGTCCAGCAAAAACTCTGCTGACCTTTTCACCAAAGCACTTCCAACTGCTATTTTCAGAACACACGTTCATAATATTGGCATGAGGCATGTTCAGAAGATGTAACAACTCAGGCGTTGCCTACTTGAGGGGGAGTCAACTCTATGCTGCACTCTTTTTCCCTTAGCTAAAGTTTTATCCCAAAGGGTTTTCTTTAGCAAGGTTTTTAACGAGGCAGTACTAGTTATTCACTAATAAAATTATCATCCAAGGGGGAGTGTTATAAAAGTAATAATTGGATGATAATTTTATTATTATTATAGATATTGTGATAATGCTAAAAACGAACATATATTTCATAGCATTATTCCTCAAGAAAGACAAGCTTTTAGTTGCAATTGTTCTATTTACAAGAGATATTCGTTTAAATAATAAAAGGTGAAGACAAAAGACAGATTCGACGAATTGAAGACGCAAACGACCAAAAAGCTCAAAAGTACAAAAGACAATCAAAAAGGTTCCAATTATTGATAAGAAACGTCTCGAAATCACAAGAGTACAAGATTCAAAACGCAAAGTACAAGATATTAAATTATACGCAAGGACGTTCGAAAATCCGGAATCGGGACCAGAGTCAACTCTTAACGCTCGACGCAACGGACTAAAAATTACAAGTTAACTATATATATAAATATAATATAATATATAATTAATTATATTAATTATATATATATTATATATATATATATTAAAAACCGTCGGCAGAGAAAACTCCAAGGACTGAGCTGTAATTTCTATCTCCGCGACTCGCGGAGTTTGAAGGGCATTTTGCCGCGAGTCGCGGAGCCCCAATTTTCAACTCTGGCTATAAAGCAAACCGAATTCTGATCAAATTTCATATCTTATTTCTCTATCTCTCTCAATATATACGATATATATATATATAATTTATATTTTAATTTTAATTTTAATTTTAAATCCTAATAATAAGGGTATGTTAGCGAATGTTGTAAGGGTGTAAGTCGAAATTCTGTCCGTGTAACGCTACGCTATTTTTAATCATTGTAAGTTATGTTCAACCTTTTTACATTAATGTCTCGTAGCTAAGTTATTATTATGCTTATTTAAAACGAAGTAATCATGATGTTGGGCTAATTACTAAAATTGGGTAATTGGGCTTTGTACCATAATTGGGGTTTGGACAAAAGAACGACACTTGTGGAAATTAGACTATGGGCTATTAATGGGCTTTATATTTGTTTAACTAAATGAAAGTTTGTTAATGTTAATATAAAGATTTACAATTGGGCGTCCCTATAAATTACCATATACACTCGATCGGACACGATGGGCGGGGTATTTATATGTACGAATAATCGTTCATTTAACCGGACACGGGAATGGATTAATAGCCACTAGAATAATTAAAACAGGGGTGAAATTACATTCAAGGGTAATTGGTGTAATTGTTAACAAAGTAGTAAAACCTTGGTTTACACGCAGTCGATAACCTGGTGTATTCATTAAACAAAGTATTAAAACCTTGTTACAATTCGAATCCCCAATTAGTTGGAATATTTAACTTCGGGTATAATAATAATTTGACAAGGACACTTGCAATTTATATTTATGACTGATGGACTGTTATGGACAAAAACCAGACGGACATATTGAATAATCCAGGACAAAGGACAATTAACCCATGGGCATAAAACTAAAATCAACACGTCAAACATCATGATTACGGAAGTTTAAATAAGCATAATTCTTTTATTTCATATTTAATTTCCTTTATTTTATATTTAATTGCACTTCTAATTATCGCATTTTTATTTATTGTTATTTAATCATACTTTTAATTATCGTACTTTTTAATTATCGCAATTTTATTTTATCGCATTTTTATTATTCGCAATTTCATTATCGTTATTTACTTTACACTTTAATTTAAGTCTTGTATTTATTTTATATTTTACATTAGGTTTTAACTGTGACTAAAATCTTAAAATCGACAAACCGGTCATTAAACGGTAAAAACCCCCCTTTATAATAATAATATTACTTATATATATATTTGTATTTTTATAAAAGTAAACTAATATAGTGTTGAGCTTTGTTTAAAGATTTCCCTGTGGAACGAACCGGACTTACTAAAAACTACACTACTGTACGATTAGGTACACTGCCTATAAGTGTTGTAGCAAGGTTTAAGTATATCCATTCTATAAATAAATAAATATCTTGTGTAAAATTGTATCGTATTTAATAGTTTTTCCTGCTAAAATTAATAACTATTTTATATACACCTCGCATAACATCAAGTATTTTTGGCGCCGCTGCCGGGGAACTATCTTAAAAGCCGGAAGCGCAACGCTAATATAAAAAAAAAAAAAGATTTTTTTTTGTTTACTTTTATTAAAATTCGTTTTTGTAAAAATACGTTTTAAAAAAGAAAAAAAAAACAAAAATATAAGTATTTTTAAGATTTTGTTAAATATTTAAGTTTTATAAGTTTCTTTATTTCTATTTTAGTTTATAAAAATATAAGTTTTATTTTAAAATCTTTTATTTATTTAAAAAACAGAAAATATAAAATAAAAAAAAATAATAATAAAGAAAACGCGTAAAAACTCAACCCTGTCAGCTGAATTTCTGATCCCCGCGACTCGCGGGGTTTTCTTCTTTAATTGCCGCGACTCGCGGAGCTACTCTGACACGCGCACAGGAAGCCCTAATCGAGCATTAATTACGGTAATTATTAATTATTATTATTTTAAACCTAATTATTATTATTATTATTATTAGTTTTATTTTTAATTTTACTTTTTATTTAATTTAATGTATTTAGTATAAATTAGTTTAATAAAATTGTAAAATTAGTAGTTTTATTAAATAAATAATATAAAAATAATATTTTTATAAAAATTGTACTTTTTACAACTTTTTGTATATTTTTATATTTTGTACCTTTTTAATCGTTGTAGCGTAAAATTTGTATTTTTTAGCTCATATTTAATTTTAAACTTAGTTTTTGCTATAGTTATTTTTACTCCTAGAATTTTAGGCTTTGCCGTAGAATTCCTTAAGTGCTTTTTCTTTAGACTAAGATTTAGGTGCTTTAGAATTTTGCGACGCCTTTTTAAGTTTTAGTTTCTTTTTAAGTTATTTCCATTTGGGATTTAGTTTTTCCTGTAAGCTTTAATATTTTTAGACACCTTTTACTATGTACCAATTATCATTCCAATTAGTAATTTCAATTTGCGATTATAATTTTAAGTTAGTTGTAGTAATAAGGTTAGGTTAGTTAAGTATTTTTAAGTTTTTATAAGTTTCTTTTATTTTTCCGTCACCTTTTATTTTTCAACCATTTTTTTCTTTTTCAACCTTTTTCGACGAACTCTTTTTCTCTCTTATTTCTCGCTATTCTAGTTTTAGGACTTAGAATTTTTTCTACTTCTTATCTAAATTTCTTAAAATTACGAAAATTTATTTTAAGTGGTTAAATTAATAGACATCAAAATTTTCTGGTTCGTAGTAATAGTTGGATTTGTACGTGGACCGGGTTATTGGAGCCAAACAGTCCTCAATTATATTGAGACCAAACGAATCCTGCCCCTCTGCTGCATCTTTTGGCTATTCGAAACGTGGGCAAAATCAGAAAAGTCTATTGATTGGATAACTTATTATAATTTTTCTTTCCTTTTAAAAACTAATAGGATATTCAGTGAATGCACCGAGCAAGACGTTCATCACCTTTTGTACGTTCACCACCTGTAACTCGATCAAGACATCGTTTAACAAATATAACCGCCGTTGATTTTTCTTTAGAATCGTCATCCAGTCGACCAAGTACTTCAGTTCAAATTTCCGATAATCCATTTTTTGAACCCGACCTCACAATTGAGAATCCAGAAAATATTCAGGAACGGTTCGTAGATCCTGAACCACTAAACTTTCCTCCGGAACCACCAATCATTCAAACAGAGATTGTTGAGGAACGAACCAATAAATCAGAATCATCTAGTGATACCGAGTCAACAAATTCAATTATGGAGAATCTGGAACCTTTAAGTATGGAAGACTGAATGAGAGCTAAACGCACTGGCCAAGGTCACGCAATTACTCATCCAGACATTAATGCGCCAGATTATGAAATCAAAGGACAAATTCTACACATGGTGACTAATCAATGCCAATTTAGTGGTGCGCCGAAGGAAGATCCAAATGAACATCTACGTACCTTTAATAGGATCTGCACACTATTTAAAATCCGAGAAGTGGAGGATGAACAAATATATCTCATGTTATTTCCCTGGACTTTAAAGGGAGAAGCCAAAGATTGGTTGGAATCGTTACCTGAAGGGGCGATCGATACATGGGATGTTTTAATTGATAAATTTCTTAAACAATTCTTTCCTGCATCTAAAGCCGTAAGACTTCAAGCAGAAATTGTTACGTTCACACAGAAACCAAATGAAACTCTATATGAGGCATGGACAAGATATGGAAAGTTGTTAAGAGGATGTCCGCAACATGGTTTAGACACCTGTCAAATAGTACAAATATTCTACCGAGGATGCGACATCACTACAAGAAAAGACATAGATATAGCAGCTGGTGGTTCTATTATGAAGAAAACCGAAACTGATGCTTACAAAATTATTGATAATACTGCTTCCCACTCACATGAGTGGCACCAAGAAAAAGACATCGTTAGATCATCTAAAGCAGCTAGAGCCGATTCTAGCCATGACTTAGATTCCATTTCGGCAAAGATAGATGCTTTCGAGAGACGAATGGAAAAGATGACTAAGGATATTCACTCAATACGAATTAGTTGTGAGCAGTGTGGAGGACCACATTTGACAAAAGATTGTCTCAGTATTGAATTAACAATGGAACAAAGAGAGAATATTTCATACATAAACCAAAGGCCTGGAAATAATTATCAGAATAATTATCAACCGCCAAGACCGATTTACAATCAAAACCAGAATTATAACCGAAATATTCCATACAACAACCAACAAGGTCCTAGCAATCAACAAGTATCCAATAATACTTACAATCAGCAAAGACCGAATTTTCAAAACAAACCACCACAACAAACCGATGATAAAAAGCCGAATTTAGAAGATATGATGACGAAGCTAGTTGAAACTCAAACGCAGTTTTTCACATCTCAAAAACAAACCAATGAACAAAATGCTCAAGCATTTAGAAATCAACAAGCTTCTATTCAAAATCTGGAACAAGAAGTAAGTAACCTAGCAAGGTTAATAGGTGAAAGAAAACCGGGAAGTCTACCTAGTGATACAAATGCTAACCCCCGGAATGAAACAGCTAAAGCTATTACCACAAGAAGTGGTACAACACTTAAACCACCTGAAATACCAGTAACTTCTGATGAAACTATTCCTACTCCACAAGAACCACAACCTGATCAAGATAAGGAAAAAGAACCGGTAGTTGAAAAGGTTAATGAAGATAACACAGTTAAGGATAAACCTTATGTTAAACCATACCAACCACCACTTCCTTATCCGAGTAAAATGAAGAAAGAAAAACTTGAAGCCGAGCAATCCAAATTCTTGGATATGTTTAAACAGATAAATGTAAATCTTCCTTTCATTGATGTGATTTCAGGAATGCCTAGATATGCTAAATTCTTGAAAGATCTAATCTCAAATAGAAAGAAAATGGAAGAACTCTCGGCTGTTACTATGAATGCTAATTGTTCAGCAGTGCTGTTGAATAAGATACCAGAAAAACTATCTGATCCAGGAAGTTTCACAATTCCATGTTTTCTGGGTAGTCTTAGTTCAATAGAAGCATTGGCAGACTTAGGTGCTAGTATAAATCTAATGCCGTATTCACCATACGCTAAACTAGACCTTGGAGAATTAAAACCAACCAGAATAAGCATACAGCTAGCCGATAGATCAATAAAATATCCTAGAGGGATAATGGAGAATATGCTAGTTAAAGTTGGTACTTTAGTATTTCCAGTAGATTTTGTTGTTTTGGACATGGAAGAAGATTCTCAAGTTCCTCTCATATTAGAAAGACCATTCTTAAACACGGCTAAAGCAATGATAGACGTGTTCGGTAAGAAACTGACCCTAAGTATAGAGGATGAGAGTGTTACCTTTTCAGTTGATAGAGCAATGCAATAACCACAATCTGCAGATGATACATGTTATTATATTCAAACTATAGATGCACATGCAGAATTATTAGAAGAATTTCCAGAATTACAAGGAACAGGAGAATGTTCTTTAGGAGAAGGTAATAAACCAATTGATGAAGCTGAAATGTTAGCTACACTTATAGCTAATGGATATGAACCAACAACAGAAGAAATTCAAATGCTAAAAGAAGAAGACAGATATCGATATAAATCATCGATAGAAGAACCTCCGAAATTAGAGTTAAAGCCACTTCCAAACCATTTGGAATACGCTTATTTACATGGTGAATCTGAATTACCTGTAATAATATCATATTCTCTTACTGAAAATGAGAAATCACAACTCATTTCAGTGTTGAAAGCTCATAAACCAGCCATTGCATGGAAGATTCATGATATTAAAGGAATAAGTCCTTCGTATTGCACACATAAAATCCTTATGGAAGAAGGTCATAAAACGTATGTGCAACGCCAACGAAGACTAAATCCTAATATGCAAGATGTAGTTAAGAAAGAGATTATTAAACTGCTAGATGCAGGTTTGATATATCCAATCTCTGATAGTCCATGGGTAAGCCCAGTTCAATGCGTGCCTAAGAAGGGTGGCATGACTGTCATTACAAATGAGAAAAATGAGCTTATTCCTACTAGGACTGTAACAGGATGGCGTGTATGTATTGATTATAGAAAATTAAATGACGCCACCAGAAAAGATCACTTTCCCTTACCTTTCATAGATCAAATGTTGGAAAGATTAGCCGGAAATAGTTACTATTGTTTTCTAGATGGATTTTCCGGATATTTTCAAATTCCAATAGCACCCGAAGATCAAGAGAAAACTACATTCACGTGCCCTTATGGTACTTTTGCTTACAAACGCATGCCATTTGGACTTTGTAACGCCCCTGCAACCTTTCAAAGGTGTATGATGGCGATTTTTCACGACATGATAGAAGAATGCATGGAAGTATTCATGGATGACTTTTCAGTCTTCGGTGATACATTTAAATCATGTCTAGTTAATCTGGAACGAATGCTAATTAGATGCGAAAAATCAAATCTAGTACTTAATTGGGAGAAATGCCATTTCATGGTTAAAGAAGGCATCGTTCTTGGACATAAAATTTCAAAAGAAGGAATTGAAGTGGATAGAGCTAAAGTAGATGTAATTGCTAAACTTCCACATCCCACAAATGTTAGAGGAGTTAGGAGTTTTCTAGGGCATGCCGGTTTTTACCGACGTTTTATAAAAGATTTTTCTAAAATTGCCACTCCAATGAATAAACTCCTAGAAAAGGATGCGCCATTCATCTTTTCAGATGAGTGTATCAAATCTTTTAATATTCTTAAAGAAAAACTCACTAATGCACCGATCATGATAACACCAAATTGGAATCTACCATTTGAACTAATGTGCGATGCAAGTGATTTTGCAATGGGAGCCGTTTTAGGACAAAGGATTGAAAAACGATTTCAACCTATATATTATGCTAGCAAGACATTACAAGGAGCACAAATGAACTATACAACTACTGAAAAAGAACTCCTTGCTATTGTCTTTGCTTTTGACAAATTTCGATCATATCTCGTTCTAGCAAAAACGGTGGTCTATACCGACCATTCTGCTCTTAGATACCTATTTTCAAAACAAGATGCTAAACCAAGATTAATCCGTTGGATCTTACTCTTACAAGAGTTTGATATTGAAATCCGAGATAAAAGAGAAGCAGAAAATCTCGCCGCTGATCATCTTTCTCGTCTTGAAAATCCCGAATTAGAAGTTCTAAATGAATCAGCCATACAAGACAACTTTCCTGATGAATATCTATTGAAGATAGATTATAAAGAAATCCCATGGTTTGCAGACTATGCAAACTACTTAGTTTGTGGATTCCTTGAAAAAGGATTATCGTACCAAAGACGAAAGAAATTCTTCAGTGATATAAAACACTATTTCTGGGAAGATCCACATCTGTTTAAAAGTTGTCCCGATGGAATAATACGCCGATGTGTATTTGGAGATGAAGCTAGTAAAATTTTAAACCATTGTCACACAGGACCAACAGGAGGGCATTATGGGCCTCAACTAACAGCAAGAAAAGTTTATGAAGCTGGATTCTATTGGCCTACAATTTACAAAGACGCACACCTTCTTTGCAAATCCTGTGATGCATGTCAAAGGGCCGGAAAAATAAGTCAACGTGATGAAATGCCACAAAATGTCATCCAAGTATGTGAAGTATTTGACATTTGGGGTATTGACTTTATGGGTCCATTTCCAAAATCTCATAATAATCTATATATACTCGTAGCCATTGATTATGTATCTAAATGGGCGGAAGCACAAGCTCTCCCAACTAACGATGCACGAGTTGTAGTCAACTTTTTAAAACGTCTTTTTGCAAGGTTTGGAACACCGAAAGCTTTAATAAGTGATCGGGGAACTCATTTTTGTAATAATCAACTTGAGAAAGTTCTTAAAAGATATGGAGTAACTCATAAAATCTCCACCGCATATCATCCACAAACAAGTGGACAAGTTGAAAATACTAACCGAGCTTTAAAACGTATTCTAGAGAAAACCGTAGGATCAAATCTGAAGGAATGGTCCATTAAATTGGAGGATGCACTCTGGGCTTTTAGAACAGCCTACAAAACTCCAATTGGAACCACACCTTTTAGACTTGTTTATGGAAAAGCATGTCATCTTCCAGTAGAAATTGAACACAAAGCATTTTGGGCTTTGAAGACATGTAATCTTGATTTACATGAAGCTGGACGTCTACGATTAAGTCAACTAAATGAATTAGAAGAATTAAGACATGAAGCATACGAAAATTCGTTAATCTATAAAGAAAGAACGAAGAAATGGCATGATAAAAGAATCAGAAGTTCAAAAGAATTTAAAGAAGGAGACAGAGTTCTTCTTTTCAATTCACGATTCAAGCTATTTCCTGGAAAATTGAAATCAAGATGGTCTGGACCATTCATAGTCAAAAGAGTTTTCCCATACGGAACGATAGAATTAATAAATTCAAATGGGATTGAATTTAAAGTTAATGGTCACAGAGTTAAACATTACATACATGGTCCGATGGAAGTCGACAACGAAGTTAATCACAATTTCGACACCACAGCTAACTAAGTGTGGGGAGAATCAAGTCTTTAAAGGATAATATGTATTTCTGTTAGAGTTAGATTGTCTATTTTCGTGTAGTTTTCGAAAATGGAACCCGAATGGTCTTTCCCTAGCAGACCCTAAAGAACTAGTCTTCTCCCCCCATTCTGAATTTTTATTTTTTTTAGGTTTTTACAAAATGAAGACTGCCTGTGAACTAAACCATGGTCTAATGCTACACGCTTTGATCACTAAACGTAATAATGACATACTACCGAGTGAATTAGTATCAGTAATCAGAGAAAGAATGGACGGAGTTAGAAAAGGATCCAGATGCGAAGATAATAAGTTACAATTTGGTAAAGGAAAATCAAAATCCGCAGCGAAAAGAAGAGCACGACACCTAGAACGATGTCATAAATGCGGAAAATGGTCACATGGAGGTAAATGTTCAAATAATCAAACCTATTCAAATACCGAATTTGTTACTTTATGCAGAGACGGACCGTTCATATGTTTAGAAGAAAAGACAATGAATGCTCGAGGTTACGCCTATGCAGCCATGGAAAACCAATTAAACCGACTATCTTATGAATATAATAGATCATATAACTAAGAAATCTATTTCACAGGTATGTCTGTACAGTTTTTATTTTTATTTTTATTTTTAACCTTTTGATAATAAACGCTAATTTGTTCGCTAAAAAGTATTAAATTGGTATTGAATAAAATTAGGTTTGGCGACCGAAATTATTGATATCATTCAAAAATTTATTACATCACTGCGAAATTTAACGTTTATTCTTAAGGTATAAATATCTTTAATCAATCAACCCAAAATATTTCAAAAAATTCGTCATGAGTTAAATTAGGTCTTGGAACCGAAATTACTTTACCGAAAAGAGGGGCGCATATTTTTGATAATATTTGATTGATTAAAGTGGGATAAAAAGACAAAAAGATTTTTAATTTTATTTTTACCATGTTTTTAAAATTAATATTTAAATCTTAAATTAATATTGTAAACTTTGTAAAAACAATATATTTAAAATTGTAAATATTTGAAAAATTAATATAAGTTTGATATGAATTTATAAATTTTTAAATTAAGTTTGGTGTGAATTTTTAATTTTTAAAGTATAAATTTTTAATTTTATGCATTTCAAATTTTAAGTTTGGTGTGAATTTTGAATTTTTAATTTTGAATTTTATATTTAAGTTGTGTGAATTTAAAAACAAAAATTTACTTTATCTCATTAAGTTAAGAATATGATTTTTTAAATTCGTCGTAAGTTGAAGACTAGGTCTTTGAACCGAAATTGCTTTACCCGAGGGAGGGACGAGAACTTTTATTATCATTATTTTTAATCTTATTAATTTAAAGTATGCCAAAAACATTAAAAAACCCAAAAATCTTAGCTTTCAAAACAATCGCTACAAAAAGACAAATTTTAAAATTTTGTCGAGGGACGGACTAGGACATCGATCCGAAACGACCTCGTCCTAAATAACAAGGGAAACAAAATTTTAAAATTAATTTCTTAATTGTTTTATAAGTTAAAAATTATAAAAAAAAAAATAAAAAAATAAAAAATAAAAGAGCTGCACGAACTGACCAACTCCCACACAAAAACACTGCGAATTTCACAGCGAAAAACACCCCGAAAAACCCGAAAATCACCCCCAAAAATCCCAATTTTTAACCGTTAATCACCAATTTTTTTGCTAAAATCATGTTAAGAAGGATGCTATCTAAGAATTTCTCAAGAAAAACGGTAAATTTCTACACCTAAACACCATTTAATTCGAAATTTGGTGTTCTTGAGCTATTTTTTCCCCAATTTGATTTTGATGCTTTTTAGTGTAATTAGACTTAAATTGTTTATGTATTATGCTTGTATAACCTAGATTGATGCTGTTTAACATGATTAGAAGCCTTAAACTTCAAATTTTGAATAATCTAGGGTTTGTGTTCTTGAGCAATTTGGGGCTTTTTGATATAAACAGGTTATGGCCAATTTTTGTCATGAATTGTTGCTAAATTGAGTAGTGTAACATGTCTAGGTAGTTAAATGATCCAAACTTTGAGCCTAAACATGATTTTGAGAATTAAAGTGGACTTTTTCAAGTCCAAAATTCATGAACTTGATTTTTGAAAGATAATGCCATTTGAGACTTGTTTATTTGCTAGTAATGATTATTTTGACATGTTATTTGAGTTGAATGCTTATGAACTTGGCGAAAATTTTCGTATATGCTTATTTGAAAAAGTGTAGATTTGATAAAAATGTGAAAATAAGCTTAAGTTTGATATAAATTGATAATGTCATTGTAATTATTTTGATTGATGATTTTGCTGACACTAATGCATATTTGGATGCACAAAATTTGTGTTTGATGTGTTTTGCAGAATGAAAGGGGTGAATCTTCATCCCAAGCCCGCCATGCTCCTGCTGAGAACTTGGAACAACAGGAGGTAGATAACTACTACAAGCAGGATGTACCTCATCCAGTCATGACCTTTTCCGATATGCATTTGGAAGAGTTGCACCCGAACCTGAGATTTGACAGACTTTGGATAGATTATCCAAAATATCAACGGGGTTTGCATACTCTTCATTCCAAGGTTGTTGAGGTACCGAGGGTCATAGAATGGGGACCCTTAGAAGCTGTAGAATTGGCCGGGCCAATTAGGGAATTACTGGTACAGAGGTATGATAATTCTTCTTTTAATGACTGGATATGTTTATTCACCATACGCAGACCTGTATATAAAGTATGGTGTGAAGAGTTGTTATGTAGTATAGAGTTGAATGATCGGGTAGCTAGTTTAACCGATCGTTCTTTTATTAGATTTTTGTTAGGCGGTTCGATGCGCCACATGTCTTTACTGGACATGGCTCAGGCTTTACGTATATATACGCCTGAGGAGTTAGCGTCTGCCGATTGTAGAGGATTGATACTAAACGGTAGAAAGATAGATGAGAATTTTGATACACACGGTGTGTGGAGTCAAATGACAAGCCATCACCGTTTCAAAGGGGGAAACTACTCTTATTTGGATATAGATAGAGCCGAATTAAGAGTGATACATAGGTTTTTAGCTAATTCGATTACACAAAGGGGTAAGAACAAAGAAAAAGTAAATGAACAGGATTTGTTTTACCATATGTGTATTCGAGACCCACACAGCGCTGTAAGTATACCATATTGTGTGGGTTATTATTTATCAGCTATGGTTCGGGGGATGCGTCCACATAGCATAATAGGAGGTGGTATTTTTATTACTTTGATTGGTGAATATCTCGGTGTGGATATAAGTCGGGGGGGATTATTACTAGAAGAGCCGGAACCCCGCGATACTATAGGTTTAAATGTATACCATGGTGCGAAAGTTTTGAAGCGGCGAAATAACGCCGCAGTACGATACCATGGTAGACATCCACAGGTGGAGAGAAACCAGGAACAAGGTAATGTAGGAGGGGGGAATGAGATGCAAGAAATGCATAGGTTTATAGCTTCTCAGGAATACGAAAATGCTAGACAGAGAGCATTTGAAGATTGGCAAGTTCATCAGAACCAGATCTTAGCGCATTGCCAACATATAGGTAGAAACTATATTCCTACACCGAAACCCGTCTTCCCTCCTTGGTCGATAGAGATGCAGCCACCATATCCTACGTATGACCCTGCCGAAGCATTCTATAGCACTTATGGTTATGCCTGGAACCCCTATTGGTACCAATATCATCCTTAGTTTACTTATTATTTTTTTTTATTTTGTAATTTGTAATTATTGATACATTTAATATTTTTGTTAATATTGTAATCATTTTTATAATTATCTAACTTTTATTCTTAGATTTTAATAATTTTTGAATGTGGGGTAATATACCAAACTTCAAAAATATGTATATATGTTTGCAGTTTATCTTATGTACACAACAGGGTAAAACAACGCATTTTCAAAGACTGGCATTAAGTTCAGCAAAAGCAACTAATTTTGACGACAAGATGCAAAATATATGTGAAATAACAACAAGACGGAATGAACAAATGATGTGCACCATTTATCATTCAGCGAACAAACGCCAATATATTTGGAAACTTTGGTAAAAATTTAATCATTTTCACACAAATCACCCTCAATAATTTAAATTGTTACTGATTTCTTGCAAATGAGGGCATTGCAAGATCTTAAGTGTGGGAAGGGGTTAAATTCTTTCGGATTTTAAAATTTTTATATTAAACACTTGGTTACCATTAAAAATACTAGTAAAGCAGTAGTTGTATTAGAATCTAGTGCTCTCTGATAAAAAAAGAACAGCCCTAGTCTTATATACTGACTACCCAATTCTAGTAAAAATTTTCAAAATTTTCAATTAAATGAATTCAAATCATGTTTATACATATTTATGAACGATAAAACTAGGTTTTAACACCGAAATTATTGTTATCTCAGAAAGAACATAAATTAAGAAACAAACTAAAATGTCAAAATTCATTTAAAATGGAATAGAGGACGATAAAAAGGAAAATAAAAGCCAAGTGTGGGAAAATTTACCAAATTATTTTAAACATATTTCACATATATCTGTAACAAATAACTGAAAATACTTTTGCTTTGGACTAAACTAAACTGTTTTACCCAATGAAAGAAAAGAAGAGATGGATCTACACGATGAATCAATTCCATCATTAAAAGGAAGTAAAGTCTTCCGAAAAAGAAACGCGCTTCTTGATTTAGGTCATGAAGTTGTCGTTCAGACCAGCTGTAGGATGACGAAAAATCTAGAAAAGTCATCACTAAAATCAGCAGGAAATCCACGGACCTCAACATCAAACAGGGTCGCCAAGTGGTCAGATTTATCCTAACCATGAGAAGGATTTATCTCGTACAATGGGGAGGCACCGTGCAAATTAGCTGGATAAGACTAATGAATCAGATCCCCAGAAAGGATAATCTCCTTAAAGATTAAAAATCAGCTTTTAAGACTGATAATACTCAATCCTAGAGATTGACCTTAAAGATTGAGAATTCAAACTCATGGAATTCGATGATATCTAAACTCGAGCATGAACGAGAAAATATTTTGATCAAAAATACAAACCGATTTGTTTTCTGAAAAACCATTTTCAATGCGTTCATTACCATTGAACGTAAAATCCTAAGAAATTCACCTGGAATTCATTAGGTCACCTGAACCAAATCGGGTGTCAACCGTAAGAACGGTGGTTGCATAACATGGTCAAAGACAGGACCTTGTGCCAGACCGAAAAATTATAAGGGTGAGCTTTACTATTGCTCCTACCAAGGATAGTAATTGCGTCCGACACGTTATAGACCATAATCAAAAGCATGTCACGAGACATTGCCTTAACAGTTGCTTGTTCAACGCTTTCCTTTACAACCGGACGGTAGTTTGCCGAAAGGTAATATACGGGACAAGTAAACTGGACGTGTTGCTTTCCAAATACAAGGTTAGCAAGTGGGTGACACAAAACCGCAAGTTTTGAGCTAAAATTTTCAAATCTGAAACCCACCAAACCCACAAAAAATATTTTGCAAACACCGGTAAAGGGTTATTCCGGAAAACTTATCTAGGGTAAAAACTAGATTTAATTTTCAAAAGATCAAATGTTTTCATAAAGATCCAATTTCCTTAATGGATCTAAATTTTTATAGTCATGTGGGACTGTAAACCATATCGTTACTACCATTGTTTATACCGCCGTATAGAAATCACTGATGTACAAAGTGTGAAGAATAAAGAAGTGATTCTAGTATTTCAAGACAATATTGCTTGAGGACAAGCAACGCTCAAGTGTGGGAATATTTGATAATGCTAAAAACGAACATATATTTCATAGCATTATTCCTCAAGAAAGACAAGCTTTTAGTTGCAATTGTTCTATTTACAAGAGATATTCGTTTAAATAATAAAAGGTGAAGACAAAAGACAGATTCGACGAATTGAAGACGCAAACGACCAAAAAGCTCAAAAGTACAAAAGACAATCAAAAAGGTTCCAATTATTGATAAGAAACGTCTCGAAATCACAAGAGTACAAGATTCAAAACGCAAAGTACAAGATATTAAATTATACGCAAGGACGTTCGAAAATCCGGAACCGGGACCAGAGTCAACTCTTAACGCTCGACGCAACGGACTAAAAATTACAAGTTAACTATATATATAAATATAATATAATATATAATTAATTATATTAATTATATATATATTATATATATATATATATTAAAAACCGTCGGCAGAGAAAACTCCAAGGACTGAGCTGTAATTTCTATCTCCGCGACTCGCGGAGTTTGAAGGGCATTTTGCCGCGAGTCGCGGAGCCCCAATTTTCAACTCTGGCTATAAAGCAAACCGAATTCTGATCAAATTTCATATCTTATTTCTCTATCTCTCTCAATATATACGATATATATATATATAATTTATATTTTAATTTTAATTTTAATTTTAAATCCTAATAATAAGGGTATGTTAGCGAATGTTGTAAGGGTGTAAGTCGAAATTCTGTCCGTGTAACGCTACGCTATTTTAATCATTGTAAGTTATGTTCAACCTTTTTACATTAATGTCTCGTAGCTAAGTTATTATTATGTTTATTTAAAACGAAGTAATCATGATGTTGGGCTAATTACTAAAATTGGGTAATTGGGCTTTGTACCATAATTGGGGTTTGGACAAAAGAACGACACTTGTGGAAATTAGACTATGGGCTATTAATGGGCTTTATATTTGTTTAACTAAATGAAAGTTTGTTAATGTTAATATAAAGATTTATAATTGGGCGTCCCTATAAATTACCATATACACTCGATCGGACACGATGGGCGGGGTATTTATATGTACGAATAATCGTTCATTTAACCGGACACGGGAATGGATTAATAGCCACTAGAATAATTAAAACAGGGGTGAAATTACATTCAAGGGTAATTGGTGTAATTGTTAACAAAGTAGTAAAACCTTGGTTTACACGCAGTCGATAACCTGGTGTATTCATTAAACAAAGTATTAAAACCTTGTTACAATTCGAATCCCCAATTAGTTGGAATATTTAACTTCGGGTATAATAATAATTTGACAAGGACACTTGCAATTTATATTTATGACTGATGGACTGTTATGGACAAAAACCAGACGGACATATTGAATAATCCAGGACAAAGGACAATTAACCCATGGGCATAAAACTAAAATCAACACGTCAAACATCATGATTACGGAAGTTTAAATAAGCATAATTCTTTTATTTCATATTTAATTTCCTTTATTTTATATTTAATTGCACTTCTAATTATCGCATTTTTATTTATTGTTATTTAATCATACTTTTAATTATCGTACTTTTTAATTATCGCAATTTTATTTTATCGCATTTTTATTATTCGCAATTTCATTATCGTTATTTACTTTACACTTTAATTTAAGTCTTGTATTTATTTTATATTTTACATTAGGTTTTAACTGTGACTAAAATCTTAAAATCGACAAACCGGTCATTAAACGGTAAAAACCCCCCTTTATAATAATAATATTACTTATATATATATTTGTATTTTTATAAAAGTAAACTAATATAGTGTTGAGCTTTGTTTAAAGATTTCCCTGTGGAACGAACCGGACTTACTAAAAACTACACTACTGTACGATTAGGTACACTGCCTATAAGTGTTGTAGCAAGGTTTAAGTATATCCATTCTATAAATAAATAAATATCTTGTGTAAAATTGTATCGTATTTAATAGTTTTTCCTGCTAAAATTAATAACTATTTTATATACACCTCGCATAGTATATTTTTTGAGTATAAATAGGTGTGTTGAGTTAGAGTTTATGGGATGTATTTTTTTGGTTAACAAAACACTCTCTCTCTCTCTAGATTTCAAATGCCACCAAACTCTCATTGTACATTTTTCTATAAATAAAAAACTAATTACTCATACCTTTTGTTCAACCTTTGTTTTATCTGTTTTACAGTATCTCTATCTCTATATACCTTCTACAGTCAAGAACCACTAAAGGTAGTTATAAGCCTACTGAATTATAACACATATACTTTAGTACTCTCATATATAATCCAAGCTTATGATTTATAATACATAATACATATATGTATGTATTTATATTGTAATGTTATCAATCTATATGTATCACGAATACTAGTCATTACTCCGTATAACTTATAAGGATTTAAGAAGTTTTGCATGATGAGATCGAGACCGTCGATTTTCCTTCAAACAATCTAATCTTGACCATACATAATGTATAATAATTGATCAATTCTACAACCAACACGAATTACATAATTTCCTTCAAACAATCTAATCTTAACCATACAAAATGTATAATAATTGATCAATTCTATAACCAACACAAATTACATAACTTAGTAGTTCGCATGAAATTGAATCAAATTACATCTCTCATATAAGTCTAATACAAATTTATGTGTTCCCAAATATACGACATGCTACTAACCAAACTTATACGCTTATGCGTGGAGTCAACAAACTATCGTATGAATCGTCATGTTATGCGGGCATAGTTCTAATTAAATTATTTGCTATAATAATTGGCATGTTTATAACCAAACAAAGTCTAAAATTGAATTGTTACATACTTAGATGGTCAAAACCTCTCGTTTTCAAATACTATTAATTTACTGTTAGTATTATTATTACAATATTAATATTAATTTATTAAAAAATTAATAATATAGTATTAGTATCAATATCAATATCAATATCAACAAGTCAATGACAAATTAGTATTAGATGGTCAAGCATGAATGTTATGTCCATTAAAAAAGTACCACACGTTGAATAATATAAAGTACTAAATTTTGCTTTTCTTTTAAACAAAAGTAAACAGGCTATTGATACTGATACCAATAATAAAATAGATCGTATATTCGTGAATAGCTGTTAAAAATTAATTTTAGCGAAAAAAGATATGAAATTCTTTTAAACAATCAAGAAGATGAAAGAAAAAATGTTAAATAGGTGGCATTCGGTGTACTTCAAGAATGTCAGACAATAATCAAAAACATAGAAACACCACACACATAGCATCAACAAGATACGAAAGATCATGTATAATTTGCGATTTTATACTACACAGTAATTAAAGACGACAGTCACAAAACATGACAAGCAAGACTACACCTCATAACCGATTAATCTTTAGCGACATTCGTTGTTGTTGTTAGAGAACGTTAAGTATTACTATCTATAACATAAAGAATTATGAGATTCAGTGGTGCATTATTTATCACATTTGAAATGTTTTAATCAAACACACTTGAAACTTAAACTCTTACATTTATAAAGGAATATATCCTTCTCCCTTAGCGTCTTTCCACTTTCATCGTTCGGGAACAAACACTTCGCCTAATTCTTTTGCATCCCGACCCGTTTTCCCCCACTAACTAATTACGTTACAACCACTGAACAAACTTGGTTGACGAACATAGTTTATGAGTATCTAATGTAGTGACTTGTCGAGCATTTGACAAACTCGAACAATTCATTTTGTGTTCAACACAATTAATCTAATTGTATTTTTATTTTTAAGTTGATGTAATATCTATAATCTATATATCATTTTCCATTTTAATTGTAAAATTAATTATTTCTATCTTTTGTTAATTTTCTAAAAAATTATAACCTAACATTAAACTTACACTTCAATCATTTAGTGCTGAATTGGTTTAATGCTCGAGAAAAAGAAAGTTTTACTTTTCTTTCCTTCAACGGATGAAAATGAAATGAGAAACAAACATCCACATGAATCAATAAAGGCACCTTAGCTTGTGATACCGTAATTAACGGTCAAGATTCACTCATTTCTTTCCCAACTAATCACATCTAACCGTCCATATATACTAACCCACCTAACGATATAGTCAACAAAACTAACGGACATAGCTCACCCACGCCCACTTATACACGCGTCCTTCCCAGAAACCACAGTTATAACACGTTTTCACTTTAACTGACAAAAGTATCTAGACTCGTCCAAAACGACGTCGCGACGACTTGGAATCACGAAAACGACATCGTTAATAGGTATATTTCATCTTCTTCGTACAATTTCTGAATCACTTCATCTTCTGTTTTTTTTCTCTCAAGTTTTCTCGTTAACAGTGACCGCCGATCGTCCTGTTTTTTCTTGTATGCTATTCAATACTTTATCCAATTTAATTTCAGTTTCAATTGAGTAATTGATCTGTTGATTTTCGTGTTCAATTTTGCATTTTAATTGTCGAATTTGATTAATCATTGGAGTAAAATTTGTACATGTGCGTGAATTATATACTCCGTGTATATATCATCTTAGTTAGCTCAATTAAGTACGAGCTTTAAAACCTCAAATGATACTAATTTTGTGTATTGATTAAGTAATACTTCTAATTTATAGTTGTTATATGTGTATATATTATATTATATATGTTATATGGAATATATAGCATGCTAGTTTGCTCAATTGAGTGAATTGAAAGTGTGTATGAGCTATTAAACTTAATAGATAAATATTACGGAGTATGTATCTTGATCATGCAAAATTAGTTTTTGCAGTTGTTATTTAGGGGTTTTATATGATTTTGAAGTCCATATGGACATGAATGGTGATAGTTGAGTATGGTAATCAGTTACTGTTAATTATATGGTAATTTAGTTTATTTAAAGGTTATGGTTAATGAGTTTATTTGAAGGTTATTGATTTGTGTCATTTTGGTTATTTATTTATGGAGATATGAGAGTTGCAGAAGTAGTTGCTGCTTTTGTTCAGAGATTAATCCGTATTCCATACTATCTGATCACAACAATTATTCTTTTGTTCAACGAACTTGCTAAGCTAATCTATCCTAGACTGAACCCACTTGCCGCTAACCGACGATCGATGGGGTGGGGAAACATTTACAAGAGACGATTGAAAGTTTTCACCTTGGCATTTCTTATATACCTCGATTATAAGGTGGATCTACTATTACTACTTTTCACTCGATATGATCATATTTTTCTATGTCGTATGGATAATTTTTGTGTTATATGATGTTTTGGCGGCTTATAGGCGTTGCAGCAGAGAGAGAAATTGACAAAAAGATCCAAACGGGATGGATTATGGGAAAAAGCTCATGAGCGGAATGCTAAACGTGTGCTTAAGTTAATTGTGGAGTTGGAGGGTTTGTGGGTGAAGATGGGGCAGTATTTATCTACGCGTGCTGATGTGCTTCCTGATGCCTACATACGTCTTCTGAAACAATTACAGGACTCTCTTCCCCCTCGTCGTTTAGAAGAGGTATTAATAATACTAATAATAGAATAACAGAATGACTAACCATATCATATTATATCAGCTCATTTGATCCCATGCAAGTGCAGAATGTAAAATACCATCTCTGTTACTGCAGTCTGGTAGAATAGACGATTTTATTATTCATTCATGTGTTGATATATTTCCATTTCCCTTGTTCATGCTCTTATTATTGTGCTTGATGATACCTATCTTCATGTCAGTATCTAAATGGTTTGAAATTTGAAGTAACTGATTTGTTGTTAATCAGGTTCAAGAAACTATAGAGAAGCAGATGGGTCAACCGATGAATGATCTATTTACAAATTTTGTCAGTGTACCTTTAGCAACAGCGTCGGTAAGTACCTCAACATGATGATTGTAAACCTTTTGCAAAAAAACCTTGAAGTTAATGTTTAGTGGTTTATATTGCTTGGCAAGCTAAGCATTATACTTTACTGGTTATTTTACTGAATAGACTCACGTATATGACCAATGACTCTACTGGTATTATGATGATGAAAATAGATGTGTAATCTTATATAGATAGGATTCTGTTATTTTTTTTGCTACAGTCTATATATACCAATCAATTCTGGTCCATGCGCACATTTGGCTTTCTATATTTAGGATTTTACTTTTAGTTATATACATGTCTCTTTTAGAACTAATAAGATCATTTGGTTGTCTAGTACTGCAATATGATCCACGATGCATGATTTTTTTAAAGAACTTAAATGCTAACGTTGCTGATGACGATTTAGGATACACTAAAAAGTTGATTTCAAATTTTATTTTGAAGTATATTGATATTCTGAAATCTTTATAAGAAATTCAAGATACAGAATTTCATGCTTTAAGTTGGGAATTCATTGTAAAGTTATTATAATTTAGTTTCAGCTCTGGTTAAAGTGATTAAATAATCATTGTAGATTGCTCAAGTACACCGTGCAACTCTACGTGATGGGCAGGAGGTGGTTGTTAAAGTTCAGCATGAAGGCATTAAAACTATTATCTTGGAGGTTTTCATTTCGGATTTTTTTTTTTTCTTAGAGTTTTAATAGTTACACCTTCAATATTCTAATATTACTGCTTTACAGGACTTGAAGAATGCAAAGGCGATAGTTGACTGGATAGCTTGGGCTGAACCCCAGTATGATTTCAACCCAATGATAGATGAGTGGTGCAGAGAAGCACCCAAAGAACTAGATTTTAATCATGAAGCTGGTATGATATAAATAACGACTATGGTTGTTTATTATCAGAGTGTTTTTGCTGTGTTAGATATGTTTGTTCTTAAATTCATTTCTCATTTTTGTAGAAAATACTAGAAAAGTCTCTAGAAATCTAGGCTGCAAAAGTGAAGGTCTTGACCGAAGACCTGAACATGTGGAAGTATTGATACCAGAAGTCATTCAGGTATCATCCTTCCTCACATTTTTCCATAGCTTGAGACTGCACTCTGCAGTTTGAATGGTGGCAGACCACCGACACTAGTAAAGTCATTGGTACTTGAAGTTTTTATAGTAGTGGTATGTAAATTATTCCAATGAGGCTGTGACTTGATAATTGGAATAAGTTCTTTTAAATTGAAACTAAAACGATAAGATTGATCATTTTTAGGTATTCTTATTTGTATGCATCATACTATCTGCCAGGATTATTATCTCCAAACAGACACTAGGAATGATATCAAGTATAATGACGGTTTTGACTATACTTCTGAGTCCCAATATATATTTGGACTTTTGTGTGACAAACCAATACTCCCTGCGTCCTCCATCCTAAAATAATTGTCCCATTTGACTTTTGAATTTTTTTTTTTTCAACTTGGACTTTAAATATTTTTGTTTATGTTATATAAAATTTGATGGAATTTATATGAAAGGACTGGATTCTAAACTTGTTTTCATTGGTATTATTTTCATCATCATCAAGTATATTATAACACAACCAAAATATTTAAAGTCAAAGTTGAAGAGGAAAGACTTCAAAAGTCAAAATGGGACAATTATGCTGGACGGAGGGAGTATATTTAAACGTTTTATGAATCACTGGCCTGAATGATTCATAGACTGCGCCTGGGCTTGGTTTTTAAATGATAAATGGCTGTCTGATAGGTTTGCGAATGGGCATGTTGATTGTATACAGTTACCATTTTAGCTCCGTGTATGATTTAGTACTAAGGACTAAGGAGATATGACTTTTGCTAATAATTTCTATCGCACTGGCAGTCTACAGAGAAAGTCCTGATTCTTGAGTATATGGATGGGGTACGTTTAAATGATTCCCATGCACTAGAAGAACTCGGTGTTGACAAACAAAAGCTTGTTGAAGAAATTACACGTGCATATGCACATCAAATATATGTTGATGGCTTTTTCAACGGCGACCCTCATCCGGGTACTCTTTCGTTTTCCTCTCACTCTCTCAATACTGTTTTGCTTTGATTCCAACGTATTAGATTTGTTCTCTTTGACAAATTTACACTCAAACATCTTCAGGTAATTTTCTTGTGAGTAGAGAACCTCCCCATCATCCAATTTTACTCGATTTTGGCCTTACAAAGTTGCTTTCAAGCTCTGTAAAACATGCGTTGGCGAAAATGTTTCTGGCGGCCGCAGAGGTCTGCATACTCCTATTAATATTCGTTATGTTATATATTTATCAGGCAATTCTATGACCACTTTATTAATACCAGAATATGTAAGAACCTTGTTTTTAACATAATGTATAGATACAACTCTCAGCAAATTTTTTTTTTTTGACTATATAGATCAGTGTAACCTATGGTCTATTTACTTCTTCATTTTTTTCTTTCTTTTTAATTATTGAGGCCTGTTTCTATATGGATGGCTACATGTATACGGATGGATACATGCACCAGGCTTATGATAATTAAATTTTGTTTACTTTTTGTGCTTGAATTGAGGAACTGAATGATAGTAAATGACAATTTTACCCATAATGTAAAATCTTTATTTTATTATTATTATTTTTTTCGTATTGAATGAAGAATGATAAAATAAAATGTTTGTTTTACGTGAAAATAATTTTGATAGTCACATAAATAGTTTGAAGAATTTTAGGTATATTGCATATCATACATTATTATGATAAAATGTTTTTTTTTACAAATAACATCATGACACATTCATCATCTCGATATAGGCTCAATCAACAAGTCTAAATATCATGCTTACTTTACCCCACACAAAGATAACATTTTTGGTCGTTTATCTATTAATTTGTTGAACAATCAGAAACTTAGCAACGCCCAAATATCTGACTATGAGGAAAACTTGTGGTTTCAGGGTGATCATGTGGCTCTTTTGTCTGCCTTTGCTGAAATGGGACTTAAATTTCGCTTGGACATGCCAGAACAGGCTATGGAGGTAACAAATGTGTTCTTCCGAGCTACTACTCCAGCAGCTGAAGCTTTGGTAAGTGGAAGCGATCGTATCTTAATTGTCTTTATTAAGCCCTGCAAAACTGAGAATTATTTTTTTAGGAAACCGTGAAATCTTTATCAGAGCAACGAGCAAAAAATATGAAAATTTTACAGGAAAAGTTGAAACTTGACAAGAAAGAAGTTAAACGCTTCAATCCTGTAAGCTCATTACCTTTGCTGACCCGTTTGTTATCTTTTTATGATCTTTTGGAACTAATGGAATGTATTTTACAGATAGATGCTTTTCCTGGAGACATTGTAATTTTTTCGAGAGTCCTTAATTTGCTCAGAGGTTATTCTTCAGTCCTTCAAGATATTCCATTATATAGGCTGTAACAGAATCAGGTTTCATGATTTTAAAACATGTTTCATCATTTCAGGGCTTTCGTCCTCGATGGATGTTCGTATAAGCTATCTAAATATCATGCGACCTTTCGCTGAATCTGTTCTAAAGTGGTATGATCCTTTTTACTTGGTTCCATTAACTAATAATTTTTTAATGGTATTTGATCATACCCTTGTTTTACTATTTATTACTCCATTTCAGCGACATGAACAAAGGACCATCATCAAATGCAAAATGGTTATATGACAGTCCAGTAAATTCTGATGTGGAGGCAAATCTGAGACACCTCCTAGTTGAGTTAGGGGATGCAGATAGAATACTTGGAATCCAAGTGTGTATTGCGTTTAAACTAGTTACCATACAGTTTTTGTATATACATATCGTGTTTTTGATTAGTAATCAGTAGTTGTATCAAAAATTACATAATTCTTTAGGTTTGTGCCTACAAAGATGGGAAAGTAATCATTGATACTGCAGCTGGAGTTTTGGGAAAATATGACCCTCGACCCGTTCAGCCCGACAGCTTGTTTCCCGTCTTCTCTGTAACTAAGGGAGTCACAGCAGGAATGGTACATTGGCTCGCTGATAAAGGGTATGTTGGTAACTTGACATATTGTCATGTTTGCATACAAACCAATAATATTCTTGCTCTAAATTGCTATACATGGATAATAGTATTAGTAATATATACTCATTGTAGGAAACTGAGGCTTGATGAAAATGTTGCAAACATTTGGCCGGAGTTTGGTACAAACGGAAAAGAGCAAATTAAGGTGAATCATATACTTAATCATACATCTGGTCTGCACAATGCTCTCGCTAGCTTATCTGAAGAAGATCCTATGTTAATGGTCGATTGGGACGAGTGTCTGAAACGCATTGCCGTGGCCAAACCTGAAACTGAGCCCGGGCGTGAACATTTTTATCATTATCTTTCATATGGTTGGCTATGCGGTGGAATCATTGAGGTACTTCATACCCTTTCTATTTTTGTCTCAAATAAGGGCCCGTTTTTATTTTTTCCTTATTAAGTTGTGTTGTTTGAATGAATATAATATTTTTGTGAGGAAGAAGTGATTGATAAATAATTAGTGTTTGTTTATGTGCTGAATAATCGTATGATTAACTGAAATTACCAAATTAACCCTCTATCTAGCTAGTTATAAGAGCAGTTACCGATAAATTTTAACAAATAACGACCTAAATGCAAATTCACATATATTTGAATTCGATTCCCACATCTTATTCATTAAGTCAAAAACAAAAAAACACCCGTTAATAACTCTACATATTAAGTTACTTCAATAAGTCAAAAACAAACACCCGCTAATAACTCTATATATTAAGTTCCATTTTATTAAGCCCATCAAGTTATAATCAAACATTGCATAAGTGTGCACTACTTAACTTTTTTATTATTTTGGATGATGTATATGCTCTTAAACATTCAGCATGCATCGGGGAAGAAGTTTCAAGACGTTCTCGAGGAAGCATTTGTTCGTCCACTTAATGTTGAAGGCGAGCTTTATATAGGGATTCCTCCTGGTATATTCAAGATTTTCACAACTCACCAAGTAAAAAAAAAATTAAAAAAAATCTCTGGAGTTATAAAATATAATGTTTTTTTTCTGCTTGTATTAGGTGTCGAATCTCGATTGGCTACTCTAACAATGGATCTCAGTGGGCTAACCCCAAAGCTCGAAGCTAGCAGGAGCAGCTCGGTCTCCACCACCCTGCCTTCCTCATTCAACCTCAACATGCTTGCGGGCACTATTCCGTTATCCAACACGCTCAATGTCCGCCGTGCAATACTACCTGCCGCCAACGGACACTTCTCGGCTCGTGCACTGGCCCGCTACTATGCCGCCCTGGTGGACGGCGGTGTGGTCCCACCCAGCCACTCTTCGTCTTCCCTCCCACTACTAGGAAGCCACCCTCATCGTCCCACGTTCTCTTTGAAAAAAACATCCGTCAACCGAAAAGACGGAAACAAAAAAGATTTAAACGGGTCCACAAGTCCGGTATCTGATCTGTACATCAGAATACCAGATAGTGATGATATAAGTGATGAAGTCCACACTCCAATCTTTAGAAACCCTAAAACGAAACTTCACGATGCCTTTTTGGGAAATGGAGATTATAAGGATTTAATCCTACCAAATGGAAGATTTGGGCTAGGGTTTAGAAAGTATAAAACAACAGAAGATTCTTTGATTGGGTTTGGTCACTCAGGGTTAGGTGGTTCTACAGGATACTGTGACATAAACAACAGGTTTGCGATTACCGTTACAGTAAACAAGTTGTCGTTTGGTGCTTTAACGGGAGAAATAATTCGATTTGTTTGCTCGGAACTCAATCTTCCTGTACCGGAAGACTATGCGGGATCTAGGGAGTTCTCAGAGAAACCAGTGATAAATTAAAGGGTATGATTTGAATTAAACCTGTCAATACAACTGAAACATGGTCATATACTCATATACATGTAATATGTAATATGTAATTTGCAACAATTTTGAGTTCAAATTATTTATGGAACTACTAATCTTCATTTGATACAAGATCGTAATCATATAAAGCTATGTTTTCATAGATAAATCATCTGTTACTATGTTTATAACGAGTTAACGACTCGAACAATCTTTTTTATCCTTTTGCCTTTAAAGTAGCATAATGTTAGTTTATGTTCTGGTAGATCCTCTTACGTGATTAACTTCTTCTATATGCAATTTATATAGACGGTAAACTGTACAAAAAGGTGTCGAAAACTACATATTTCCAACATGTATGGTTGCACGTGTGATAATGGTGGTTTTGTTCAAACTAGCATGTATCCATTTGGTTTGTAGAAGATAACTAGAAGAAGGAGCCCGCGCGATGCTGCGGGATCTTTGGGTTGCGTATTCATAGTTAACGGAAGCGTATTATATGTGTGTATATGTATTGAATATAGTTCGAAGTATTGAGCGTTTTTTTTTTAAGTGTCCGTTTCGCGTATAGTTAGTCCCGTTGTGTTCGTGAGATTTTTTTGAGTTGAACGGTGGGCTCGGAAAAATTTAACTCGCACCGAGCGAGAAGATATGACTCGTTAAAAATTCGGGTGGAATTAGTTTATTTTATTTTAAAAAAATTGTATATTTACACTTTTTAACCTCAAAGAATGCAAATTTGAGGGGTCGTTGTGTATATTGAGGCAAAGTTGAAGGGTGTGAACGCAAATTGAAAACTACAATAAAGAAAAAATTAAAACTACAAAAATCCTCGTGACTTTTAATATATAGGGTAACGTAAATTGAAAACTACAATAAAAAAATTGAAACTACAAAAATCCTCGTGACTTTTAGTATATAGGGGTAATAATTATCGATTTCGTAATTGCAGAGTTATTCTCTAATTATAAACTTTATCCAATATAAGTGTATTCAACTAGATTTAAATCCACTTTGATAAGCTATTAAATGAAGCTTCTAACTAATGAGCTTTTCACTTTTAAAACCACTGAAAATATGAGTTCACATGATCTGTTGATTGAGCGTACCGCTAAAACAAGTCGTAATATATTTATTTATATATTACATACAATTGTTTTACGTTATTATTATTATTATTATTATGTAACATCTTAAATCTTAATAATATCTTAATTAAATTATAATATATGTGGACTAAAATAAAAAGGGTAGTTAAACCGAAGCTATGAATTTCCATCACCTTCCGTTCCACCCAAAAATGCAAAAACGGTCATTCTGATCTTCATTTTCTTTTTTCTTATTCATTCTCTTCCGAATCTAATATTTGTGTAAGTTTTTATCCGATTATATTCCTGTAAATTGTAATTTTTTATTAATTGTTGTTGGATCTTTTGGTAAAGCTTTTTTAACCATTGCACTTTGTGTGAATATTAATGTAAAATGTAATGTAATGTTATGTAATGTAATAAGCAATTTGTTAATGCACTTACAAATTCCTCTGGCATCGACATACAAAACACATGCAATAAGAATTACATATTGCGCATATTATGAATCATGACGTTCAACTTTTTTAGACAATTTTGTAAATTGTATCAGTTTTGTTGGCTTGTATGAAGCCTGGAAAAATTGTGAGGGGAGAAATGTTTCGTCCGTTGTGAAATTCAAAAGAAATTGAAAAATAAACAATGGGTCTATTTTGGCATGTTAACCAACCCGCCCATTTTGCCACCTAAAGTTTTTGGTGATACCTCCCTTGTTTTACTAGATGTTATTATTATCCTGTTTCAGAAACAATGAGCAACGGGCCAGCTTCGAATGCAAATTGGATATATGACACTCCAATACATTCTGATGTAGAGGCAAAACTGAGGAGTTTTTTAGTGGAATTAGGCAATGCTGATAGAATACTTGGAATCCAGGTGCGCATTATTTCGTTTTGGAATTTATAACATTTTAATGTATGGATGCAAATAATAAGTTTCATATTATCTAAGTTTCAAGAAAATCGTCAATTGTGATAACAATGCACAAGGCTTCGTGGTTACAAATTTACGCAAAAGTTGGTTATTATGATTGTTAGGTTTGTGCATACAAAGACGGAAAAGTGATAATTGATACGGTGGCTGGAGTGTTGGGAAAAGATGATCCTCGTCCTGTTCAGCCCGATAGCTTGTTTCCCGTTTTTTCTGTAACTAAAGGCATTACTTCAGGAATGGTACATTGGCTTGTTGATAAAGGGTATGTTTTTTTGTGTATGCATGGAAGCTAAAGGTTATGTTTTACGCGGTTGGGTAATGGGTCAAAAGGAGTTTGTGTCAAAAATTGAGTAAATCTGTGTAGAACCTCCAGTATTGATTATTATTATTATTATTATTATTATTATTATTATTATTATTATTTATTATTATTATTATTATTAATTATTAATTATAATAATAACAATAAATAAATAAGTGTTCTCATTGTAGGAAATTGAAGCTTGACGAAAATGTTGCAAACATTTGGCCAGAGTTTGGTGTAAACGGAAAAGATCATATAAAGGTTCTCTTGATCTCAATTATTTTATTTCTTGTCTTTTGAGTGTTTGCACTCGCGTATTTAACTGAAAGATTGACCAAGATGATAACTTTTCAAAAAATTGACTTAATAAGAAGATTACCAAAGCATAAGTTGTTGAAAGTTAGAGCCTTTTTCTGATGGCAATAAAACTGTGTTTACCGAAAGTAGATGTTGGACTACTTATCTATGTGATTTTTCGTACACGCAAGTTGCTTAATGACACCTTTCCTTTCTTGCAGGTTTATCAAATACTTAATCATACATCAGGTCTGCACAACGCTCTTGCTGGAGTTTCTGAAGGAGATCCAACGTTATTTTGTGACTGGGACAAGTGTCTAAAACACATTGCTATGGTGGCACCCGAGACTGAACCTGGTCAGCAACAGCTGTATCATTATCTATCATATGGTTGGTTATGTGGTGGAATCATTGAGGTACCAATACAGTTATTTTTTTTTTAATAGCAAACACACACACACACACACACACACACCCACCCACCCTTTTTGTCCACGATGGAACTCGAACTCACAACCTCAAGGTTAGGTTGATAAGTTCCCTTGATACCGCTAACCAGATACCATTACAGTTATTTACTTGTTACAATTCTAATTGGATGTGAATTAACACTCACAATATACACAGTGCATACTTCCTCTCGATAAACATCAATATGGACTCCTTTATAAAATCAATTTTTTTTTCTTTCTTTTTTTTCTTTCTAAATGTTGTATATGTTCTTAAACATGCAGCATGCATCTGGGAAAAAGTATCAAGAGATTCTCGAGGAAGCTTTTGTTCGTCCTCTTAACGTTGAAGGCGAGCTATATGTTGGGATTCCTCCCGGTAAGATTTTTTTACCAAATTTTTTATCACTCCATTCCAAAATAAGTGTCCCGTTTGAATTTTCAAAGTCTTCATTTTTAAATTTATATGAATAGGTTTGGTTTTAAAATGTATTTTTATTGTTATAACTTTCATCAAATATTATATAACAGAAACAATAATATTTAAAATCAAAGTTGTACAAGAAAGAGTAAAAAAGTCAAATCGGAACAGTAATTTTGAGACGATGGGGTGTACAACTCATCGTATAAGCCTTCTGCTAATTTTTTAAACGATTTTTTTTAATGATTTTTTCAGGTGTGGAATCACGTCTAGCAACTCTTACAATAGACGAAAATGATCTAATTAAATTAGGCCAACTAGCCGAATCTTTCAGAAGTTCAGCCTCCACTACCACCCCATCCACATTCACATACAACATGGTTGCAAACCTAATTCCATTATTCAACAACATTAATATCCGTCGAGCAATACTACCTGCAGCCAACGGGCACGTATCCGCTCGTGCGGTGGCCCGTTTCTACGCCGCCCTTGTAGACGGTGGTGTGGTCCCATCTCACCATCCTAACAAAACCAACGACACAAATAACGAAGTCAACACTAAAATCTTTACCAACTCAAAAGAAAAAGTGCACGAAGCGTTTTTGGGAAGTGGAGATTATAAGGATATGGTGTTGCAGCAAGGCGAATTTGGGCTCGGGTTTAGGTGGTATAACACGACAGATGGTAATGTGTTTGGGTTTGGTCATGGGGGTTTAGGTGGCTCTGCGGGATATGGTGACGTAAAAAACAGGTTTGCAGTTTCTGTGACGCTAAACAAGTTGTCTATCGGTGTTTGTACTGCTGAGATTATTCGTTTTATTTGTTCGGAACTCGATCTTCCATTACCAGCCGACTATGCAGGATTATTATCAGGTGAATTAGCTGGGAAACCAGTTTATAAGTAATGGTGGTTGATTTATTCATGTTCTGTTGTTCATACATTATTTGAGGTAAAACTTGATCAGTTCTGTAATTAATTTATTGCAGTAATTTTGAGTTGCAACTGTTTAAGAAACTATTAATATTTGATGTAGTCGCATCCTTTTGTTATATAACCAAAAACAATGAGATGTTTTGTTTTATGAATATTTATTATTGTTGTAAATTTAGTAGTTAAATATGGATGGTAATTAGTCAAATATGGATAGTAAAATTTGTACTATATATATGTGCATAATGTAAGTTACAAAAATACACATATACATTAAATACATCACACCTCTCTTCAACCTCTTTCTCTCCTATATCTTCTACAACACATCTCTCTTTTGTTGGTTCTTTCAATTTGAATATATTGAACCAGGCCACTAAAGGTAGTTATAAGCCTACTGAAATATAACACGTTATCAGCACGAAGTGCTCCGTATAATCAAGGTTTATCTAAGCAAGCACACGTCACTAATCAAGGTAAGAAATTATCTAACTTTTATTAACTTCACTAACATTTATATTTATGTTATTTAAGTTATATATGGTCGGTTATACCGCCTGAATTATATTTCTGTAATCTAACTTTTATTAACTCCACTAACATTTATATTTATGTTATTTAAGTTATATATGGTCGGTTATACCGCCTGAATTATATTTCTGTAATCTAACTTTTATTAACTTCACTAACATTTATATTTATGTTATTTAAGTTATATATGGTCGGTTATACCGCCTGAATTATATTTCTGTAATCTAACTTTTATTAACTTCACTAACATTTATATTTATGTTATTTAAGTTATATATGGTCGGTTATACCGCCTGAATTATATTTTCTGTAATCTAACTCTTATTAACTTCACTAACATTTATATTTATGTTAATAAGACCTCATGATTGTACGCAACACGTCATTTGACAACACAGTACTTTATGTACGCAACACGTCATTTGACAACACGGTACCATGGGTCGAGATTAATTCCGATCAATACGAATACGATGGGGTCTTTATATGTTATCTAACATTTATGATTACTTATGCAATTAATCATTATTTATTTTATGCATACTAATGTTTATTCTTAAAAGTAAATCTTAAAAGTTAAAATAAGAAAAAATAGTTTGTATTTTTATTAAAAGTAAATCTTAAAAGTTAAAATAAGAAAAAGTAGTTTGTATTTTTATTAAAAGTAAATCTTAAAAGTTAAAATAAGAAAAAGTAGTTTGTATTTTTATTAAAAGTAAATCTTAAAAGTTAAAATAAGAAAAAAAAATCTTGTCCTTTATATTACTCATAAGCGTTTTGATATAGTGACTTTATTCGTTAACGTCAACTAACGACGTTACAACGGTCATATATACATAACGGTTGTTAACGTCAACTGACGACGTTACAACAACTAGATTTTTCAAATATAAAATAAACATCTCCGTTTTCACATTTTCACAAGTCAATCTTCATTTTTCAGATTACTACTCTCAAAAAGTTTTTTGTAAAAATGATTCACACAAGGATGATTTTTTCTATTGTATTGGTCATATTAACTATCATCATTGTTGCTAATATACCACCGGGTGAACCTATATTCTATCCTGCCCTTGTGGTTTTATTATTTGTAATCATACCATTATTCTGTTATTTGCTACTTATGAATTTAAAATGATTCTAATTTCATTTTATTATTTGTCTATGAATAGAAGTTGATTATGATTATGATTTATGTTATTCATCTTTTTGATAATAGAAAATGTCGAATTTGAAAAGGCTTAAATTTGCTCATTTAGAACAAGTGTGAACAACTACTTAACATGGGTTATGAATGTAGAAAAACATCTCGAATCAAACGGTATTTTAGAAACCCTGAATGAAAATAACAATTATTTCGAACAAGAGAAAGCAATAGTAAGTATTTTTCTTAGCAAACATATTGACGAGTCCTTAGAATCTACATATTATATGATCGAAAATCCAAGTGTATTATGGAAAATACTCAAAGATAGATACGATATTAATTATCAAAAAAAAAAATAATAATAATAATAACGGTGATCCATGAAAGAATAAAATTAAAGATATTAGTAGACGCTCTTATAAGAATTCCGGAGATTCTTATTAATGATCTGGTAACGTGGATCATCAGTCTAGTATTTCTTGAATACATGAACATCTTGTTTAGCTCTACAAATAAGTCCCAAAAAGAAAAGAAAATGAGAGTGAATCTGTTGACAAATCTCGATTAAATTAACCCTGAGCTACCTTGAGACTTGAATGGTTTGAATTTTCTAAGATGCCTAGTTTTTTTTATGTATCACTCATAAATAAATGGTTTTAGACCATAACGCATATGTTTTATTAAGTGTTATCTTTTATGTACTTCAGATTATAACTTGTTTGCAGGTAATATAATTTGATTATCTTGCTGAAATATAACTCATTATTTGCTTATCTTATTTTTAGTTTTAGTATGAATCCTGCTGAAATACAACATCAATTAAATGGTAAAGACCTATGTATTGCAGATAGTAGTAACATACACACTATGATCAAATCTAAGAAATATTTCATTGATTTAAATCAAATGAAGGAATTATAAATACTATATCAGCTCTTGCAAACTTGATATAAGGAACGAAAAAGGCAAAATTTCATATTACAAAATGGTACGAATTTTTTGGTAAACAATGTCTTGTTTTCTCCCAAATCAAAGAGAAATTTGTTAAGTTTCTCTGATATATATCATAATGGATATGATTATCAGTAAATGATAATCGAAAATGAGAAATATCTATGTAGCACCGAAAAGCGCATATGATAAAAAGCGCAGCGCATAGGATTAAAAGCGCATATGATAAAAAACGCATATGATGAAAAGCCAGCGCATAGGATTAAAAGCGCATATGATAAAAAGCGCATATGATGAAAAGCGCAACGCATATGATTAAAAGCGCATATGATAAAAAGCGCATATGATGAAAAGCGCAGCGCATATAATTAAAAGCGCATATAATGAAAAGTGCATATGACGAAAAGCGCAGCACATATAATTAAAAGCGCATATGGTGAAAATGATATATGATGAAAAGCAAATATGGTGATTAATGAAAATCACATATGGTGATTAATGAAAAGCACATATAGTGATTAATGAAAAGCACATATAGTGATTAACGAAAAACACATATGGTGATTAATGAAAAGCACATATGGCGATTAATGAAAAGCACATTGAGAAATAATCACCAATGTTTCTTGAAAGAATTCAAGGGTATATATATGGACCAATTCATCCATCATGTGGACCATTTTTCTAATAGACGCATCTAACGCATGGTCTCATGTTTGTGTGTTATCAAGCCGTAATATGGCATTTGCAAAGTTTCTTGCACAAATTATTAAATTAAGAACACATTATTCTGATTACACCATTAAAAGGATGAGACTTGATAATGCTGGTGAGTTAACATCTCAAGCTTTTAATGATTATTATATGTCTACAAGGATTGTTGTTGAACATCCAGTTGCTCATGTGCATACACAAAATTGGTTTAGCTGAATCAATAGATAAACGCTTACAGCTAATAACTGGACAATTAGAAATGAGTACAAAACTCTCAATATTTATATGGGGACATGTAAATTTACATGATGTGACATTAATTCGCATTAAATCAAGTGCAAGTTATAAATATTCTCCATTACCAACTTAATTTTGGTGGAGACCAAATATTTTCCATCTTAGAACATTTGGTTGTGCAGTGTATTTTTAATTGAACAACCACAACAAATGGTTCCTCAAAGAATGATTGAAATATATGTTAGATATGAAACATCTTCAATCATAAGATATATTGAACCCATGACGGGTGATGTTTTTACAGCAAGTTTTGTCGATTGTCACTTTAATGAAACATTTTTCCCTATATTAGGGGGAGAAATGAAATATAAATAAAATGATGTTTCATGGTGTGAACATCAATTAAGGAATATTGATCATCGCACAAAAGAATGCGAAAAGAAAGTTCAAATATAATGCATATGCAAGAACTTGCAAATTAATTACTTTATGCATTTAAAGATACAAAAAATAAGTGACTAAATCATATATACCAGCAGTAAATGCTTCAGCTAGAATTGAAATTACAAAAGCTGGCAATAATGTCACTCATGAGTCTTTGCTACTGCAGAAACGTGGGAGACCAATTGGTTCCAAAGATAAAAATCCTCGAAAAAGAAAATCAGCTGATAATGAGGTAAAAGAAAGTGTTCAAGAAGAACCACAAATCAATACTCCTTTTGCAGAGGATATTGATAAATGTAAATACATAAATTGCAATAAATTATGCAATATTATGAAACTGAAATGAAATGAAAAATCTTGATGAGATATTTTCATATAATGTTACAATGACATCATGAATAAAGATGATGATCTGGAACCAAAATCTGTCATTGAATATCAAAATAGACGTGATTGAACTCAACGGAAAGGAGCAATACGAGCTGAATTAGAATCGCTCAATAAAAGAAAAGTTTTTGGATCAATCGTTATCACTTTTAAAGATGTGAAACAATGGGATACAAATGAATTTTTATCTGAAAAGAAATGTGCAAATGAAGTTACAAGGCAAAACTAGACTTGTAACTCAAGATTTCCCACAAAGACCAGAAATGAATTAGGAGAAAAACTTATCCTCCTATAATGAATATAATTACTTATTAGATACTTAATCAACCTGGTAGTTATTTAAATGCATCTCATGGATGTTGTTACTACTTATCTGTATGGATCACTTAATAGTGATATATATATGAATATACCTGAAGGGTTAAGGTATCATAAGCATCTAATGCAAAACCTGTGATGACCCGGGAATTTCTGACCAAATTTAAACCTGAATCATATTTGATTTCTATACGATAAGCAAAGTCTATAATGTTGAGTCTCAAAATTTTTGAACTACTTTCATGAATGCATTGACCTTCGACTATTCTCGACGATTCACGAACAATTATTTGTAAATAAATATATATAAATATATATATGTGAATTCAATACCTAAATAATATTATATATTGTAATCAATAAATGTTAAAGATTCAATATATAATAATTAGTAAATATGATATAATTAGTAAATGGTATTATATTAAATGTAATTACAAGTTAAAAAATATAATACTAATATTATTAGAACTTTCATTAGTATTATTAATATTAAAATCAGAATTATTAATAGTATTATTTTCAATATAAATAAGAAGTTTGATATATAGATTATTAATATTATTATTATTATTAATCATATTGTAAGTTATAAATGTTATATTATCATTATCATTACTAATAATACTATTATTATTACTATTATATTATTATAATTATTATTTATGATATTAAGAGTATTAATATTATTATATTATATTTATAATATTATGTATAATATATAAAAATAGGTATATACATACGATATACTACTACAGATATATACACTGATATATACAACAGATATATATATACTGATATATTTGTACAGATACATTATACGATATATATACATTATATAATACTTAATGACATAATTATACAAATTTATACATAAATGAATTGTATTCAAGTTCACATCTCAATCCATACTGTATATGATTTTTGTTTCTGCCTCAAGTTGTTACACATCCACATCTGATCGTACCAAGCTGTGAAGAATTTCAAACTGCCTTTAACTTGTTTATTTGATTTATTATGAACGAATATTTTCTTGTCTAACCAAATAACTAGCAGACAAAGTCAAATAGGATCAAATGAGCTGTAATGTAATCATTCATCCTCTACATACCTACCTGCTATCACATTTTTTTTTTAGAAAACGGGAAGAACTCGATCTCCTCCGTTCTTACACCTTTCAACCATCACTTCAACACCATTTATCACCAAAACCACCTTGATCAACTTTCACACCACTAATACTATAGTTATGTTTCTATAATCCATCGTACACCATCTTTCAACACCCAACCTTTTACACACTTCAAAACATTATTGCTGTTATGATTTTCCTGCCTCTTGTCACGAACCAAAACACCCTAATCGATCATCATATTCAACAACCCGTTTCACCACCTTTATGATCGAAAACCCTTTTATATTTTAACACTACTGCATATTTCTGTTTTGAACGAGCAAACGAAGTTATTTCTTTCTCCTTTTGTTCGAATTCCATCCTTCACAGATCACCATGATCAAAACCGGTTGATGCACTTGCAGCTGCGATTCTTTTCTTCCTTCGTTTCCGAAACAACAAGAATTATGATGAGGATCATGTACATGAAAAGAAGAAGTTGAGTGAATATGATGATATTTATAATACAGACACTTAATCGATGCACGTCTTTTACTTCTGTTGTCCAACATGTATAATTCAAATAACTTCACTCAAGTGAAAAGCAATTGAATCGTGATTGATTGTTGTTGATTGATTAAAATAACCATTTGGAGAGGGGCCGACTATGAATGTGCATTTATAAAAAAATGCCGTGTGCTTTTCTGCCTACTCAAGTTCTATTTCTCCTTTTCGGTGGTAGAGTGATACAAGTAGGGCCAGGGGCTAACTAGTTGCGGAACATGCTGCTAAATCAACTGAAATTCTTTTCTTATTTGCTTGGTGGGCCGAAAGGAATATCATCCATGCAATTCTTTTTATTAGTTGAGGTAATAAAGTATTATATGAATGGTGGCCGACAATTACAAAAAACCGATACCCCCATTTGAATATTATATGAAGTTACAAGTGGGTGGAGTTGGTTAATATGAGGGTGACGTGTTGTTGTTTTCTGTTCCTTACAAAACCCCTAGAATCCAATGGCGTACTTAATTGATGCGGTTAAGATGATAATGGTATGATAATTATCGATGATGGATGAGTTTACGAATGATGATAATTACAATGAAGAAGATATTGATGATGGTGTTTACGATCGAAGAAGATGATGGTGACAAAATGATTATGATCGTGAAGATAAAGATGTGATGATGATGATGATGATACGGTTAAAACGTTTATGAATGAATTGATGAAGATTACCTGCGAATTATTCCTGTTCTACTTCTACTGCCTGTGTTTGATGATGAAGACAACGACCTGGATTAGTCGAGAGTGAAAGGGATCGGGCTATAGTTGGGCTCATGTTAGGGTTTTAATCAAAACATAAATAATCTAATGTTGTTGGGCTTAATTAAATATATCTTGGGCCAGTTATGATTTAAAAGAAATTGTTTTATGGACTACTTAAGTGGGCCTGATGTTTCTGTGTTCTAGTTGGACTGAAAATCGGTTTTTAACAATTGATGACGAGCATTTATTGGAAAAACAGAAGTGGATAGATGGTGATGAGTGTTTTGGTTGAGTGAGAGGTCATGGGTTCGAGCTTGGGCAGTGGCATTTTATTTTTAGAGCTCCTTTCTTCAAAGGTTGTACTCTTTATTTATTACAATTATTAATATGATTATTATTATTATTATTATTATTATTATTATTATTATTATTATTATTATAATAATAATTATTATCATTATTATTATTATTATTACTACTACTATTAACATTAATATATTTATTAATAAGTATTATTATTAAGTATTATTAGTATTAAGAATTTTTATCAAAAATTAGTGTTTTTATTGTAAAAATAGTACAACCTTTTTATCTTATTATTATTACTCTTACTATTAAAATTTTTATATAGTAATATTATCATCTTTATTATCAATACTAACATTATTATCGTTATTATTATAAGTATAGTTATTATTAATACTAACCCTATTATTAATATTATAACAAATAAATATCTATTATATAAAAATATATTTAATACATATAACATAACTATATAATATCTTTAAAAGTATATATATAAAATAAATATACTTAGTTAATTAATAAAACCTATAAAATATTAAAGATAACAATTATATCACTAATAATGATATATAAATTTGTTTGAATACAATTATATGTGTTAATATATATTTATATACAAATGATATAGGTTCGTGAATCCGCGACCAACCCTACTTTTGTTCAATGTCGTCATATGTATTTTTACTACAAAATACAGTATGGTGAGTTCATTTGATTCCCTTTTACTCTTTATATTTTTGGGACTGAGAATACATGCGCTGTTTTTATAACTGCTTTATTAAATGCTTTTGAAATATATTTTTGAACTGCGAATATATGAAATGCTTTTATAAATGTTTGACGAGATAGACACAAGCAAAACAATCCTCGAATGAAGTATTATGCAGACAGAAGTTCTGCGGATTATTATTGAATTATGTGGACATGATAATTGCCACTATTGAATTATGTGGATATGATAATTGCCACCATTGAATTATGTGGACATGATAATTGCCACCAATTGAAGTGAATGTTATATATCGAGTGAATAATTTTATACACAGGTTATGTGTATGATATTTTGTACACGAGATATGTGTACGGTTACAAAGATTTGTTAAAATGGTTTCGTACACTAGAAAGGTGTACTGTATTTAAAAGATATTGCATGTACATTACAGGTGGGTATAGGATTCGGGCCCATTTGTACCATGCAGGATTTAAATAAGGTGGTCTATCAAAATGATGAATTTTTACTGTTTACAATAAACTTATGAACTCACCAACCTTTTGGTTGACACTTTAAAGCATGTTTATTCTCAGGTCTGAAAGAAATCTTCCGCTGTGCATTACCTCATTTTAGAGACATTACATGGAGTCGTTCAAGGCATATAGAGGTCCGTTCATCGCGATGGTACCATATGTTATTGTATTCGTTCGGAAGATTTTGGACGGGGTATGACATGTGGTATCAGAGCGGTGGTCTTAGCGAACCAGTTCTGCATTAGTGTGTCTAAGAAGTAGTTGTTAGGATGCATTAGTGAAGTCTGGACTTCGACCTAGTAGTTGTTAGGTTATATTATTAAGTATGGACTTGAACCTGGTCTGCATGTTAAAAGTTTTTGCTTACCACCATTTGTCAAAAAATATCTACTTATCATTTTCAGTCTCGACACGTCTTATAACATTTATTGCATAAATGGTGTACAGACAAAGATTCATATCTTAGCGTATCTGCTAATTTATATATTAGCGTATCTGTTACCGTAGACTTAATCTGACATGTTTCCTTAATTCCCTTCGTAATCTACGGGATCTTCTGTACTGTACATAAATATTCTATGTAATTAGAATATCATCCGATATCCGAAAATCGTTTCATATCGAAAAATTCTTTATTCAATCGTACGCAATGGAACTCACCACTAGTTCAAGTCCTCGGATTCCGATATGGAGTCCCACTTCAGCTCCGAAAGCAGCGTCACTAGAATGAATCAATCAATCAGCCATCCCCAATTTATCCGATGAATTCGTAGCCTCCTCAATCATTGGAGACAAGAAGAAGGTAATCCCTTCCGTCCACCACATTCCTCTCTTGGCAAGAAACCTGAATCACTTACCGGTGAACCTATTAGAAACACCATTTTTATACTCATTTCCCGAATATCTCGCCATGATTATATTCTAGCTAAAGTTCTAAACCTTATTCATTCGCTCGTTCCTACCAAAAATCATCCCGGAATAATAGAAGAAGTCAACGAGCTTTGCACCCGAGTTGTAGCCTTGAAAAATATGGTGCAAAATGTACCAGCTTCAGCAGCATCAATAGTACCACCATCACCAACAACAACAACTGCATCCCACACCTCAACATCACAATCTGTTCCACGAACATCAACATCATACGTACCATAGATACCAAGGAGTACCAACAGCAATTAACAATGAAGTATTGAACCATAACTTCATTAATATTCTGCGAAGAATATGTGGATCCTGATAACTAACGATGAAGTATTGATCCATAACTTCATCAATATTCTGTGAAGAATATGTGGATCCTAATAGTTTTAGAGATTACTTATTCTAGTTCAAACCGAAAATTAAATGAGTCTAATATTATATTGACTCGTTAAATCCATAAATATACCTGAAGAAAATATATGTGTATATATATTTTCATAAAGATTGTGATTAAAAATTCTTTCGTACAAACTGTTAATGATGAAAATATTTTAACAGGTAAGTAATACCCGAGGAATATTTAAGATTTCACCTCAATAAGTTACACTGTACATTCTTCAAATCTGATTCAACAGTCATTTTCTATCCTACTTACATCCACAGATATACGAATCCGTTCACTACAGAATAACCATTTCCATTCAAATTTCATATTTGGATTTTGACCTATCAGAATCCAACAAGTGGCATAATGAAGAAAACATTTGACGGAATAAAATTTGTTAGAAACAAACAAATTAACTATGAGAAATTTTGTTAAGAATCCACGCTAACAAAATCCTAGCTAACTGTTCTCAGCTAACTGTGGACTAATCAACTGAGGACTACCAACAGTGGACAAATAAAATGAATTAAAATATTGATTATAACATATGAAACTAAACAATTCTTCAAGTTTGCCACTTGATTTCATCTTAAACCTTATTTGTATCTTGACGATTACAATATGCGTTCAAAGCTTTCATGATTCTTGAAAACACCTCAATCGAGAGGATGAACCAACCGCACTTCATCCACGGAAGGAAAGATTTATGCAAATAGATATGCACCTGAAAAACTCTCGGAACCTGAGTAAACGTTTAACACATAGTTATGCTAATTCCTTAGTGTTATTATTACCCAAAATAACTTGATAACCCCTTTCCAAAGTAGTGAATTTTGTCACAGCTCCAACAAGTCAACTTCGACTTTTCACTCGGATTAGCTTATTATAACCCCGATATATAAGTTGCCTTTCGTCATTGATACCGAAAAACCGTTTATATCTCACTACATTAGCAGTAAACTTACCAGCAACATCATTGATCTTTGACTTTATGAAAAGTTATTATATTCGTTGAAATCCTATCATCTACTCATCTGCATCTGATAACGAGAATTGCCGTACCAAACACCGAGAATCAGCAATCAACATTTTGAAATCTCGCAGCATGTCTACATCAACAGTTATATGTAAACATATAACATTTATCTCTTAGAATTATGACCTTCCATTTTGAAATTCTGAAAAGCACCCAGTCTACAAATCAATACCACAAATTCTGAAAAAGCTGAATACAGCGGCAAAAACTGTACACGACTTTAACCGTCGAAAGTTCGATGATAAAGAATGGAATATTAGAGACATTCAATAGAAAATTTAGTACCGAAAAGCGGATTATGCGAAACTATGAAGGAAGCCGTGGAAAAATTACAAAGAATAAGTTTGACTTCAAAGAATCCAAATGATTCAAAGCCTGCTAAAATCTTTAGCGAATATCTTTCTCTTTACTCTAAACCCTCACAGACAATAGTCTATATCTTCCTCTGATCTTAGATATTCCAAGATATTATCGTATCTTTCAGTATAAATATCCTCGATATTTCTGAATATATTTCATAACTAATCTTATCTGAAATCATTAATCTCTTCATGCTATCAGTATTACATCATATAGAAACTGTTAGTTTCTATATTCTGTAAACTTTCGAGCTTAAAATATGAATGATATTGAAGTAATATTGGGAACTGATGCATGAGTTAGTATAATATAATGACACTTGATCAACGTGATTATATTACATTAAGTCATGCTGAGTTCTAATGGAACGTGATGATTCACAGATCATAACGTCATCATGTGCCATGTTACATAACTCTTTCATTCTGCTTAACTTCTGAACATATCAAGAAAGTATATTCTTGATAGTTCTATTCTTAGTGAATCTGGTAATTTGACAAATAAAATCGTGCTAATACATTCTTTCTTGTTTAGAACATGATGTTTATCCGAAATTCCATATTTACGAATTATAGACCGTTACTCGCTTTACTAGAGGTCGGGAGGATAATTAAAAGGCAAAGAGCTCCAAAATATAAGAGAAAATATAAAGCCCAACAACAACACATAAATTACAAACCGTGTATGTCAATGTTTATTGCAACATAAAGACACGGAAGAATTAAAAACACTATAACCCCAAGGGCGAAGTAGAAGAAAACAGATTCCTCCAGTGGAAATTAGAAAAGGAGAATGATTGTTGCGATAGTAAGGATAAGGACAAGGATTAGAACTGGATTAAGCATTTTCACAATCTTCTGGATGTATGAGATAAGAAAGAAAGTATAGGAATGGTGAAAATAATGGAACGGAAAAAGTTTAATTTATAAGGAAAATATCAGACAAAACAATCGAGGCAGATCACCGTATTTAATTATAGAGATCTTAATTTCCTTACTCGCCGAAGAATCAAATCTTTTAGATTTCAAAGATTTTCTTTAAATCCCTTGAATTCCGGAATTCAACCTAGTCAACGTCAAAAGCTAAGACGTACCTTATTTTCTAAATTCAACCCTGACCACGTCAAAAGCTAAGGCGAATCTTATTTTCCTCATTTCAATCTTTTGTGATAGCTTCATTCGTGCTCTTCGAATAATCGAATTATTTTATCTGTATTATTCAATAATGATAAAACTCTATTTATCAGCTCATACTCGTCAGGAAAACATATTTATTGTCAGCCATGACGACCTCACTCAAATTTCGGGACGAAATTTCTTTAACGGGTAGGTACTGTGATGACCCGGGAATTTCCGACCAAATTTAAACCTGAATCATATTTGATTTCTATACGATAAGCAAAGTCTATAATGTTGAGTCTCAAAATTTTTGAACTACTTTCATGAATGCATTGACCTTCGACTATTCTCGGCGATTCACGAACAATTATTTGTAAATAAATATATATAAATATATATATGTGAATTCAATACCTAAATAATATTATATATTGTAATCAATAAATGTTAAAGATTCAATATATAATAATTATTAAATATGATATAATTAGTAAATGGTATTATATTAAATGTAATTACAAGTTAAAAAATATAATACTAATATTATTAGAACTTTCATTAGTATTATTAATATTAAAATCAGAATTATTAATAGTATTATTTTCAATATAAATAAGAAGTTTGATATATAGATTATTAATATTATTATTATTATTAATCATATTGTAAGTTATAAATGTTATATTATCATTATCATTACTAATAATACTATTATTATTACTATTATATTATTATAATTATTATTTATGATATTAAGAGTATTAATATTATTATATTATATTTATAATATTATGTATAATATATAAAAATAGGTATATACATACGATATACTACTACAGATATATACACTGATATATACAACAGATATATATATACTGATATATTTGTACAGATACATTATACGATATATATACATTATATAATACTTAATGACATAATTATACAAATTTATACATAAATGAATCGTATTCAAGTTCACATCTCAATCCATACTGTATATGATTTTTGTTTCTGCCTCAAGTTGTTACACATCCACATCTGATCGTACCAAGCTGTGAAGAATTTCAAACTGCCTTTAACTTGTTTATTTGATTTATTATGAACGAATATTTTCTTGTCTAACCAAATAACTAGCAGACAAAGTCAAATAGGATCAAATGAGCTGTAATGTAATCATTCATCCTCTACATACCTACCTGCTATCACATTTTTTTTAGAAAATAGGAAGAACTCGATCTCCTCCGTTCTTACACCTTTCAACCATCACTTCAACACCATTTATCACCAAAACCACCTTGATCAACTTTCACACCACTAATACTATAGTTATGTTTCTATAATCCATCGTACACCATATTTCTGAAAGGACCCGTCCTAATCCATCCGGATGAAGTCCGAATCGATTATAAACGATTCACAATAGTTGATTACATCGCGAGGTACTTGACCTCTATATGATACATTTTACAAACATTGCATTCGTTTTTGAAAAGACAATATTTCATTACATCGAAAGTTGACGGCATGCATACCATTTCATAATGTATCTAACTATAATTGACTTAATAATAATCTTGATGAACTCAATGACTCGAATGCAACGTCTTTTGAAATATATCATGAATGACTTCAAGTAATATCTCTAAAATGAGCAAATGTATAGCGGAAGATTTCTTTCGTACCTGAGAATAAACATGCTTTAAAGTGTCAACCAAAAGGTTGGTGAGTTCATTAGTTTATCATAAATAATCATTTCATAATTTTAATAGACCACAAGATTTCATATTTCCATTTCTCATAAACATACGTCCCATACATAGAGACAAAAATCATTCATATGGATTGAACACCTGGTAACCGACATTCACAATATGCATATAAGAATATCCCCATCATTCCGGGATCCTCCTTCGGACATGATATAAATTTCAAAGTACTAAAGCATCCGGTACTTTGGATGGGGCTTGTTGGGCCCGATAGATCTATCTTTAGAGTTCGCGTCAATTAGGGTTTCTGTTCCCTAATTCTTAGATTACCAGACTTAATAAAAAGGGCATATTCGATTTCGATCATTCAACCATATAATGTAGTTTCAATTACTTGTGTCTATTTCGTAAAACAGTTATAAAAACATCGCATGTATTCTCAGTCCCAAAAATATATATTGCAAAAGCATTTAAAAAGGGATTAATTAAACTCACCGTACTGTATTTTGTAGCAAAAATACATATGACGACATTGAACAACTGAACAATGCAGGGTTGGCCTCGGATTCACGATCCTATAACAATTGTATATCTATTAATACATATAATGTAATTCACAAACTTTCATTTATTAATATGTATTATTTATATGTTTATAGTTATATAGTATTTATACTAAATTTCACTTTAAAATGAATATTATATTATATCTTAAATTATATTCTCTATATATATATATATATATATATATATATATTGATTTTGTGTATATAGATTTATAATGATTAATATTTATATATATTTAGTTATATTATTATATCTATATACATATATATATATATATATATATATATATATATATATATATATATATATATATATATATATATACAATTAGTGTTTCATTTATGAAATATCATTAGTTTGTTATATTAAATATTACTATAATCCTAGTATATGTAATAAGTATATATAATGTACCAAAGATTTATTTGTTGAAGTGATAGCTTAGATAATAATGATCTACTAATAATAATAATAATAATAATTAATATTAAAACTAAATAAGAAATCGAATTATATCATTATCATTATCATGTTTATATCTTAACCCCTTTTCTAATTTCATCTAAATTTCTTAATATCATATTTTATCAATACTTATATTTATACATAAAAATATATTTGTATGTAATCAAAATTTAAGTTGTATTAATAACATTTGTATTAATAATACTTAGTTATATATATCATTAAGGATATTAATAATAACTATATCAAAAATTCAATTACATCACAAAGTAATTATAATTCAAACACAATCCTAACAATGTTTCAATCAATTAATAAGGATAATAAGAATAATAATAATAAACATAATAATAATAATAATAAAATAGGTTACTACCTTAAAGGCTCAAAAAATTCCAAAATCGTCCAAGCCGAGACTTGAACGCTCAACCACTCGCTTAACCCGAAACACACATAACCAGCTGCTCCGCCCATTTTTTTCTGATTTAAAACGCTTTCCATATAAATATAACCCGTATTATTTAACTCCCCTTTTCTTCTTCATCTCCTTTAAATAACTCGATCAGTGACCACCCCAAAACTAGCCTACCTTAATTTAATCATGTAATTTAGGAAATATAATTGAACGAGAACTGATTAGAAGATGGGATATCAACGAAACACTCGAAAAAGAAAGAAAAAAAAATTAACAGCAGTTGAAGTGTAACGATGAACATATATGAACTCCATTAGTGATTTTTGATTTTTAGAGGTTTTTAGACAAAAAGTTCTACATGAATTAGGTTCTAAATCGTCTCTAAAAACTTTAAGAATACCCAATTTCACCTGAAACATCAATACCGATTTGAATTTCAAGAAGAACATTTGTTTTGACTTTTTGAAAAAAAAGTTTGACTCAAGAATTAGAACTCGATAGAAACATTTGGACCTTGAAACTTTACAGAAAGTTTAAATGGATTATTCTTAATACAACTGCATTTTTACATTTTCAAATACGATTAAAAATCGAGCCTTTTAAAATTAGAAACGTGAACAGAGCAGTTGTTTATTTATTTATTTATTTTTTTAAAAAAATCAACAAATTGAGAGCTGTAAAAGTAATTGTAAGTGATGATTGATAATATAATTCAATAGGTAACGTTTACAATTGGTTCTGATCACGCTTTAAATTGATTAAAAGGTCGACAGTCTTCAAATAAAAAAAAATAAAAGAAAAAAATAGAAAATGAAAGCTAACCGAATTTGTTATCTTGTGTTTGATTTTGGAATCATATTGTACTGATTTTAGACAAAGAATATATTACCTTTAGTTTAGATAATGACATGAACAGAATTACCATTTTTCTTAAATCTATATATATATATATATATATATATATATATATATATATATATATATATATATATATATATATATATATATATATATAAGCCCTAATAATATATATAGTATTTGTGTACATGTATTTATATCTATAACTATGTATCTGAATGTATATATACGTATAACTGTGACCATATATATACATCTGTATTATATATATATGATTATATATCTACTTTTATAAATTTATAGTTTATAATTAATATTATCAATTAATAAATATATAGTTAATAATAATAATTCTGATAGTTATATTAACAATACAAATTAATAATAGAGTTACTAATAATACTAATGCTAATATTATTAAAAATAAAATGTTTAATAATAATACTAATTATAATAATATTAATATTAATATTATATCTCAATTTATATACATCAAATTTCATATTTATCATAATATTATCAATACTGATATTTATTCTAGTAATATTGATGAAAGTAATAATATTATTATATAAATTTTATTTTGATTTGTTTTATATATATATGTATAACTTCATTTTAAATTACACTCAATTATTTTTATATTTTACATAATTCAAATGTTTAGATTATATTTTTAATTTCAAAATATAACATATATTTACATATATATATATATATATATATATATATACACATACATACATATTTATTTACATACAATTATTCGTGAATCATCGGGAATAGTCAGAGTCAAATGAATTCATAGAAATAGTTCAAACATTATGAGACTCAGTTTAATAGACTTTGCTTATCGTGTCTAAATAATGTAAGATTAAGTTTAAATTTGGTCGGAAATTCCCGGGTCATCACAGTACCTACCCGTTAAAGAAATTTCGTCCCGAAATTTGAGCGAGGCCGTCATGGCTAACAATAAGAATGTTTTCATAACGAATATGAGCTGATCAAAAGAGTTTTATCATCATTGAGTAATATGGATAAAACAATTTGATTGTTTGAAGTGTACGAATGAAGCTATCATAAAAGATTGAGATAGAGATTTAACTTTTGACGTAGTCATGATTGAATTTAGAAAAATAAGGCGCGTCTTAATCTTTTACGTTGTCTTGGTTAAATTTTGGAATTCAAGGGATTTAAAAGAAAATCTTGAAAATCTATAAAATCTGATTCTTCGGGATTTATGGAAAATAAGATCTCTATAATTAAATGTGATCATCTGTCTCGATTTCTCTGTCTGGTATTTTTATTATAAATGAACTTTTTCCGTTCTATTACTTCTCACCACTCCCAATTTTTATATTTTAATTCATACTTTCAAATCATCAGTAAATATGTTTCATCCAGTTTTAATCCTTGTTCTTATCCTTGCTATCGCTACAATTATTCTCCTTTTCCAACTACCACCGGAGGAATATGTTTTCTTCTACTTCGCCCTTGGGGTTATAATGTTTTTAATTCTCCTGTATCTTTATGTTGCGATAAACATTGATATACACGGTTTGTAATTCCTGTGTTTATGATCGGCTTTCTATTTTTCCTTTATTTTCCGGAGCTCCATGCTCTTGTTTCCTCTTCCCGACTCCAAGTCAAGCGAATAATGGTCCGAAATTCGTAGATATAGAGTTTCGAATGATTATAATGTTCTAAACAGGGTGGAACGTGATAGCACGATTTGATTTTCAAATTTATCAAAATTACAGAAGATAGAACCATCAAGAATACATTTTCTTGATATGTTCAGAAGTTAAGTAGAATGAAAGGGTTATGTAACATGGCACATGATGACGTTAAGATCTGTGAATCATCACGTTCCATTAGAACTCAGCATGACTTACTGTAATATAATCACGTTGATCAAGTGTCATTATATTATACTAACTCATGCATCAGTTCCCAATATTACTTCAATAACATTCATATTTTAAGCTCGAAAGTTTGCAGAATATAGAAACTAACAGTTTCTATATGATGTAGTATTGATAGCACGAAGAAATTAATGATTTCAGATAAGAATAGGTATGAAAATATCTTCAGAAATATGGAGGGTATTTATAATGAAAGATACTGCGATATCTTGAAATTTCTAATATCGAAGGATGGGGAAGAAAATTTGTCCGTAAGAGTTTGGAGTCAGAAGTAAGATATTCGCTAAAGATTTCAGCAGACATTGAATCATTTAGATTCTTTGAAGTCAACTTATTCTTTGTGATTTGTCCACGGCTTTCGAGATTTTCCTTGAGAGGTATAGGGAAGAAATTGGAATGGAATAATATCTTCATAGTTCCGCATAATCTGCTTTTCGGTACTAAATTTTCTCTTGAATGTTTCCAATATAATGATACACAGAAAGTACGAAGAGGTATATAATTTCGGACGAGAATATTTATGAAAATATCCTCAGAAATATCGAAGATATTGATGATGATATTTTGGAATTTCTAAGTTCGATGGGTGATGGAGAAAGATTTTTCGCAAGATTTTAACATGACTTCGGAGCAAGATATTCTCTAAGGATTTCAACGAATCCAGAATTACCTGAATCCTTTGAATATAGGGTTTGGTCCTTGTATTTGTCCTTGTTCTCCTTCATGGTTAACTCAATCTTTTTTTCAATACCCAAATTTCTATCGAGTGTTCATAACACTCCTTTCTTTATCATCAAACTTTTGGCCGTTTAGACCATCTACCATTTTTCTGTTTCCTCTGTATTTAATGCTATGATATCTGAATCATCGGTTATTAATCTGAGGTGGTTTCAGGAGAATTGTGTTTTTAGATCATTAAACGCTGATGGTAACATGGTGGAATATGAAAGGTTCTCTGGTGACAATAAAAGAGCACGTGTATATATCAACGTTATAATAAGGTTATTTCGTACAAAAAGTCAAAGTTGTCTTGCTGGAGCTGTGACAAAATTGGCTATTTTGAAGAAGAACTGCAAAGTTATTTTGGGTGATAATAACACTAAAGAAATTAGCACAGCTATGTTTTAAACGTTTACTCAGTTTTCGAGAGTTTTTCAAGTGCATAACTATATGCATCAATCTTTTCTTCCGTAGATGAAGTGCGGTTGGTTCATCCTATCGATTGAAGTGTTTTCAAGAATCATGAAAGGTTTGAACGCAGATTGTAATCGTCAAGATACAAATGAGGTTTAAGATGAAATCAAGTGGCAAACTTGAAGAATTGTTTAGTTTCATATGTTATAGTCAATATTTTAATTCATTTTAATTGTCCAATGTTGGTAGTCCACAGTTGATAGTCCACAGTTAGCAATTCAATAATTCATATATAGTTTAATATATAATATTCGAATTAATTAGTACGTATCGTGACCCGTATACGTCTCAGACTCGATCACAACTCAAAGTATATATATTATTTGAGAATCAACCTCAACCCTGTATAGAGAACTCGATCATTACTGCATATAGAGTGTCTATGGTGATTCCAAATAATATATATAGATGTGTCGATATGATATGTCAAAACCTTGGATACATGTCCCGATATTTAGAGTGTGTAAAAATAAATAACAGAAATTTAAATGACGATAAATAAAGTGCGTAAAGTAAATAACAGAAATTAAATGACGATAAATAAAATTGCGAGAATGTAAATTGCGATAATTAAATTGCGATAAATAAAATGTAATCAGTTAGCTAGGAAGAATTAGTTAGGAACAGTTAGCGTGGATTCTTAACAAAATTTCTCATAGTTAATTTGTTTGTTTCTAACAAATTTTATTTTGTCAAATGTTTCCCTCATTATGCCACTTGATTTTTGATAAATCAAAATCGAAATATGAAATTGGATGAATATGGTTATTCTGGGGTGAACTGATTTGTATATCGGTGGATGTAAGTAGGATAGTATATGACTGTTGAAGCAGATTCGAAAAACGTACAATGTAACTTATTAATGTGAAATCTAAATATTCCTCGGGTATTACCTACCCGTTAAAATATTTTCACCATTAACAGTTTGTACACAAAAATTTTAATTACAATCTTTATGAAAACATATATACATATATATTTTCTTCAGATGTAATCATGGATTTAATGAGTTAAATATTAAACTCATTTAGTTTGCGGTTGGAACTAGAATAAATAATCTCTAAAACTTTAGAGATTACATATTCGCCATGTCGAACGAAGATAAATGAGGTAGAACGAAGATCATACTCGAAGTACATATAGTGATATTGAAGCATGGATTGTTGATGGCACTGGTGCTGTTACTGATGGTACTGTTGGTGCCGGTGATGTTGCTGAAGCTGGTACATTTTGCACCATATTCTTCGAATTGATTATTCAAGCGCGAAGCTCGTTGACTTCTTCTATTACTCCGGGATGATTGTCGGTTGGAATAAGCGGATGAATAAGGTTAGGAATTTTGGGATATCATACAATCATTGTGAGATATCCTGGAATTGAGGGTAAATATGGTGTTTCGGACTGGTTCGCTGATAAGTACTTCAGGTTCATAGCTAAGAGATAAATTCGGTTGGTGAAAAGGATCGCCTTCTTTGCGTCTCCATTAATTAAGTCAACTACGAATTCATCAGATGACTTGGGGATGGCTAATTGGTTGATTCATTCTGGTGACACTGCTTTCGAAGCTTAGGTGAATATCCATGTCAGAATAGCTGTCGGAATAACTATCGGAATAGCTATCAAAATCTGAGGGACTCGAACTGGTTGAGGGATTCATCTCGTACAATCAGATGAAGGACTTTCGATAAGAAATAGATTGTAGGATGTAGATTAGTACTGTGCAATATATAATTTACATATGCATATATAATACTAAAATCCCATAAGTTACGGAGGAATCTACAGAATTTGTCAGGCAAAGGTAACAATAACAGATACGCTAAGATATAAATTTTTGTCTATACACTATTCATGCAATCAATGCAGTAAGATGTGTCTAGACTAAGAATGATAAGCAATTGATTCTCTAAGAATGATGAGCAGGTAAATTTTCGACACGAAATGATAAGCAAAATATTTGACATGCAGACACGGTCGAAGTCCAGACTCACTAATGCATCCTAATAACTTATCAGTTAGACATACTAATGCAAGACCTGGTTCGCTAAGACCACTGCTCTGATACCAACTGAAAGGACCCGTCCTAATCCATCTGGATGAAGTTCGAATCGATTATAAACGATTCACAATAGTTGATTACATCGCGAGGTACTTGACCTCTATATGATACATTTTACAAACATTGCATTCGTTTTTGAAAAGACAATATTTCATTACATCGAAAGTTGACGGCATGCATACCATTTCATAATGTATCTAACTATAATTGACTTAATAATAATCTTGATGAACTCAATGACTCGAATGCAACGTCTTTTGAAATATATCATGAATGACTTCAAGTAATATCTCTAAAATGAGCAAATGCATAGCGGAAGATTTCTTTCGTACCTGAGAATAAACATGCTTTAAAGTGTCAACCAAAAGGTTGGTGAGTTCATTAGTTTATCATAAATAATCATTTCATAATTTTAATAGACCACAAGATTTCATATTTCCATTTCTCATAAACATACGTCCCATACATAGAGACAAAAATCATTCATATGGATTGAACACCTGGTAACCGACATTCACAATATGCATATAAGAATATCCCCATCATTCCGGGATCCTCCTTCGGACATGATATAAATTTCGAAGTACTAAAGCATCCGGTACTTTGGATGGGGCTTGTTGGGCCCGATAGATCTATCTTTAGAGTTCGCGTCAATTAGGGTTTCTGTTCCCTAATTCTTAGATTACCAGACTTAATAAAAAGGGCATATTCGATTTCGATCATTCAACCATATAATGTAGTTTCAATTACTTGTGTCTATTTCGTAAAACAGTTATAAAAACATCGCATGTATTCTCAGTCCCAAAAATATATATTGCAAAAGCATTTAAAAAGGGATTAATTAAACTCACCGTACTGTATTTTGTAGCAAAAATACATATGACGACATTGAACAACTGAACAATGCAAGGTTGGCCTCGGATTCACGATCCTATAACAATTGTATATCTGTTAATACATATAATGTAATTCACAAACTTTCATTTATTAATATGTATTATTTATATGTTTATAGTTATATAGTATTTATACTAAATTTCACTTTAAAATGAATATTATATTATATCTTAAATTATATTCTATATATATATATATATATATATATATATATATATATATATATATATATATATATATTGATTTTGTGTATATAGATTTATAATGATTAATATTTATATATATTTAGTTATATTATTATATCTATATACATATATATATATATATATATATATATATATATATATATATATATATATATATATATATATATATACACAATTAGTGTTTCATTTATGAAATATCATTAGTTTGTTATATTAAATATTACTATAATCCTAGTATATGTAATAAGTATATATAATGTACCAAAGATTTATTTGTTAAAGTGATAGCTTAGATAATAATGATCTACTAATAATAATAATAAAAATAATTAATATTAAAACTAAATAAGAAATCGAATTATATCATTATCATTATCATGTTTATATCTTAACCCCTTTTCTAATTTCATCTAAATTTCTTAATATCATATTTTATCAATACTTATATTTATACATAAAAATATATTTGTATGTAATCAAAATTTAAGTTGTATTAATAACATTTGTATTAATAATACTTAGTTATATATATCATTAAGGATATTAATAATAACTATATCAAAAATTCAATTACATCACAAAGTAATTATAATTCAAACACAATCCTAACAATGTTTCAATCAATTAATAAGGATAATAAGAATAATAATAATAAACATAATAATAATAATAATAAAATAGGTTACTACCTTAAAGGCTCAAAAAATTCCAAAATCGTCCAAGCCGAGACTTGAACCCTCAACCACTCGCTTAACCCGAAACACACATAACCAGCTGCTCCGCCCATTTTTTTCTGATTTAAAACGCTTTCCATATAAATATAACCCGTATTATTTAACTCCCCTTTTCTTCTTCATCTCCTTAAAATAACTCGATCAGTGACCACCCCAAAACTAGCCTACCTTAATTTAATCATGTAATTTAGGAAATATAATTGAACGAGAACTGATTAGAAGATGGGATATCAACGGAACACTCGAAAAAGAAAGAAAAAAAAATTAACAGCAGTTGAAGTTTAACGATGAACATATATGAACTCCATTAGTGATTTTTGATTTTTAGAGGTTTTTAGACAAAAAGTTCTACATGAATTAGGTTCTAAATCGTCTCTAAAAACTTTAAGAATACCCAATTTCACCTGAAACATCAATACCGATTTGAATTTCAAGAAGAACATTTGTTTTGACTTTTTGAAAAAAAAGCTTGACTCAAGAATTAGAACTCGATAGAAACATTTGGACCTTGAAACTTTACAGAAAGTTTAAATGGATTATTCTTAATACAACTGCATTTTTACATTTTCAAATACGATTAAAAATCGAGCCTTTTAAAATTAGAAACGTGAACAGAGCAGTTGTTTATTTATTTATTTATTTTTTTAAAAAAATCAACAAATTGAGAGCTGTAAAAGTAATTGTAAGTGATGATTGATAATATAATTCAATAGGTAACGTTTACAATTGGTTCTGATCACGCTTTAAATTGATTAAAAGGTCGACAGTCTTCAAATAAAAAAAAATAAAATAAAAAAATAGAAAATGAAAGCTAACCGAATTTGTTATCTTGTGTTTGATTTTGGAATCATATTGTACTGATTTTAGACAAAGAATATATTACCTTTAGTTTAGATAATGACATGAACAGAATTACCATTTTTCTTAAATTTATATATATATATATATATATATATATATATATATATATATATATATATATATATATATATATATATATATATATATATATATATATATAAGCCCTAATAATATATATAGTATTTGTGTACATGTATTTATATCTATAACTATGTATCTGAATGTATATATACGTATAACTGTGACCATATATATACATCTGTATTATATATATATGATTATATATCTACTTTTATAAATTTATAGTTTATAATTAATATTATCAATTAATAAATATATAGTTAATAATAATAATTCTGATAGTTATATTAACAATACAAATTAATAATAGAGTTACTAATAATACTAATGCTAATATTATTAAAAATAAAATGTTTAATAATAATACTAATTATAATAATATTAATATTAATATTATATCTCAATTTATATACATCAAATTTCATATTTATCATAATATTATCAATACTGATATTTATTCTAGTAATATTGATGAAAGTAATAATATTATTATATAAATTTTATTTTGATTTGTTTTATATATATATGTATAACTTCATTTTAAATTACACTCAATTATTTTTATATTTTACATAATTCAAATGTTTAGATTATATTTTTAATTTCAAAATATAACATATATTTACATATATATATATATATATATATATATATATATATATATATATATATATATATATATATATACATACATATTTATTTACATACAATTATTCGTGAATCATCGGGAATAGTCAGAGTCAAATGAATTCATAGAAATAGTTCAAACATTATGAGACTCAGTTTAATAGACTTTGCTTATCGTGTCTAAATAATGTAAGATTAAGTTTAAATTTGGTCGGAAATTCCCGGGTCATCACACTTTCAACACCCAACCTTTTACACACTTCAAAACATTATTGCTGTTATGCTTTTCCTGCCTCTTGTCACGAACCAAAACACCCTAATCGATCATCATATTCAACAACCCGTTTCACCACCTTTATGATCGAAAACCCTTTTATATTTTAACACTACTGCATATTTCTGTTTTGAACGAGCAAACGAAGTTATTTCTTTCTCCTTTTGTTCGAATTCCAGCCTTCACAGATCACCATGATCAAAACCGGTTGATGCACTTGCAGCTGCGATTCTTTTCTTCCTTCGTTTCCGAAACAACAAGAATTATGATGAGGATCATGTACATGAAAAGAAGAAGTTGAGTGAATATGATGATATTTATAATACAGACACTTAATCGATGCACGTCTTTTACTTCTGTTGGCCAACATGTATAATTCAAATAACTTCACTCAAGTGAAAAGCAATTGAATCGTGATTGATTGTTGTTGATTGATTAAAATAACCATTTGGAGAGGGGCCGACTATGAATGTGCGTTTATAAAAAAATGTCGTGTGCTTTTCTGCCTACTCAAGTTCTATTTCTCCTTTTCGGTGGTAGAGTGATACAAGTAGGGCCAGGGGCTAACTAGTTGCGGAACATGCTGCTAAATCAACTGAAATTCTTTTCTTATTTGCTTGGTGGGCCGAAAGGAATATCATCCATGCAATTCTTTTTATTAGTTGAGGTAATAAAGTATTATATGAATGGTGGCCGACAATTACAAAAAACCGATACCCCCATTTGAATATTATATGAAGTTACAAGTGGGTGGAGTTGGTTAATATGAGGGTGACGTGTTGTTGTTTTCTGTTCCTTACAAAACCCCAAGAATCCAATGGCGTATTTAATTGATGCGGTTAAGATGATAATGGTATGATAATTATCGATGATGGATGAGTTTATGAATGATGATAATTACAATGAAGAAGATATTGATGATGGTGTTTACGATTGAAGAAGATGATGGTGACAAAATGATTATGATCGTGAAGATAAAGATGTGATGATGATGATGATGATGATACGGTTAAAACGTTTATGAATGAATTGATGAAGATTACCTGCGAATTATTCCTGTTCTACTTCTACTGCCTGTGTTTGATGATGAAGACAACGACCTGGATTAGTCGAGAGTGAAAGGGATCGGGCTATAGTTGGGCTCATGTTAGGGTTTTAATCAAAACATAAATAATCTAATGTTGTTGGGCTTAATTAAATATATCTTGGGCCAGTTATGATTTAAAAGAACCTTTTTATCTTGGGCTTAATTAAGTATTATTATTAAAAATAGTACAACCTTTTTATCTTATTATTATTAGTCTCTCTATTAAAATTTTTATATAGTAATATTATCATCTTTATTATCAATACTAACATTATTATCGTTATTATTATAAGTATAGTTATTATTAATACTAACCCTATTATTAATATTATAACAAATAAATATCTATTATATAAAAATATATTTAATACATATAACATAACTATATAATATCTTTAAAAGTATATATAAAATAAATATACTTAGTTAATTAATAAAACCTATAAAATATTAAAGATAACAATTATATCACTAATAATGATATATAAATTTGTTTGAATACAATTATATGTGTTAATATATATTTATATACAAATGATATAGGTTCGTGAATCCGAGACCAACCCTACTTTTATTCAATGTCGTCATATGTATTTTTACTACAAAATACAGTATGGTGATTTCATTTGATTCCCTTTTACTCTTTATATTTTTGGGACTGAGAATACATGCGCTGTTTTTATAACTGCTTTATTAAATGCTTTTGAAATATATTTTTGAACTGCGAATATATGAAATGCTTTTATAAATGTTTGACGAGATAGACACAAGCAAAACAATCCTCGAATGAAGTATTATGCAGACAGAAGTTCTGCGGATTATTATTGAATTATGTGGACATGATAATTGCCACTATTGAATTATGTGGATATGATAATTGCCACCATTGAATTATGTGGACATGATAATTGCCACCAATTGAAGTGAATGTTATATATCGAGAGAATAATTTTATACACAGGTTATGTGTATGATATTTTGTACACGAGATATGTGTACGGTTACAAAGATTTGTTAAAATGGTTTCGTACACTAGAAAGGTGTACTGTATTTAAAAGATATCGCATGTACATTACAGGTGGGTATAGAATTCGGGCCCATTTGTACCATGCAGGATTTAAATAAGGTGGTCTATCAAAATGATGAATTTTTACTGTTTACAATAAACTTATGAACTCACCAACCTTTTGGTTGACACATTAAAGCATGTTTATTCTCAGGTCTGAAAGAAATCTTCCGCTGTGCATTAGCTCATTTTAGAGACATTACATGGAGTCGTTCAAGGCATATAGAGGTCCGTTCATAGCGATGGTACCATATGTTATTGTATTCGCTCGGAAGATTTTGGACGGGGTATGACAAAACCCAAGGGAATATATTCCATTAAATCACAAAGATTTCTAAATGGGTTTATACAATCGGAAAGTATGTGGTATAATCGATTAAATTACTACTTGATAAGAAAAGGGTATACATATAAACTTATTTGCACGTGTGTTTTATAAAAACGATGTTCGAATATGTGATCATAGCTGTTTATATCAATTATCTTAAATAAAGAAATCTATGAAGCCATTCAACTTCTAAAGAAAGATTTAAAAAAAAAAAAAAATCAAGTATTACGTTGATTTACATATTGAGCATATAACTAATGACTTACTTATACATCAAACAACTTATACCGAAAAGATTTTAAAATATTTTAATATGGACAAGACAAAAACCATTAAGTACTCATATGGTTGTTAGATCTTAATATTGATACTAATCCATTTCATCCTCTAGAAGATCATGAAGATCTTCTTGGTTCAGAAGTTCCATATTTTAGTGCAATTGGGGCTCTTATGTATCTTACAAATTATACAAGATCTGACATTTCTTTTGCAGTTAATTTGTTGACAAGGTTCAGCTCAGCCCCTACCAAAAGACATCGGAATCGAATCAAACAAATAGTTTGATACTTTCGGGGAACTACTGATTTATAATTATTTTATTCTAACAACTCGAAACAAGATTTGTTTGGTTATACAGATGCAGATTATTTATCTGATCTACATAAAGCTAAATCTCAAACTGGATATGTATTCCTAAATGGAGGCACCGCAATATCATGACGTTCTCAAAACAAACACTTGTTGCAACATCATCAAATCATGCCGAAGTGATTGCATTATATGAAGCTACTCGGGAATGATTTTAGTTAAGATAAATGATACAAATCATTATTGATTCTTGTGGACTAGAACGCTATAAAAGCCCAACAACTATCTATGAAGATAATACAGCTTACATAGTACAAATGAAAGAAGAGTATCAAAAATGACAGAACAAAACATAAATGCTGACGAGGCTCTAAAGCTATAAACGGTCTTAACGGTCATAAGTTTGATGGAAAAGAATGGTATATTGGTAAGGCTCAGAAAAAGACTGAAAGGGAATAGGAATTGAAACAACAGTTTGAGCAAACCATGAAGGAGACTGTAGACAAATCACATGGGTCAAACTTGTACATAAAAGATTTAGATGATACAGTTTCAGATGAAAACCTCAGATTCTTCTCATATACTCAAGATCTCGTAAAAGACAACCAGATTAAAATGAGATACGTTCAATCAACAACTCTGCTGATCTTTATACCAAAGTACTGTCAATCGCTGTTTTCAAAACATACGTTCACAATATTGGCATGAGGCAAGTTCAAAAGATGTGATGACTCAGCGTTGTCTACTTGAGGGGGAGTCAACTCTATGCTGCACTCTTTTTCCCTTAGCTAAAGTTTTATCGCACTGGGTTTTCTTTAGCAAGGTTTTTAACGAGGCAGTATTAATTGCTCTTTAAAAAAATTACCATCCAAGGGGGAGTGTTGTAAATTTAGTAGTTAAATATGGATGGTAATTAGTCAAATATGGATAGTAAAATTTGTACTATATATATGTGCATTATGTAAGTTACAAAAACACACATATACATTAAATACATCACACCTCTCTTCAACCTCTTTCTCTCCTATATCTTCTACAACACATCTCTCTTTTGTTGGTTCTTTCAATTTGAATATATTGAACCAGGCTACTAAAGGTAGTTATAAGCCTACTGAAATATAACAATTATTATATTTTGTTTGGTACATGATTTATATTATTACCCCTACATACTAATATGCATGGGAAAATTTGTAGTTTTAGTTTTAGACTAATATCGTTTTGAGTTTGCGTTCACACTACATCCGGTCCCTCAAATTCGGCTTCATATACACAAGGACCCCCCAACTTTCTACTTTTTTAGGGGTAAAAAACGTAAATATATAATTTAAAAAAAAACAAAAGAAAATGATTCCACCCGTATTTTTAACGGGCCCTATCTTCTCGCTCGGTCCGAGTTAAATTTTTCTGAGACCACCGTTCAACTCGAAAAAATCAGACGGACACAACGGGACTAACTATGCACGAAACGGACATCGTTAAAAAAACACTAAATACCGGGCCCTATATTCTCGCTCGGTGCGAGCTAAATTTTTCCGAGAACACCGTTCAACTCGATATTATTTTACGAACACAACGTGACTAACTATACGCGAAACGGACATCGTCAAAAAAACACTAAATATTTCGAGCTATATTTCATACATATACGTACACGTCCAACAAACAACCCAACCTACTAGATATATTAGGTACCAAACAACGTATATACAAATATGACCGCGCGTTGAATACAACCGCAGCAACGCGCGGTCAAATTTTTTCTAGTTTATACTAGTTTTATGAGCCCTTCCGTTGGACGGAAGGTGTAAATATACGTTTTCGCTAATGTTAAATATATAATATAATATATAATAATAGTATTATTTTCAAGTTTTTAAACAGTTTTTTTAATTCTAATAGTGTTTTATGAGCTCGTCCTTTGAACGTAAGTTGTAAATATATGTTTTTACTATTGTAAAAGACTTTTTTGCTCCGTTGGTCCTTAAGTTATACACGAAATTGCAATCCGAGTCCCTCAAGTTTTTTTTTGGATTTTCGAGTCCTTTAAATTGCATAATTTTGCAATCCGCGTCCTTCCGTCTAACTGCCGTCTAAATTGGCCGTTAACCTTTGACATGTGCATATCTTGTAAGGGTAAAATCGTCTTTTTACTCTTTCTCCATTACAAACGAGGGACTGCCGGTGCAAAAAAATCTTTTAATTTATTTATTTTTAATTTACATCAATCTTTCCCATTCCCTTTTAATCTTCATCTTTCCCAATTTATATAAACATTCACCGCCCCTAAATTAATTGATTTCCACCTAATTGAAACCCATGGAATTATATATATACTCAAGCATAGATTAATATATACACAACGTACAGCTGGGTAACTAGGAAACGAATCCACAAATATTTATACAACGGAAATGTATACATCAAAGTAGTTCTCGTACTGGTATATCCATGCCTCTTATTTTCTTTTATTCATATTGGTTTCCTTGCATCAACAACAATGGGTATCTTCCATGAATATTATTAACAGAATAATACAAATTGATATCTGCCTTTTTCCATTGTTAATCACATATAAGAATAACTTTATTACAATAATACACAAATGCTTGGTGACGAGTATAAACGACGGTCAACGAGTATAAACAATGGTCAAAGAGTATAAACGATGATGGAGGCGGTGGTGGAAAACAACGGTTTTTTAAGGATCTGGTCATCGATCTAGAATCTAGATATTGATTGAATGATATGGTCATCGATCTGGGTTTTGATTGAAGGTTATGGTCATCGATTCAGGTGTCGATCTGGGTTTCGATGATTGAAAATGAAGATCCTGTATGAACTGGTCATCAATCTGGGTTTCGTGAAGGATCCGGGTTTTGATTGCAGCGTTTTAGTTGTACTCCGTAATATATTTATAGATACAGATCGGAACAAAATCTTGCTTTTATTTTAGAAAAGAGAAGGAAATGGTATAATGGGTTTGAATTTTAATTTAATTTAGTTTTATTAGGGTTAAAAAATAAAAATAAATGAATTAAAAGATTTTCTGCGCCGGTGGTCCCTCATCTTTAATGAAGAAAAGAATAAAAAGATGATTTTACCCTCACATGCAATGCGCATGTCAAGGGTTAACGGCCAATTTAGACGGCAGTTAGACGGAGGGACGCGGATTGCCAAATTATGCAATTTAAAGGACTCGAAAATCCAAAAAAAAACTTGAGGGACTCGAATTGCAATTTCGTGTATAACTTAAGGACCAACGGAGCAAAAAAGTCATTGTAAAATATATAATAATAGTATTATTTTCATGTTTTATAAAAAGTTTTTAATTATGATAGTGTTTTATGAGCCCGTCTATTGGATAGAAGTTGTAATTATTCGTCTTTGCTACTGTCAAATATATAATAATAGTATTACTTTCATATTTTCAAAAAAGTTTTTTAAATTCTGATAGTGTTTTATGAGCTCGTACGTTGGATGAATGTTGTAAATATACGTTTTCGCTTCTGTCAAATATATAATAATTATTTTTATATTTTTTGAAAGTTGTTTGATTTTGAGAGTGTTGTATGAGTCTATTGAATGGAGGTTGTACATACCGTATATAAACTTAAACATGTATATAGATCGATAATAAACTTAAACACATAGATAATAAATTATATTAGCATCAACTCACAATAAATATACTAATGTATACTTTTAAATAGATGTACAATAGCATTCAAATTCTTTAGTATTATCTATATCTATTTTATTAATATATACGTGATTTACTATGATTTTGTTTATCTCTATAATTAGATATTAACATACGTAGGAAAATAATAATACATATTTATATTTTTATTATTATTTATTATTTATTATTATTATTTTGTTATTAAGAAACGTATGTGTAGTTGTATAATAATTTGTAAATATCTTTGAATTCAATGATAAGTATGGTAAGTAAATTTCTGCCTATATAAAAAGTTAATTGATAAATATTATTTAATTCAATTTAATTGAGAAAAATAACATGTGGCCAAATTTAATTCAGTTTAATTGGGGAATTGACACGTATGCAAATTTAATCCAGATTAATTAAAAAATTGACACGTAGGATTATTGGCACACGCTTTATAATAATGTATATAGATGTATATAGATATATAGATTTATATTTATTTTATATTTTAGGAACACTATAATATAAATTGATGATGATGATGATGATGATGATGATGATTATGATTATGATGATGATGATGAATATAAATTAATGTTAGACGTATCATAAACTCGAAATATAATGATATTGATAGGTTTCTAGACGTATCCTAATATAGCATACAATATTATGCATTTTATGTCTAGTAAAACATTGTAAAGATGTATGATAAGCAAGAAATTGTGGTGGGTAATTATATTAGATTGTCAATTTATATATTTAAGCATGTTTACATTTTCGTCTTTAAAACCTAATATACATTAGCCAAAATATTTTTAACAGAATAATGTTTCGATAAATTTGAAAAAAGTGTTAAGAAAGCCGGCTAGAGGTTGCTAAACTATTTATCACAAAATGATAAATAATGTTTTTTTTTTTTCCTTTCAAAATTCAGTTGATACATTAGCTACTTATCTACCAATAACGTATCCACACGTCATAATTTTGTGTGGGGCATATACATAACCAAACTAGAAGAATACAACAACAACAATACTCAATCCCGCACATGCGAGGTATGGAAAACTAGAAGAATATTTAAATGAATCCTAAATTTAAATTGAGATCTAAGGAATAAATCTCAGCCGTTAGATCAATTGCACATTAATCCCCTACTTTTGCAGATCAGGTTCAAATCAGTTCATATGTTCATCAAGTCAAACGTGAAAGTTTATCATACGTTCATCTTCATCGTAACAACAAATCGAATTGAATCCAATTGACGATCGAGATCACTTCATGAGACACTTAACAAGTTTTGTAAAGCATCATGGATAAAAACAACATCAAATCATCGAATCAATGATGAATACTAGCGATTTTAAGAATGAACACCAAAAATCAAAGTTGAGATCTAGGATATTTTGGAAGATGAAACAAACACAAAACTTGCTTGAAATCCTTCATATAACACTCGAGTCTCGACATTCATCCTTTGATCCTGAAACACACAGGTTCATTCGAATTTGATTAATCTCGAAACAGTTGACTTTTTCTTCAAACCTTTGACCTCGAAATTCATGCTCGCTACTTCAAATTAGGATATGCGAATTTGCAGATAGATTCACGAAGATATTTGAAACACTTATGCACTTTTACTTTTCTCTAATTGTTGCTGAATTGATCCAGAGGCCAAAACACCATGAAAAGTCATGAATGAAGAATACGAATAAAAAATCGTTGAATCTGTTATTGTTAATCCAAATTGATCATGCATGTATTTCAGGATTTTGATGTTAATCATGTTTCTTAACTCAGATTGTGTAGAAAATCATCATCAAACGACTTTGTATTTTGAGCTTTGATGAAGATGATAACATGTACAATAACAAAAATCGGAATCAAATCACATGTGATTCTGCATGTCAATCACATGTGATTGTAAAACCCAATCACATGTGATTCCGTATGACAAATTCAATCACATGTGATTGTAAAATTCAATCACATGTGATGAAAATCTTATCCAAAAATTGAATTTTGTCCATTGAATCTCAACTTAAATTAAGGATGCAAATGAATGCAACTCAACCAAACCAATACAATAATCCATATATAGTGAGTTACAAGGAATACTAATTTTTGGAGAAAAAAATAATACGGAGTAAGAGTTCTTTCAGAAAAAAGATTAAAAGTTAATGCTTCTTAAATTCTTTCGGTTGATATATAATACAAAAATACAAATACGGAGTATAATGTATAACTTTTCATATCTTTATAAAAACTTAAAGCACTTCTAAGGTTCAGTGCAAAGATTTGGGTCAAAATTTTTAATTACTCCGTACATGTTATTGTGGTCTTATAACTTTGACGTTTTCTTAAGAGTATATTATAAGTGATACCTTATGCGTAGAGACTTTGAAAACTCCACCCCATAAAGGAAAGCGACAAATGGTACGATGCAACTGTTTTTGTGATATATATGGCTGTATTTTTTGATAACATGATAGTAGTATTTTTTACTTGCTAAAACTTTTTGCATTTGTTCATTTAGTTGGTGCAGCAAGATGAACAATGGACCAGCTTTGAGTTCAAAATGGGTATATGATAGTCCAGTGCTCTCTGATGTAGAGGCAAACCTTAGGCGTTTCTTGATTGAGTCAGCCAATGCTGGTCAGATAATTGGCATCCAGGTTTTGGTAAAATTTATGACTACCAGTTTTTAATCCTTAATTTTGCATCAAAGGGCCATTAGTGTCCTTTAAACCAGGTCAGGGGTTCAATTCGTAACTGTGAGTTTGCATGTGGTTTTGACAAAGTTTGTTTACGGTGATTGTTAGGTTTGTGCATACAAAGATGGAAAAGTGATAATTGATACTGCAGCTGGAGTGTTGGGAAAAGATGATCCTCGTCCTGTTCGGCCTGATAGTTTGTTTCCTGTTTTCTCGGTAAGTAAGGCCGTCACAGCACGAATGGTTCATTGGCTCGCGGATAAAGGGTATGTTCTCTTGTTAGCTCTAGGTGTCAAATGTTAATGGTGATGGAGTATTAAAAGACTAAAACAAAAAGTGTCATAGCTCATACGTGAGCAATTGTTTCCATACGTGAAGTTTTAGTTCGAAGCTAAAAGCAAATGTGGAATCAAGTTGGTCGCATGTGGCGACTTTTATGTCACCAAATGGGAGGTCTATCACGTGAAGGAATTGTACCACAATTTTGGACGTGAAAGAATTATAATATAATTAGGACTCCGTATTCGGTATTCATATAGGATTCGTGGTTCTAGAATATCCTAGCTTGTTCCCTAAGCTATTATTTTCTCCTATAAATATAACCCAATGTAACCTGTAAAAGTGTGCACAAATATAATAAAGAAAGATCTCTGGTTTGCGCCCGTGGAGTAAACCATTCTCCGTGTTTTGAAGTTGGGATATAACCACGTTAAATCTTTGTGTCGTTCTATGCATTAATTTATCGTTCTTATACTTTATTTATTCGTTTATCGTTCGTGGGTTTGGTGATTGGTTTAAATCACCTGTCTTGTTGGGTCCCAAATTCCTAACAAGTGGTATCAGAGCTTCAAGGTTACGAGTTCGGGCACGATGGCGAATTGAAAGCAAGTGTTTTCGATATGGTTGATGAATCAGTTTTTTCATCAGGGTTATTAAAACGACGGGCTTTAGGATTTGTTTGCAACATGTATTGAGACCATGTGACTTAGTTGTTCGCCGTAATTTTGGGGTATGTCTATGTATCCATGAAGATTAATCACACCAAGGTTAGTATGATCTTGGCGTTTATGATGCAATTAGTCGACGAATTGTATTATGATAGTGATGGTTCGCGAAGGGTTACGGAGTCGAGGTAGGGTTCTATGGGTTTGTTGCGGAGAGATTTTTTCGGGAGATCCGGGTGCCGAATCTGTGTTCACGTTCTTCGTGATCCCGTGCGAAAGAATGATTGAACTATCAAATTCGGAGTTTCAGGAGCTTCTGTAGTAGAAAATTCGTAGCGGGTTCGTTAACCGTTGGATCGACTTGATTTTTTGTGTGTTGATAGTAGACTTCCTGATCTACACGTGGTAAAAATTTGACGCTGATCTAACCGTTGGTTCTTGAGATATGATTTTTTCGAATCTGGGCAGTTTTCGGGATGAAGTTTTTAGGGTTTGATGGCCCGAGCGTGAGATGGTTTTGTCTCGGAAACTTTGAGCGAAACGAGATATGATTTTCGGAGATGTGGGTTTGTTATGGAAGCTCAGGAGGATGTTATTCTCTCGGTTTAGAGCGGTTATTGTAACGAACAAGATGCATCGGGTTGAAAGTCGATAGTGGGAGTTATCGGGGAAGTTTGGTGCTTGCGGGGTTTGGAAACAGGATGACCAATGGTGTTTGGTAAATATTCCAGGGTTTATGGAATATGCTGGCGGATTAAAGGTTCTAATCACTAAGGGAAATTGATTGTCGAAGAGTGTCGGATAGAACGCGTTCGACGTTTGCTCGGGTTTGGTTGATGTTTCAACAAAAGGAGCAGTTTTCTTCGAGGGTGTGATGCCCCGTACAAAACTATCGTGTACGATTCGTCAACAACATGATCTTTACACGGTTAAACACTATATGCTGTTTGAAAACTAGTTTTGTATTCATAAAAAGATAGCGTTTACAAAAGATAACGTGACACATAGGTCATTACAAAGCCATTATTAACATAAATTGTGAATGCAAGATAAAAGTTTCATGATTGAGACATCTCTAAGTAATGCATCGGAAATCTAACACAGCAGGTCCATAACAGCAAGTCTATAACACTAAGACAACAAGTCTAACAGCGGAAGCAACATCGTCTAAGCACCTGAGAAATACATGCTTAAAAGTCAACACGAATGTTAGTGAACTATAGTTTGTTTGTTCCAGTAATGTAATGTAGACCACGAGATTTCGTATTCAAACAGTATGAAAAGTATATGCTTATCCGTGGGCACCTGGTAACTAACTTAACGTAATAATAATACCTCCTAAAAGTACACTTGGCGAGTGCGTATGTCCTCGAAGTATCAAACACCCATTAAATGCTAGCGCGACTAGTCCGAGTGGGGATGTCAAACCCTATGGATCCATATCTAATATTCGCGTTCACCGGTTTAAAAACCAATGATTAAACGTTACCGTGCTAAGGGGAAAGTTTATGCCGTTATATAACCCACACATATGTAAAGTTTAAGTACTCGTGTCTAGTATGTAAAACATAAAAAGCGCATGTATTCTCAGTCCCAAAAATAGTATAAGTAAAAAGGAAAGCTATAACTCACAGTGATAAATGCGGTAAAGTCGATATGCAAAGTATGCAAGTAGTAAGTCGGTCCGAATGGTCGTCAACCTAAGTCAAAGGTCACTAGGTCAGTGTGTTGTCCAAATAAGTGTAAAAGTGAATAAATTAAGTTTAAGTGTCATCATCAACATCATCATTATCATCATCATTCATCAACACTAAGGTAAGTTTAACAAGAATAGAGATCGAAACAAAAGGCTGACTTCGGACAGATGTTACTACCTCTATACAAATCTAAAAGATGCATAGTCAGTGGTCATGGCTCCGTATTTGAGTCCTCTAACCTCTGACCAATTTTCAGAACCTAACTCGTCTTCGTTTGACTGTGGCGATGGTTTAAGTGTGTGTAGGTCAGAAATTTCAGCACAACGTTACAAAGGCGTAGTGACTTTCGGAAGGCTATAAATTCTAAAACGTATATCGGATTAAGTCGAGGCCTAAACGAAAAGTCATTTACTCGAAACGAACTATCTGAAAATAAATTTTCCCGAAGTCCAGGAGTCTGATCAGACTCCAAAAAACAGCAAACAAGTGCTCCGGTGAGGTTCTTGGTGCTTGATGCTCATCACGGTCCTCATCCTTGATGCTTGTAAGCTTCAAGTGTACAACTCTTTGATGTTTTAGCATCACTTTGACCAGAGTTCAACCATCAATACACAACTGAGAGTAAAATCTATCATTCTACAAGTTTTGAACATCAAGATTGCCTCTTTATTGCATAGATCCAATAAAGCTTCAACCTTTGTCCTTTTTACACAAGTTTATGCATCTCCATCATATGAGATGATAAAGACTTGATATTTATCATCACAACAATCACAAAAAGGTTCCAAGTAAGTGAGATCTACAATAATAACTTAGATCTCAAGTATTAAGAAAACCCTAAGCTAGAAAGCTTGAATTTTTACAAGATTAATGAGAACATAAGCTAGAAAGCTAAGATCTTTAACAAAATAATGAAAGTAATGAGACCATAAGCTAAAAAGCTAAGATCTTTAACATAAAAATGAAAGTAATGAGACCATAAGCTAAAAAGCTAAGATCTTTAACATAATAATGAAACCCTGAGCTAGAAAGCTTGGATCTTTAGTGTTCTTGAAGATCTTGAAGCATAAAGCTTGGATCTTTAAGATACATGAAGATCATAAACACAAGTTTTGATCTTTATAACAAAACAAAGAAATTACAAGCTAGATCTAACAAGTAAATGAAGATTCCAAGCTAGAAAGCTTGAATCTTTCATGTTCTTGAAGGATTCAAACCCAAGTTTGAATCTATAAGATATAACAAGATCAAAAGCTAAAAGGTAGATCCATAAAATGATGATGATGATGTCGACTTTATGAAGATGAAAAGAAGAAGAAGAAAATGTAAAATTTATACTTTTTAGAGTGAGAAAGACTAGAGAGAATTAGAGAGTAAGTGTGTGTAAATTGCAAATGAGATCAAGTGTAGAATGGGTGAAATAAGGCTTGTAATTATAGGTGGTGAGGAGGTGGGAGGGGTCTGGTGTCCGTGGGTATGGGAGGGGGATAAGGGGGACAACTTTTTGCTTTTTGGTTAATGGTTGTCTAAAGTTGGTGCTTATGTTAGGATCCCATGCAACATTAAGGATAATGCTTAACAAAAATGCTAGTATGTTCCCTCTAATAAATGGGCATTTGTCTTTCATTAATATGGGTCACTAACTTATTATAATTGGTCTAATTAAATAGTCCACTAGCTAGTGTAGGGTGGGCTAAAGTCCAACAAGGTAGAAAGTCCAACAAGACCAACTAGTGTGCTCTAGTAAATTACTAAGCGTAATTAAGCATCTAAAAACCCAAGTAATTGTTATTATAAAATAGCAATTAATATTTCGTAGTCGTAATATTCCGGTTACGACAAAAGTTAAACGTGTACACAGTACGCAGTTCGTTCTAAACGTCAAGTGACACTAACGGTCATAAAGGCTTTCGGGGATCAAGTTAAGTACCCTACGTACTTAAAGGCACGTTTTCACATATAAACGAAAGTAATCAACATGTAGGAAGATCCCAGAGTATAGTATAGCTTAGTACGCACAAATACACAGTTTCGTGAAAGCACAAAGTACAAAAGCAAGCCGAAAAAGTCGGGTCGTTACATTACCCACCTGTTAAAGAAAATTTCGTCCCAAAATTTTAAGCTGAGGTAGATGGTAGAGTTGTGAAGAGGTGAGGATATTTCTGCATCATCTGATCCTCTCGCTCCCAAGTAAACTCAGGTCCTCGTTTAGCATTTCATCGCACTCAGGCGATCGGAATCTTGTTGCGTTTCAAGGTCTTGACCTAACGGTCCATAATTTCGACAAGTTCTTCCACGAAATGGAGTTTGTCATCAATCGTAAGCTCTTCAAGTGGTATGACAAGTTCTGGTTCGGCAAGACACTTCTTCAAATTCGACACGTGGAAAGTGGGGTGAACAGCACTCAACTGAGTCGGAAGGTTCAAACGGTAAGCAACGGGTCTAACACGTTCCAAAACTTCAAAAGGACCAATATATCGCGGATTTAACTTCCCACGCTTTTAGAAACGGATTACACCTTTCCAAGGTGCGACTTTTAACATAACACGATCGCCGATTTGAAATTCGCGATCCCCGCGTTTGAGGTCGGCAAAACTCTTTTGGCGATCACGGGCCGTCTTGAGCCTCGCTTGAATTTGGACTATCTTCTCGGTAGTTTCATGGACGAGTTCGGGACCGGTGAGTTGTTTTTCACCTACTTCGGCCCAATAAATAGGAGAACGACACTTGCGGCCATACAACGCTTCGAAAGGTGCGGCATTAATACTCGAATGATAGCTGTTGTTGTAAGAAAATTCGGCTAGCGGTAAATGCTTCTCCCAAGCTTTTCCGAAATTTATAACACAAGCACACAGCATGTCCTCGAAAGTTTGAATCGTGTGTTCGCTTTGTCCGTCGGTCTGCGGGTGATATGCGGTACTCATGTCGAGACGTGTTCCCAAGGCTTCTTGCAAGGAACGCCAAAATCTAGAAGTAAAACGGGTATCTCGGTCTGAAATAATCGATAAGGGTACACCGTGTCGAGATACAACTTCCTTTATGTATAATTGCGCGAGTCTCTCCATCGTATCAGTTTCCTTCATGGCCAGGAAGTGTGCAGATTTGGTAAGATGGTCAATGATAACCCATATGGTATCATAACCTCCTACCGTCTTCGGTAGCTTCGTGATGAAATCCATTGTTATTCCTTCCCACGTCCATTGCGGGATTTCGGGTTGTTGAAGTAATCCAGATGACTTCTGATGTTCGGCTTTGATCTTGGAACAAGTTAAACACTTTCCAACGTAAGTCGCAACATCCTTCTTCAGGTTCGGCCACCAATATTGAACCTTGAGGTCGTGGTACATCTTACTAGCTCCTGGATGAATTGAATACCTTGACTTGTGGGCTTCATCTAGAATAAGGCTCCGTAAATCTCCATATTTAGGCACCCAAATTCTTCCGGCAAAGTATCGAAGTCCAGTCTCCTTGACCTCGAATCAAGAAACGAGAATGTTCAAGTGCTCATGAGAAATATTATCCTTCTTGAGAGCCTCATCTTGAGCTACTCAGATCTGGCTGTTGAGATTCATCTGAATGGTGATGTTCAAGGCACGGACACGAAGATGTACCGTTCTCTCCTTTCGGCTCAAGGCATCAGCTACAACATTTGCCTTGTCAGGGTGGTAACGGAGTTCACAATCATAGTCATTCAATGTCTCGATCCATTGACGCTGTCTCATGTTCAGTTGCTTCTGATCGAAAATGTGTTGGAGGCTTTTGTGGTTGGTGAAGATAGTACTCTTGGTTCCATAAAGATAATGTCTCCACAATTTGAGCGCAAAGACAACAACTCTAAGTTCGAGATCGTGCGTCGTGTAATTTTGCTCGTGAATCTTCAGTTGTCGGGAGGCGTAAGTAATAAACTTCTTCCATTGCATCAATACACACCCAAAACCTTGTCGGGAGGCATCACAATACACAACGAAGTCATCACTACCTTCGAGAAGTGATAAAATAGGTGCGGAGGTTAACTTATGCTTCAGGGTTTGGAATGCCGACTCTTGCTCGGTTTACCAAACGAACTTTTTCCCCTTGTGAGTTAACGCAGTCAAAGGACGCACAATCAAAGAGAAACCTTCAATGAATCTATGATAGTAACCAGCGAGGCCTAAAAATTGGCGAATATGTTTCAGAGTAGTGGGGGTTTCCCACTTGCTGATGGCTTCGATCTTCGCGGGATCGACTTTGATACCCTGATCGCTCACGATATGACCGAGAAATTGAACTTCATTCAACCAAAATTCACACTTGGAGAATTTGGCATAAAGTTGCTCTTGTCTCAAAAGTTCAAACATGAGTCGAAGATGTTGCTCATGTTCTTCTTCACTTCTGGAATAGATGAGGATATCATCTATGAAGACGATAACGAACTTGTCCAGGTATGGCTTGCATACGCGATTCATGAGATCCATAAACACGTCAGGTGCGTTGGTTAAACCGAATGGCATCACAAGAAACTTATAATTGCCATAACGAGTTCGGAACGCAGTCTTCAGCACATCGCTCTCTTTCACCCTCAACTGGTGATAACCTGATCGTAAATCAATCTTGGAGTAAATACTGGATCCTTGCAGCTGATCGAAAAGATCGTCAATCCTGGGAAGGGGATACCGATTCTTGATCGTAAATTTTTTCAGTTCACGATAATCGATACACATGCGGAACGATCCATCCTTCTTACTCACGAACAAAACAGGTGCGCCCCAAGGCGATGAACTTGGTTGGATAAATCCACGATCTAGCAGTTCCTGCAGTTGACTCTGCAACTCTTGCAGTTCGGAAGGTGCAAGTCGATAAGGTGCGCGAGCTACAAATGCAACTCCTGGCACTAGATCGATCTGAAAGTCTACTGATCTCGGCGGCAGTAATCCAGGAAACTCTTCTGGAAAGACGTCGGGAAATTCGTTCACGATTCGTACATCATCCACGCTTTTCTCTTCAACTTCTAGCTTCTTCACATGTGCCAGAATAGCAAAGCGTCCCTTCTTCATAACCTTTTGCGCCTTCAAGCAACTAATAAGGTTCAACTTCGGACTACATCTATCCCCGTAAACAATCAGAGGCTCACCATCTTCGCGTGGTATACGAAGAATCTTCTCACCACAGATAACTTCGGCTCTTACCTTGGACAACCAGTCCATACCAACAATCACATCAAAACTTCCCAACTTGATGGGTATTAGTTCAATCTTAAGATCCACTCCGACTAGGTTGATAATACCTCCTCGGCCAATTTGGTCAACCTTCTCATGTTTTCCATTGGCTACCTCAACCAACATACTCTCCTCCAAAGGTACTAACAACTAATCTATCTTAGAGCAAAAGTGTCTACATACATAACTCCTATCGGCACCAGTATCAAACAGAACAGAAGCTAATAGGTTATTGATAGTGAATGTACCTGTGACCAAGTAAGGATCCTCACGGGCATCTGTGGCATTCATGTTGAAGACTCTTCCACGTGCTGGCCCACCATCCTTCTTCTTGTTCGGACATTCATTCTTGAAGTGGCCCTACTGGCCGCATTCAAAACACTTCCTTGGCCCATTCGGGTTTGTCCTCAACGCTGGGGTGGTGATCTTACAATCCTTGCCGATGTGTCCAGTCCTCTTGCACTTTTCACAAACCACATTGCAGTACCCAGTATGATGCTTATAACATCTCTTGCACTACGGAAGGCTACCTTCATAGTTAGGGTTCGAGCTAGGGTTCGGGTTAGGATTCTTCTAGTCGTTGTTTCCCTTGAAATTCTCATACCTCTTAGCTGGGTTTTGATCATAGACCTTTCCCTTGTTTTTATCCCACTTACGTTTCCCATTACTAGTTCCCAATTCCGATTTTACCTTTTCTGGCTCTTATTGGGTAATTTGATTCATCAGGGTGTGAGCCATGCGCATAGCTTCTGGGACATCTGTCGGTTTTCTAAGAGGTAACATTTCCCTGAATGGTCTTGGGAAGTCCCCACAAATATCGTTCCATTAGCTTAATTTAAGGAGTAACCATCATGGGGCACATCAAAGCTAACTCCAAGTACCTTCGGTTATAGCCATTAAGATCAGTCCTTACAACTTTCAGTTCCCAAAACTCCGCTTCCATCTTCTGAATTTCGATTCGGGGGCAATCCTGCTCGATCATAGCACTCTTAAACTCCTCCCATGATGTAGCATAAGCATCGTCAATTCCCTTAGCCTGGGCGAGTATGTTCTACCAGGTTAAAGCGCCATCCGACAGCGTACAGGAGGCGTACTTAGTTTTGTTCACTTCGAAGCAGTTACTCACACGGAATACAGATTCCAACTTCTCAAACCATCTCGTTAGCCCAACTGGTCCTTCAGTACCACTAAAATTGTGGGGCTTGCAGCTCTGGAACTCCTTGAATGTACACCCATTCTGAACAGCTGGGTTGGCCGGTGGAGCTGGAGCAGGGTTGGCATTCGCCATAGCCGCGGCTACTCGAGCAGCTATCATTTCCTCGAGTTGAGCTACGGTGGGGATTTCTCGCGGACCTCTTCCATTTGCCATAGATCTTCCAAACAAAAGTTTCGACTTAAGTCAAAATTCCGCATTTAATAATTCATAATGCTATAGCATAAGGTAGTCAATTGGGAAACATCACAGTACACGTTAACTAAGCATGCAAGCTAGTTGCAGATAGTACGAAAACTATCAGGTAATAACTTAAATAGAACACCGTATAATAATTAACAACATTAATTTCCATTCATTAATAAGAAAGTTGCATACATATTCATAAGGTTCGTACAATACTTGAGTAAAACATGAAACTACTAACGAGATTACATAACGAAATCTAATATGATAGCCCTATGGTGATGGTGGGTAAATGATGTCCATCAGGTGGGACATCAGATCCTCGAGCTCAGTTACCCGAGCATGGAGGGTATGTACTTCCCTCGTCAGTTCCTCGACGACGGCGGATGCTGGTGGGGCAGGTGGTGCAGATGGCGCAGGTGACGCCGGTGGTGAAGATGGTGCAGGTGATGCCGGTGGTGCAAATGGTCCAGATAATGCAGACGTAGCACTGGAAGTAGATGGCACAGTTCGGGCGGTCTTACGCACGAATGGATCAGCGGGATACGGTACGACCCTCTTACGGGCTGTGACCCTAACCAACTGTCCATGTACGTCTACGAACGGTCTTTCTCCGTTAATCCCTGGGATAATAGTACCATCAAAACGATATCGCTTCTTCAGCGGGGTAGAGGGCGGCTGCACGGGCTCCTCCTCAGGGTCCTCCTCAGAATCCTCCTCGGGATCCTCCTCGCTGGTGTCATCGAACGATGAATCGTCTGAATCATATGAGGGTGGATGTGCCTGGACGGTGGTCATAAGTCAGTATCTGAAAGGTGGAATCGGTACATCACGTCCATCAGCGGTGCGTCTAGCCCAATGTCCATGCTCGTTATGGAAAGGACCGTCTCCATTTCCCCTAGGGATCACAGTATCACCGGAATGGTACTGTTGCTCCGGGAGTCTAGGGCTGGGTGGTGCTGGAATCTCCTCTGGATCCTCGTCTCCGTCTGAGACGTCCATTAGGTCAAGCGCGTGTCCACTATCTCCGGATGAAGAATTGCCAGAGTCGCCGGAGGGTAGCGGTGAATCAGCAATAATAGTAGGCGAGGCAACAGTCGTTTCTGAGTCACTCTCGAAGTCAAAGGTCATGGGCAGCATGTCTGACATCTGAACAATAAAAAATAACTTTTTCCATGTCAGTAAGACATATAGCAAGCACGAAATCAGGCACTACAGCAACCTAGATCGTCTACCGCAGTACATAGCATGGCAATAACAACAGTACTAAACAAAGGTAACATGCAATCGAAAGCAGACAGTAGCATGCGGTAACGAGGATAAGCAATAGCATATAGCAAGTTCACATAGCAGTAAGGGTAAGCAGTAGCATGCAGCAAGATCATACGACAGTATAAGTAAGCAGTAAGATGCAGCACTAGTAAGCAGTAACAAGTAAACGAGCAAGTTGTAGATTAGTCCTATTAGTGAATCCTACTCGGTCTGGTCAAGACTCACTAATGCAACCTAATTCCCTACAATCAATGCTTTGATACCAAATGTGACACCCCATACAAAACCATCATGTACGATTCGTCAACAACAAGATCTTTACACGGTCAAACACTATATACTGTTTGAAAACCAGTTTTACATTCATAAAAAGTTAGCGTTTACAAAAGATAACGTCACACATAGGTCATTACAAAGCCATTATTCAAATAACATAAGTTGAGAATGCAAGATAAAAGTTTCATGATTGAGACATCCCTAAGTAATGCAGCGGAAATCTAACACAGCAGGTCCATAACAGCAAGTCTATAACACCGAGACAGCAAGTCTAACAGCGGAAGCAACATCGTCTAAGCACCTGAGAAATACACGCTTAAAAGTCAACACGAATATTGGTGAACTATAGTGTGATGACCCGAAAATTTCTGACCAAATTTAAACTTAATCTTTAACGTTTCCGACACGATAAGCAAAGTCTATGAAGTTGAATCTCAAAATTTTGAATTATTCAATTACCCTTCGATTGTTCTCAACGATTCGCGAACAATTATATGTAAATAGGTACATATACTATAACTTGAAAACATAACAAAATGTTAAGTAAAAGATACTGTGCATTAAACTTATTGGTTTGATTATCTGATTGATATATTCAACTACGGAATTAAAAGATTATGCCAAAAAATTGAATTAAAAGATATTTAATGAGTCCCTTAAGGATTATGATATTATTACGGGTCTCTGTTGTGAGGTCCACGTTGATTTGGAAAATCATTCATTCTTAACGGTATTCGGAATAAATGGTAAAGTGTTTGTTTAAATAACGTAATTTGGACACATACAATAATAAGGAATATTAACTGTTAAAATTAGATATATGAATAACTTGCAATATGTATTTTAAAACGTGTTTATTAATATTGAAAATATATATTTAACAATACGATAAAATATAATATTAACTTGGTCATAAAAACGAATTGTTATTATATATATATTAACAAATAGCGAGACGGTGATTTATAGAAGTAAATGACCAAAATACTCGAAAGTTTAAGATATACTTTGAGTGGTATAGTTTAGGGATAATTTAAGGCTATATTTTGACAAAGGTACGTGACACGAAACGTAAAATGCAAGTTTTCTCAGCGTACGAAAGGACATTTGAAAAACCGAAACCGGGACATAAGTCGAGTGATGACGTACGACTTATCAGAACAAAAATTACAAGTCAACTATGCTTGTGAATTTAATATAATATATAATTAATTATATAAATTAAATATATTATATATATAATATAAAATTATGTCGAAAAACAAGAAGTTAAAAATTTGTGAGCTGTCCCAGGGTGCCATGCGATCGCATGTGTAGTGACCCGAACTTTTCCATGTTTATATATATTAATTGAGATTGATATTTACATGATTAAATGTTTCCAACATGTTAAGCAATCAAACTTGTTAAGACTTGATTAATTGAAATATGTTTCATATAGACAATTGACCACCCAAGTTGACCGGTGATTCACGAACGTTAAAACTTGTAAAAACTATATGATGACATATATATGGATATATATATAGTTAACATGATACTATGATAAGTAAACATATCATTAAGTATATTAACAATGAACTACATATATCAAAACAAGACTACTAACTTAATGATTTTTAAACGAGACATATATGTAACGATTATCGTTGTAAATACATTTAATGTATATATATATATCATATTAAGAGATATTCATACATGATAATATCATGATAATATAAAAATTTAAAATCTCATTTGATATTATAAACATTGGGTTAACAACATTTAACAAGATCGTTAACCTAAAGGTTTCAAAACAACACTTACATGTAACGACTAACGATGACTTAACGACTCAGTTAAAATGTATATACATGTAGTGTTTTAATATGTATTTATACACTTTTGAAAGACTTCAATACACTTATCAAAATACTTCTACTTAACAAAAATACTTACAATTACATCCTCGTTCAGTTTCATCAACAATTCTACTCGTATGCACCCGTATTCGTACTCGTACAATACACAGCTTTTAGATGTATGTACTATTGGTATATACACTCCAATGATCAGCTCTTAGCAGCCCATGTGAGTCACCTAACACATGTGGGAATCATCATTTGGCAACTAGCATGAAATATCTCATAAAATTACAAAAATATGAGTAATCATTCATGACTTATTTACATGAAAACAAAATTACATATCCTTTATATCTAATCCATACACCAACGACCAAAAACACCTACAAACACTTTCATTCTTCAATTTTCTTCATCTAATTGATCTCTCTCAAGTTCTATCTTCAAGTTCTAAGTGTTCTTCATATATTCTACAAGTTCTAGTTACATAAAATCAAGAATACTTTCAAGTTTGCTAGCTCACTTCCAATCTTGTAAGGTGATCATCCAACCTCAAGAAATCTTTGTTTCTTACAGTAGGTTATCATTCTAATACAAGGTAATAATCATATTCAAACTTTGGTTCAATTTCTATAACTATAACAATCTTATTTCAAGTGATGATCTTACTTGAACTTGTTTTCGTGTCATGATTCTGCTTCAAGAACTTCGAGCCATCCAAGGATCCGTTGAAGCTAGATCCATTTTTCTCTTTTCCAGTAGGTTTATCCAAGGAACTTAAGGTAGTAATGATGTTCATAACATCATTCGATTCATACATATAAAGCTATCTTATTCGAAGGTTTAAACTTATAATCACTAGAACATAGTTTAGTTAATTCTAAACTTGTTCGCAAACAAAAGTTAATCCTTCTAACTTGACTTTTAAAATCAACTAAACACATGTTCTATATCTATATGATATGCTAACTTAATGATTTAAAACCTGGAAACACGAAAAACACCGTAAAATCGGATTTACGCCGTCGTAGTAACACCGCGGGCTGTTTTGGGTTAGTTAATTAAAAACTATGATAAACTTTGATTTAAAAGTTGTTATTCTGAGAAAATGATTTTTATTATGAACATGAAACTATATACAAAAATTATGGTTAAACTCAAAGTGAAAGTATGTTTTCTAAAATGGTCATCTAGACGTCGTTCTTTCGACTGAAATGACTACCTTTATAAAAACGACTTGTAACTTATTTTTCCGACTATAAACCTATACTTTTTCTGTTTAGATTCATAAAATAGAGTTCAATATGAAACCATAGCAATTTGATTCACTCAAAACGGATTTAAAATGAAGAAGTTATGAGTAAAACAAGATTGGATAATTTTTCTCATTTTAGCTACGTGAAAATTGGTAACAAATCTATTCCAACCATAACTTAATCAACTTGTATTGTATATTATGTAATCTTGAGATACCATAGACACGTATACAATGTTTCGACCTATCATGTCGACACATCTATATATATTTCGGAACAACCATAGACACTCTATATGTGAATGTTGGAGTTAGCTATACAGGGTTGAGGTTGATTCCAAAAAAATATATAGTTTGAGTTGTGATCAATACTGAGATACGTATACACTGGGTCGTGGATTGATTCAAGATAATATTTATCGATTTATTTCTGTACATCTAACTGTGGACAACTAGTTGTAGTTTACTAACGAGGACAGCTGACTTAATAAACTTAAAACATCAAAATATATTAAAAGTGTTGTAAATATATTTTGAACATACTTTGATATATATGTATATATTGTTATAGGTTCGTGAATCAACCAGTGGCCAAGTCTTACTTCCCGACGAAGTAAAAAAATCTGTGAAAGTGAGTTATAGTCCCACTTTTAAAATCTAATATTTTTGGGATGAGAATACATGCAGGTTTTATAAATGATTTACAAAATAGACACAAGTACGTGAAACTACATTCTATGGTTGAATTATCGAAATCGAATGTGCCCCTTTTTATTAAGTCTGGTAATCTAAAAATTAGGGAACAGACACCCTAATTGACGCGAATCCTAAAGATAGATCTATTGGGCCTAACAAACCCCATCCAAAGTACCGGATGCTTTAGTACTTCGAAATTTATATCATATCCGAAGGGTGTCCCGGAATGATGGGGATATTCTTATATATGCATCTTGTTAATGTCGGTTACCAGGTGTTCACCATATGAATGATTTTTATCTCTATGTATGGGATGTGTATTGAAATATGAAATCTTGTGGTCTATTGTTACGATTTGATATATATAGGTTAAACCTATAACTCACCAACATTTTTGTTGACGTTTAAAGCATGTTTATTCTCAGGTGAATATTAAGAGCTTCCGCTGTTGCATACTAAAATAAGGACAAGATTTGGAGTCCATGTTTGTATGATATTGTGTAAAAACTGCATTCAAGAAACTGATTTCGATGTAACATATTTGTATTGTAAACCATTATGTAATGGTCGTGTGTAAACAGGATATTTTAGATTATCATTATTTGATAATCTACGTAAAGCTTTTTAAACCTTTGTTTATGAAATAAAGGTTATGGTTTGTTTTAAAAATGAATGCAGTCTTTGAAAAACGTCTCATATAGAGGTCAAAACCTCGCAACGAAATCAATTAATATGGAACGTTTTTAATCAATAAGAACGGGACATTTCAGTTGGTATCAGAGCGTTGGTCTTAGAGAACCAGAAAATTTGCATTAGTGTGTCTTATCGAGTTTGTTAGGATACATTAGTGAGTCTGGACTTCGACCGTGTTTTCTTTAAAAATGATTGCTTAACATTTTTGTTTGAAACTATATATTTTTAACATATGAATATTATGTGATATATTAATCTCTTAACGTGTTTGGCATTATGTGATAGATGTCTACCTCTAGAACAAGTCCCATTGACTCACCTAATAATAATGAAGAGTCAAATGTAAATTGGAATGATTCGTGGACTGATTCACAAGTTCCCGAAGAGGAACCGGAAGAAGAGTCGGAACCGGAAGAAGAATCGGAACCGGAAGAAGAATCGGAACCGGAAGAAGAAATAGAACCGATGGGGGAAATAATAAAACGGTTAAGTAAAAGAGAATCCTCAACCAACCGACCAAGGTTAATTATGGTCAATGGTGTTTCCGCCAAGGAAGCAAAATATTGGGAGGATTACCAATTCTCCGATGAATCGGATTCCGACGAGAATTCCGATGATGTTATAGAAATTACCCCAACTGAATTTAAAAAGGCAAAAGAAAATAATAAGGGAAAGGGCATAAAAATAGAGAAATCTAATTCCAACCCCGATGAACTTTATATGTATCGTCAACCCCCGAAGTCCTTAAGTTGTAACAATGACCCGGGAACCTCTAAACCACCAGGTTTTTCTAAACCAATGTGGACAACGACGGCTCGTATTAGGGGAACATCATATATCCCTAGAAACTTGGCAAAACGAACCAAAACCGAACAAGAAGAAACGAGCGAGTCGGAATAAGATAGTTGTATTCGTGTGGTGTAATATATGTAATATAGTGTGCTTATGCTTTATGATATATGTAAAAATTACTTGTATTAAAAAGTATTTTTTTTATTTATGAATCTAACTCTTGTCTATTTTACAGTATAAAAACACAAAATGGATAGACAACCCAATATTTTAAGAGACCTACCCGGAGACATGATTGATGAAATCTTGTCTAGAGTCGGTCAGAATTCCTCGGCACAACTATTTAAGGCGAGATCAGTTTGTAAGACATTCGAAGAACGTTCCAAGAATGCCATGGTTTATAAAAGGCTTTCGTTCGAAAGATGGGGATATCACATTGGGAAATCCATAAGTTACGATGTGTTTACTTTGACGCATATATTGCGGGGAACCCAAATGCTATCTTACGCAATGGGTTAAGAAATTATTTTGACTCAATATATCCGAATATTGGACTTCGTGATTTAGAAAAAGCAGCTAACATGCAACATAAAGAAGCATGTTATGCTTACGGATTAGTAATGTTCGCTTCTCACCAAAGTGAGAACAAGAACATCGGGCTACAACTATTAAACAAAACGTTCCCACAAGTGACGGAGTCGGTAATTGGGGTAAGAAATGAGGTTTTTAGATTGTTACGGGACTGTTGGACATTACGTAACCCTCTTCCCTTTGACGACGTTACAACACGCTGTCTTATCAACGACCATAACGGTTATGTTCCACAAGACCAAGGATGGGAAGTAGTCCTAGTAAAACCAGAATGCATGACTTGTTTCTGGACGTATGAATTACGTGTCTTTATTGCCTTTGCTGAACGACTTGTGTACTAGCTAGAATTATCTTCACAACCATCTTGTATCAAATTTATTGTGTGCTATATTTCATGCTATATGTAAAATAATCGGTATTGTAAGTTTGTAAAATATTGTGTAAAAGTTTGAACGCGAAATATTATTATAATTAGTTTTTCATATAGAATTGTAGTAGTTGAATTGTATATTAGCTACTAAGTATGAACTTAACGGGTAGGTACTACCCTAATTTAAACTTATAAAACGCTAATATGAAGAAAAAGCTTTTATAAATGAGTTCATATTATGCTACGAAATACTATTAACTACTCTTAATATTCGGTATGATTAACTTGTTCCATTTGACTATTTTGAAGGAAATGGCACCGACTACTCGACACACCGTGAATATGAATGAAGAGGAATTCCGTACTTTTCTAGCTTCAAACATAGCCGCAGTACAGGCTGCGCTACATACCAACAATAACCTTGGATCTAGCAGTACAGGAAATCGTGTAGGATGCACCTACAAAGAATTCACTGCCTGCAAACCTTTGGAATTCGATGGAACCGAAGGACCGATCGGACTGAAACGGTGGTCCGAGAAGGTCGAATCGGTGTTTGCCATAAGTAAGTGTACTGAAGAGGACAAAGTGAAGTACGCTACACATACCTTCACAGGTTCTGCGTTAACATGGTGGAATACCTATCTAGAGCAAGTGGGACAAGACGATGCATACGCACTACTGTGGTCAGCATTCAAGCACTTGATGAACGAGAAGTACCGTCCCAGAACCGAGGTCAATAAGCTCAAGACAGAACTTAGAGGGTTAAGAACCCAAGGATTTGATATTACCACGTACGAAAGACGATTCACAGAATTGTGCCTATTGTGTCCGGGAGCATTCGAAGATGAGGAAGAGAAGATCGACGCGTTTGTGAAAGGATTACCGGAAAGAATCCAAGAAGATATAAGTTCACACGAGCCCGCGTCCATACAACAGGCATGTAGAATGGCTCACAAACTAGTGAACCAGATTAAAGAAAGAATTAAAGAACAGACTGCTGAAGAGGCTAATGTGAAGCAAGTCAAAAGAAAGTGGGAGGAAAACGGTGATAAGAATCACCAATACAACAACAACAGCAATTACAAAAATAATCGCAACAATTATCCCAACAATCGCAACATCAATCGCAACTACAACAAACGGCCCAACAACAACAACAACAACAACAGCAACTACAACAATCATCCCAACAACAATAATAACCGCAACAACAACAACAATCAGAAGCAGCTATGCCAAAGGTGTGAAAAGTATCACTCGGGGTTCTGCACCAAATTTTGCAACAAGTGTAAAAGAAATGGTCATAGCGCGGCGAAGTGTGAGGTCTACGGACCAGGGGTTAATAGAACGAAAGGAACAAATGGTGTCGGAACGAGTAATGGCGGAGCAAGTAGTGTCGGAGCAAGTTATGCCAATGTAGTTTGTTATAAATGTGGAAAACCGGGCCACATTATTAGAAATTGCCCGAACCAGGAGAACACGAATGGACAAGGCCGCGGAAGAGTTTTCAATATTAATGCGGCAGAGGCACAGGAAGACCCGGAGCTTGTTACGGGTACGTTTCTTATTGACAATAAATCTGCTTACGTTTTATTTGATTCGGGTGCGGATAGAAGCTATATGAGTAGAGATTTTTGTGCTACATTAAGTTGTCCATTGACGCCTTTGGATAGTAAATTTTTACTCGAATTAGCAAATGGTAAATTAATTTCAGCAGATAATATATGTCGGAATCGAGAAATTAAACTGGTTAGCGAAACATTTAAGATTGATTTGATACCAGTAGAGTTAGGGAGTTTTGATGTGATAATCGGTATGGACTGGTTGAAAGAAGTGAAAGCAGAGATCGTTTGTTACAAAAATGCAATTCGCATTATACGAGAAAAAGGAAAACCCTTAATGGTGTACGGAGAAAAGGGCAACACGAAGCTACATCTTATTAGTAATTTGAAGGCACAAAAACTAATAAGAAAAGGTTGCTATGCTATTCTAGCACACGTCGAGAAAGTACAAACTGAAGAAAAGAGCATCAATGATGTTCCCATTGCAAAAGAATTTCCCGATGTATTTCCGAAAGAATTACCGGGATTACCCCCACATCGATCCGTTGAATTTCAAATAGATCTTGTACCAGGAGCTGCACCAATAGCTCGTGCTCCTTACAGACTCGCACCCAGCGAGATGAAAGAACTGCAAAGCCAATTACAAGAACTTTTAGAGCGTGGTTTCATTCGACCAAGCACATCACCGTGGGGAGCTCCTGTTTTGTTTGTCAAGAAGAAAGATGGTACATTCAGGTTGTGTATCGACTACCGAGAGTTGAACAAACTTACCATCAAGAACCGCTACCCACTACCGAGAATCGACGACTTATTTGATCAACTACAAGGCTCGTCTGTTTATTCAAAGATTGACTTACGTTCCGGGTATCATCAAATGCGGGTGAAAGAAGATGATATTCCAAAGACTGCTTTCAGAACACGTTACAGTCATTACGAGTTTATGGTCATGCCATTTGGTTTAACTAATGCACCAGCTGTGTTCATGGACCTTATGAACCGAGTGTGTGGACCATACCTTGACAAGTTTGTCATTGTTTTCATTGATGACATACTTATTTACTCAAAGAATGACCAAGAACACGGTGAACATTTGAGAAAGGTGTTAGAAGTATTGAGGAAGGAAGAATTGTACGCTAAATTTTCAAAGTGTGCATTTTGGTTGGAAGAAGTTCAATTCCTCTGTCACATAGTGAACAAAAAAGGTATTAAGGTGGATCCGGCAAAGATAGAAACTGTTGAAAAGTGGGAAACCCCGAAAACTCCGAAAACTCCGAAACACATACGCCAGTTTTTAGGACTAGCTGGTTACTACAGAAGGTTCATCCAAGACTTTTCCAGAATAGCAAAACCCTTGACTGCATTAACGCATAAAGGGAAGAAATTTGAATGGAATGATGAACAAGAGAAAGCGTTTCAGTTATTGAAGAAAAAGCTAACTACGGCACCTATATTGTCATTGCCTGAAGGGAATGATGATTTTGTGATTTATTGTGACGCATCAAAGCAAGGTCTCGGTTGTGTATTAATGCAACAAATGAAGGTGATTGCTTATGCGTCTATACAATTGAAGATTCACGAACAAAATTATACGACGCATGATTTGGAATTAGGCGCGGTTGTTTTTGCATTAAAGACTTGGAGGCACTACTTATATGGGGTCAAAAGTATTATATATACTGACCACAAAAGTCTTCAACACATATTTAATCAGAAACAACTGAATATGAGGCAGCGTAGGTGGATTGAATTATTGAATGATTACGACTTTGAGATTCGTTACCACCCGGGGAAGGCAAATGTGGTAGCCGATGCCTTGAGCAGGAAGGACAGAGAACCCATTCGAGTAAAATCTATGAATATAATGATTCATAATAACCTTACTACTCAAGTAAAGGAGGCGCAACAAGGAGTTTTAAAAGAGGGAAATTTAAAGGATGAAATACCCAAAGGATCGGAGAAGCATCTTAATATTCGGGAAGACGGAACCCAGTATAGGGCTGAAAGGATTTGGGTACCAAAATTTGGAGATATGAGAGAAATGGTACTTAGAGAAGCTCATAAAACCAGATACTCAATACATCCTGGAACGGGGAAGATGTACAAGGATCTCAAGAAACATTTTTGGTGGTCGGGTATGAAAGCCGATGTTGCTAAATATGTAGGAGAATGTTTGATGTGTTCTAAGGTCAACGCTGAGCATCAGAAACCATCAGGTCTACTTCAACAACCCGAAATCCCGGAATGGAAATGGGAAAACATTACCATGGATTTCATCACTAAATTGCCAAGGACTGCAAGTGGTTTTGATACTATTTGGGTAATAGTTGATCGTCTCACCAAATCAGCACATTTCCTGCCAATAAGAGAAGATGACAAGATGGAGAAGTTAGCACGACTGTATTTGAAGGAAGTCGTCTCCAGACATGGAATACCAATCTCTATTATCTCTGATAGGGATGGCAGATTTATTTCAAGATTCTGGCAGACATTACAGCAAGCATTAGGAACTTGTCTAGACATGAGTACTACCTATCATCCACAAACTGATGGGCAGAGCGAAAGGATGATACAAACGCTTGAAGACATGCTACGAGCATGTGTTATTGATTTCGGAAACAGTTGAGATCGACATCTACCGTTAGCAGAATTTTCCTACAACAACAGCTACCATTCAAGCATTGAGATGGCGCCGTTTGAAGCACTTTATGGTATAAAGTGCAGGTCTCCGATCTGTTGGAGTGGAGTAGGGGATAGACAGATTACGGGTCCGGAGATTATACAAGAAACTACCGAGAAGATCATCCAAATTCAACAACGGTTGAAAACTGCCCAAAGTCGACAAAAGAGCTACGCTGACATTAAAAGAAAAGATATAGAATTTGAAATTAGAGAGATGGTCATGCTTAAAGTTGCACCTTGGAAAGGCGTTGTTCGATTTGGTAAACGAGGGAAATTAAATCCAAGGTATATTGGACCATTCAAGATTATTGATCGTGTCGGACCAGTAGCTTACCGACTTGAGTTACCTCAACAACTCGCGGTTGTACATAACACTTTCCACGTCTCGAATTTGAAGAAATGTTTTGCTAAAGAAGATCTCACTATTCCGTTAGATGAAATCCAAATCAACGAAAAACTTCAATTCATCGAAGAACCCGTCGAAATAATGGATCGTGAGGTTAAAAGACTTAAGCAAAACAAGATACCAATTGTTAAGGTTCGATGGAATGCTCGTAGAGGACCCGAGTTCACCTGGGAGCGTGAAGATCAGATGAAGAAGAAATACCCGCATCTATTTCCAGAAGATTCGTCAACACCTTCAACAGCTTAAAATTTCGGGACGAAATTTATTTAACGGGTAGGTACTGTAGTGACCCGAACTTTTCCATGTTTATATATATTAATTGAGATTGATATTTACATGATTAAATGTTTCCAACATGTTAAGCAATCAAACTTGTTAAGACTTGATTAATTGAAATATGTTTCATATAGACAATTGACCACCCAAGTTGACCGGTGATTCACGAACGTTAAAACTTGTAAAAACTATATGATGACATATATATGGATATATATATATAGTTAACATGATACTATGATAAGTAAACATATCATTAAGTATATTAACAATGAACTACATATGTCAAAACAAGACTACTAACTTAATGATTTTTAAACGAGACATATATGTAACGATTATCGTTGTAAATACATTTAATGTATATATATATCATATTAAGAGATATTCATACATGATAATATCATGATAATATAAAAATTTAAAATCTCATTTGATATTATAAACATTGGGTTAACAACATTTAACAAGATCGTTAACCTAAAGGTTTCAAAACAACACTTACATGTAACGACTAACGATGACTTAACGACTCAGTTAAAATGTATATACATGTAGTGTTTTAATATGTATTTATACACTTTTGAAAGACTTCAATACACTTATCAAAATACTTCTACTTAACAAAAATACTTACAATTACATCCTCGTTCAGTTTCATCAACAATTCTACTCGTATGCACCCGTATTCGTACTCGTACAATACACAGCTTTTAGATGTATGTACTATTGGTATATACACTCCAATGATCAGCTCTTAGCAGCCCATGTGAGTCACCTAACACATGTGGGAACCATCATTTGTCAACTAGCATGAAATATCTCATAAAATTACAAAAATATGAGTAATCATTCATGACTTATTTACATGAAAACAAAATTACATATCCTTTATATCTAATCCATACACCAACGACCAAAAACACCTACAAACACTTTCATTCTTCAATTTTCTTCATCTAATTGATCTCTCTCAAGTTCTATCTTCAAGTTCTAAGTGTTCTTCATATATTCTACAAGTTCTAGTTACATAAAATCAAGAATACTTTCAAGTTTGCTAGCTCACTTCCAATCTTGTAAGGTGATCATCCAACCTCAAGAAATCTTTGTTTCTTACAGTAGGTTATCATTCTAATACAAGGTAATAATCATATTCAAACTTTGGTTCAATTTCTATAACTATAACAATCTTATTTCAAGTGATGATCTTACTTGAACTTGTTTTCGTGTCATGATTCTGCTTCAAGAACTTCGAGCCATCCAAGGATCCGTTGAAGCTAGATCCATTTTTCTCTTTTCCAGTAGGTTTATCCAAGGAACTTAAGGTAGTAATGATGTTCATAACATCATTCGATTCATACATATAAAGCTATCTTATTCGAAGGTTTAAACTTGTAATCACTAGAACATAGTTTAGTTAATTCTAAACTTGTTCGCAAACAAAAGTTAATCCTTCTAACTTGACTTTTAAAATCAACTAAAAACATGTTCTATATCTATATGATATGCTAACTTAATGATTTAAAACCTGAAAACACGAAAAACACCGTAAAATCGGATTTACGCCGTCGTAGTAACACCGCGGGCTGTTTTGGGTTAGTTAATTAAAAACTATGATAAACTTTGATTTAAAAGTTGTTATTCTGAGAAAATGATTTTTATTATGAACATGAAACTATATACAAAAATTATGGTTAAACTCAAAGTGGAAGTATGTTTTCTAAAATGGTCATATAGACGTCGTTCTTTCGACTGAAATGACTACCTTTACAAAAATGACTTGTAACTTATTTTTCCGACTATAAACCTATACTTTTTCTATTTAGATTCATAAAATAGAGTTCAATATGAAACCATAGCAATTTGATTCACTCAAAACGGATTTAAAATGAAGAAGTTATGAGTAAAACAAGATTGGATAATTTTTCTCATTTTAGCTACGTGAAAATTGGTAACAAATCTATTCCAACCATAACTTAATCAACTTGTATTGTATATTATGTAATCTTGAGATACCATAGACACGTATACAATGTTTCGACCTATCATGTCGACACATCTATATATATTTCGGAACAACCATAGACACTCTATATGTGAATGTTGGAGTTAGCTATACAGGGTTGAGGTTGATTCCAAAAAAATATATAGTTTGAGTTGTGATCAATACTGAGATACGTATACACTGGGTCGTGGATTGATTCAAGATAATATTTATCGATTTATTTCTGTACATCTAACTGTGGACAACTAGTTGTAGGTTACTAATGAGGACAGCTGACTTAATAAACTTAAAACATCAAAATATATTAAAAGTGTTGTAAATATATTTTGAACATACTTTGATATATATGTATATATTGTTATAGGTTCGTGAATCAACCAGTGGCCAAGTCTTACTTCCCGACGAAGTAAAAAAATCTGTGAAAGTGAGTTATAGTCCCACTTTTAAAATCTAATATTTTTGGGATGCGAATACATGCAGGTTTTATAAATGATTTACAAAATAGACACAAGTACGTGAAACTACATTCTATGGTTGAATTATCGAAATCGAATATGCCCCTTTTTATTAAGTCTGGTAATCTAAGAATTAGGGAACAGACACCCTAATTGACGCGAATCCTAAAGATAGATCTATTGGGCCTAACAAACCCCATCCAAAGTACCGGATGCTTTAGTACTTCGAAATTTATATCATATCCGAAGGGTGTCCCGGAATGATGGGGATATTCTTATATATGCATCTTGTTAATGTCGGTTACCAGGTGTTCACCATATGAATGATTTTTATCTCTATGTATGGGATGTGTATTGAAATATGAAATCTTGTGGTCTATTGTTACGATTTGATATATATAGGTTAAACCTATAACTCACCAACATTTTTGTTGACGTTTAAAGCATGTTTATTCTCAGGTGAATATTAAGAGCTTCCGCTGTTGCATACTAAAATAAGGACAAGATTTAGAGTCCATGTTTGTATGATATTGTGTAAAAACTGCATTCAAGAAACTGATTTCGATGTAACATATTTGTATTGTAAACCATTATGTAATGGTCGTGTGTAAACAGGATATTTTAGATTATCATTATTTAATAATCTACGTAAAGCTTTTTAAACCTTTGTTTATGAAATAAAGGTTATGGTTTGTTTTAAAAATGAATGCAGTCTTTGAAAAACGTCTCATATAGAGGTCAAAACCTCGCAACGAAATCAATTAATATGGAACGTTTTTAATCAATAAGAACGGGACATTTCAGCATGGTCTTGAAGCACAAATCTCATGCGATCGCATGGGGTACTTTTTCAGAAAAGGTTCTATAAATTGCTCGACTTTAGGCTCAGTTTTCACACACTTCTTTCTCTAATCATATATTACTCCGTATTTATTTTTTTTATTTATTTATTTATTTATTATTATTATTATTATTATTATTATTATTATTATTAAGATTAATATTATTATTAATCTTATTATTATTAATATTATTAATTAGTATTATACATAAAATACTACGACGAGGTTATGAGCGTGTCACTTTCAAAATGGTTTTCAAGCGGGATAGAGCTAAGGAAATTATGGGTTATTGCCAAGGAGGTTATGGGTAATGTTTGGGGGTATATTTGTGAATCAAACCTAGTGTTTATCATCTCCGTTACGTCTACGTACTTTCCTACAATATTGAATCTCAATACTGATACGTAAGCACTCATATCTTATCTTTTATATATTAATTATGTATCCATGTCTAGTGCTCGAGTATATATATTTATATATGCTTGTATGCTAATTTTCGTCGTTAAATAGTTTATAATGAATCACTAATTAAATACATATATTACTGGTAAAAGGTATATGATATACATGTTTTTGGAAAGCTGGCGAAAAATCAATAACTTTTCATTTAGTTATCGAATAGTTTCGATGAATGGATTAAAAGATATGATCAACTGAATTATGATTGACGTTAATTGAAATTGCTTTTGAATCTGCAATTAAGATTTAAACAACTTGTTTACGAGACTGATAAAGTGAACTTTTAAATATTACCAACCGAGTAAATGAATCTTTATATAAGGCACGTCTCGTTTTGTTGAACTATTGTCAAAATTGACTTTTTGAAACGACTTTGGATAACTATTATATGTCGATCTCGAGCATTAGGATTGTGATACACTATGACCTGACCTAGCTTAATAGACATTTATTGACCAACATATGTTCTCTAGGTTGAGATCTACGATTAATTGGTAATCCGAGTTTCGGTCACATTTTGGTGAACAACTTTATATGCTGCTAAGGTGAGTTTCATCTGCTCCCTTTTTAATTGCTTTTGCAATATATATTTTTGGGCTGAGAGTACATGCACTTTATTTTAAACACAATGGATACAAGTACGTACTTAATTCTACACTGAGTTTGAACCGAAAATCCCTTAGCTTTGGTAACTAGTAACTGCCAGTTATAAGAACTGGTGGGCGCGAGTAGTAGTATATGGATCCATAGGGCTTGATATCCCCGTCCGAGCTAGAGCGCTAGCCTTTTAACGAACGTATGCTATTTGAGAAGCGTACACGTTGGTTTGCGTGTATTATCAAGATGATTATACAAAGGTTATAAATTATATATACGTTAAGTTTAGTTACCAGGGTGCTCAATTTTGTAGAATATTTTGATAAACGTTTCTAGATGAAACCACTGAAATCTTGTGATCCACCTTTATATACAGATTATGCGAAACATTAAAACTATGAACTCACCAACCTTTGTGTTGACACTTGTTAGCATGTTTATTCTCAGGTTCCCTAGAAGTCTTCCGCTGTTTGCTTATATGTTAGACAAGCTATGTGCATGAAGCCTTACATGGCATATTTTTCAAGGAAATGTTGCATTCACCAAATCATCACCATGTATCTTATTTTGACTGCATTGTCAACAGAAGTACTATTGTAAACTACTATTTACGGTGATGGTCTATATGTAGAAATCATCAGATGTCGAAAATCTTTGATTTAAATATTCATTTATGGTGTGCCTTTTCAAAAGAATGCAATGTTTACAAAACGTATCATATAGGGGTCAAATACCTCGCAATGAAATCGATGAATGACGTGTTCATCCATATGGATTTGGAGCGATCGTCACAGTTGGTATCAGAGCGTTGGTCCTAGTGAACCAGGTCTTGCATTAGTGTGTCTAACTGATAATTATTAGGATGCATTCTTAAGTCTGGACTTCGACCGTAGCTGCATGTCAAAAGTTTTGCTTATCATTTTTTTTGTCAGAAATTACCTGCTCATCATTCTTAAGTCTAGACACGTTTTCCTACATTTATTGCATAAATAGTGTATAGACAAAAATTCATATCTTAGCTTATCTGTTACTGTAAACTTTTCCTGACATCTTCCGAAAATTTCTCCGTGATTTATGGAATTTGGTATTATATATACATATGTAAAATATGTATTGAAGAATACCAAACTAAATTCTATAATCTAATTCATATCAAAAATCATCTCCCTAATTATACAAGATGGATCCCGTATCTAGTTCAAATTCCTTAAACTCCGACAGCTATTCCGATATGGATATTCACCTGAATTCCGAAGATAGTGTAACCGGAATGGATCAACCAATTAGCCATCATCTATTCTGGATGAATTGGGGATGGGTTCGTAGTCTACTTAATCATTGGAGACAAGAAGAAGGTGATCCCTTCCATCCACCACATTGCCCTCTTGGCGAAGAACCTGAAGCACTTACCGGCGAACCTGTTCGAGACACCATTTTCTCTCTCATTTCCAGAGTATCTCGTCACGATAATATACTATCTCAAATTCTGGATCTTATTCATTCGCTCGTCCGAACCGCCAATCATCCCGGTGTAGTAGAAGAAGTCAACGAGCTTCGCGCTCGGGTAGTGGCTTTGGAGAATATGGTGCAAAGGTTACAAGTACCAGCAGCATCACCGGCATCAACAGTACCACCAACAAGAACACTAACAGTATCATTACCACCACCAACAACATTAGCATCGCAAACCTCAACTTCACAATCTGTTCCACGAGCATCAACGTCATACGCACCGTAGTTATCAAGAAATACCAGCAACAATAACCGATGAAGTATTAACTCATTTCCCCTGAAGAAATTTTATGTATATTTAATATATATGAATTTTGAAATCAAAATAAATCTTTTCGTACTAAGCTATTACGTGTGAATCTTAACTGGTAGGTACTACTCGGTTAGTTCATATTACTAATATGCAATGATGTACATCCTTCCTTAACAACTTAACCATTGTTAGCTACAATCTCTGTTTCAACCCAATGAATTCCATTTCATAATAACCAAGTGTATTAATCAATCACATAATTGATTTTACATTTTCAATTTCGATATACTCTAAACTTTCCAGAAAACATCATATGTGCCTTGTAAGGTTCACAAAAATTCTACGAGCACCAACATCCTTCACCAAGGAATATCAATAAGAATAAATAATGAAGTATTGATTTCATTAGTGAAAAACTCCGCAAAGATTATGTAATCTTTAATGTTTTGAGATTAATCATTTCTAAGTCAAGCCGAAAATCAAATGAGCTTAATATGATATTAACTCATTAAATCCGTATTACATCTGAAGAAATATACATACATATATTTTCATAAAGACTGTAATGAAAATTCTTTTGTACAAAATATTACTTGTGAAATCTTTAACGGGTAGGTAATTCCCGGGAAATATATAAGTTCACAATTAATATGTTATACTGTACATTCTTCAACTTTGATTCAAAAATTATTAACTATGCTCACAGCGATATACAATCGTTTCCATACAAATTCAATTACATATTCTGATATTGACGGATCAGAATCCAAGTCATAACTCTGAACCGGTGAAATCATTCTTAGATCTCTACATCTTTCAAAGCTATACTTTGACTTCAAAACTGTGAAAGATCCTTTGGTATTGTTTTTACCAAAAATAACCTTGCAATTCCTTTTCAAAGTATCCAGTTTTACCACACTTCCAACCAGTCAACTTCAACTTTTCAGATTAAGCCTTATTGTAATCTTGATATATACATTCTTGTTACTGGGGAACCTTTTATGTTCCACCACATTAGTAGTAAATTTACCAACAACTTCATTGTTCCTTGACCTACCGAAAAATCCTTATACTCATTGAAACCCTATCATGTACTCATCTACATCTTCTAACGATAATTGCCATACCAACTACCGGGAATTAGTAATCAGTATTTCGAATTTCGCAGAAATTCTACGCCAACAGTTATATATAAACATATAATGTATATCTCCTAGACTTATTTACTCCGAATGTGATGTTTCTGAAAAACATCCCAAACTATGAACTAGTTCTCTGAAATTGAAACAATGCTGATGAAGCAGCAAAAACTGTAAACGACCTTAATAGTCAAAAGTTTGATGATAAAGAATAGTATGGTGGTAAAGCTGAGAAAAAGAGAAGGTTTGAAACTGGAAAACGGATTGAGCAAACCATGAAGGAGGCTGTGGACAAATCATAAGGACGAAATCTACCTTCAAAGGATCCAAATGATTCAGTGTCTGCTAAAATCGTTAGCAAACACCTTACTCCTCATTCTAAACCTTCACAGACAGATTTTCCGCATCATCCTCTGATATTAGAAATTCTAAGATATCATCGTATCTTTCATTATAAATATCCTCGATATTTCTGGAGATATCTTCATAACTATTCTTATCTGAAATCATTCATCTCTTCGCGCTATCTGTATTATATCATAAAAGAAACTATTTTAGTTTCTAAATTCTGAAACCTTCAAGTTTAAAATATGAATGTTTTGAAGTAGTGTTGGGAACTGAAGCATGAATTAGTATAATATAATGACACTTGATCAACGTGATTATATCACAGTAAGTCATGCTGAGTTTCTAATGGAATGTGATAAAGGTTCACAGATCCCACCCTTATCATGAACCATGTTACATAACTCTTTCATTCCATATAATCTCTAAATATATCAAGAAAATATATTTGTTGATGATTCGGTCTTTTCCGGATATTCTGGTAATTTGACAAATCAAGATCGTGCCATTACAATTCCCTTCTTAGAACATTAACTATGTTCATTTCAAAATCCATACCTACGAATTCTGGACCATTATTCGCTTGACTTGAAGGTGGGAAGAGAGAACGAAAGCATGAAGCTCCGAAATATAATGGAAAATATAAATCCCTATAACAACCCTGAAATTACAAACCGTGTATATCAATGCGTATAGCAATATAAAGACATGGGAGAATGAAAAACACTATAACCCCAAGGTAATGGTAGAAGAAAATAACTTCCTCTGGTGGTAGATGAAAAAGAAGAATGACAGATATGAAAGTTAGGAGTATATCAAGAATCAGAACTGGATGAAGCATTTCACAATCTTTTGGGAGTATGAAATGAAGAAGAAGATGTAGGAGTGGTGAAAATAATGAAACGGAAGTGTTTAATTTATAGCAAAATATCAGACATAGCAATCGAGGCAGATTAGGCATTTAATCAAAGAAAATCCTAATTTCCGCAAATTCCGAAGAATCAAATCTTATTTAGATAATGAAGATTTTCTATTCCTTAAATTCTGGAAATCAATCGTTACTACGTCAACAGTTAAGGCGAATCTCTATTCCTTCAATTCACTATTTTACGATAACTTCTCTCATATGCTTCGAGTAATTGGATTGTTTTATCCATATTATTTAACGGTAATAAAAATTCTATTTATCAACTCATATTCGTCATGAAAACATTTTTATTGTTAGCCATGACGACCTCACTCAAATTTCGGGACGAAATTTCTTTAACGGGGAGGTACTGTGATGACCCGAAAATTTCTGACCAAATTTAAACTTAATCTTTAACGTTTCCGACACGATAAGCAAAGTCTATGAAGTTGAATCTCAAAATTTTGAATTATTCAATTACCCTTCGATTGTTCTCAACGATTCGCGAACAATTATATGTAAATAGGTACATATACTATAACTTGAAAACATAAAAAAATGTTAAGTAAATGATACTGTGCATTAAACTTATTGGTTTAATTATCTGATTGATATATTCAACTACGAAATTAAAAGATTATGCCAAATGATTGAATTAAAAGATATTTAATGAGTCCCTTAAGGATTATGATATTATTACGGGTCTCTGTTGTGAGGTCCACGTTGATTTGGGAAATCATTCATTCTTAACGGTATTCGGAATAAATGGTAAAGTGTTTGTTTAAATAACGTAATTTGGACACATACAATAATAAGGAATATTAACTGTTGGAATTAGATATATGAATAACTTGCGATATGTATTTTAAAACGTGTTTATTAATATTGAAAATATATATTTAACAATACGATAAAATATAATATTAACTTGGTCATAAAAACGAATTGTTATTATATATATATTAATAAATAGCGAGATGATGATTTATAGAAGTAAATGACTAAAATACTAGAAAGTTTAAGATATACTTTGAGTGGTATAGTTTAGGGATAATTTAAGGCTATATTTTGACAAAGGTACGTGACACGAAACGTAAAATGCAAGTTTTCTCAGCGTACGAAAGGACATTTGAAAAACTGGAACCGGGACATAAGTCGAGTGATGGCGTACGACTTATCAGAACAAAAATTACAAGTCAACTATGCATGTGAATTTAATATAATATATAATTAATTATATAAATTAAGTATATTATATATATAATATAAAATTATGTCGACAAATAAGAAGTTAAAAATTTGTGAGCTGTCCCAGGGTGCCATGCGATCGTATGGCCTTGAAGCACAAATCCCATGCGATCACATGGGGTACTTTTTCAGAAAAGTTTCTATAAATTGCTCGACTTTAGGCTCAGTTTTCACACACTTCTTTCTCTAATCATATATTACTCCGTATTTATTTTATTTATTTATTATTATTATTATTATTATTATTATTATTATTATTATTATTATTATTATTATTATTATTATTATTATTATTATTAAGATTAATATTATTATTAATCTTATTATTATTAATATTATTAATTAGTATTATACATAAAATACTACGACGAGATTATGAGCGTGTCACTTTTAAAATGGTTTTCAAGCGGGATAGAGCTAAGAAAATTATGGGTTATTGCCAAGGAGGTTATGGGTAATGTTTGGGGGTATATTTGTGAATCAAACCTAGTGTTTATCATCTCCGTTACGTCTACGTACTTTCCTACAATATTGAATCTCAATACTGATACGTAAGCACTCATATCTTATCTTTTATATATTAATTATGTATCCATGTCTAGTGCTCGAGTATATATATTTATATATGCTTGTATGCTAATTTTCGTCGTTAAATAGTTTATAATGAATCACTAATTAAATACATATATTACTGGTAAAAGGTATATGATATACATGTTTTTGGAAAGCTGGCGAAAAATCAATAACTTTTCATTTAGTTATCGAATAGTTTCGATGAACGGATTAAAAGATATGATCAACTGAATTATGATTGACGTTAATTGAAATTACTTTTGAATCTGTAATTAAGATTTAAACAACTTGTTTACGAGACTGATAAAGTGAACTTTTAAATATTACCAACCGAGTAAATGAATTCTTATATAAGGCACGTCTCGTTTTGTTGAACTATTGTCAAAATTGACTTTTTGAAACGACTTTGGATAACTATTATATGTCGATCTCGAGCATTAGAATTGTGATACACTATGACCTGACCTAGCTTAATAGACATTTATTGACCAACATATGTTCTCTAGGTTGAGATCTACGATTAATTGGTAATCCGAGTTTCGGTTACATTTTGGTGAACAACTTTATATGCTGCTAAGGTGAGTTTCATTTGCTCCCTTTTTAATTGCTTTTGCAATATATATTTTTGGGCTGAGAGTACATGCACTTTATTTTAAACACAATGGATACAAGTACGTACTTAATTCTACACTGAGTTTGAACCGAAAATCCCTTAGCTTTGGTAACTAGTAACTGCCAGTTATAAGAACTGGTGGGCGCGAGTAGTAGTATATGGATCCATAGGGCTTGATATCTCCGTCCGAGCTAGAGTGCTAGCCTTTTAACGAACGTATGCTATTTGAGAAGCGTATACGTTGGTTTGCGTATATTAGTTACCAGGGTGCTCAATTTTGTAGAATATTTTGATAAACATTTCTGGATGAAACTACTGAAATCTTGTGATCCACCTTTATATACAGATTATGCGAAACATTAAAACTATAAACTCACTAACCTTTGTGTTGACACTTGTTAGCATGTTTATTCTCAGGTTCCCTAGAAGTCTTCCGCTGTTTGCTTATATGTTAGACAAGCTATGTGCATGAAGTCTTACATGGCATATTTTTCAAGGAAACGTTGCATTCACCAAATCATCACCATGTATCTTATTTTGACTGCATTGTCAATGGAAGTACTATTGTAAACTATTATTTACGGTGATTGTCTATATGTAGAAATCATCAGATGTCGAAAACCTTTGATTTAAATATTCATTTATGGTGTGCCTTTTCAAAAGAATGCAATGTTTACAAAACGTATCATATAGAGGTCAAATACCTCGCAATGAAATCGATGAATGACGTGTTCGTTCATATGGATTTGGAGCGATCGTCACATATAGTTTGTTTGTTCCAGTAATGTAATGTAGACCACGAGATTTCGTATTCAAACAGTATGAAAAGTATATGCTTATCCGTGGAAACCAGGTAACTAACTTTACGTAATAATAATACCCCCTAAAAGTACACTTGGCGAGTGCGTATGTCCTCGAAGTATCAAACACCAGTTAAATGCTAGCGTGACTAGCCCAAGTGGGGATGTCAAACCCTATGGATCCATATCTAATATTCGCGTTCACCGGTTCAAAAACCAATGATTATACGTTATCGTGCTAAGGGGAAAGTTTATGCCGTTATATAACCCACACATATGTAAAGTTTAAGTACTCGTTTCTAGTATGTAAAACAAAAAAAGCGCATGTATTCTCAGTCCCAAAAATAGTATAAGTAAAAAGGGAAGCTATAACTCACAGTGATAAATGCGGTAAAGTCGATATGCAAAGTATGCAAGTAGTAAGTCGGTCCGAAAGGTCGTCAACCTAAGTCAAAGATCACTAGAGCAGTATGTTGTCCCAATAAGTGTAAAAGTGAATAAATTAAGTTTAAGTGTCATCATCAACATCATCATTATCATCATCATTCATCAACACTAAGGTAAGTTAAACAAGAATAGAGATCAAAACAAAATGCTGACTTCGGACAGCTGTTACGACCTCTATACAAATCAAAAAGATTCTTAGTCAGTGGCCATGGCTCTGTATGTGAGTCCTCTAACCTTTGACCAATTTTTAGAACCTAACTCGTCTTCGTTTGACCGTGGCGACGTTTTAAGTGCGAGTAGGTCAGAAATTTCAGCACAACGTTACAAAGGCGTAGTGACTTTCGGAAGGCTATAAATCCTAAAACGTATATCGGATTAAGTCGAGACCTAAACGAAAAGTCATCTAATCGAAACGAACTATCTGAAAATAAATTTTCCAGAAGTCCAGGAGTCTGAACAGACTCCAAAAAACAGCAAACAAGTGCTCCGGTGAGGTTCTTGGTGCTTGATGCTCATCACGGTCCTCATCCTTGATGCTTGTAAGCTTCAAATGTACAAATCTTTGATGTTTTAGCATCACTTTGACCAGAGTTCAACCATCAAAACACAACTGAGAGTAAAATCTATCATTCTACAAGTTTTGAACATCAAGATTGCCTCTTTATTACATAGATCCAATAAAGCTTCAACCTTTGTCCTTTTTACACAAGTTTATGCATCTCCATCATATGAGATGATAAAGACTTGATATTTATCAACACAACAATCACAAAAAGGTTCCAAGTAAGTGAGATCTACAATAATAACTTAGATCTCAAGTATTAAGAAAACCCTAAGCTAGAAAGCTTGGATTTTTACAAGATTAATGAGACCATAAGCTAGAAAGCTAAGATCTTTAACAAAATAATGAAAGTAATGAGACCATAAGCTAAAAAGCTAAGATCTTTTACATAATAATGAAAGTAATGAGACCATAAGCTAAAAAGCTAAGATCTTTAACATAATAATGAAACCCTGAGCTAGAAAGCTTGGATCTTTAGTGTTCTTGAAGATCTTGAAGCATAAAGCTTGGATCTTTAAGATACATAAAGATCATAAACACAAGTTTTGATCTTTATAACAAAACAAAGAAATTACAAGCTAGATCTAACAAGTAAATGAAGATTTCAAGCTAGAAAGCTTGAATCTTTCATGTTCTTGAAGGATTCAAACCCAAGTTTGAATCTATAAGATATAACAAGATCAAAAGCTAAAAGGTAGATCCATAAAATGATGATGATGATGTCGACTTTATGAAGAAGAAAAGAAGAAAAAGAAAATTTAAAACTTCCACTTTTTAGAGTGAGAAAGACTAGAGAGAGAATTAGAGAGTAAGTGTGTGTAAATTGCAAATGAGATCAAGTGTAGAATGGGTGAAATAAGGCTTGTATTTATAGGTGGTGAGGAGGTGGGAGGGATGTGGTGGCCGTGGGTATGGGAGGGGGACAAGGGGGACAACTTTTTTCTTTTTGGTTAATGGTTGTCTAAAGTTGGTGCTTATGTTAGGATCACATGCAACATTAAGGATAATGCTTAACAAAAATGCTAGTATGTTCCCTCTAATAAATGAGCATTTGTCTTTCATTAATATGGGTCACTAACTTATTATAATTGGGCTAATTAAATAGTCCACTAGCTAGTGTAGGGTGGGCTAAAGTCCAACAAGGTAGAAAGTCCATCAAGAACAACTAGTGTGCTCTAGTAAATTACTAAGCATAATTAAGCATTCAAAAATCAATTGTTATTATAAAATAACAATTAATATTTCGTAGTCGTAATATTCCGGTTACGACAAAAGTTAAACGTGTACACAGTACGCAGTTCTACTAACGGTCATAAAGGCTTCCGGGGATCAAGTTAAGTACCCTACGTACTTAAAGGCACATTTTTACATATAAACGAAAGTAATCAACATGTAGGAAGATCCCAGAGTATAGTATAGCTCAGTACGCATAAATACACATTTTTGTGAAAGCACAAAGCACAAAAGCAAGTCGAAAAAGGCAGGTCATTACAGAGGGAGATCAATTTGGAGTCTTTAGGTGATGGAAGTGGGGCTGATAATCTTGTAAGTCCCGGAACTTGAGCTTTTTCAGGATCGTTGAGAGTGTCGGGAACTCGGTGTGAGTTTGGTAACCGACGGAAGTTATCGAGCTAGTGGGAGTTAGTCAACTAGTAGAGTGGTGGAGATAATTATGCGATGTTGTTCTCCAATGTTCTCAAGATTAGTGTGATGATCCCTGGTAACACTAGGGCTTCGAGTACTTGTTTTACTCTACGATGGCAAAGTAATTTGCGACTGACTGGTGGTACGAACTAAGTTTCTTCTCGAGTAGCCGCGGTTTTATTTATTATTCGTATAGTGGGAGCGTGCTTGGAATGAGAATATGGGTTTGTGAAATTCATAGCTATGAGGAGGTCAGTGTACCAGCGAGAAAGCGGAAAGTTGAAAAGGTAGTAGACTTTGAGGTTGTGACTGCGTTCTCACTGGAGCCTTGATGAAGAGTCTACGAAGGCGTCTGTTGGATTTTCTGATTACTGGGAAGGAAAAGCATAGATAGACTGTGAAATACTGTACGAGGTGGTCGTTGACATGTGTGTTCGGGATTGGACGTGTCTAGATCGATGTGTGAGGCATGGTTATCTCATGAAGAATCCTATAATTGAAGTGTCGCATACTTCAATTAGTCTTCTATGGTAAGAAGATGATCTTTTATGAAGATGGTGGCAAAAGAAATCGAGATGGCCCAAGCCAGTAACTACAAGATCGAATTATAGCTCAGCGGTATTTTTTGATGTCGAAAGACTTCACTTGCTCGAAGGTTATCGGGTGAAGTGCGGCGTGATTCGGGTGTAAATCCGACGGTATTAAAAGGAGGTGTAATTAGCGGGTCGAGTTGTTGTTGTGGGATAAAATCAGGTTAAAGATGGGTTTGTTTAAATACTCCTTCAAGTGGGAGATTGTTAATGGTGATGGAGTATTAAAAGACTAAAACAAAAAGTGTCATAGCTCATACGTGAGCAATTGTTTCCATGCGTGAAGTTTTAGTTCGAAGCTAAAAGCAAATGTGGAATCAAGTTGGTCGCATGTGGCGACTTTTATGTCACCAAATGGGAGGTCTATCACGTGAAGGAATTGTACCACAATTTTGGACATGAAAGAATTATAATATAATTACGACTCCGTATTCGGTATTCATATAGGATTCGTGGTTCTAGAATATCCTAGCTTGTTCCCTAAGCTATTATTTTCTCCTATAAATATAACCCAATGTAATCTGTAAAAGTGTGCACAAATATAATAAAGAAAGATCGCTGGTTTGCGCCCGTGGAGTAAACCCTTCTCCGTGTTTTGGAGTTGGGATATAACCATGTTAAATCCTTGTGTCATTTTATGCATCAATTTATCGTTCTTATACTTTATTTATTCGTTTATCGTTCGTGGGTTTGGTGATTGGTTTAAATCACCTGTCTTGTTGGGTCCCAAATTCCTAACATCAAATTGGGTACACCGGGTAAATGTCAAAAGTTCTGTAGTTTTTAGTCAAAGGTGGATGGTTGACTTGAAACAATGTGATAATATGTCTTAGAATAATGTAATTAATGTTATAAAATATCTAGATTGTGTTATAAAATATCTAGATTGGATGTTAATTTTATTATTATTATATTTCTTGCATAGTAATATTTTATACTATAAATAGACATGTATGGTAACCATTTAAGGTGCACCATTTCTCTTGAAATATCAATATCAATATTTCTTCTCTCCTTCTTCTCTCTTTTTCTCTCTTTGTTCTTATAACCATTAAAGGTAGTTATAAGCCTACTGAATTATAACACGTTATCAGCACGAAAAGCTTAGTGTAATTAAAAGATATCTCAAACGATCACGAATCACTAATCAAGGTATGAAATTATTAATAATTTTCAGACTCGAATATATCAAATTTTGGACTACTAACATTTATATTTATGTTATTTAAGTTATATATGGTAGGTTATTGTGATGACCCAGAAATTTCGACTAAATTTAAACTTAATCTTTGTATGATTAACATTTCCGACACGATAAGCAAAGTCTGTAAAACTGAATCTCAAAATTTTTGAATCACTTTTATATATTTAAATACCTTCGGTTGTTTTCGACGATTCGCGAACAATTATATGTAAAAAGATACATATATACTATAACATGAAAAGGTAACAATGTATTAATTGTTTGATACCGTACATTAAACTTATTGGTTTAAATATCTATTTGAATGTATATGATAAGTTAAAATATTTATTATTAAAATTTATTTATAAATAACGTCCAATGTGTATTTAAAAACTGATTTATGTATATTAAAAAGATATATACATATATATAATAAACGATAGTAACATTCGTTTATTGATTCAATTGATATTTAGATAAGTTAACTAAAGCGTTTAAGATGAACCAGTTAAACACTAATTTGCTACAGTGTTTTCAAATTGCCACATTACTCAAAATGCTACAGTGTTTTCGAAAATCACTATTTGCTACAGTGAAATTGACTTTGCTACAGTAAAAATTGACTTTGCTACAGTAACTTTGCTACAGTAAAATACTATTTTAAAAATGTATTTTAGCAAATAGCGAGACGATGATTTATAGAAGTAAATGACCAAAATACTCGAAAGTTTAAGATATACTTTGAGTGGTATAGTTTAGGAATAATTTAAGGCTATATTTTAACAAGGGTACGAGTCACGAAATGTAAAATGCAAGTTTTCTCAGCGTACGAAAGGACATTCGAGAAACCGGAACCGGGACCCGAGTCAAGAAGAAACGCCCGACGCAACGGACCAAAAATATCTAGTCTACTATGCACAAGAATAAAATATAATATATAAATAATTATATTAATTATTTATATATTTATATTTATTTTATATTATGTCGACAAGCTAGGAGCCAAAACAATGTGAGCTGTCCCTGGTCCTCATGCGAGTCGCATGGCCAGAAGGCCATTTCCATGCGAGTCGCATGACTTCAAATTTCAGGCCAAGTGCTATAAATTCTCGAGTTTTGGCCAGATAAATCACACACACATATATATTATTTTTACTCCGTACTTATTTATTTTATTATTATTATTATTATTATTATTATTATTATTATTATTATTAATAATAAGATTATTATTAATCTTATTATTTTTATTATTAGTGTTATTATTTTTGCGATACAAAAATAATAATGTACATAAAATATTACGACGGAGTGCTGTCCAAGTAATTTTTCAAAACGAGTTTCCGAGAAAGCTAGAGCTAAGGAAAATATGGGTTATTGCCAAGGAGGTTATGGGTAATATTCGGGGGTATTTTTGTGAATCAAACCTCGTACTTATTATCTCCAATGCGTCTACGTGCTTTCCTACAATATTGTATATCAATATTTAACTGTGAGTTATAGATCCCTTTTTAAATGCTTTAAATATTTTTGGGCTGAGAATACATGCAATTTATTTTAAACTCAATGGATACAAGTACATACTTAATTCTACACTGAGTTAAACCGAAAATCCCTTAGCTTTGGTAACTAGTAGCTGCCAGTACATAGGATGTGGACTGGTGGGCGCGAATAATCGTATATGGATCCATAGGGCTTGATATCCCCGTCCGAGCTAGAGCGCTAGCCTTTTAACGGACGTATGCTATTTGAGAAGCGTACACGTTGGTTTGCGTGTATTATTAAGATGATTATACAAAGGGTACAAATAATATAAGCATTAAAGTTTAGTTACCAGGGTGCTCAATTTTGTAGAACCGATTGATAAACGTTTCGGATGAAACAACTGAAATCTTGTGATCCACCTTTTATGTAAAACCTATTGATAAACGTTTTGAATAAAACAACTGAACTTTTGTATTCCACATTGATATACGGATTATGTGTAATATTAAAACTATGAACTCACCAACCTTTGTGTTGACACTTGAAGCATGTTTATTCTCAGGATTCTAGAAGTCTTCCGCTGTTTGCTTATACGTGATACAAGATATGTGCTTGGAGTCATACATGCTATATACAAGAAACTTGCATTCACCAAACCATTACCATGTATCTTATTTTGACTGTATTGTCAACAGATGTATTATTGTAAACCATTTAAATGGTGATTGTCTATACGTAGAAATCATCAGATGTTAAAAACCTGGAATTTATATATTCATTTATGAAATACCTTTTCAAACGAATGCAATGTTACAAAATGTATCACATAGAGGTCAAATACCTCGCAATGGGACCAGATGTTGACGTGTTCGTCCATATGGATTTGGAGCGATCGTCATAGTTATACCACCTGAATTATATTTCTGTAATCTAACTTTTACTAACTTCACTAACATTTATATTTATGTTATTTAAGTTATATATGGTCGGTTATACCACCTGAATTATATTTCTGTAATCTAACTTTTACTAACTTCACTAACATTTATATTTATGTTATTTAAGTTATATATGGTCGGTTATACCACCTGAATTATATTTTCTGTAATCTAACTCTTATTAACTTCACTAACATTTATATTTATGTTAATAAGACCTCATGATTGTACGCAACACGTCATTTGACAACACGGTACTTTATGTACGCAACACGTCATTTGACAACACGGTACCATGGGTCGAGATTAATTCCGATCAATACGAATACGACGGGGTCTTTATATGTTATCTAACATTTATGATTACTTATGCAATTAATCATTATTTATTTCATGCATACTAATGTTTATTCTTAAATTTATAATCTTAAAAGTTAAAATAAAAAAAGTAGTTTGTATTTTTATTAAAAGTAAATCTTAAAAGTTAAAATAAAAAAAAGTAGTTTGTATTTTTATTAAAAGTAAATCTTAAAAGTTAAAATAAGAAAAAGTAGTTTGTATTTTTTTATTAAAAGTAAATCTTAAAAGTTAAAATAAAAAAAAAGTAGTTTGTATTTTATTAAAATTAAATCCTAAAAGTTAAAATACAAAAAGTAGTTTGTATTTTTATTAAAAGTAAATCTTAAAAGTTAAAATAAGAAAAAGTAGTTTGTACTTTTATTAAAAGTAAATCTTAAAAGTTAAAATACAAAAAGTAGTTTGTATTTTTATTAAAAGTAAATCTTAAAAGTTAAAATAAGAAAAAGTAGTTTGTACTTTTATTAAAAGTAAATCTTAAAAGTTAAAATACAAAAAGCAGTTTGTATTTTTATTAAAAGTAAATATTAAAAGTTAAAATACAAAAGTAGTTTGTATTTTTATTAAAAGTAAATTTTAAAAGTTAAAATAAGAAAAAAAAGGAATGGTAAAATGGAGTAGCTTTTTGTCAAAAATGAAGTATTGAAAATGAAGTGGTCTCCTTCTATAATTAAAAAAAATATACTTTCATCAAATGAATTTTTTTGTGGCCGACAATTTCAAACACGAGTCCGTGTTTAGTTTATCAAGAATATCTCTTGCTTTGGTGAAAGGTCACGATCACGATATCAGGTGTTGTGAAAGAATTAAAAAATTGGTCAAGTGGCCTTTTAAAAACTAGAAAAAAAAATTTAAACAAAAAGTTTTTTTTATATATTTATAATTTACGGGTAACGTAAAAAAAAGGAAGTTTTTTTTTAAAAAAAAACAAAGAAAGTGTTTAAATGAGTTTTACAGAAAGGGGGAAAGCAAAGTAAAAAAAAAAAAAAAAAAAACTTTTTCCAAACAAAGGTAAATGAAAGTAGGACTTAATACAAGAAAAAAGTAAACATCTCCTAGACGTGATAAAATCTATCAATGATAAGTATTAGACTTGATGAGCTAAATGTGACAAAAATGTTTCAACATGTCTTATGTTAATTTTCTAAAATAAGTTATTATTATTCCGAGTTTAACACATATACATATGTTAATTAAAAACAACCTTTTTGTTCTTATGTAGTGTTGGGTTGCAATTTTGGTTGTATGCCATAATTCCATCCAGTAGAGTGACAATAGAAAACTTTTGATGATAATCAATAAAAAACTTTTTTCCAAACTTGTCAAATGTTTTGTTAAAAACGTGACCGTTGAAAAAAGGAGGTTGAATAATAAAACTTAAAAAACAAATTATTTTTTTAAGAGTGTGCATCAAAATGGCCCGTTTAATAATGGGGAGTAAAAATATAGTCAAATTATTTCAACGAACAAGGGTTCAATTGGATGTCTCTTAAAAAAAATCCGCGGGTACGGGTGATGGATCCAATGGATCCGCATCCACGACCCGCGGGTGCTATCCCTAATTGTGACAAGTACAAATCAACTAAAAGTCTAAAAAATAAATGCTCTTATAGGGACCAAATGTTCACAATAATTGCCTAAGCTAGATATGAAACAAATAGTTCATAAAAAAAAAAAAAAGGTCGTTGTGCGTTTTCGGGATGATAGCCGAAATACACTTACAAAAGTAGGTCAGCCGTCAATTCTTTATGGCCATATCAACGTAGATCAATAAAATCATTTATGGTTTTGATAAAAGATTAATTAAAAATTAATTGTTTTTTGGTCTTGGATTCTCGGTAACAAAAGCAAAGGTTGTTTTTGGTTGCCACAACAAACAAGACAGAGGTTGTTGACTTTTGTTGTTAAACATGGCACAAGTGAACAATAACAATAGATTATTGTTTTTGAAAAGAATAATGATGCGTTAATTTTATTGTATAAAATAAAATTAAAGAAAATGGTTTTCATTGATGACTATGAACAAACGCAAACAAAGTGTTTGTGGTATTTGGTGATTAAAAAAAAAGTGCATCTAAAGCTTCTACTGAAAATAATATGCATCTAAAGCTTCTACTGAAAATTAATGTGCAAGGTACAACGTATAACTATATGGTCAAATTCATTTGAGCCTTCGGAGTCACAAGTATATGATGTATATATATATTACTCAATTAACAAAATAGTAAATCTAAATTAATTCATATGAATAGTAAAACGAAATTAATTAATTTACTATTCACATAAAAAAGCGCATATGATAAAAAGCGCATCGCATATGATAAGCGCATATGATAAAAAGCGAATATGATGAAAAGCACAACGCATATGATGAAAATCGCATATGATTAAAAGCGCATATGGTGAAAAACACAGCGCATATGATTAAAAGCGTATATGGTGAAAAGGATATATGATAAAAAAAAACACATATGGTGATTTATAAAAAAAAAAAAAAAAAAAAACACATATGGTGATTAATGGAAAGCACATATGGTGATTAATGAAAAGTATATTGTGAAAAAGAATCACAAATGTTTCTTGAAAGAATTCAAGGTAAGATATATGAACCAATTCATCCATCATGTGAACCATTTTGATATTTCATGGTTCTAATAGACGCATCTAGCGGATGGTCTCATATTTGTATGTTATCAAGCCGTAATATGGCATTTGCAAAGTTTCTTGCACAAATTATTAAATTGAGAACACATTATTCTGATTACACCATTAAAAGGATGAGACTTGATAATGCTGGTGAGTTAACATCTCAAGCATTTAATGATCATTATATATCTACAGGGATTGTTGTTGAACATCCAGTTGCTCATGTGCATACACAAAATTGGTTTAGCTGAATCAATAGATAAACGCTTACAGCTAATAACTAGACAATTGATAATGAGTACAAATCTCTCAATATTTATATGTGGACATGTAAATTTACATGCTGCGACATTAATTCGCATTATACCATGTGGAAGTCGTAAATATTTTCACTTAATACTTGATTTTGGCCAAGAGCCAAATATTTTCTACCTTAAAACATTGGTTGTGCAGTGTATGTTCCAATTGTATCACCACAACACAATAAAATAGTTCTTCAAAGAAAGATGATAATATATTTTGGATATAAAACATCTTCAATCATAAGATATATTGAACCCATGATGGGTGATGTTTTTACAGCACGTTTTGCGGATTGTCATTTTAATAAAACATTGTTCCCTAGATTAGGGGGAGAAATAAAAATAAAAAATAAAATGATGCTTCATGATGTGAACATCAATTAAGGTATATTGAACTCGCACAAAAGAATGTGAAACGAAAGTTCAAAAATAATGCATATGCAAGAACTTGCAAATTAATTACTTTATGCATTTACAGATATAAAAAAGTGACTAAATCATATATACCAGCGATAAATGCTCCAGCTCGAACTGAAATTCCAAAAGCTGGCAATAATGTCACTGTTGAGTCTTTGCCACGCATCAAACGTGGAAGATCAATTGGTTCCGAAGATAAAAATCCTCGAAAAAGAAAATCAGCTGATAATGAGGTAAGAGAAAGTGTTCAAGAAGAACCACAAATCAATATTCCTTCTGCAGAGGATATTGATAAATGTAAATACTAAAATTGCGATAAATTATGCAATATTATGGAACCGAAATGAAACTAAAATCTCTATGAGATATTTTCATATAATGTTACAATGACATCATGAATAAAGATGATGATCTGGAACTAAAATCTGTCATTGAATATACAAAATGGACATGATTGAGCTCAATGGAAAGGAGCAATAAGAGCTGAATTAGAATCGCTCGATAAAAGAAAAGTTTTCGGATCAATCGTTATCACTTTTAAAGATGTGAAACGTATGGGATACAAATGAATTTTTATCCGAAAAGAAATGTGCAAATGAAGTTACAAGGCAAAACTAGACTTGTAACTCAATATTTCCTACAAAGACCAGAAATGAATTAGGAGGAAAAATTATCCTCCTGTAATGGATACAATTACTTATTAGATACTTAATCAACCTGGTAGTTATTTAAATGCATCTCATGAATGTTGTTACTACTTATCTGTATGGATCACTTAATAGTGATATATATGAATATACCTAAAGGGTTAAGGTATCATAAGCATCTAATGTAAAACCCAAGGGAATATATTCCATTAAATCACAAAGATTTCTAAGTGGGTTTATACAAACGGGACGTATGTGGTATAACCGATTAAATGACTACTTGATAAAAAAAAAGGGTATAAATATAAACTTATTTTGCACGTATGTTTTATAAAAACAATGTTCGGATATGAGATCGTAGTTGTTTATGTCAATGTTCTTAACATCATATGAACAAATAAAGAGATCTATGAAATCATTCAACTTCTAAAGAATTATTTTGAAATGAAAGATCTTGAAAAAACCAAGTATTACCTTGGATTGCAAATTGAGCATATGCCTAATGGTTTACTTGTACATCAAACAACTTATACCGAAAAGAATTTAAAATATTTTTTTTTAAGATAAACTCATTGTTGTTAGATCACTCAATATTGACACTGATCTATTTCATCCCTGCGAAGATCATGAAAATTTTAACAGATCGGAAGTTCTATATTTTAGTGCAATTGAGGTTCTTATGTATCTTATAGATTATACAAGATCTGACATTTCTTTTGCAGTTAATTTGTTGACAAGGTTCAGCTCAGCCCCTACCAAAAGACATTGGAATGGGATCAAACAAATAGTTTGATACCTTCGGGGAACTACTGATTTATAATTATTTTATTCTAACAACTCGAAACAAGATTTGTTTGGTTATACAGATGCAGATTATTTATCCGATCTACATAAAGCTAAATCTCAAACTGGATATGTATTCCTAAATGGAGGCACCGCAATATCATGACGTTCTCAAAACAAACACTTGTTGCAACATCATCAAATCATGCCGAAGTGATTGCATTACATGAAGCTACTCGGGAATGATTTTAGTTAAGATCAATGATACAAATCATTATTGATTCTTGTGGACTAGAACGCTATAAAAGCGTAACAACTATCTATGAAGATAATACAGCTTACATAATACAAATGAAAGAAGAGTATCAAAAATGACAGAACAAAACATAAATGCTGACGAGGCGCTAAAGCTATAAACGGTCTTAACGGTCATAAGTTTGATGGAAAAAAATGGTATATTGGTAAGGCTCAGAAAAAGACTGAAAGGGAATAGGAACTGAAACAACGGTTTGAACAAACCATGAAGGAGACTGTAGACAAATCACGAGGGCCAAACTTGTACATAAAAGATTTAGATGATACAGTTTCAGATAAAAACCTCAGATTTTTCTCATATACTCAAGATATCGTAAAAGACAACCAGATTAAAATGAGATACGTTCAATCAACAACTCTGCTGATCTTTATACCAAAGCACTGCTAACTGCTATTTTCAGAACACACGTTCATAATATTGGCATGAGGCATGTTCAGAAGATGTATCAACTCAGGCGTTTCCTACTTGAGGGGGAGTCAACTTTATGCTGCACTCTTTTTCCCTTAGCTAAAGTTTTATCCCAATGAGTTTTCTTTAGCAAGGTTTTTAACGAGGCAGTACTAGTTATTCTCTAATAAAATTGTCATCCAAGGGGGAGTGTTATAAAATATCTAGATTGTGTTATAAAATATCTAGATTGGATGTTAATTTTATTATTATTATATTTCTTGCATAGTAATATTTTATACTATAAATAGACATGTATGGTAACCATTTAAGGTGTACCATTTCTCTTGAAATATCAATATCAATATTTCTTCTCTCCTTCTTCTCTCTTTTTCTCTCTTTGTTCTTATAACCATTAAAGGTAGTTATAAGCTTACTGAATTATAACAATTAACAATATGTATATTTATCGTAGGAAATTGAAGTTGGATGAAAACGTTGCAAACGTTTGGCCCGAGTTTGATAACAATGGAAAAGATCAAATAAAGGTTTACTAATCCAGTTATTTTGTTCCAGATCTTTATTAAGTTATTCTTATAACATAATCATTACGGTTATGCATGTTCGGCCTGACCCATGAGCCACATGAGCAACGACCTAGGGCATCATGAGGATAGGGGCATCATTTATTATTAGCCCATTTATACTACTAGACTCACCTGTAAGCCCAATGCTATACTATATTTTAGCCCAACACATGATTTTTTTTTTCCCCCTTAAAATGTACAAAAATATCGTTTTAAGTGATGTATAAACTATTTCAAAATTTATCTTCTCATATTGTATAAATTTCATTTAATAATTAAAAAACGGTTCGAGGATGAACCATTTAACTTAAGTTTCAAACTTCAAATCAAAATTTGTTTGTTATGAGGGTGCCAGGGACGATCCTACATGCGACCATGCGGGTTCCGTGACACCACCGTTTTGATAATTTTTTATACATATTAAATTAATGTTCAAAGTGTATAGGACAGTGCTGAATTTACCTATAGGACACTATTATACACTTTTGGGATTTATGGTTTTTCTAGGTTAACCGTCACGAAATATAATTAGTTTGGAGGAAGAAAATTCGGGACTCCTTTAAGTTTTCATCCTATATTCGCAACCCAGAGGGCATTTTTTTCCGGCTCGCCCAAAACATCAAATTGCACAAGGCAACCCTGCGGTTAAGAGAATATTAGTAACAAGAATTATGTGGGATAGGAGGGTACATAACTACATATGGTTATTTTGACCCATTTTCCTTTCAGTAAGTCTAGTTGGGTTATTTTTATCAGTAACAGGTCAAATATGTTGACAATCATCTTATGTACAAGTTGTAGAAACCTGTGTAACAAGTTTGATTAAACTAACCGAAACACCTTTTGCATGGGAAATACAGTAGTTTCCTAAATTTATATTAGATTTAGCAAACACACAAGGCTAGGTCATCTCAACCTAGCCTGATCCCTTTTAAACAGACCATGTTTTTTGACCTGTTAGCTGACCCATACCTGTGATTCAGTATTTCTACAAGGTGAGACGTCACCGGGGAAGATATCTTTACTCTTTTTAATAAATAACACAGTAATACAATATCTACAATTTTTGCAGGTTAATCATATACTTAATCACACGGCCGGTTTGCACAATGCTCTTGCCAACCTTACTAAAGATCCTACCTCATTTTGTGATTGGGATGAATGTCTAAAACGCATTGCTATGGTGGCACCCGAGACTGAACCTGATCATCTACAGATGTATCAGTATCTATCATATGGTTGGCTCTGTGGTGGAATCATCGAGGTAATACATACCACAAATCCTTTCAGTTTGCACCTTATATTTGCTCATATCTTGTTATGAAAGATATTATGTTTTTAAACGTGCAGCATGCATCCGGGAAGAAGTTTCGGGACATTTTCGAGGATGCGTTTGTTCGTCCACTTAATGTTGAAGGCGAGTTTTATATAGGGATTCCTCATGGTATAATTCAATCACATTTTTAACTTTTACTACTCACCAAAAAGAAAACATTACTTACTAGGTTATGAAACAATTGTAAATAGTTATTTACGCTCATTTCAGGTGTGGAATCTCGTGTTGCAACTGTTACTATCGATTCAAGTGATCTCGAAATGTTCTCAAATTTAGCTAACGGCTAATGCCACGTCACCCACGCCCTTTCTGCCATCCTCATTTACAGCCGAGGAGGTCGAAAGAGTTATTCCATTAGCTAATGAACTCAATGTCCGTCGTGCCAAAATACCTGCAGCCAATGGACACTTCTCTGCTCGTGCACTGGCCCGCTTCTATGCTGCCCTCGTGGATGGTGGTGTGGTCCCACTTCCCCATCCCTCAACCGTTGACTCAAGCGATGACGTGGACTCAAAAATCTTTACCAACGCGAAAGTGAATATTCATGATGCATTTTTGGGAAGTGGAGATTATAAGGATTTGAACATTCCGGATGGGAGATTTGGGCTTGGGTTTGGCAAGTTTAACGCAACTGATGGATCTGTAATTGGGTTCGGTCATGCGGGCCTAGGTGGATCAGTAGGATACGGTGACATAAGCAACATGTTTGCAATTTCCGTGACACTTAACAAGTTGTCACTTGGGGCTTTGACTGCAGAGATAATCAAATTTGTTTGCTTGGAACTTGATCTTCCTGTGCCAGCTGAATATGCAGGATCAACATCTAGAGTTAATTAATGAGGATTACAACTAAACTTGTTAATGAAGACAATTATTAAATAAAGATTATAATGGGAAGCTATTATGTATGCTTGCCACTTTAAAGATAAGATTATTTATGTCTGTTTGATGTTTATGTTGTATTAAAATATTTTGATTAAAACATGATCATAAACTTTAAAGGCGTGTGATTTTCGGTGATATATTATTTACGGTCTCTGGGTTTTACGAAATAAAGTAGATACTCCAGTCTCCGGTATATACTAGTCATATTAATACGTGCCACATTAGTCACTAATAACTACTAGTAATTAGAACGGAATAATTAGTATTTAATAATAGTCACACTACAATTAACACGGCGTGTTAGAGCGGCATAGCAACCATCACGTCACCATCACGCCTCTAACGTGGCGTGATAGTCGATTTATTTATTTATTTATTTTTATTTTTACGGTGTAATCAACTCCATCTCAGGAAAAGGAAATGGCGTGAGAGAAGTGTTTAACCAATCATAAAACTCTAGCACATATCACCCTTCTTAGCTTTGAGTGCCGCCTTAGGACTACTAATCTCTGTAGCGACCCCGACAAATCGTCAAATGACGGCGTCATCTACGTATGGTCCCATTACATGGTCGTAAGTCTTTATAACAAAGTTTGACCGAAAAGTATGTCGCATTCATTTCATAAATAAGGGTGTTTCAAAGTTTACAAAAGTAGTTTCCATAACAAGTACATAACAATGTTTAAAGTTTGTATGAAACACGTGCGACACGATTAAAAGTAGTCAAAAAGACGCTCCACGTATGCAAGTATACTCGACATCCAATGCAAGTATCAAAAAGTATGAGCGGAAGCATATATCACCTAAGTTCAAGGACCTGAGAAAAACATAGAGAATCTGTCAACGAAAACGTTGGTGAAATCATAGGTTTAAATAAGTAAGTGAGTAAAAGTAAGTTGAACCACAAGAATTGCAACATCGATAAAGTCATAGTACATTCTAAAAGTTAATATTCACGAGCACTCAATTATCAAAGCTTAACATTCCGTCCGTTGAACCCCGTAATAATAGTGTTAGAACATACACTGTTTCCCGAAAATATATTTCACCCGTAGACGGTAGCGAACCGTCCGAAGTGAGGGTTTGTCAAACCCATATGGCCATATAACATAAGTTCTCGCTTACACCATCTGATGTAACTAATGATAATCGAATTGAGGATTTGTGTTCAAACTCGTATGTAGAATGTTTGTTTTCCCGTTCTTGTGTTCACTTAGTTCAAAAGAATCGTTTACGTTTTCTCATCCCAAAAGTAAGTTCAAAAAGAGTAAAGGTGGGACTATGATCTCACCTTGTATGCACGAACCAAAAAGTACTTCGACAAGTAAACGTGCAAGAAACAATGCTAGTCTTGACCTAAACAAATAGGTTGTATCAATAACGATAGTCACGAAGGGTCAAAGATGTTCAATTAGTCCTATGGCTCGTTACGACTCGATTAATATAGCACGTGGATCAATTTGTCAAGTTTCATGCACGACACAAGTAGTTAAGCATGTTAGAACGATTGTATAATCGTTTGGTTAAGTTTGACTAAAAGTCAAACTTGGTCAAAGTCAAAGTCAACGGGGTCGGGTCGGGTGTCCGACAATTTTCTCATGATGAGAAGTCATATACGAGCATAATAGTCAAGTTTCATGGTAAACGGGGTTATAGTAAAGCGGGAAACATTTTTGTGACATGAAAAACAAAGACAAAATGAGCTGGGCAGTATGCGCGGCGCGCTATGGGTTGTACGGCGCGCACCCAAGTGTAAATCCTGATCAGAACTTAACCACGAAGGCAAACATCTGGGATTTCTAATTCTGCGCGGCGCGCGGGTATATGCGCGGCGCGCAATACCTGGGAAACATGCAGTTTGCAGAAAAATGGTCCAAGTCACGAACCAAAATACAATTTAACACATCTCATGCACCGAAAACACTTAAAACGCATATCATATATCATTAGAAAGGTAATTTGACAAGGAGAATAACTAAACGCATTTACTCAATCAAAACCAAGCAAACTCATATCAAAATCACCATTAATGCTCATCATTTATTACTCCAAGTTCATAAATGCCATATTATGATTCGGGAAATTAATGCACAGGTGTAATACGCCGTTTTGAAGATAATCAAGCATACAATACAACTAAACGCAAACAAAACAACATGGCAATCATTCAATGCATCTAAGATTCATTTCAAGTTCATCAAACCCTAAACTAAATTCACCAAATTTCATAATCAAGTTTAGGAGGTTTCCTTAATCAAACTTTACATCAAAATAAAGCTAGTAACACTAGGAGCATAATTAAAACATGAAGTCTTAGCATCTAACAACATATAAACACTCAAATCTCAAGGTTAAGCATGTTATCTTTCAATATGAACTAGTTACATCAAAATAACAAGAACAAGCATACAAATCACATAATCATACTAGACTTGAGCCATAGACACTAATCAACAACCTTTTAACTCAAAAATCTCAAGAACACATAAAATTAGTGATTTTAGAAAGTTACCCAAAATTGATGAAATCGGTATGGAATCGAAGAGGATGTTGCAAGGATTCCAAATATGTATTTTGTTTGAATTGAAGCTTGCTAGAAATTAAATGGATGATGATTCCTTGATGTGGTGAATTGAAAGAAAATGTGAAAGTAGGAGAATAAAAGAGAAAAGAAATTGAGAAAATGATGAGTGGATGAGGTTGAAGGTTTGACTAGTTGACCTAGTCAAATCTTTGGCCTCTTGGCAAAACTAGTCCCTCAACTTTGAATCGGGTGCGTTAAATTACCTACACAAGATATAATTGAAACGCGTATTAACGGGAGATGTTATAAACATATAACGGAGTTTGAAATAGTATAAAGGAAAAATAAACGGAAAAAGGCGGGATGTTACATTACCTACACCTTAAAAGAAATTTCGTCCCGAAATTTAAGCAGGCGTAGTAATCGTTGTTTCTTCCTCGGAATCTGACGTTTCCGGGACCGGGAATAGATGAGGGTGTTTCTTTCGCATTTGATCTTCTCTTTCCCAAGTAAACTCGGGTCCCCTTTTTGCGTTCCAACGAACCTTAACAATCGGGATCCGGCTTTGTTTTAATTCCTTCTCGACGTAGTCCACAATTTCAACCGGTTCCTCCACAAAGTGAGTTTGCCATTAATAGTGAGTTCCTCGAGAGGGACGACGATATCGGGCTCGGCAAGATATTTCTTCAAGTTAGATACATGAAAGGTAGGATGGACGGAGCTTAGTTGAGGCGGAAGATCCAAACGATACGCAACGGTCCCAACACGCTCTAAGATTTCGAAAGGACCAACATACCGTGGGTTTAGTTTCCCACGTTTCCCAAAACGGATGACGCCTTTCCAAGGTGCGACTTTTAACATGACGCGGTCACCGACTTGAAATTCGAGGTCCTTGCGTCTTTTGTCGGTATAGCATTTTTGACGACTCCGGGCCGTCCGAAGCTTATCTCGGATTTGAAGAATCTTCTCGGTTGTTTCGTGAATGAGTTCGGGCCCGAAAATTTGCACGTCACCCACTTCGGCCCAACAAAGAGGAGAGCGACATTTTCGACCATATAACGCTTCAAAAGGTGCGGCCTTAATACTCGCGTGATAACTATTATTGTAAGAGAATTCGGCGAGAGGTAAGTGATTGTCCCAAGCTTTTCCAAAATCAACAACGCAGGCTCGTAACATATCCTCTAAGGTTTGTATTGTACGTTCACTTTGCCCATCGGTTTGGGGATGATATGCGGTGCTCATGTCCAAACGCGTTCCCAACGCTTCTTGTAACGTACGCCAAAATCTAGAAACGAAACGGCCATCTCGGTCGGAGATAATCGATAAAGGTACACCGTGACGGGCTACGATCTCCTTGATGTAAAGTTGTGCAAGTTTCTCCATTTTGTCGGTTTCTTTCATGGCGAGAAAGTGCGCGGATTTGGTGAGGCGATCGACAATGACCCAAATAGTATCATAACCGCCCGACGTTTTCGGTAATTTGGTGATAAAATCCATCGTGATCCTTTCCCACTTCCATTGCGGGATCTCGGGTTGTTGAAGTAACCCAGACGGTCTTTGGTGTTCGGCTTTGACTTTAGCGCAAGTCAAACATTTGGCAACGTATCTAGCAACTTCCTTTTTGATGTTCGGCCACCAATATTGTTCTTTAAGGTCATGGTACATCTTATTGGCGCCGGGATGAATCGAGTATCGTGATTTGTGGGCTTCGTCTAGGATGAGGTTTCGTAAATCGCCGTATCTAGGCACCCAAATTCTTCCGGCGTAATATCGAAGTCCGTTCTTCTTAACTTCGAATCGAGAGACGAGAATGTTTAAAAGTTCACGCCCGATGTGGTTGTCTTTAAGAGCCTCCTCTTGAGCTACCCGAATTTGGCTATTAAGGTTGGAGTGGATGGTGATGTTTAATGCTCGGACGCGAAGAGGTACCGTTCTTTCCTTTCGACTTAAGGCATCGGCCACTACATTTGCCTTCCCGGGGTGGTAACGAAGCTCGCAATTATAATCGTTCAAGGTTTCAATCCACCTTCGTTGTCTCATGTTTAGTTGCTTTTGATCGAAGATGTGTTGGAGACTTTTGTGATCGGTAAAGATAGTACTTTTGGTACCAAGAAGATGATGTCTCCATAACTTAAGTGCAAAGATGACGGCACCGAGTTCAAGATCATGTGTCGTGTAGTTTTGTTCGTGGACTTTGAGTTGTCGAGAGGCATAAGCAATGACTTTCTTTCGTTGCATTAGGACACACCCATAACCGTTTTTTGAGGCATCACAATATACAACAAAATCATCATTGCCTTCGGGAAGTGACAAGATAGGAGCGGTGGTTAGCTTAGTTTTCAAGATTTGGAAAGCGGTTTCTTGTTCGGATGTCCAAACGAATTTTCGTTCCTTGTGAGTTAACGCGGTTAGAGGGCGAGCGATTAAGGAGAAATCCTTGATGAATTTACGATAGTATCCGGCGAGACCTAAGAATTGACGAATTTGAGTAGGAGTAGTAGGAGTCTCCCATTTACTAATGGCTTCGATTTTTGCGGGATCGACTTTAATGCCTTGATCACTTACAACGTGACCGAGAAATTGAACTTCCTTCAACCAAAATTCACACTTGGAGAACTTGGCATAGAGTTGTTCTTTTCTCAAGAGTTCAAGCACGAGTCGGAGATGTTCTTTGTGTTCCTCTTCGTTTTTAGAATAGATCAAAATATCATCGATGAACACGATAACGAATTTGTCGAGGTAAGGTTTGCACACGCGGTTCATGAGATCCATGAACACCGCCGGTGCGTTAGTGAGACCGAAAGGCATGACAAGGAACTCATAACTACCATAACGAGTCCGGAAGGCGGTTTTGGAGACATCTTCCCCCTTAACCCTTAGTTGATGATAACCCGAACGGAGATCGATTTTTGAATATACACGAGAACCTTGTAGTTGATCAAAGAGATCATCGATGCGAGGAAGGGGATATCGGTTCTTAACCGTCAATTTGTTTAGTTCACGATAATCAATGCACATTCGTAGGGATCCGTCTTTCTTCTTGACGAATAAAATCGGAGCGCCCCATGGTGAATGGCTAGGTTGAATGAAACCACGGTCGAGTAACTCTTGGATTTGACTTTGCAATTCTTGTAATTCGGATGGAGCGAGTCTATATGGCGCACGTGCTACGGGTGCGGCTCCCGGAATAAGATCGATTTGAAATTCAACCGGTCGATGAGGTGGAAGACCCGGTAATTCGTCGGGAAATACATCGGAAAAGTCACTAACAATTGGCACATCATCGATGCGCTTCTCATCGGCCTCGACTTTCTTAATGTGAGAAAGAATTGCGAAACAACCCTTGCGAAGTAGCTTTCGAACTTTAAGGCATGAAACGAGATTGAGTCCGGTGAAATTTTTGTCGCCATAGACAATCAATGGTTCACCGTTCTCGATAGGAATTCGGATTGCGTGAAGGTCGCAAAGAATGTGAGATTTATTTTTGACCATCCAATTCATACCGATTATTACATCAAAACTTCCTAGTTCCATGGGTATCAAGTCAATTTCAAATTCATTACCCAAAATGTTTAAAGTACACCCCCGGTAATATGTGTCGGCACTTAAGAGTTTTCCATCAGCCACTTCGATGGAATAAGTAGTATCTAAAGGGTGTGGTGGAGTGCAAAGAGTAGGAGTCAAAGTCTTAGACACAAAACATTTATCGGCACCCGAATCGAATAAGCAAGTAACATAAGTGTTGTTGAGAAGAAACGTACCCGTGACTAGTTTGTTGTCATCTCGGGCTTCCTCGGTGTTGATGTTAAAGGCTCGACCTCGGTTGTTGGGGTTGGCTTTCTTTTTCGGGCATTCGTTCTTATAATGGCCCGTTTGGCCACATTCGTAACAAGTGACCGTTTTTGGAGGATTGGGCCCCTTTCGAGCAACGGGGGCGGCGCTTGTGCAATTGTTGGCCCTATGACCAACACCTTGGCAACGGTGACAAACTAGCTTGTTACATTCGCCGTGATGATGCTTGTGGCATTTGTTGCAAAAAGGTAAGTTTCCGACATAACCCTTCTTGCCGTCATTGTTGAAAGGCTTTTTGGTGAAGGTGTTGTTGTTGTAGTTGGTTGATGGAGTGGCTTCCCATTTCCTTTTGTTGCCACTCGACTTGTCCTCGGCCTTAGGAGCCGGCACTACGACTTCGTCAACCGTTTCAATTAGTTGGCGAGCCATGTTCATAGCGGCTTGATGAGTAGTGGGTTTGGATGACATCACCCCTTGTTTGATGCTTTTTAGAAGACCGAGCATGTAGAGCTCAATCCTTTGAGATTCGGGGTTAACAAGATTAGGACACATCATGGATAGTTCGGCGAAGCGTTGATTATAAGCTTTAAGATCGTTTCCGACCGCTTTCAAAGCTCTTAGTTCTTCCTCAAGCTTTCGGGTTTCTTCGCGCGAAAAATATTCAACAATCATCTTTTCCCTTAGATCGGCCCAAGAGAGGGCATGAGCTTCATCGGTACCCACCGATTGAACATAGGTGTTCCACCATGTTAGAGCAATTCCGGAGAAAGTGTGGGTGGAGTATTTGACCTTGTCTTGATCCCGACAATCGCTTATGCTAAAGACGGCCTCGGTTTGTTCAAACTAATGAGTAAGCACAACCGGTCCCCCAGTTCCATCATAAGTGTGAGGTTTGCACCCCATGAAAGCTTTGTAGGAGCACCCTTCGCTAGAGTTACCGGCTCCTTGGTTATTGTTGTTGTGGTTGGTGTTATTGTTGTTGTTAGACGAGTGACCGGCCATGGCCGCATCCACGGCGGTGGCTATCATGCGTTGTAAGGCTTGTTCGGGAGTTTCATTGCGTCGTACACGGCGAGGAGCCATTGTTCCTTCAAAACAAAAGAATACCGTTGGTTAGTATTCTAAATAATACTAACCGTGATATGGGATAAAGATAGAGAGAAAATTATCCTTGACCCGCCTTAAATTCTTTATGTCATAATGTCGGTATGTTCATATGAGTCACCATAATATAATTTCCGGGAATTATATTACCCTAATTCATATGTGCATTCGACATTACATCATATAGTCAAGGTGGCGTGTCAATTAAATTATATAACGCAAGATTTAGATAGAATAAGAGTAGATATGAGTAGAAGAGTCAGAGTATAAATGCACAATTTGTCAGGTAATTCCTATGTCAAGTCTATATGCCGGTTGTAGTCTAGACTCACCAATGTACCCTATGACTCGGGGTTGACACCAATGAACTCTAAATCCCTACAACCAAGGCTCTGATACCACTTGTAGCGACCCCGACAAATCGTCAAATGACGGCGTCATCTACGTATGGTCCCATTACATGGTCGTAAGTCTTTATAACAAAGTTTGACCGAAAAGTATGTCGCATTCATTTCATAAATAAGGGTGTTTCAAAGTTTACAAAAGTAGTTTCCATAACAAGTACATAACAATGTTTAAAGTTTGTATGAAACACGTGCGACACGATTAAAAGTAGTCAAAAAGACGCTCCACGTATGCAAGTATACTCGACATCCAATGCAAGTATCAAAAAGTATGAGCGGAAGCATATATCACCTAAGTTCAAGGACCTGAGAAAAACATAGAGAATCTGTCAACGAAAACGTTGGTGAAATCATAGGTTTAAATAAGTAAGTGAGTAAAAGTAAGTTGAACCACAAGAATTGCAACATCGATAAAGTCATAGTACATTCTAAAAGTTAATATTCACGAGCACTCAATTATCAAAGCTTAACATTCCGTCCGTTGAACCCCGTAATAATAGTGTTAGAACATACACTGTTTTCCGAAAATATATTTCACCCGTAGACCGTAGCGAACCGTCCGAAGTGAGGGTTTGTCAAACCCATATGGCCATATAACATAAGTTCTCGCTTACACCATCTGATGTAACTAATGATAATCGAATTGAGGATTTGTGTTCAAACTCGTATGTAGAATGTTTGTTTTCCCGTTCTTGTGTTCACTTAGTTCAAAAGAATCGTTTACGTTTTCTCATCCCAAAAGTAAGTTCAAAAAGAGTAAAGGTGGGACTATGATCTCACCTTGTATGCACGAACCAAAAAGTACTTCGACAAGTAAACGTGCAAGAAACAATGCTAGTCTTGACCTAAACAAATAGGTTGTATCAATAACGATAGTCACGAAGGGTCAAAGATGTTCAATTAGTCCTATGGCTCGTTACGACTCGATTAATATAGCACGTGGATCAATTTGTCAAGTTTCATGCACGACACAAGTAGTTAAGCATGTTAGAACGATTGTATAATCGTTTGGTTAAGTTTGACTAAAAGTCAAACTTGGTCAAAGTCAAAGTCAACGGGGTCGGGTCGGGTGTCCGGCAATTTTCTCATGATGAGAAGTCATATACGAGCATAATAGTCAAGTTTCATGGTAAACGGGGTTATAGTAAAGCGGGAAACATTTTTGTGACATGAAAAACAAAGACAAAATGAGCTGGGCAGTATGCGCGGCGCGCTATGGGTTGCGCGGCGCGCACCCAAGTGTAAATCCTGGTCAGAACTTAACCACGAAGGCAAACATCTGGGATTTCTAATTCTGCGCGGCGCGCGGGTATATGTGCGGCGCGCAATACCTGGGAAACATGCAGTTTGCAGAAAAATGGTCCAAGTCACGAACCAAAATACAATTTAACACATCTCATGCACCGAAAACACTTAAAACGCATATCATATATCATTAGAAAGGTAATTTGACAAGGAGAATAACTAAACGCATTTACTCAATCAAAACCAAGCAAACTCATATCAAAATCACCATTAATGCTCATCATTTATTACTCCAAGTTCATAAATGCCATATTATGATTCGGGAAATTAATGCACAGGTGTAATACGCCGTTTTGAAGATAATCAAGCATACAATACAACTAAACGCAAACAAAACAACATGGCAATCATTCAATGCATCTAAGATTCATTTCAAGTTCATCAAACCCTAAACTAAATTCACCAAATTTCATAATCAAGTTTAGGAGGTTTCCTTAATCAAACTTTACATCAAAATAAAGCTAGTAACACTAGGAGCATAATTAAAACATGAAGTCTTAGCATCTAACAACATATAAACACTCAAATCTCAAGGTTAAGCATGTTATCTTTCAATATGAACTAGTTACATCAAAATAACAAGAACAAGCATACAAATCACATAATCATACTAGACTTGAGCCATAGACACTAATCAACAACCGTTTAACTCAAAAATCTCAAGAACACATAAAATTAGTGATTTTAGAAAGTTACCCAAAATTGATGAAATCGGTATGGAATCGAAGAGGATGTTGCAAGGATTCCAAATATGTATTTTGTTTGAATTGAAGCTTGCTAGAAATTAAATGGATGATGATTCCTTGATGTGGTGAATTGAAAGAAAATGTGAAAGTAGGAGAAGAAAAGAGAAAAGAAATTGAGAAAATGATGAGTGGATGAGGTTGAAGGTTTGACTAGTTGACCTAGTCAAATCTTTGGCCTCTTGGCAAAACTAGTCCCTCAACTTTGAATCGGGTGCGTTAAATTACCTACACAAGATATAATTGAAACGCGTATTAACGGGAGATGTTATAAACATATAACGGAGTTTGAAATAGTATAAAGGAAAAATAAACGGAAAAAAGCGGGATGTTACAATCTCCCCCTCCCCCTCCACTAGAGAATCTCTGTTGCCCTTCATGACCGAATCGGCAAAAACCCATGTTTACCACACCGACCGAAATAAACCAAATTCCCACACTCGCCCTCATTTTCGAAAGAAAACCCGTATGAACCGACACCATCTTGATTACTAAATAACGCTTGAATTTGTTAGGTAATAGGTTCGCCCCAAGTTCGATATGTGGGCTTGGATCCGTTAGGGTTTAAAGGTTTATTAGGGTTTCAATATGTACTATAAATATCCTATGATTGTTCAATAATAAGCACGGGGGTTCTATTCTCTTACACACCTCAGTCATCTACACCTGTACAACATGCTCTCTTCACTACCTCCACTACCTGGCATCAACGTCTCGGACATCCCAGCGTTGAATCATTTCGTCGTCTTGTTTCTAATAACTACATAGCTTGTAATAAAACAAAGCCTTCCGAGTTCTGCCATGCATTCCAACTTGGCAAACACGTGAGACTTCCGTTCATTAGTTCTAATTCGCATGTTACTTCTGCATTTGATATTATTCATTCTGATTTATGGACTTCTCCAATTTTAAGTCTTAGTGGTTTTAAATACTATGTTATTTTCTTAGATCATTATTCGCATTATTTATGGGTGTTTCCATTACGCAATAAATCTGAAGTATTTAATATATTTGTACAATTTCGCGCATTCGTTAAAACACAATTCAACACTGAAATTAAAGCTTTCTAATGTGATCAAGGTGAGGAATTTGATAACACCCCTTTCCACCAACTGTTCCAATCGAATGACATTCAACTTCGACTATCTTGCACCCAAACTTTCCAACAAAACGGCAAATCTGAAAGAATGATCCGCACCATAAATAACCTAATCCGCACCCTCTTATTTCAAGCAAACCTACCTCCAACTTTCTAGACAGAGGCACTACACATGGACGCCTACCTTCTAAATCTTCTTCCATCTTCCGCCATTAACTACGATATTCCTCACACACGACTCTACAAAAATCCACCAAACTATTTCACACTACGTGTCTTCGGTTGCCTCTATTACCCTCACCTAAACACAACCAACACTCTCGCTCCCCGCTCTACTCCATGCATCTTCCTTGGATACCTATCCAATCATCGAGGCTATCGATGCCTTGATCTCTCCACCAACAAAGTCATATTATCACGCCACGTTACCTTCCATGAAAATACGTTTCCATACGGAACCTCCCTACCCTCGCCTGCACCAACCACAACAACCAATTCCTACGACTTCCTAGATCCACCACCTAACTCGTTCTCTCGTAGCTTCGCTGAAAATAACACTCCCTCATCTCTACCTGCCTCCGATCACACAACACCACCCTCACCCGAAAATGCCACATCGAACTTCACCAAAGGCCTTCCTACTGTTCTTTTTGATGAGTTTAGGACCAGTTTGAGCATTCGCTCAGCTTCCGCTCCAACTGCAGAGGGATGTTAGCCGATATTATCATTATTATGTTTATGCTTTGTAAGCCCATCTCTATAAGGGCCTTGTTTCTAGTGTCATTCCATTAGGTTTGGGCTGTTATCTATTTATATTCGGTATTAGCATTCATGTACGGGACATCAAATTATCAATAACACTCCGAGTTAACATGGTATCAAGAGCCTTAACCTAAATACCCTAATAAACCTCTAAACCCTAACGGATTCAAGCCCACATATCGGACTTGAGCCGAACCTATTACCTAACAGAATCCCAGTGGTGATATCATTTTCATCATCCAGCAAGCCTAAATCTTCCTCGGCATCGACCATTTTCTTTTTATTCTTTTTAAACGTGCGAAGGGAAGCGCAACTTTTGGAAGCAACTAAAGGAGATTTACTATTCTTAATATTATTCCAGTAGAGCTCACAAGATGATCCACATACCTTGCCTTTACAAATGCAAATTTTCTGTGGACCAACAATACGTACGGACTGAAAACTCATCTTGTACGAATAAGTCAGTCAATTTTTGGTGCGATTGTTTGGGAAATGAGACAGTTTATATTAAATGCAGTAGAATAGACTCACAGTGTGCTAATTCATGAAATGAATCAAATGATTTTATTTTAAAGAGTCACGCTATTCACTTTAAAGGCCTAAGCTAAGAAAGACACTTAAGTCATCGCTTCAAATTACCAACAACAACAACAACAAAACCCAATACCACATGAGTGGTGTATGATGGATGTGAGATGTAGACAACTCTTCTCCCATCATAGAATAAAAACAAGTCATTTCTCCACCCAGAGTGAAACACTCTCAAAAAGTCATCCTTCTCTATTCGACGGATAAAGAGATTGCTTACGAGTGGACCTCCGGCCAATAAGTAGGAATTTTATTTATTTTTAAATAGTAAAAGTAATTTAAAAATAAAATTGAGAAGCCATGAAAATGGTAGAATCAAATTTTCATGGGTTTTAATTCCTTTATGGAATTCAATTTAGGCTCTAAACAGCAGTTAACACGTCAATAAATCGACGCTTGCTGTTGACTTAAAAATAGAGCCTCTTCATCGCTTCAAATCAAACCTTATAAATAGTCGTCCGTACAGATAAGATGTGAGACCCTATAAATAGAGGGATTCGAGTTCCATTTGAAGGTTACTCACTTTTACACAACCCTAGTCGCAATAGCTCTCTCCCAAACGTTTGGTAACTTTGTGTTTACAAATTTAAGCTTAACAAGTTCATTTATATAGCAAATTGATAAATGATTAACGTGTTTTTGATTGAAAATTTAATATTGAGAATTCCGCCCTCAATATTGAGATAACGATTGATTTATAAACTGTTAAATCGATCTCACAAATATAATTTTAAAACTTCTCATACCTTTAAAGAAACTTACTAAAGTTCTAAGGTTCAATAATAAAATTTGGGTCAAACTTCTACTAAGATGTGATTGTGGTCATACGAGTATAACTTTGACGTTTTCTTCCTAGTATAATTTATATATAAGCGATACCTTATGCGTAGAGACTTTGAAAACTCTACCACCTAAAGGAAGGCGACAGAAGGTACCAAGCTGACCGTTTCTATGACATAAATATCTGAATATGGATATTTTCTGATAACATGATAATCTTCACATACTAAAAATATTAGTCTTTGTTCAGTTGTTGGTGCATCAAGATGAACAATGGACCAGCCTCGAGTCCGAAATGGGTGTATGATAGCCCAGTACTCTCTGATGTAGAGGCAAAACTTAGACGTTTCTTGATTGACTCAGCCAATGATGGTCTAATAATTGGCATCCAGGTTTTGACAAAACTTATGACTACTGGTTTATAATTATTGGCTTTTATTTCATTTACTTATATTTAAATTTAATATTTATATTTATATTTATTTTATATTTATATTTATATATGTTTATGCTCATTTTATCCTATTTTTATTTCATAATGGGAGGTTTGACTTTTTCTGACACGGGTGGAGAAACGGTTTCTCTAGTTATGGGTGGAAAATCTTTACTTCCACCCATACACCGATTCGTGAGATTGTGTATGTTGTTGTTGCACCAAAGGGTCACTGGTCTGCGGTATTACAATGGTCTTTTAACCATGAAGTTGGGGTTCTAAGTCTCTTGACAGAAAAATGCGTTTATATATGTGATAAATGTTTGAGTCTAAAAGTAATTATTGATTTTGTACGCGGTTCGACAAAAGTTGGTTATTGTGATTGTTAGGTTTGTGCGTACAAAGATGGGAAAGTGATAATTGATACTGCAGCTGGAGTGTTGGGAAAAGATGATCCTCGTCCTGTTCAGCCTGATAGTTTGTTTCCTGTTTTTTCGGCAACTAAGGGCGTGACAGCAGGAATGGTTCATTGGCTCGCTGATAAAGGGTATGTTCTGTTAAAATACAATGCAAATTTAGAATAATATGTAATTAGTAAATGTATATGGGTAAAATATCTAGATATTAATATGTATATGAAAAATATCTAGATATTAAAATGTATAGAAAAATCTAGATATTTATATGTGTAAGAAATATCTAGATATTTATATGTATAAAAATATCTAGATATTTATATATCAATGGAAATATCTAGTTTCTAGAAACTTCCATGGAGTAGTATAAATAGAGGTGAAGATTTCATTTGTGTATAAGTTGTGAAAAGAGTGAGTTGAGAAGTAGAGAAGAAGTAAGAAGTGAGAAGAGTGTGAGTAGAGAAGAAAAGCTTGTAAGTAAGTAATATTGTAATTGTATTTTGTATTAATAAAAGTGTTCTTTGTTAAGTTTCCCGGTTAAGCCTTAGTTTGTGTTTAAGTTCTTAGTGCACTTGTGTTGTTCTTATTATATGGTCGGCTCTGCCGCCTAAGTGATATATGGTCGATTATACCGCCTGAACGATATATGGTCGACACTGTCGCCTAAGTATTATTGTGCACTAAGGATTTATAAAATTAAAGACTAATCAACGTCAAAGTGTTGGTGTAGTGAGTCTAGTATAGTCTAGATCCTCTATAGTGGGTGTGTTGGGCTCGTCAAAGCTTCCAACAATTGGTATCAGAGCGGGTCGTTCCGGATCATTTCTAGTGGAGGAAAATATCGGTAAACGTTGGACGTTTACTTCACCGAAGCTCTAAGGGAGATTCTGTCGGAGCACAGTTAGGGACTGTGAAAGCTCATCGGTCTGGGACCAAGCTTATTGGACGTCGGACGTCATGATGCCAGATCTTGCAAGTACGAGCAGTGGAATCAAGAGTCTCAATAACCACAACTATGGTTATTGGCGGACCTGTATAGAATCCTACCTACAAGGACAGGATTTATGGGAAATAGTTGCTGGCAGTGACACAACGCCTCCACCAAAAGAAAATGCCGAAGCCTTGAGAAAATGGAACATCAAGGCTGGGAAGGCTTTATTTATATTGAAGACTACAATCGAGGAGGATCTATTGGAGCACATCCGTGACGAGAAATGTAATGACCCAGAATTTTCTGACCAAATTATGCTTATGAGATTAATATTTACATAAATTAAACCATACCAACATGATAAGCAATCCAAATTGTTGAGACTTGTGTTTTTGAAAAGAGTTTTACACAACGTTTGACCGTCCAATATGACCGATGATATCACGAACTATATAACATACGATAATTATACGTTTGTGTATATATATGTATTTATATATATTTAACATGATCTAAGGATGGTTTAACATCTCATTGTGTACTAATGACAATGAGTTATAAGTATATTTTGAAACTACTAACTTAAGTTTTCAAAACGATAACTATACGTAACATTCTTTGATATATATACTTATAATCTATAATGCTTATACATGTATCGTATATATAATGTATTTAATCACTTTTTAAGGACTTAAATACATAAAACAATATGAGTATATTCACAAAAGATAGCTATATTTGAATTCTCGTTCCGTTTCCTCAAGATTTCTATACGTATATCTAGGGTATATGTACCCGTATCATACTCAGCTTCTATACGTATTTACTATTGGTATATACACATCAAATCAACATCCTAATCAACATTATTACTGTCCTAGATATGAGGTAACTAGAATTTGTCAAGTAGTATGAATTATTAGTAAGAAAACAAAATTAGGAATCCTTTTCTTTCTTTATAAACTAAAAACGTTTTTATAAATGAACACCATTTCTTCACTCCATTTTCTTATACCTACACCCTCATTTCTCTCTCAAAATACTCCTAACTTCATACTTGATCATCTCCAAGCATTTTCCCCATCATTTAGCTTTAATTACAAGCCTTAAATACCATAAGAAAACTCTTTCAAGAACATATCAAAATAACCACCCATTTGAAGAAGTTTACTTCCAACCTTTTGATCTAACTCCACCACTCTTTGATTCCAAGATTATTTCTTATATTTTGCAGTAACTTTGTCCAAGTAACTTGAGGTAGTAACCTTGTTCATAATCTTATTCAATTCATATTCATATAGCTATCTTATTTTGTGGTATAAAATTTTAACAACAAGAACATAGTTTGAATGATTTCAAACTTGTTCGCAAACTAAATAGATCCTTCTAACTTGACTTTTAAAACACTTCAAGACCTGTAATATATCATAATGATATGCTAACCTAACAAGATATAACTTGGTTTTACAAAGAACATCTTAAAAACTGAATCTACGTCGTCGGAGTGCAACCGGGGGCTGTTTTGGGTTGGATAATTAAAAACCATCTTGAACTTTGAATTGGAAGTTCATGTTCTGGAAAAATGATATTTCTTATGAATATGTTAACACATAAAAATTTCATGGTTTAACTCAAAGTGTAAGTATTTTTTGAAAAATGATCATTAAATGTTGTTTTTATGATGGAAAATAATCACTTTCATAAGTTTCACCAAAGTTTGACCTATAACCTATGATTTCGAATACAAACTAAGGTATTTTCAGTTCATATTCTTAAAATTTGACTCGATCCAAGGAAGTGGCAAGTTGAACCAACAAAAACGGAGTTGTAATGAAGAAACTACGACTAAAACAAGATTGGGTATCCGAAGCTAGTTTAGCTACGAAAATATTTGGAGAAAAAGTAAATTAATCATATCTTTTCTAATTAATATGATATTTTATATATAATTACTTATGATTTGATTTTATATATTTCAGGATCACCCGTAAACAACACGAGAAGATTAATCATAAGACCTCATGATTGTACGCAACACGTCATTTGACAACACGGTACTTTATGTACGCAACACGTCATTTGACAACATGGTACCATGGGTCGAGATTAATTCTGATCAATACGAATACGATGGGGTCTTTATTTATTTTATTTAAGCAACTAATTGTGGACCACTAACATCGGACTGCTAACTACGGACTAAGAAAATATTAAAAGTATTAAAAGTATATATATATGTAACGATTACTTAAAAAGAAAATATGTTGATATATTATATATATGGTTAGGTTCGTGATATCTATCGGAGACCAAGTCGAATTAAATACCTTCAAGACAAAAGTGAGTTTCATTTGCTCCCTTTTTAATTGCTTTTGCAATATATATTTTTGGGCTGAGAATACATGCGATGCTTTTATAAATGTTTACAAAATAGACACAAGTACTTAAAAATATATTCTACGTTGAGTTGTACCACTGGCATATTTCCCTGTAGCTTGGTAACTACTATTTACATGGGTATTGTAAACGCGAATCCTGTTGATAGATCTATCGGGCCTGACAACCCCAACCGGACTGGATGACCAGTATTCAACGGTTGCACAGTACTTCGTTTTGGTGACTACAATTGGTACGGTGTAGTGAGATTTCATAATAAAGGGAATATGCGACGTTGATTAAATGTTAAGTATGGTTACCAAGTGCTCAACCACTTAGAATGCTTTACATACACTTGCGAGTGTATTATGTTTATGATTATGAAATCTTGTGGTCTATTAACATATTGAAATGATTGTTATGATAAACCTATGAACTCACCAACCTTTTGGTTGACACTTTAAAGCATGTTTATTCTCAGGTACGAATTAAGTCTTCCACTGTGCATTTGCTCAATATAAGGACATTACTTGGAGCCGATCATTGCAATGGGACCAAATGTTGATGACTTCGTCCAGGTGGATTAGGACGGGTCCTTTCAGTTGGTATCAGAGCTGGTTTAATGCCGTTTATTAGCGGGTTAATCGTAGAGGGGGTTCTCACAGTGTTACCTGTGACGAAGCATTGGCTCTTACTCCTCGCGGTCCTTATTAGGGTTGCCTGTACGTTGTCGAGAGGCGGGCCGTAAAATCAGTGTCTGAGGTACGCTCAGTGGTCACCAGGCGGTTAGCTGAGAAGGCACTGAGTGGGATGCGTCCCCAACTTTCAGTTGGTATCAGAGCGGTGGTCGTAGCGAACCAGGTCTTGCATTAGTGTGTCTAACTAGTAGTTGTTAGGATACATTAATGAGTCTGGACTTCGACCGTGTCTACATGTCAAAAGTTTTGCTTATCATTTCTAGTCAGAAATCATCTGCTTATCATCCTTAGGAAATTACCTGCTTATCATTCATAAGTCTAGACACGTTTTACTGCATTTACTACATTGATAGTGTATAGACGAATTCTTATCTTAGCATATCTGTTATTGCGAACTTTAACTGATATCTTTTCAAAGATTCTCCGTAATTTACGGGATTTTGGTATTATATATACATATGTAAATTATGTATTGAAGAGTACCAAATCTAACTCCTATAATCTATTCCATACCAAAAATTCATTTTCCCCATTATACAAGATGGATTCCGCATCTAGTTCGAATTCTTCAGATTTCGACAGTTATGCCGATATGGATTTCCATTCGGGCTCCGAAAGCAGCGTCACCGGAATGGATCAACCAATTTCCCATCATCTATTCTGGATGAATTGGGGATGGGTTCGTAATATACTAAATCACTGGAGACAAGAAGAAGGTGATCCATTCTATCCACCAAATTGCCCTCTTGGCGATGAACCTGAAGCACTTACCGGCGAACCTATTCGAAACACCATTTTCTCTCTCATTTCTAGAGTATCTCGTCACGATTATATACTATCCCATATTACAAATCTTGTTCATTCGCTCGCTCCAACCGTCAATCATCCCGGTGTACTAGCAGAAGTTAACGAACTTCGCGCTCGCGTGACGGCTTTGGAGAACATGGTGCGAAGGTTGCAAACACCAGCAGCAGCACCAGCAGCATAATCAGCACCACCATCAATAACATCAACAATACCATCATCACCACTAACAAACAACATCCGCATCACACGTCTCGACATCATAATCTGTCCCACAAACATCAACATCATACGCACCATAGATACCAAGGAGTACCAACAATAATGAACGATGAAGTATTGATCCATAACTTCATTGAAATTCTGCGAAGAATATGTGGTTTCAAAAAGTTTTAGAGATTTCTTATTCTAGCTCAAACCGAAAAGCAAATGAGATTAATATCATATTAACTCATTAAATTCATGATTTCATCTGAAGAAAATATATATGTATATATGTTTTCATAAAGATTGTAATTAAAAGTTCTTTTGTACGAAATATTAATGGTGAAAATTTTTTTTTTAACGAGTAGGTAATACCCGAGGAATAATTAGATTTCATCTTAATAAGTTACATTATACATTCGTCGAAGCTGATTCAACAGTCATTTACTATCCTACTTACATCCACCGATATACGTATCCATTCACCGTAGAATAACCATTTTCATTCAATTTCATATTTGGATTTTGACTTCTCAGAATCCAACAAGTGGCATATGAAGAAAACATATGACAAAATAAAATCTGTTAGAAACAAACAAATTAACTATGAAAAATTTTGTTAAGAATCCACGCTAACTGTTCCAGCTGACTGTTCCTAGCTAACTGATTACATTTTATTTATCGCAGTTTATTTATCGCAATTTAATTATCGCACTTTTATTTATCGTCATTTAATTTCTGTAATTATTTTATGCACTTTAAATATCGGGACACGTATACAATGTTTTGTCATATCATATCGACGCATCTATATATATTATTTGGAATCACCATAGACACTCTATATGCAGTAATGATCGAGTTCTCTATATAGGGTTGAGGTTGATTCTACAATAATATATATAGTTTGAGTTGTGATCGAGTCTGAGAGGTATACGGGTCACGACACGTATTAATTAATTCGTATATTATATATTAAACTATATATGAATTATTGGACTGTTACTGTGGACTAATGACATTGGATAATTAAAATAAATTAAAATATTGATTATAACATATGAAACTAAACATTTCTTCAAGATTGCCACTTGATTTCATCTTAAACCTCATTGTATCTCGACGATTACAATCAGCGTTCAAATCTATCATGATTCTTAAAAACATCTCAATCGAGAGGATAAACCAACCGCACTTCATCTACGGAAGAAAAGATTGATGCATATAGTTATGCACCTGAAAAACCCTCGGAAACTGAGTAAACGTTTGACACGTATCTGTTCTAGTTCCTTTGACATTGTTATTACCGAAGATCGTTTTGCAATCCCTTTCCAAAGTAGCTAATTTTGTCACAGCTCCAGCAAGTCAACTCCGAATTTTCATCTGAAACAACTTTATTATAACCGCGATATATATGCGTACTCTTTATTGTTACTGGGGAACCTTTTATATTCCACAATATTACCATCAGCGATTAATCATTCTAAAAACACAATTCTCCTGAAACTACCTCGGTTTGATAACCGATGACCCAGATCAGTTAACTTTGAAAATGCTGACGAAGCAGCATGTTGTAGATGATCTTAATGGCCAAAAGTTTGATGATAAAGAAAGGAGTGTTATGAACGCTCAATAGAAAATTTAGTACCGAAAAGCGGATTATGTGAAACTATGAAGAAAGCCGTGGACAAATCACAAAGAATAAGTTTTCCTTCAAAGAATCCAAATGATTCTGTGACTGCTGAAATCGTTAGCAAACATCTTATTTCTCATTCTAAACCTTCACAGACAAATCTTCTTCATCATCCATTGATATTAGAAATTCTAAGATATTCTCGTATGTTCTATTATAAATATCCTCCATATTTCTGGCGATATTTTCTCAACTATTCTTATCTGAGATCATTTATCTCTCCGTAATATCTGCAACATAAAAGAAACTGTGTTAGTTTCTAAATTCTGAAACCTTCGAGTTTAAAATATGAATGTTTTGAAGTAGTGTTGGGAACTGAAGCATGGATTAGTATAATATAATGACACTTGATCAACTTCATTATATTACAGTAAGTCATGCTGAGTTTCTAATGAAGCATGATGATTCACAGTACCGTCATCATGTGCCATTTACACGACTCTTACATTCTATCTAATCTCTAAACATATCAAGAGAATATTTTTCTGGATGACTCGATCTTCTTCAGGGTATTCTCGTAATTTAACAAATCAAAATCGTTCTATTACCATTTTCTTCTTAGAGCATTAGCTATGTTCATTCTGAATTTCATATCTACAAATTCCGGACCATTACTCGCTTGACTCGAAGTCGGGAAGAGAAAACGAAAGCATGAAGCTCCGAAAAATAATGAAGAATATAAACTTCGATAATAACCCCGAAATTACAAACCGTGTATATCGATGCAGATAGCAATATAGAGACATGGGAGAATTAGAAACACTATAAACACAAGAGTATAGTAGAAGTAAATAGATTCTTCTGGTGGTAGATGAAAAAGAAGAATGACAGAAATAAAAGTTAGGAGTATATCAAGAATCGGGACTGGATGGAGCATATTGATGAATGCTTTAAAGTAAGAATCAAGGGAGAAAGAATAGAAGGTGGGAGTCGTGGAAAATAAGGAAACGAAGGGGTGAATTTATAGTGAAATATTCGACAGAGCAATCGAAACAGTTTATTATTGCATATAATCAAAGAAGATCCTGATTTCCTTAATCACCAAAGAACCAAATCTTATTACGTAAGATTCTCTTTAAATCCCTTAAATCCCGGAAATCAATCATAACTACGTCATCGGTTAAGACGAATATATTTTACTCATCTCACTCTTTTACGATAGTCTCATTTATATTCTTCGCATAATCGAATCGTTTTATCTACATTATTCAATGATGATAAAACTCCATTATCACCTTATATTTGTCATGAAAACCTTCTTATTGTTATCCATAACAACCTCTATCAAATTTCGGGGACGAAATTTCTTTAACGGGTAGGTACTGTAATGACCCGGAATTTTCCGACCAAATTATACTTATGAGATTAATATTTACATAAATTAAACCATACCAACATGATAAGCAATCCAAATTGTTGAGACTTGTGTTTTTGAAAAGAGTTTTACACAACGTTTGACCGTCCAATATGACCGATGATATCACGAACTATATAACATACGATAATTATACGTTTGTGTATATATATGTATTTATATATATTTAACATGATCTAAGGATGGTTTAACATCTCATTGTGTACTAATGACAATGAGTTATAAGTATATTTTGAAACTACTAACTTAAGTTTTCAAAACGATAACTATACGTAACATTCTTTGATATATATACTTATAATCTATAATGCTTATACATGTATCGTATATATAATGTATTTAATCACTTTTTAAGGACTTAAATACATAAAACAATATGAGTATATTCACAAAAGATAGCTATATTTGAATTCTCGTTCCGTTTCCTCAAGATTTCTATACGTATATCTAGGGTATATGTACCCGTATCATACTCAGCTTCTATACGTATTTACTATTGGTATATACACATCAAATCAACATCCTAATCAACATTATTACTGCCCTAGATATGAGGTAACTAGAATTTGTCAAGTAGTATGAATTATTAGTAAGAAAACAAAATTAGGAATCCTTTTCTTTCTTTATAAACTAAAAACGTTTTTATAAATGAACACCATTTCTTCACTCCATTTTCTTATACCTACACCCTCATTTCTCTCTCAAAATACTCCTAACTTCATACTTGATCATCTCCAAGCATTTTCCCCATCATTTAGCTTCAATTACAAGCCTTAAATACCATAAGAAAACTCTTTCAATAACATATCAAAATAACCACCCATTTGAAGAAGTTTACTTCCAACCTTTTGATCTAACTCCACCACTCTTTGATTCCAAGATTATTTCTTATATTTTGAAGTAACTTTGTCCAAGTAACTTGAGGTAGTAACCTTGTTCATAATCTTATTCAATTCATATTCATATAGCTATCTTATTTTGTGGTATAAAATTTTAACAACAAGAACATAGTTTGAATGATTTCAAACTTGTTCGCAAACTAAATAGATCATTCTAACTTGACTTTTAAAACACTTCAAGACCTGTAATATATCATAATGATATGCTAACCTAACAAGATATAACTTGGTTTTACAAAGAACATCTTAAAAACTGAATCTACGTCGTCGGAGTGCAACCGGGGGCTGTTTTGGGTTGGATAATTAAAAACCATCTTGAACTTTGAATTGGAAGTTTATGTTCTGGAAAAATGATATTTCTTATGAATATGTTAACACATAAAAATTTCATGGTTTAACTCAAAGTGTAAGTATTTTTTGAAAAATGATCATTAAATGTTGTTTTTATGATGGAAAATAATCACTTTCATAAGTTTCACCAAAGTTTGACCTATAACCTATGATTTCGAATACAAACTAAGGTATTTTCAGTTCATATTCTTAAAATTTGACTCGATCCAAGGAAGTGGCAAGTTGAACCAACAAAAACGGAGTTGTGATGAAGAAACTACGACTAAAACAAGATTGGGTATCCGAAGCTAGTTTAGCTACGAAAATATTTGGAGAAAAAGTAAATTAATCATATCTTTTCTAATTAATATGATATTTTATATATAATTACTTATGATTTGATTTTATATATTTTAGGACCACCCATAAACAACACGAGAAGATTAATCATAAGACCTCATGATTGTACGCAACACGTCATTTGACAACACGGTACTTTATGTACGCAACACGTCATTTGACAACATGGTACCATGGGTCGAGATTAATTCTGATCAATACGAATACGATGGGGTCTTTATTTATTTTATTTAAGCAACTAATTGTGGACCACTAACATCGGACTGCTAACTACGGACTAAGAAAATATTAAAAGTATTAAAAGTATATATATATGTAACGATTACTTAAAAAGAAAATATGTTCATATATTATATATATGGTTAGGTTCGTGATATCTATCGGAGATCAAGTCGAATTAAATACCTTCAAGACAAAAGTGAGTTTCATTTGCTCCCTTTTTAATTGCTTTTGCAATATATATTTTTGAGCTGAGAATACATGCGCTGCTTTTATAAATGTTTACAAAATAGACACAAGTACTTAAAAATATATTTTACGTTGAGTTGTACCACTGGCATATTTCCCTGTAGCTTGGTAACTACTATTTACATGGGTATTGTAAACGCGAATCCTGTTGATAGATCTATCGGGCCTGACAACCCCAACCGGACTGGACGACCAGTATTCAACGGTTGCACAGTACTTCGTTTTGGTGACTACACTTGGTACGGTGTAGTGAGATTTCATAATAAAGGGAATATGCGACGTTGATTAAATGTTAAGTATGGTTACCAAGTGCTTAACCACTTAGAATGCTTTACATACACTTGCGAGTGTATTATGTTTATGATTATGAAATCTTGTGGTCTATTAACATATTGAAATGATTGTTATGATAAACCTATGAACTCACCAACCTTTTGGTTGACACTTTAAAGCATGTTTATTCTCAGGTACGAATTAAGTCTTCCGCTGTGCATTTGCTCAATATAAGGACATTACTTGGAGCCGATCATTGCAATGAGACCAAATGTTGATGACTTCATCCAGGTGGATTAGGACGGGTCCTTTCAAGAAAACACCAAAGGCAGCTTGGGAAACTTTTAAAAAATTATTTTCAAAGAAGAATGAAGCACGCCTCCAGCTCTTGGAAATTGAGCTCGCAGGTATCTCACAAGGAAGTTTGTCTATTTCCCAGTATTTCACCAAGGTGAAATCTATTTGCCGTGAGATATCTCAGCTTGCTCCTGAAGAGAAAGTGAGTGATGCAAGGATGAAGAGAATTATCATCCACGGCTTAAGATCCGAGTATAATAGATTTATAGCCGCTGTGAGAGGATGGCCTACTCAGCCATCATTAATAGAGCTGGAGAATTTATTGGCTAATCAAGAGTCATTAGCCAAGCAGATGAATGAAGTAACCATAAAAGACGGAGAAGATGCACTCTTCACCAATAAGAAGAAAGTAACATCTCGAAGACAAGAGGCGATGAAAGAAAGTAAGACATATGGGTGGAAGGGTCACCCAAAATCAAAAGGCAATGCTTCAGGGGGAGCTCAACAAGGAAGAAGAGATCATCGCCAACAACATGGAGAAAATGATAAGAGAAAGAATGGTGAATGCTTCAATTGTGGCAAGAAGGGTCATTTTGCTCGAGATTGTAGATTCCCCAGAAGGCGAACTTTCGAAGGAAATGTGTCCGCCGCAAGAGATGAGAAGAAAGAGGTCACATTCGAAGCATCCATTAATGAGGAAACTTGGGATGCAGAAGCTGGACTCTCTGTTGAAGCTGACATAGATGATCAAGCTCTTACAACAACTTTAAAGTCAAAAATAAACTACAAAGATGATTGGATCATCGATTCTGGGTGCTCAAATCATATGACCAATGATGGGACGAAGCTGCAAGAAATGGAGGATTACAAAGGAAAGAGAGTCATGTTGACAGCCAACAATTCAAGGTTGTCTATTTCTTACATTGGAAAGACAATAATTTCAAATGAAGGCGACTCTCAAAAGCTCCAACTCGAGAAGGTGTATCTTGTCCCTGGCCTAAAGAAGAATTTACTGTCAGTACCACAATTAACAGCAGAAGGGAACTATGTGCTCTTTGGACCAGAAGATGTGTCCGTATTCAAGAGAGTAAAGGTGGTTGGCAATCCAGTTATGCATGGAAGAAGAATAGAATCGGTCTATGTATTATCTGCTGAAACAGCTTAAGTGGATAAGACTCGAAAGAATGAGACGGCTGATCTGTGGCATGAACATCTTGAGCATGTGGGATACAATAAGTTAAAGGAGATGATGGTGAAACGCATAGTAAATGGGCTTCCTCAAATTGATATCCGAACAGATACAATATGTGTTGGATGTTAATTTGGAAAAGCTCACCAATTGCCATTCAAGGAGTCACAACATCAGTCCAAGACACCACTAGAGCTCATACACTCAGATGTCTTTGGCCCAGTGAAACAAACATCACTTGGAGGAATGAAGTATATGGTGACATTCATTGATGACTTCTCAAGGTATGTGTGAGTTTACTTCATGAAGGAGAAGTCGGAGACTTTTCTGAAGTTTAAAGAGTTCAAGAACAAGGTAGAAAGTGAGCTCAATACTAAGATCCGGTGCTTACGCACAGATAATGGAGGAGAATATTTATCGACTGAGTTCAATATCTATCTTGAGAAGCACAAGATTAGAAGACAATTAACTTGCCCCAATACTCCACAACAGAATGGAGTGGCAGAACGCAAGAACCGTCACCTTGCTGAAACTTGTCGAAGTATGCTTCATGGTAAGAATGTACCAGGAAGATTTTGGGCCGAATGTATGAGGACGACTTCATACGTGATTAACAGACTCCCACAAACAAAGTTGGGGTATATTTCACCTTATGAAAAATTATGGAAGATCAAGCCAACTGTCAACCATCTCAAGGTTTTTGGATGTGTATGTTACGTCTTCGTACCAGATCATCTACGAAGCAAATTTGATAAGAAGGCAATTCGGTGCATTTTTGTCGGTTATGATGAATCAAGAAAAGGATGGAGATGTTGTGATCCAAATACTGGAAAGTGTCATACTTCAAGAAATGTAGTATTTGATGAAGCTTCTTCATGGTGGTCACCTCAAAAGATAGAGCTTCCAGAATCTCATGGATTAGAAGAAGTTCCAAAAGAGAAAGAAGAACATAAAGAGCACATATCGGATCCAATTAAAGAAGGAGATGGATCGTACTCTAAGGAAACGAGTCCATGGAAAACTGAGGTACATCAATCTACATCCGAAGAGGTTCGTCCAAGCCAAATGGATGCCGAGGAGCATGTGCAAGAATTACGGAGATCAACAAGGTCGAGGCAACCTAATCCGAGGTATGCCAATGCTGCTCATGTGGATGAATCAATACCTATTGAGCCTTCCACTTATGAAGAAGCAGCACAAAGTCAAGAATGGCAGAAAGCGATGGAAGAAGAAATTAATGCACTAAAAGAAAACCAGACATAGAGTTTAGTTCCAAAGCCAAAAGATGTAAAACCAATATCTTGTAAATGGGTTTACAAGGTGAAGACTCGATCAGATGTCTCCATTGAAAGGTATAAAGCTCGACTTGTTTCTAGAGGTTTTTCTCAACAATATGGGCTGGATTATGAAGAAACGTTTAGTCCAGTGGCGAAGATCACAACAATTCGAGCTCTACTAGCTTTAGCCGCTAGCAAATCTTGGAAGCTGTGGCAGATGGATGTCAAGAACGCTTTCTTACATGGAGAACTTGACAAAGAAATTTATATGGAGCAACCAAGAGGCTTTGAGAACAAGTCCCATCCTGACCATGTCTGCAAATTAAAGAAAGCACTATACGGCTTGAAGCAGGCTCCAAGAGCTTGGTACGGGAAGATTGGCGAGTTCTTAGTACAAAGTGGTTTCATAGTTGCTCCTTCAGATTCTAGTTTATTTGTGAAACAAGATCAAGGAAAACTAGCCATAGTGCTAGTATATGTGGATGACTTAATCATCACGGGAGATCACTATGAGGAGATCCAAAGAACAAGAGATAATCTGTCTATCAGATTTCCTATGAAGGAGCTTGGAGAACTCAAACATTTTCTTGGACTCGAAATAGAGCAGAAAAGAGAAGGATTATTTCTGGGACAACAGAAATATGCGCGAGATCTTTTACAAAAGTACGGAATGCTTAATTGCAAACCTATCTCAACTCCGATGGATCCGAATACAAAACTACGAGCAGATGAAGGAAAAAGTCTTCAAGATGTTACCATGTATCGAAAGATGGTCGGAAGTCTTATTTATCTCACACTAAGCCGGCCAGACATATCTTATGCAGTCGGAGTGGTTAGTAGATACATGAGCAATCCGAAGAAGCCTCACCTTGATGTTGTACGACGCATCTTAAGGTATGTTAAAGGCACTATTAACTTTGGTATTTTATACAAGAAAACAAAAGAATGTCGCGTGACTGGATATTGTGACGCTGATTACGCTGGAGACTATGATACACGACGGTCAACAACTGGATACATGTTTAGTCTTGGATCGGGAGTAATATCATGGTGCAGCAAGAGACAACCAACAGTATCCTTATCAAGCACTGAAGCAGAATATCGATCGGCAGCATCAGCAACTCAAGAAATTATGTGGTTGAAGCAACTAATGGAAGATCTTCAACAATCAACAGATTATCAAGTAAAGCTTTTCTGCGATAACCTATCAGCTATTCGTCTAGCAGAGAATCCAGTCTTTCATGCAAGAACAAAACATATAGAAGTGCACTATCATTATGTTCGCGAGTAGGTCCTTGAAGGAAAGATCAAGATGATGCCAACAAAGACAGATGAACAGGTTGCAGATATATTCACCAAGAGCCTAAGCAAACCGAAGTTTACAAAATTCAGAGAAGCACTTGGAATGGTGTGCAAGACATCGTTGGAAGGAAATTTGCATTGAGGGGGAGTGTTAAAATACAATGCAAATTTAGAATAATATGTAATTAGTAAATGTATATGGGTAAAATATCTAGATATTAATATGTATATGAAAAATATCTAGATATTAAAATGTATAGAAAAATCTAAATATTTATATGTGTAAGAAATATCTAGATATTTATATGTATAAAAATATCTAGATATTTATATATCCATGGAAATATCTAGTTTCTAGAAACTTCCATGGAGTAGTATAAATAGGGGTGAAGATTTCATTTGTGTATAAGTTGTGAAAAGAGTGAGTTGAGAAGTAGAGAAGAAGTAAGAAGTGAGAAGAGTGTGAGTAGAGAAGAAAAGCTTGTAAGTAAGTAATATTGTAATTGTATTTTGTATTAATAAAAGTGTTCTTTGTTAAGTTTCCCGGTTAAGCCTTAGTTTGTGTTTAAGTTCTTAGTGCACTTGTGTTGTTCTTATTATATGGTCGGCTCTGCCGCCTAAGTGATATATGGTCGATTATACCGCATGAACGATATATGATCGACACTGTCGCCTAAGTATTATTGTTCACTAAGGATTTATAAAATTAAAGGCTAATCAACGTCAAAGTGTTGGTGTAGTGAGTCTAGTATAGTATAGATCCTCTATAGTGGGTGTGTTGGGCTCGTCAAAGCTTCCAACATGTTCTAGGTGTCAAAATGGGTACATCGGATTAAATGTCCAAATTGTGTAATGATTAATAATAAGTGGATGGTTGACCTGGAATGGAACAGTGTGATGATGTTTTATCTTAGAATCAAATAAAGTAATTAATAATAATATGTGCGTATTTTCATCGTAGGAAACTGAAGCTTGATGAAAACGTGGCAAACCTTTGGCCCGAGTTTGGTAACAATGGAAAAGATCAAATAAAGGTTTACTAATTTGCTACTTTTAGTTAAGAGAAGATTATTGACTAGTTATGCGAGATATAAGGGTACATGTGGCAATTTTGACCCATTTGCCATTCACTAAGTCTATTTGGGTTTTTTTTGGGTAAATTCACCAAGTCTATTTTTGCAGGTCAATCATGTTCTTAATCACACGGCTGGTTTGCACAATGCTCTTGCCGACCTTACTAAAGATCCTACATTATTATGTGACTGGGACGGATGTCTAAAACTCATTGTTATGGTGACACCCGAGACTGAACCGGGTCGTCAACAGATGTATCATGGTCAATCATATGGTTGGCTATGTGGTGGAATCATCGAGGTACTGCATACTACACATCCTTTCTATTATTTAGAAGAAAAAGAATCCTCTCCAGTTATAATATAACATGATTGATCATGTTACAGGGAAAAAAGGGGGGGTTATATTATTAGGAAAATGAAATGATAAACGTAGGGCTACGTCTAAGCATTTTATATATAAATTAATTCTATATTTATAACTAACTATTTCCATGAATAACACTAATATTAAAGTTATATAAGAAAAGTCAATATTGAAAAAGGAATATTTACGCCTTGCAATTAATTCAATAGAGTTTTAAAACTTTAATACAGTATGCTTAAATGTAGCCCTAGCATTCTCCATTTTATTATTACATTTTTTATGCATTAAAAGTAACTTGACAGGTCAAGTAGAATCCCAACCAAATTCTGAATGTTGTAATTTTGAATGTGCAGCATGCATCCGGGAAGAAGTTTCGGGACATTCTCGAGGATGCGTTTGTTCGTCCACTTAATGTTGAAGGGGAGTTTTATATAGGAATTCCTCATGGTAAACGAATTCTAATTTTTTTTTTATTTTTTTTATTATTTTTTTTAATTCAAAACAACAAACACACACCTTTTTGTCTACGACGGGTATCAAACTCACAACCGTTGATGAGCTTCCTTGATGCCGCTAACCCACAGGCCCTTTACTACTCACCAAATAAGAAAACATTGTCTGCTAGGTTATGAAAGAATTGTAAATAGTTATTTATGCTCGTTTCAGGTGTGGAATCTCGTTTTGCAACTGTTACTATTGATCCAAGTGATCTCAATAAGGTCTCGAATTATCTGACGGCTTTAGCCACCTCACCCACGCCCGTATTGCCATCCTCATTCACGGTCGAGGAGATTGAAAGAATTATTTTATCAGCTAACGAACTCAATATACGTCGTGCCATACTACCTTTTGGCAATGGACACTTCTCTGCTCGTGCACTGGCCCGCTTCTATGCTGCACTGGTGGACGGTGGTGTGGTCCCACTTCCCCATCCCTCTACTACCACGAAAACCAAACAAAAAGTTGACACAAGTGATGACGTGGACTCTAAAATCTTTACCAAAGCGAAAGTGAATATGCATGATGCGTTTTTGGGAAGTGGAGATTATAAGGATTTGACATTACCAAATGGGAAGTTTGGGCTCGGGTTTGGCAGGTTTAATGCGACTGATGGCTCTGTAATTGGGTTCGGTCATGCGGGTTTTGGTGGATCAGTAGGATACGGTGATATAAACAACAGGTTTGCTATTGCTGTAACACTAAACAAGTTGTCTATGGGTACTTTGACTGGGGAGATTATTAGGTTTCTTTGCTTGGAACTTAATCTTCCTGTACCAGCTGACTATGCAGGATCAACAGCTAGAGTTAATTAATGGGGGTTACATGTAAACCTCTTAATGAAGAAAATTAAATAAGATTGATGCATAAATTTATATATGTAATATGTAATGTAACTTTGTAGGGCGTTGCGTTGAATTTCATATGTATAATTATATAATTATGATCTTAAAAAATGTCCCTTTTTTTTCTTTTCAATTTGTATCTGCATCAGCTGTTTATGCTTGTTAGATTCATCTGGCGGAGTATTATGAATATCATCCAAATTAATATAGTGTTCTATGTATATCTACTATCAACTACTACTCTACTAGTAAGTACAGATATTTATCTATTTATTTAATACGAGTATTATTTATATTTATATTTAAATTTTTTGTCTAAATACATAAACACTTGTATTGTTTTACATTTACGATATAATCCGAATTATAGAACATTATTATTGTTTAAAAGTTGTGACCAATTACGTATTATGTTTAAAACAAGAAAGGTGGGGTTCGCGCGCTGCTGCTTGAAAAGTGCTAGCGATTTAATTAAAAAAAAATATTATATATTTTAAACCGTGTAATAGCTAGTGTATGTATTCATGTATACTATCCTATCAACTTTTTTCCAAATGATAAAGACAAAATTAAAAAATATTATATATTTTAAATCGTGTAATAGCTAGTGTATGTATTCGTGTATACTATCCTATCAACTTTCTCTAAATGATAAAGACAAAAAAATAAAAAAAAAATAAAATGATGAACAGTGCTCGGCCAATAGAAATCCGGGGGTAAAAAAATAAATTAAAATGATAAAAAAAAAGATGAATAGTGGCCGACCACTATTGATGAATAGTGGCAGGCCAATGAGAGATTGCACCATTCCACTTTCATCCGTAGTATATATAGTAATTTGGGATCAAACGTGATCGTTTTAAATTTTAGTTCTGTATGATCGTGTAAACAAGATTATACGATCTAATCTTCAATAACGAGTGCGGAAAAACTCGTTATTGGGTTTTATAATCAAAACAAACAATTAACTAATGATCTTAGCTTGAATATTGACTTTAGAATGACTAAGAACGACCAAACCAAGTGCTAGGATTGCTGGGAATCGGTTTAGACGATTAGAGGTGTTTAGGATACGTAACCCTAACAATGAACCCATAATTCCCGTTATATACTTACAGCATGTGCAACCGTGCGGTTGCCCACTGTACCCGTACGGTTGCATACCTGCAACCGTGCGGTTGCAATCCAACAGTGAAAGTTAAACATTGAAGCACATAACATGATCGTAATGAACTCAGGGACTATAATGCACCAACAAACTCCCCATAGGACCTAGTTCATTAACTTAAATAAGAAAATATACTTTCACCTGCAATAGACAAATAACCACATAATCAAACAAATTCAATAACAGAAAGTTAAAACATTTACGTCACGTTATTGCAACCATATCGAAATAGAAAGTTAAACGTTCAAGTTCACAGTTCGACAGATAAAGTTCTAAAGATAGACATTAAGCATGAATATCAAACGCATAACATGTGCGAACAACCCTGTTGAACTGAATGGCCTGCTCCATGTTCTGCAATTCGTGGAAGATTGGGTGTCTCCGCAACACCTTGATATCATCCTTGCAGAGATTTCGAATCCACCTTGAATAGATAATCCTAATCTGGTTTAAGCTTCCACCAGATTCCACCAAAATAACCGCTTCCTCAGTTCGCCCGTCATAATACCACCATCTAAATCGCTCACTAAAGTTCTGTGGCATTTTGCGAACTGGTGCATACCTCATAGTCCTTGCACGCTTATACTTAACAACTCTAACCCTGTTCCCCGTTTCTTGATCAATACGATACGATTTCTTCAGGAACTGGGGTTCTAACACAGACCAGCCATACTTAAATTCCTTTCTAATCTTATACTGCATCCACTGTCCCCATCAATCGGACTCATGATAGAGCAGCGACAGTCTTGCTAGTTCCATCATCTCAAAATAAGGGAGTGTTTTCATATCAGCAACATGCTTAAAATAATCAACCTCATTCTCCCTTCTTACAGCAAAACAGTTTAAGACTTTCAAATACGCCCAACTCAGAATCTTTCCACCTGTAACCTTACCCGTTCGGTCATAAAACAACTTATACTTTGGTTCCAACGGTATTTTCTTAAACCAAGCCTTTGTACAGGATTTCTGATACTCTCTCCATTCCTGGTTTTTCTGTTTGTTTACGGTTTCAAGATTCTCACCCTCTTTATTCACACCTGAAGACTCACCTTCTTCAGCAGTTCGCTTCTCATCCACTTTATGATTTAAAGCAAACTCTGGCAAGTCTCCCTCATCAACACTATACGCAGTTTCCTCATCACCAGAAGCTTCCTCAATTATAACTTCTTCTGCACTATCATCACCGGTATGTTTGTTTTCTCTGGTTCCCACAGTATTTGGCATTTTCTCTGCGGAAATCAACTGTTCAACTTCAATACCAAACATCCTAGTTACCTCCTCATCTGCCATTGTATGTACAATTTCCCCCTCCTCCACATCATAGTCTAGCGAGCTAATCAGTTCTCAAAACCTTAGCGAGCTAATCAGTTCTCAAAATCTCTGTACTCTCATCCTTGCTTGAAGTAGTATGATGAAGAACACTTTGTGGTGCAGAAGTTACATAGCTAGACGTTAGTTTCTGAGTGTTTGACGTGAAAGCTGTTTGAGGTGGAGCGTGTTTCTTATCTGCTGAGCCTATTTCAGGAGCTTTGTAAACCACGGGATTCTGAACTATCTCCAACCTTTTCAACCTCTCTTGCAATTCCAGTTCCTTTGCCTGTAGCTTAGTAACAAAACTGCTAAAAGAGTTATCCAAAATCACACAAGTCTTCTCAATTTCTTGCACAATTGGATCCCACTTTATCGGTAAACCCTCACGAAAATATTGTACCATCTTCTTATTTGTGAACATAATATCAAATCGTATAAGCTTTGTCAACAAGTGACGATACCTAGCAACAACATCTTTCAAGGACTCATCAGGCTGAACCGCAAAATTCTTCCATTCCTTCTTAAGAACCTTACCCTTTGTTTTTCGATATTCAGCACTCCCCTCATTTCCACTCTCAATTGCATTCCACATAGCATATGTGGTCTGATGCGTCTCAAATTGATGGAATATTTCCTTAGAAAGAGTCTGGGTAAGATGACTGTATGCTTTTCATTCTAAGTTGTAATCCTCTCTTCTAAGGCACTCAGTTCCATATGAGTCTTCGATTCACCATGATCCTTAGTCGGAAATGTGTATTCAACCTTTAAGAAGTTATATAAACGCGAGTCTATCCCATTTAGTGAGATCAAAAATCTTGGTTTCCATTCTGCAAAGTCATCAAGTGATTCAAGCCTAGGTACACGATACGAACTACCAATCTCATTTTCTGCCTTAAGCAATTGATGTAGACCCGATGAAGAAGCACCAACGAGAGAAGACTGCATTTCTGAAGTTTCAAATTGATCTGACATTGTAACCGTACGGTTGCACTACCCGGATGCAGGAAATAACACGGGTGCACAACACGGGAGCACAAATTAACACGGGTGTAGGTTACACGGTTGCCGAGTGTAACTGGGTAAGTGTAGACGGTTGCAATATGTAATCGGACGGGTACATGGTGTATCCGTACGGTTGCAATGGTACACGGTTGGAGTTTAAATGGTAATAAATTACACAGATGCACATGTGTATCTGTGCGATTGCAGTAACCGGGTGATGTATCCGTACGGTTGCAGATCGAGTGTAACCGTACGGTTGTGTTCTTGGTCGAATCTGGGCAGAAAACTGCACAGAAACTAGGGTTTTGGTGGAGATCGGTTCTAGCACTTGATCTGGATCAAAAAACTAATGTTTATCACGTTCAAAACACAGAGTATGACCAGATTACCAGTTTTCCTTAATAAAAACTCAATTTAACACGTAAAAATTATAACTTCTAAGTGATTTTTTCAACAAAACACCAAAAACACAAATTTTATGACCGATTTTGACACAAACCGATCGTTTAATCCTTCACACAAGCTCTGATACCACTTGTAGGATCGTGTAAACATGATTATATGATCTAATCTTCAATAATGAGTGCGGAAAAACTCGTTATAGGGTTTTATAATCAAAACAAACAATTAACTAATGATCTTAGCTTGAATATTGACTTTAGAATGACTAAGAACGATCAAACCAAGTGCTAGGGTTGCTGGGAATCAGTTTAAACGATTAGAGGTGTTTAGGATACGTAACCCTAACAATGAACCCATAATTCCCATTGTATACTTACAGCATGTGCAACTGGGCGGTTGCATCCTGCAACCGTGCGGTTGCCCACTGTACCCGTACGGTTGCATACCTGCAACCGTGCGGTTGTAATCCAACGGTGAAAGCTAAACATTGAAGCACATAACATGATCGTAATGAACTTGGGGACTATAATGCACCAACAAGTTCCTACTTTGAATTTTGGTACAAAGTTTGAGGATCAAGAATGAAATGTTTTCTATAGAATAATTGGATCACTATGTCATTTCGTACGTGTCGTTAATGAAGAGTTAGACTTTCTAAGGTTCAATATTAAAATATGGGTCGAACTTCTAGTGAGATGTGATTGTGGTCTTATAACTTTGACAATTTCTTCAGATTATAATTCTATAATAAGTACCTTTTGCGTAGAGACTTGGAAAACTCCACCAATTAAAGGAAGTCAACATAAGGTACCAACCTGAACCGTTTTTATGATATAAATATATGGATATGTTCTGACAACTTGATAACCTTAACTTGCTAAAACTTTTAGTTTTTGTTCAGTTTGTTGGTGCAGCAAGATGAACAATGGACCAACCTCGAGTTCAAAATGGGTGTATGATAGTCCAGTACTCTCTGATGTAGAGGCAAAACTTAGACGTTTCTTGATTGAGTCAGCCAATGATGGTCTAATAATTGGCATCCAGGTTTTGGCAAAACTTATGACTACCAGTTTACAATTATTGGCTTTTATTTCCATACTTATATATATATATATATATATATATATATATATATATATATATATATATATATATATATATATATATATATATATATATATATATATATAAAATTTAAATTTAATGCTTAAATTAATATTTATTTATTATTTAAATTTATATTTATGCGCATTTTATTCTATTTTTATTTCACAATGGGAGGTTCGACTTTTTCTAAGACGGGTGGAGAAACGGTTTCGTGAGATTGTGTATGTTGTTGTTGCACCAAAGGGTCACTTTCCTAGCGGTATTACAATGGTCTTTTAACCATGATGTTGGGGTTCTAAGTCTCTTGAAAGAAAAATGCGTTTATCTTTGTGATAAATGTTTGAGTCGAAAAATAATTATTGATTTTGTACGCGGTTCGACAAAAGTTGGTTATGGTGATTGTTAGGTTTGTGCGTACAAAGACGGAAAAGTGATAATTGATACTGCAGCTGGAGTGTTGGGAAAAGATGATCCTCGTCCTGTTCAACCCGATAGCTTATTCCCTGTTTTTTCAGCAACTAAGGGTGTGACAGCCGGAATGGTTCATTGGCTTGCTGATAAAGGGTACGTTCTAGGTGTCAAAATGGGTACATCGGATTAAATGTCCAAATTATGTACTTTTTAATAATAGGCGGATGGTTGACCTGGATCAGTGTGATATTTTGTCTTAGAATCAAATAAACTACTCCGTAATTAATAATATGTATTTTAATCGTAGGAAACTGAAGCTGGATGAAAACGTTGCAAATATTTGGCCAGAGTTCGGTAACAATGGCAAAGATCAAATAAAGGTTTACTAATCTATCCGGTTAAGATCTTCATTATTTATTATTTATTTATTCTTATAATAACATCATCGTTACGGTTAAGAGAAGATTATTGACTAGTAATGTGAGATAGGAGGGTACATGTGGCAGTTTTGACCCATTTTCCTTTCACTAAGTCTATCTGGGTATAGTGTAACAGTAACAGGTCAAATATGTTGACCATCATCTTATGTCAAACTAATTAAAACACTTTTTGCATGAGTACAAGGCAGTATTTTCATAACTATTTATTAGACTTAGCAAATGCGCAAAGTCGGGTCATCTCAACCCAGCCTAATCCCTTTTGAACAGACACTTTTCTGGACCTATTTAGCCAACCCATATCTATATTTCCACTAGGTTATAGATGTTAGAGGGACAATATCTTTACCCCTTTTTTCATGATAAACAATATCAACAATTTTTGCAGGTTAATCATATACTTAATCACACAGCTGGTTTGCACAATGCTCTCGCCGACATTGCTAATGATCCTACATCATTATGTGACTGGGACGAATGTTTAAAACGCATTGCTATGGTGGCACCCGAGACTGAACCCGGTAGTCAACAAATGTATCATCGTCAAGCGTATGGTTGGCTATGTGGTGGAATCATCGAGGTATCGCATACTACATATCCTTTTTATTTGCACCCATCATCTATTATTCTGAATTATATTCTGTTTTTGAATGTGTAGCATGCATCCGGGAAGAAGTTTCAGGACGTTCTCGAGGATGCGTTTCTTCGTCCACTTAATGTTGAAGGCGAGTTTTATATAGGGATACCTCCAGGTAAATGGGCTTAAAATTTTGTAATTTTAAAATTCGGGATCTAAAATCGCATACCGAATCGTACCGATACCGAATTTACCGAAACCGAATTTTCTCAAGACCAAAAACCAAAGCCGATACCAAATCCCTACCGGTTTGGTTTTCGGTACCGGTTTTCGGATGGGCCTCAAGACCTATAAATATGGGTTTTCATAACTTTTCTTTTTTTAGGAACAACAAACACGCACCGTTTTTTTCACGATGGGACTCGAACTCACAACTTTAAAGTTGATGAGTCCCTTGATACCGCTAGGCTAGAAGCCCACTAGTCACCAAATAAGATAAGATTGTCAGCAAGCATTGGCGATTCTAGGATCCGGACTCAATGGGATCCCAAATTTTTTCCAGTACTAATTATATTTGAATGTTATTTTAGTGGTTGTTTACCTAAAAAAAAACTACAAATTTATATACGTGGTCCGACTACTTAAATTTAGTGATGTCCTATACAATTTAAAGGAAAAACTTCATATTTGAAAAATATATAGGGTCATATAGTTAAATTTAATGGTGTTATATACAATTTAACGAGTGTTTTCTATATAAAAATTTTAAACTAGTGGTGTCACGTGACCCCACGGGCTGCAAGCCAGATTCGCCGCTGTCTGCAAGGTTATGAAAATTGTAAATAGTTATTTACGCTCGTTTCAGGTATGGAATCTCGTGTTGCAACCGTTACTATTGATCCAAGTGATCTCAATAAGCTCACGAATTTTCTGACGGCTATGGCCACCTCACCCACGCCCGTACTGCCATCCTCATTCATAGCCGAGGCGGTTGAAAGAGGGATTTCAATAGCTAACGAACTCAATATACGTCGTGCCATACTACCCGCAGGCAATGGACACTTCTCCGCTCGTGCATTGGCCCGCTTCTATGCTGCCCTTGTGGACTGTGGTGTGGTCCCACTTCCCCATCCCTCTACTACCACGAAAACCAAAGAAACTATTGACTCAAGTGATGACGTGGACTCTAAAATCTTTACCAATGCGAAAGCGAATATGCATGATGCGTTTTTGGGAAGTGGGTATTATAAGGAATTGACTTTCCCGAATGGGAAGTTTGGGCTCGGGTTTGGTAGGTTTAATGCGACCGATGGCTCTGTAATTGGGTTCGGTCACGCGGGTTTAGGTGGATCAGTAGGATACGGTGATATAAACAACAGGTTTGCTATTGCAGTGACACTAAACAAGTTGTCTATTGGTACTTTGACTGGGGAGATTATCAGGTTTGTTTGCTTGGAACTTAATCTTCCTGTACCAGCTGACTATGCAGGGTCAACAGCTAAAGTTAATTAATGGGGGTTACATGTAAACCTCTTAATGAAGACAATTAAATAAAGATTAATGTATAATAATTGTTGCATGTAATGTAACTTTGCAGGGCATTGTGTTGAAATCTCATATGTATAATTATATATTTATATTATGATCTTAAAGAATGTCTTTTTTAATCGGTATCTTCATCAACTGTTGATGTTTGTTAGATTAGAGTGGTCTGTGAGGAGTTCATCAATTAAAAAAAAAATACTCCGTATGTCTTTGCGTTTTACTAAACATAATATAAAAATGGTTCATTTGTAGCTAATCGTATATGGCTATATATAACCATCGTCGTCTGTCATATAGCTTTTACGATCAAACATAACCTGAAAAACAAACAAACTGTTAGTGTCTCACCACATTAGTGTTTTGGGTTTAGTCCCGAACCCTAAACCCTAAACTCGAAACCGTTCGTATTAAACCCTAAATCTAAACCCTAAATCTAAACCCTAAACCATAATTTCTAAACCTTAAATACTGTTTTCCATTGATTAAAAGTCATTTTTTCCTCCTTTTTTTGTTATCATACATCGGGTGTATGACAGCTGTTAACATACATACATCAGATGTATGTTAACAAGCCAATAAAAAAAAGAAAATTCTGAATCTACACAATGAAAATTGATACCACATTTTTTTTTAAATAAGAGGTGTAGAACTAAAAGTATAAAAATCACAAAATCACTTGATGAAAATTGATACCACATTTTTTTTTTAAATAAGAGGTGTAGAACTAAAAGTATAAAAATCACAAAATCACTTATCTTTTTATCCCAAGACCTCACCCTTAGCGCTAAATCTTTTCCCTATGTTTTTATATTTGTATATTAAATATCTTTTAACGTTCCCGGTTATTCGAGTTACCCGGAATAAGACTTGGTAATTACCAATATGTTACAAAAACATTATTATGTTATACCATGAACATATTAGGTTACTCTAAATTACTAAAGTGAAATTTTTTAACCGAATAGGTTTGCCTGAGTGGCCACCGGATTGCCTAATGAAACACACCACCCGGTTTAATTCCTGGCTATGCCAAATTATTCAAAAATGGAGTATGACTAGAGGGTGTGTATAATCACAATTCAAAAATCAAAAGTAGTACCAAAATAAACTACTTCAATATCTTATAACAGGATTCAAATCACACACAAGTACTATATTATATTATATATTATATAATATAAAAAATATTACGTACAAGAACTATGAAAAGGGGAAAAAAAACACAAACATAGATAGCTTACGAGAGGGTTCTAGGGCAATACACCCTTGTATTTATTTTATTTTATTTATGTTCAAATCAAATGGTACTATGAGTACCGAAAGACCAAATATCAGACATACAGCTTCCAGCATCACTGTTTATACCATTCTTAACAACATTTGCATTAAAAATGTCAGGATTAGTACCTAGTCCACCCATCACATGTTGACCTGCTATGGGTAGCCCAGAGTGGGGCCCATGTTCATCACCGCGAACCGTTATGGTTGGAGAGACATTGTTGACCATTTTAGAAATGGTCTGGCCACCATTAAAAAGTTGTGGAGTCGCTAAATGATTCTGAAGAAGGTGGCTAAGGCTAGATGTTAACGAGCCCCTAGCAACCATATCTTCAGCCAGCTTCACCTGTAATCATGTATCCGTATTACGTTTCACTATAGGTGGCAATTTGAACCCATTTATTTATATGAAAGGGTCAATTCAGGTACCTTGGCTCTCAAAGCTTCCACATCTGATTTTAGCACTCGGTTGTTAGTTGAAGCATCTTTGAATTGTTGGCTAGCATTCGTGAGTTGCTTGAACAAAGTTGAGTACTCTCCTCGCAAATTTTCCACCTGAAACACACGTGATTGGTTGATATAAAACTGAATTGCAATCCAATTGCGTCTGATTTATTGTAAAAAATAATTAATCGAGTAATCTAAACACGCACTTGTTGCTCAAGCTCAGTTAAATTTGCTTCTTTTCTTTGTCTCGACCGCCTAGCAGATTCTCTGTTTTGAACCTTCCTGAAATCATAGCCAATCATATTTAAGTATATTAAGACTACCTGTATACTTTCAATTTAATATGTCACTTAATCTGAAAATTGGTCTGTTTACCCCTTTCCAAACATAGGCAAATGCAAACAGATGCAAACTCAGAAAAAAAGTAAACAGCACAGCTTTCTTAATAAAATTATGAACTTTTGCCAAAAAGATTTTACCTTCTGTTCCGTTTAACATCCATTTGGTCATTACTCTGCTCACATTGACCAGCTTCAATCTCTGTATCATCTTCGTCTGATGGTTTATCATCACTCGTTGCAGTAACCACATTGTTATCCTGTCTATCTGGTTTGATATCCGAAGTAGGACTCTCAGCTGACAAATTATGAATACGTCACCAACTAATCGCTTTTTGTTTAACAAATCAAAACATTAATTTTGGTACACGTCAAACATTTTAAATTATTTAGCAAACAAATAATGTAGTGTATATGTTGCATACATCAGTTAGTTCCACGACTTACTTTAAACTTCCCCTTAAACTTATTTTAGTACTAATGGAAGCCCATATAAGAATCCTATAAAACTTAAAGTGTAAAGAAATGTAAATGCGTACACAAATAGATCATGTTAGTTGGTGTACCACATATCGATGACTGGGAATCCATATCGATGACTGAGACCATAACGTGTTCCCAGTCATTCCTCCACGATTTGAAAACCCATTCAAGTTATCCTGTAAGTCAAATGATATAACAAAGGATTGGTAAATGATTTTCGCAAACTCATATAAAAAGTTATTAGTCAACACTTGATTCTAATAGATTAAAAAATACAGTTAATCTTGCAGTAGACATTTGACTATAATTTCTAACTAATGTGACGAATCTCCTTTTACACTTTACAAGCCACATTATTACTAAGTGAACCTTTGACAAAACATAATGATTACGCGCTGAATGATTCAAAATCTGTACAAATCAAAGGTTTCAAATGAGTTTGGTCATGTGTGAGAATAACCTGTTTGATAATCATTCTGAATGAACAATATGAATGATGTAAAATTAACGTACAAACCTTTTAAATAAATAAATAAAAGAATATAACTCTTTGAAAGGTATTTATGATATAAATTTAAGGAGGATATTCAAGGAAATAGAGGTTTCGAATGGTTAAAAGAGTATTTCAACTCTGACGAACAGTTTACACGGAATATATTGTGGTTCAATACCAGTTGTCATAGTTGTCATTCAGAGGTCGCAAACAAAAGCTAAATTATTCGATTAAGAGACAATCAAACACGGTCTAAAGTTGATAGCCCAACCATATTAGGTGAACAAAATCAAACAAAGTTGTCAAGATCAAAACTAGAAAAGGGGGGAAATTGTAACAACTATCAAAAGAATTCATTCTGGTACCAAATAAATTTCTAGATCTCATTAGTCACCTTTTCATTCATCAAAAATCACATATATTGACAAAGAAAATTGAATCACTATAAAATGTAGCAAATGATGTACAACTAAAATGAACATTTATAAAAGTTTCCCATTATACAAACTCAAATCTGGCTTAGAAATTTGAATTCATAAGTTATTCACTTATCTAACTTTTGATTCAACAAGTTTTTTATTTTTATTCACCTTCTAATCAAACCATGAACTCAATTGCAAATATGCCATCACAAGCAGAAAGTACTCACTAACTTCACTTTTACTTCTATCTATTTAATTTAATAATTTAATAACTAAAAAACATATGAACAAAAAATATTAGGCCTAACTTGGGGCCTACCAACCTACCATGAACACCTTATTAACAAATTCATAATCATGTGCAATGAGTGTATAATAAAAAACAAGTAGCAATAAATAAAGAATAAAATCAAACCGGATTCCTGTACTGAGTAGTGAGATCTTTGGAGTAACCGTCGGCACCGGAAAAGATCCTTCCGGCAGGGGAATGGCTCTGGTGATCGGAATCAGCTCCTTCGATTGATTGTTTGAAGAACTCTTCAAAATCAAATTCAGAAAAGATTCTACTCAATGGTTCTTGTTTTTTGTTGTGATTATAATTATCCATGATGATGATGAAGTATAATTTGTGGGTATGATTGAATAAAAAGAATTAGAGATAACCCATATAAAAACTTTAAAAAAGATTGAATCTTTATTATGGTACTTTATGATTTCTTCACCATTAAGGTTTAAAAAGATTGGGTGAAAAGTATTACGGAGTATATGAGAAAAAGGTAGCCGGGAAGACGAAGACAATGTCGAAGTGGCTTCGTAAAAATAGTACGTATAACTAGAAAAAAACAGCAAGTGAAATGACTACTACTCATTTTATAATTTATTTTTAACATAAAAAGTGCAAATCTGCATTTGATATGGGAATGTCAAATTTTAATGTTCTAGAATCCACCATTTTTTTATTTTTCTTTAATCAGGGAGATGATTCTCACACACCAAGAATTAATTCATACACACAAATATACTATTATACCCTTACTTTATAATTATGAAGGTTTAATTCCTAGAGATAAAAATGTAAATTTTGTGTAAAAAAGTGTGTATAGATCAATTCATGGTATGTGAAAATCAACTCTCTTTAAATTAATTTAGTAAATAAAATAAAATAAAATAAAATATATAGTATTAAATATAAACTAGTTTTCGAACCCTCGCTTCGCGCCGGGGGTTCGATTTTTAATGTATTTTATTGTGTTTAGTTACGGAGCCTGCGAGTGAAAAATCAACGTATATGAAAAGTACCCTAAATATTTAGCGTTTTTTAAAAAGTGTCCATTTTGAGTATAGTTAGTGAGTCATTGTGTTCATAAAATTATTTCGAGTTTAACGATGGTGTAGGAAAAATTTAACTCGTTGCGAGCGAGAAGATATGACCCGTTGAATATTTGAGTGGAGTTTATTTAAGATATTTTATGAAAATTTTGATTTGACACTTTAACCCCCTGTTTTAGGGGCCGATTTTAATTTTTGAACAAAGTGTAGGGGTGTTTGTAGTGTTAGTTAAAAGAAAGGGAAAAAAAGAAAATATGGGGAAAAGATGAAAACGCCTCTGGTCACTATTCATCATTTTTATCTAATAGATAGTATAGTAATAAGACATAAACATAAATTAAAATATAAACTAATGGTGTAAATTAAGATATAAACTAATGATGTAAAATTCTCACATCGACTCATCTTCTAATTGTTCAATAAGTTGAGCAATTTGCGCATCCTCCGAATCATAATTGAAATCACGTAAATACGAACACATATAAAAAAAAAATAAGATTTTACAAAATGGAATAAAAAGTATGGTGTTCATTTCGGGGTCGTGTAAGTTTGTGGTTCTCGTATATGGGTTTCGTGTATGGTATTTGAAAGGACCCGTTCATATCCATCTGGACGAAGTCCACATCGATTACAAACGATTCACAATGGTTGATTACATCGCGAGGTATTTGACCTCTATATGATACATTTTATAAATATTGCATTCATTTTTAAAAGACAAACTTGTTTTACATCAAAAGTTGATGGCATTTATACCATTTCATACTATATTCAACGATAATTGACTTAATAATAATCTCGATGAACTCAACGACTCGAATGCAACGTCTTTTGAATTATGTCATGAATGACTCCAAGTAATATCTCTAAAATGAGCAAATGCACAGCGGAAGATTTCTTTAATACCTGAGAATAAACATGCTTTAAAGTGTCAACCAAAAGGTTGGTGAGTTCATTAGTTTAACATAAATAATCATTTCCATCATTTTAATAGACCACAAGGTTTTCATTTTTCAGTTCTCATACATATACGTCCCATGCATAGAGACAAAATATCATTCATATGGATTGAACACCTGGTAACCGACATTAACAAAATGCATATAAGAATATCCCCATCATTCCGGGATCCTCCTTCGGACATGATATAAATTTCGAAGTACTAAAGCATCCGGTACTTTGGATGGGGTTTGTTAGGCCCAGTAGATCTATCTTTAGGATTCGCGTCAATTAGGGTGTCTGTTCCCTAATTCTTAGATTACCAGACTTAATAAAAAGGGGCATATTCGATTTCGATAATTCAACCATAGAATGTAGTTTCACGTACTTACGTCTATTTTGTAAATTATTTATAAAAGTTGCGCATGTATTCTCAGTCCAAAGGTATATATTGCAAAAACAATTAAAAAGTGAGCAAATGAAACTCACCATACTGTATTTCGTAGTAAAATACATATAACGTCATTGAACAAGTGAAAGGTTGGCCTCGGATTCACGAACCTATATTATTTGTATATATTTATTTGTTGGTCAATATTTGTCTAACAAATTAGGTTATGTCATAGTGTACCACAATCCTAATATTCGAGACTAATATGCAAAAGTAAACAAAAGTCAATTTGACTCAAAATGATTCCCAAAATTTATTCATGATTATTATATATTTTAAATATCGTCATTTTTATATTTTTAAATATATTTTTTTTAAAAGATTTTACTAAAGTAAATAATATAATTCTTTTATTAATAATATAATTTTATATAAAAATATACTTTTATATATCTTAAGAAATAAAATTTATAAAGTTCATTTGATATCATAAAAATATTACGATAGGTTTTATTAAGGTAATTATATTATTTGTATTACATATTTATTTGATAAAATAACATTGGTAGTAATAATAAGTAAAAGTTGTATTATTTTGTAATAATAATGATTATTATCCTATTAATAAAAAAATATTAATTTTTATATTTACTAAAAATGATGTTATGATAAAATGATAGTTCTAATTCATAATAATAATGAAATTTTATATTAATAATGATATTCCTCTTAAAAATAACAATTTTTGTAAAAATGATATTTTTAATATTAATAATACTTTTAATAATAATAGTGATAAAAATAATGAAAAACGATAATTTTATCTAAATCAATTTCTTACAATATTTTAAATTTCATCATGATACCCATACTCATTATTTCCTAATTGATTTGATAGTAACTTTTAAATCGTCTTTTATATCGCGCTCAAATTTAATGGTAATAATAATAATTATAAAAATTAAGTGTTACTAATATTAGTTTTACTGAAAATAATCAATAGTATGATAAGGTTATACTAATAACTATTTTTAATGACAAATATAATAATAATAATAATACTAATTTTAACGATAATAACGATAGTAATAAAATAACAGTTTTTAATGTTAATACTTTTTATTGATAACAATAATAATAATAATAATAATAATAATAATAATAATAATAATAATAATAATAATAATAATAATAATAGTAATAATTTGATAAAACTAGAAAGACGATAATAACGACGATGATAATAATCATTTTTAATAATAATATCTAAAATTCAATTGACTATAACTTCTAATCCGTTCATCGAAACCATTCGATATCTAAAGGAAAAGTTCTTAATTTTTCGCTAGCTTTCCAAGGACATGCATATCTTATACCATATCTCAACCGCAGGTGTAACTAATTCAAGATTCAGCATAACCTATCTAAGGCAATATCAAAAGTACAAGCATGCATAATCCTAAATACTCGAGCACTAGTCAGGGATACACTATTAATATGTAAATATTAATTTACGAATACTCACGTATCAATATTGAGATTCAATATTGCAGGAAATGTACGTAGGCGCAACGGAGACGATAAATACCAAATTGACCTCACGAACATACCCATGATCCATACCCATAACCTCCATAGCTATAACCCATAATTTCCTTAGCCCTATTCCGCTCACAAAACGTGTTTTGAAATAACTCGCGCGTACCTTGTGTCGTAGTATTTTATGTATAATACTAATATTATCACTCCTAATAATACTAATAATAATAATAATAAGATTAATATTATTACTAATAATAATAATAATAATATTAATAATATAAATATAAATAATTCATACAGAGGGAGTAATGTAGGTACTTTTGTATGTGTGTGGTTTTCATCCGAATGAAATCGAGCATTTTATAATAATGTGGCCAAATCATCCATCCTGAATTAATCCAGCTGGTATCCACTTCATTCCGTTGCCGACACCTCTTTTTACTTACATGTAAACATGAATGATACGTAAACTTATATATATATTTAATATATATTATATTTAATCTTTAGAATTAATTAAATATTATATTATATTTACGCTCATGGTAAAAATATAATTTTTACAAAAATGACACGGACGTGGTCTCACGACTCATGTACCACTTTCGGTTTTTCGACCGCACTTTCGTACGTTTAAAAAAACTAGCCTTTTACATTACGCGACGCGTACCTTTAATAATAATTTGATTTATTCATAAAAAAAATGCTTTAGGAAAATGTATCTTATAAAATTTGAGCGTCGTGGTCATTTGCTTCTATAAATCAGGGACTCGTTGTTTACGAAAATATATTATTTTGAATTGAAACGTTTTATGACTAAATTAAATATATATATATATATATATATATATATATATATATATATATATATATACGTATTTAGAAATATCAGTTTGTATCCAAAATCTTTTATTTAACAATATAACATTTAGTTTTTCAAAACTATTTATTTTCCAAAGTTTATTTTTTTAATTCGTTTAGAAAAATAGTTTATCGCGTAACGTTTTCATTTTACGAATTTAAGTAGATACAATTAATTTAATCGTTTTAAATATCAATTGCGTCACTAAGCGAGTGTTACTACCGTGTACTTATTTTGAAAACATTTATTTCTAATGAACACGTTTTAGATACACGTTACGACCAATATTCCAACTTTTGTCTATTTAATCAAAGACAGTTTAGATAAACAAGTTCTATTATATCAAAAAGTGTTTTCGTACAGTTGAAAATTACATTAATTGATTAAGATGAAATTCCATCGAATAACATATGGGACCATATACTATTATGTAAAGTATTTATGCTTAATATTTCGTTAACGTTATCAAGTTATAATATATATACATATATAATTATATTCGTTCATATAATGGTTCGTGAATCATAGAAACTTGGTCAAGGTTTAAATGAATGTATGAACACAGTTTAAAAAAAATCTTTGAGATTCAACTTACAACTTTGCTTATCGTGTCGGGAATATATAAAGATTAAAGTTTAAATTTGGTCGGTAATTCCCGGGTCGTCACAGTACCTACCCGTTAAAGAAATTTCGTCCCGAAATTTGAGTGGGGTGGTTATGGTTACTCATAAAAATGTTTTTATTACGAATATGAGTTGATATGTGGAGTTTTATCATTATTGAGTAATATAGATAAAACGATTCGATTATTTGAAGAGTACAAGTGAGGCTATCATAAAAGAAAGAAAATGAGAATTAAAGTTTTTGTTTTAACTTTTGACGTTGTCTTGGTTGAATTCCGAAATTCAAGGGATTTAAAGAAAATCTTCTAAATCTAAAAGATTTGATTCTTCGGTGAATAAGGAAATCAGGATTTCTCTAATTAAATGCGGAGATCTGTTTTGATTTTTCTATCAGATATTTCACTATAAATTAACTTCTTTCGTTCCGTTACTTTTATCATTCCTATACTCAATTCTCAAATTCAAAAGATTATGAAAATGCTTAATCCAGTTCTAATCCTTGTCCTTATCCTTACTATTACAACAATTATTCTCCTTTTCCAACTTTCACCAGAGGAATCTGCTTACTTCTACTTTGCCCTTGGGGTTATAGTACTTATAATTCTCCCGTGTCTTTATTTTGCGATAAACATTGATATACACGGTTTGTAATTTTTGTGTTGTTATCTGACTTTATATCTCCCCTTATATTTCAATGTCTCTATTTCTGTTTCCTATAATCATTGTCATCCTCAGTTAATGCTCTCTTTTATTTGCTACAATTTATACCCCATTTCTATTTCGGAGCTTCATGCCTTTGTTTTCTTTTCGCAAGTATTGGTCCAGAATTTGTAGGTATGGAGTTCTGAATGAACTTAATGTTTTAAGCAAGAAAGAACGTAATAGCACGATTTGATTTGTCAAATTACCATAATCACTGAGAATAGAACTATCAAGAATATACTTTCTTGATATGTTCAGAAGTTAAGCATAATGAAAGAGTTATGTATCATGACACATGATGATGTTATAATCTGTGAATCATCATGTTCCATTTTAGAAACTCAGCATGACTTACTGTAATATAATTACGTTGATCAAGTGTCATTATATTATACTAACTCATGCATCAGTTCTCAACATTACTTCAATAACATTCATATTTTAAGCTCGAAAGTTTACAGAATATAGAAACTAACAGTTTCTATATGATGTAACACTGATAGCACGAAGAGATTAATGATTTTAGATAAGAATAGTTATAAAAATATCTTCAGAAATATGGAGGATATTTATAATGAAAGATACGATAATACCTCGGAATATCTAAGATCAGAGGATGATAGAAACTATTGTCCGCAAGGGTTTAGAGTAAGGAGCAAGATATTCGCTAAAGACTTTAACAGACATTGAATCATTTGGATTCTTTGAAGTCAAACTTTTTCTTTGTGATTTGTCCACGGCTTCCTTCATAGTTTCGCATAATCCACTTTTCGGTACTAAATTTTCTATTGAATGTTTCCAATACTCCATTCTTTATCATCAAACTTTCGACGGTTAAGGTCGTGTACAGTTTTTGCCACTGTATTCAGCTTTTTCAGAATGGAAGATCATAATTTTAAGAGATAAATGTTATATGTATACATATAACTATTGATGTAGAAATGCTGCGAGATTCAAAATATTGATTACTGATTCTCGGTAACTGGTTTGTCAATTCTCGTTACAAGATGTGGATGTATATATGATAGGGTTTTAATGAACAATTATAATGGTTCTTCGGAGAGTCTTAAGCCAATGAGTAATGAAGTTGCTGGTAAGTTTACTACTAACGTGGTGGAATATAAACGATTCTTCGGTAATGATGACGAAAGACAAATTTATATATCAAGCTTATAATATAGTTAATCCGAATGAAAAGTCGAAGTTGACTTGTTGGAGCTGTGACAAAATTTGCTACTTTAAAAGGGATTACCAAGTTATTTTGGGTAATAATAACACTAAGGAATTAGCACAGCTACGTGTTAAACGTTTACTCAGTTTCCGAGTGTTTTCAGGTGCATTACTATATGCATTAATCTCTTCTTCCGTAGATGAAGTGCGGTTGGTTCATCCTATCGATTGAAGTGTTTTCAAGAATTATGAAAGGTTTAAATTGTAGATTGTAATCGTCAAGATACGAATGAGGTTTAAGATAAAATCAGGTGGCAAACTTGAAGAATTGTTTAGTTTCATATGTTATAATCAATATTTTATCTCATTTTTAATTGTCCAATCTTGATAGTCCACAGTTAACAGTCCAATAATTCATATATAGTTTAATTTATAATATTCGAATTAATTAATACGTATCGTGACCCGTGTACATGTCTCAGACTCGATCACAACTCAAACAATATATATTATTGTAGAATCAACCTCAACCTTGTATAGAGAACTCGATCATTACTGCATATAGAGTGTCTATGGTGATTCCAAATAATATATATAGATGCGTCGATATGATATGTCAAAACCTTGTATACGTGTCCCGATATTTAAAGTGTATAAAATAAATAATAGAAATTAAATAACGATAAATAAAATTGCGAGAATTAAAATTGCGATAAATAAAATGCGATAAATAAAATGTAATACGGAATTAACAGTTAGCTAGGAACAGTTAGCTAGGATCTTGTTAGCGTGGTTTCTTAACAAAATTTCATATTGTTAATTATTCTGTTTCTAATCAATTTTTATTGTGTCAATTAATTCTTCATTATGCCACTTGTTGGATTCTGATAGGTCAAAATCCAAATATGAAATTGAATGTAAATGGTTATTTTGTGGTGAATAAATTCGTATATCGGTGAATGTAAGTAGAATAGTAAATGACTGTTGAATCAGGTTCGAAGAATGTACGGTGTACCTCATTAATGTGGAATCTAAATATTCCTCGGGTATTACCTACCCGTTAAAATATTTTTACCATTAACAGTTTGTACAAAAGAATTTTTTTAATTACAATCTTTATGAAAACATATATACATATATATTTTCTTCAGATGTAATCATGGATTTAATGAGTTAATATGATACTAAACTCATACGATTTTCGGTTTGAGCTAGAATAAGTAAGCTCTAAAACTTTTAGGAACCATATATTCTTCGCAGAATATTAATGAAGTTATGGATCAATACGTCATCGTTAATTGTTATTGGTACTCCTTGATATCTATAGTGCGTATAATATCAATGTTCGAGATAATGATTGTGATGTTGAGGTGTGGGATGCGAATATTGATGTTGGTGGTGGTGATGGTACTGTTTATGCTGCTGGTGTTGTTGCTGGTGTTTGTAACCTTCGCACCATATTCTCTAAAGCTACTACCCGAGCGCGAAGTTCGTTGACTTCTTCTATCACACCGGGGTGATTGTCGGTTCGGACAAGCGGGTAAATATAGTCTAGAATTTGGTATAGTATATAATCGTGACGAGATACCCTGGAAATGAGAGAGAAAATGGTGTTTCGAACAGGTTCGCCGGTAAGTGCTTCAGGTTCTTCGCCAAGAGGACAATGTGGTGAATGGAAGGGATCGCCTTCTTCTTGTCTCCAATGATTAAGGAGGCTACGAACCCATCCCCAATTCATCCAAAATAGATGATGGCTGATTGGTTGATCCATTCCGGTCACACTGCTTTCAGAGCTTGAGTGAGATTCCATTTCGAAATCAGAGTGACTTGAACTAATGATGAATTCCATTTCGTACGATTGAATAAAGGATTTTTCGATATGAAATGATTTTCTGGCTATCGAATGGTATTATAATTACATAGAATATCTATATATATATAGAGCAAAAGATTTCGTAGATTACGGAGGAATTTACGGAATATGTCAGGCAAAGTTTAAAGTAACAGATACGATAAGATATGATTTAGCAGATACGCTAAGATATGAATTTTGTCTATACACTACTCTTACAATTAATGTAGCAAGACGTGTCTAGACTAATAATGATAAGCAGGTAATTTTCTAAGGATGATAAGCAAATGATTTCCGACTAGAAATGATAAGCAAAACTTTTGACATGCAGACACGGTCGAAGTCCAGACTCACAAATGCATCTAAACAGCTATCAGTTATACACACTAATGCAAGACCTGATTCGCTAAGACCACCGCTCTGATACCAACTGAAAGGACCCGTTCATATCCATCTGGACGAAGTCCACATCGATTACAAACGATTCACAATGGTTGATTACATCGCGAGGTATTTGACCTCTATATGATACATTTTATAAATATTGCATTCATTTTTAAAAGACAAACTTGTTTTACATCAAAAGTTGATGGCATTTATACCATTTCATACTATATTCAACGATAATTGACTTAATAATAATCTCGATGAACTCAACGACTCGAATGCAACGTCTTTTGAATTATGTCATGAATGACTCCAAGTAATATCTCTAAAATGAGCAAATGCACAGCGGAAGATTCTTTAATACCTGAGAATAAACATGCTTTAAAGTGTCAACCAAAAGGTTGGTGAGTTCATTAGTTTAACATAAATAATCATTTCCATCATTTTAATAGACCACAAGGTTTTCATTTTTCAGTTCTCATACATATACGTCCCATGCATAGAGACAAAATATCATTCATATGGATTGAACACCTGGTAACCGACATTAACAAAATGCATATAAGAATATCCCCATCATTCCGGGATCCTCCTTCGGACATGATATAAATTTCGAAGTACTAAAGCATCCGGTACTTTGGATGGGGTTTGTTAGGCCCAATAGATCTATCTTTAGGATTCGCGTCAATTAGGGTGTCTGTTCCCTAATTCTTAGATTACCAGACTTAATAAAAAGGGGCATATTCGATTTCGATAATTCAACCATAGAATGTAGTTTCACGTACTTGTGTCTATTTTGTAAATTATTTATAAAAGTTGCGCATGTATTCTCAGCCCAAAGGTATATATTGCAAAAACAATTAAAAAGGGAGCAAATGAAACTCACCATACTGTATTTCGTAGTAAAATACATATAACGTCATTGAACAAGTGAAAGGTTGGCCTCGGATTCACGAACCTATATTATTTGTATATATTTATTTGTTGGTCAATATTTGTCTAACAAATTAGGTTATGTCATAGTGTACCACAATCCTAATACTCGAGACTAATATGCAAAAGTAAACAAAAGTCAATTTGACTCAAAATGATTCCCAAAATTTATTCATGATTATTATATATTTTAAATATCGTCATTTTTATATTTTTAAATATATTTTTTTTAAAAGATTTTACTAAAGTAAATAATATAATTCTTTTATTAATAATATAATTTTATATAAAAATATACTTTTATATATCTTAAGAAATAAAATTTATAAAGTTCATTTGATATCATAAAAATATTACGATAGGTTTTATTAAGGTAATTATATTATTTGTATTACATATTTATTTGATAAAATAACATTGGTAGTAATAATAAGTAAAAGTTGTATTATTTTGTAATAATAATGATTATTATCCTATTAATAAAAAAATATTAATTTTTATATTTACTAAAAATGATGTTATGATAAAATGATAATTCTAATTCATAATAATAATGAAATTTTATATTAATAATGATATTCCTCTTAAAAATAACAATTTTTGTAAAAATGATATTTTTAATATTAATAATACTTTTAATAATAATAGTGATAAAAATAATGAAAAACGATAATTTTATCTAAATCAATTTCTTACAATATTTTAAATTTCATCATGATACCCATACTCATTATTTCCTAATTGATTTGATAGTAACTTTTAAATCGTCTTTTATATCGCGCTCAAATTTAATGGTAATAATAATAATTATAAAAATTAAGTGTTACTAATATTAGTTTTACTGAAAATAATCAATAGTATGATAAGGTTATACTAATAACTATTTTTAATGACAAATATAATAATAATAATAATACTAATTTTAACGATAATAACGATAGTAATAAAATAACAGTTTTTAATGTTAATACTTTTTATTGATAACAATAATAATAATAATAATAATAATAATAATAATAATAATAATAATAATAATAATAATAATAATAGTAATAATTTGATAAAACTAGAACGACGATAATAACGACGATGATAATAATCATTTTTAATAATAATATCTAAAATTCAATTGACTATAACTTCTAATCCGTTCATCGAAACCATTCGATATCTAAAGGAAAAGTTCTTAATTTTTCGCTAGCTTTCCAAGGACATGCATATCTTATACCATATCTCAACCGCAGGTGTAACTAATTCAAGATTCAGCATAACCTATCTAAGGCAATATCAAAAGTACAAGCATGCATAATCCTAAATACTCGAGCACTAGTCAGGGATACACTATTAATATGTAAATATTAATTTACGAATACTCACGTATCAATATTGAGATTCAATATTGCAGGAAATGTACGTAGGCGCAACGGAGACGATAAATACCAAATTGACCTCACGAACATACCCATGATCCATACCCATAACCTCCATAGCTATAACCCATAATTTCCTTAGCCCTATTCCGCTCACAAAACGTGTTTTGAAATAACTCGCGCGTACCTTGTGTCGTAGTATTTTATGTATAATACTAATATTATCACTCCTAATAATACTAATAATAATAATAAGATTAATATTATTACTAATAATAATAATAATAATATTAATAATATAAATATAAATAATTCATACAGAGGGAGTAATGTAGGTACTTGTGTATGTGTGTGTTTTTCATCCGAATGAAATAGAGCATTTTATAATAATGTGGCCAAATCATCCATCCTGAATTAATCCAACTGGTATCCACTTCATTCCGTTGCCGACTGTAACATCCCGCGTTTTTCCGTTAAATTTATTTTTAACACCGTCTTTTTTTTTTAAATAATATCTTTCGCTATTTAAATTCCCAATTTCCGTTGACTAACGTTTATAATCTTCTCGTTATTTAATTATAACATCACTCGTCTACTCGAGCGTTTTTAAAATATTCGTTTGGTTAAATCCCGCACCCGCTTCTAAACTCGAGGGACTAAAATTGACACGGGCAAACTAGTTGACTAGGTCAACTAGTCCACCCCAATCACCACCATTTCCATCATCTCCCTCTCTCTCTCTTTCTTTCTTTTTTTCTCTCAAGAACACAAACATAATTCATCATCTAAATTCGGATCGGGAAGCAAACTTCAAAACAAATTACATATTCGTGATCCTCTCATCATCCTCTTCGATTTGGTACCAATTTCATCCATTTTGGGTAACATTTCTAAAACACTAAATTTCTCTAAATTCGTTTTATATACTTGAAATTGTGTTAGTTAGTGTCTATGGCTCGTGTGTAACATGAATATATGTTTTGTTTGCTCGATTTGTGGTTTGGAGTAACTAGTTTGAGTTTTTGAAATGGGTTTGCTTAATCCTTGATTTTGGATGAGTTAATGTTGTTAGATTGTTAAAGTGCATGTTATAATTGTGTTACTAGTATCATTAGCCACATTTGGATGTGTAGGTTGATTAAGAAAACTTCAAAAACCCGATTAATGATTTTGTGATGTTTGACTAGGGTTTGATAGTTCTTGACATGAACTTTTGGATGCTTAAATGCCATGGAATGTTAATTGTTAGTGTTTAGTTGTAATGTATGCCTCATTACCTTCAAAACGGCATATCATATGTGAGAATTGGATTCCCGAAACTCAAAATGCATTGATGAACTTGAAACTTTGAAAATGGACTTTTAAACGATCACTTGACGAGAAATCGGTTATGGAAAATGTTGTTTTTGTTTGATGAAACATGTTTAGTTGTGTTCCTTGTCAAAAGAGCTTTCCAACGGTATAAGATACGCTTCCTAATTGTTTACGGTTTGAGTTTTGCGTTTGTTTGAAATTTTACCAAGCCTTGAACAAGTGAAACAGGCCAGGGACCAGGCCACGGCCATTGTCGCGCCGCGGAGCAATTTGTCGCGCCGTGGCCCAAAGGGTGATTTTAGAACATGTTTTTCAGGCTTTCTGACCTTCAACATAGGCATTTGTCGCGCCGCGGAGCAATTTGTCGCGCCGTGACAATTGCCTGTTTCATCCGAACTTCAGCAAACTTGTTTTGGCCATAACTTTTTGACCGTAACTCCGTTTTCGATGAATCAAATATCGTTGGAAACGTAATAAGATTTCCTTTCTAATGGTAAGGTTTTGAAATGTCAACTCAAACTTTATTACAATCGTTCTAACATGCTTTTATACTTGATTCTTGCATGAAACTTGACAACGTGATTCACATGCTATACTATTCGAGTCGTAACGAGCCATAGGACTAATTGAACACATTTCACCCGACCTTGTGTCGTAACCGGTTAATTGATACAATTTACTTGTTTAGGTCAAGACTAAGCAACTTTCATGCACACGTTTACTTTGTGAAGTACTTTTATACTCGTGCACTCGAGGTGAGATCATAGTCCCACCTTTTCAACAACTTTTTATACTTTTAAATTGTGGGTTGAGAAACATATACTTTGTTACATTTTGTACTACTTACTTTTATACTTTGAACACAAGTACAAGGAAAACAAACATTCTACAGCGAGTTTAGAACAAAAATCCTCAATTCGATTATCATTAGTTACACTTGCCGGGTGTAAGCGAGAACTTATGTTATATGGCCATATGGGTTGACAACCCTCATCTTTGACGGTTCGCTACCGTCTACGGATGAAATATATTTTCGAGAATCAGTGTTTGTTCTAGCACTAAGTGATGGGGTATACAATGGAAGGAATGTTAAGCTTTGATAATTGGGTGCTCGCGAACCAACTTTTGGAATGCAACTTTTGGATGATCAATTTATGGAAATACTAAATCTTGTGGTTCAAAATATAACATTTACTAATACACCTATGATTTCACCAACGTTTTTCGTTGACAGTTTTCTATATGTTTCTCAGGTTCATACATGGCTATTTGATACATGCTTCCGCGTACATACATACTTGCTTGGGGTCAAGCATACATGCATACACTCTGATTTCTTGCTTGGAGTCAAGCATACATACATGCATACGCTAGTGATAGCACTTTTGGATTCAAACATATTGTTTACATACTTACGCTATTTATAGCAATTGTGGTTTCAAACTAATTATGTCGCAAGTTATTTCATTCATACTTTATAACTTTGTAAACTTAAACTTATTGTCGATCCGTTTGTTAAACTAAACTTTGTACCTTTCAAATGAACGCGACATAATTTTGGTCAAACGAGTCTCATATAGGGACTATGACCACGCAACGGGACCTAAGTAGCGGCGCCGTCAATGACGATTTGGTCGGGTCGTTACAGATGGTATCAGAGCGTTGGTTGTAGGGAACTAGGATGTGCATTAGTGTGTCTGACAGAGTCGTTAGGACGCATTAGTGAATCTAGACTACAACCGGATAGTTAGCCATTGCATTCTGACATACATTTGCTATAGATAGCACTTACTTGACTACTTGTGCATTATACTTGAATCATTCTTAATCAAACTTTTTAATGGTACCCAACCTTCATCATACGAACTCGTATTCCGCCACTTTTTGGTAACACACGTGAATTCAAGGTTCATACGCGTACGGATGACCACGACTTCGTTAGTCACTCTAGTTCGGGAATTCTGACTCCTTGGTTGTTATCCACCCCGTCTCAGCTTACTATCCACAAGTGTTGTAAAGTTACCACCACCACTCTAGATGAGTATCGTCATCACTGTTTATCACTACGGTTGCGTACTACTTGTTATCATGACTCGTTACTCTTTTCATATCTAAATACATTATTGTCTGACTCGAACCGCATTGACGTGAACAATCATTTATACACTTCCCTCGGGGAACGCTTCCTTAGAGTTGCAGAAATTCTTTCGATTTAATACGAGTCACGTTTGAGACGTCGTTACATTTTGTTCATTTTAGATTTTCGCGATGACACGAACTTGAATCTATGGAGTGATGTGGGAATGGAGGTATGAGTTAGCATAATATAACTACACTCGATCAACGTAGTTATATTACGGTAAGACATACCAAAGTTCTAGTGACGCGTGATGGTGGTTAGACTCGATCAACCTAAACACCACCATGTGCCATGTACATGACTTCATCCTTTCATGTTTGGACATCCGAAAACTCCGAGAATATTGATAACAGCCATACCGGGGACACCCCTTCGACTTTTGTCGAACTATACTTATGCTTCCAAATGAATTACCGATTCCTCTCGACTTCAACCGTATGTTACACGTGTATACTATCTCGTCCTCGCACAGTCTTATTGATTAACTACAATTTACTCGTTATGCTTACATCGGGGCGGAAACTTCTCTTGCATCACCCTCGTACTTCCGGTTCAGGAGGTCCTTATTCTAAATTCGCAATGGAGAGCGACTCTTCACGTCGTACAAATATTCGCCGCGAGGGTGGATAGTCCTAACAATCGTTTTCAAAACCCGATAAGAACTTGCCCCGACGAACATTTTTGGAAAACGATAAATCTTCCGCGACGCGAATTTTCTTGAGAAACTTGTCCTAACAAACTTGTTCAAATATACCTTGCGGAATGTACTTTGTTTCGAATCGAGATCCTCGTTTCACTTCTAGATTTTGGAGTACCTTACAAAAAGCCTCGGGACCGCGTTTAGACATGAGTACCGCGTACCATCCACAACCCGACGGACCGAACAAACATGCGATTTAAACCTTGGAAACCATAATACAAGTTTGTATTACCAACTTCAAATTTACTTGAGAAAAGTATTTTCCTTAAACCGAATCCTCGTACTACAATGATTTTCATTCGAGTTTTAACGTCACTCCTTTTGAAACCACATGTGACCGGAAACGTCATTCTCCTTTGTCGAACCAAGTAAACGATGATCAATTCACCGGGGCCGAGGTTATTCATGAGCAACCGAGAAAATTTATTCATATTCAGGTAAAACCCTACGCGACTCGTAATCACCAAGAACTACGCCGATGTTAGACGTAAACATTTCAAATTCCGCGTGGGAAACCACGTCACGTTAAGAGTCGCACCTTGGAAAGGTGCAATCCGTTTCGGGAAACGTAGGAAGCTAAATCCACTATATTTCGATCCTTTAAATTCTTGGGGTGTTTTGGACCCGTCGCTAGCCGTTTAGACTTTTCCGACTCATTTTGAGTCTCCGTTTATCCTACATTCGATGTATCAACTCAAAGACGTGTTTTGCGAAATGAGAACTTGTTATCTCCTTTGATGAACTCACTATCGACGATAACCCTCACTTCCTAGGCGGACCGGTTGAAACCATAAATCGTGAAGCCAAACCTTAAAACAACATATGATCCCGATAGTCAAAATTCGTTGAAATACCCTAGAACGTACTTCTCCCTCATTCGTAGAATTGGCAACACAAAATCTCGAGGAAGATTCAACAACTACTACTTCCAACTAAATTTCGGGACGAAATTTCTTTTGAGGTGTGGATAATGTAAAATCCCGCGTTTTTCCGTTAAATTTATTTTTAACACCGTCTTTTTTTTTTATATAATATCTTTCGCTATTTAAATTCCCAATTTCCGTTGACTAACGTTTATAATCTTCTCGTTATTTAATTATAACATCACTCGTCTACTCGAGCGTTTTTAAAATATTCGTTTGGTTAAATCCCGCACCCGCTTCTAAACTCGAGGGACTAAAATTGACACGGGGCAAACTAGTTGACTAGGTCAACTAGTCCACCCCAATCACCACCATTTCCATCATCTCCCTCTCTCTCTCTTTCTTTCTTTTTTTCTCTCAAGAACACAAACATAATTCATCATCTAAATTCGGATCGGGAAGCAAACTTCAAAACAAATTACATATTCGTGATCCTCTCATCATCCTCTTCGATTTGGTACCAATTTCATCCATTTTGGGTAACATTTCTAAAACACTAAATTTCTCTAAATTCGTTTTATATACTTGAAATTGTGTTAGTTAGTGTCTATGGCTCGTGTGTAACATGAATATATGTTTTGTTTGCTCGATTTGTGGTTTGGAGTAACTAGTTTGAGTTTTTGAAATGGGTTTGCTTAATCCTTGATTTTGGATGAGTTAATGTTGTTAGATTGTTAAAGTGCATGTTATAATTGTGTTACTAGTATCATTAGCCACATTTGGATGTGTAGGTTGATTAAGAAAACTTCAAAAACCCGATTAATGATTTTGTGATGTTTGACTAGGGTTTGATAGTTCTTGACATGAACTTTTGGATGCTTAAATGCCATGGAATGTTAATTGTTAGTGTTTAGTTGTAATGTATGTCTCATTACCTTCAAAACGGCATATCATATGTGAGAATTGGATTCCCGAAACTCAAAATGCATTGATGAACTTGAAACTTTGAAAATGGACTTTTAAACGATCACTTGACGAGAAATCGGTTATGGAAAATGTTGTTTTTGTTTGATGAAACATGTTTAGTTGTGTTCCTTGTCAAAAGAGCTTTCCAACGGTATAAGATACGCTTCCTAATTGTTTACGGTTTGAGTTTTGCGTTTGTTTGAAATTTTACCAAGCCTTGAACAAGTGAAACAGGCCAGGGACCAGGCCACGGCCATTGTCGCGCCGCGGAGCAATTTGTCGCGCCGTGGCCCAAAGGGTGATTTTAGAACATGTTTTTCAGGCTTTCTGACCTTCAACATAGGCATTTGTCGCGCCGCGGAGCAATTTGTCGCGCCGTGACAATTGCCTGTTTCATCCGAACTTCAGCAAACTTGTTTTGGCCATAACTTTTTGACCGTAACTCCGTTTTCGATGAATCAAATATCGTTGGAAACGTAATAAGATTTCCTTTCTAATGGTAAGGTTTTGAAATGTCAACTCAAACTTTATTACAATCGTTCTAACATGCTTTTATACTTGATTCTTGCATGAAACTTGACAACGTGATTCACATGCTATACTATTCGAGTCGTAACGAGCCATAGGACTAATTGAACACATTTCACCCGACCTTGTGTCGTAACCGGTTAATTGATACAATTTACTTGTTTAGGTCAAGACTAAGCAACTTTCATGCACACGTTTACTTTGTGAAGTACTTTTATACTCGTGCACTCGAGGTGAGATCATAGTCCCACCTTTTCAACAACTTTTTATACTTTTAAATTGTGGGTTGAGAAACATATACTTTGTTACATTTTGTACTACTTACTTTTATACTTTGAACACAAGTACAAGGAAAACAAACATTCTACAGCGAGTTTAGAACAAAAATCCTCAATTCGATTATCATTAGTTACACTTGCCGGGTGTAAGCGAGAACTTATGTTATATGGCCATATGGGTTGACAACCCTCATCTTTGACGGTTCGCTACCGTCTACGGATGAAATATATTTTCGAGAATCAGTGTTTGTTCTAGCACTAAGTGATGGGGTATACAATGGAAGGAATGTTAAGCTTTGATAATTGGGTGCTCGCGAACCAACTTTTGGAATGCAACTTTTGGATGATCAATTTATGGAAATACTAAATCTTGTGGTTCAAAATATAACATTTACTAATACACCTATGATTTCACCAACGTTTTTCGTTGACAGTTTTCTATATGTTTCTCAGGTTCATACAGGGCTATTTGATACATGCTTCCGCGTACATACATACTTGCTTGGGGTCAAGCATACATGCATACACTCTGATTTCTTGCTTGGAGTCAAGCATACATACATGCATACGCTAGTGATAGCACTTTTGGATTCAAACATATTGTTTACATACTTACGCTATTTATAGCAATTGTGGTTTCAAACTAATTATGTCGCAAGTTATTTCATTCATACTTTATAACTTTGTAAACTTAAACTTATTGTCGATCCGTTTGTTAAACTAAACTTTGTACCTTTCAAATGAACGCGACATAATTTTGGTCAAACGAGTCTCATATAGGGACTATGACCACGCAACGGGACCTAAGTAGCGGCGCCGTCAATGACGATTTGGTCGGGTCGTTACACCGACACCTCTTTTTACTTACATGTAAACATGAATGATACGTAAACTTATATATATATTTAATATATATTATATTTAATCTTTAGAATTAATTAAATATTATATTATATTTACGCTCATGGTAAAAATATAATTTTTACAAAAATGACACGGACGTGGTCTCACGACTCATGTACCACTTTCGGTTTTTCGACCGCACTTTCGTACGTTTAAAAAAACTAGCCTTTTACATTACGCGACGCGTACCTTTAATAATAATTTGATTTATTCATAAAAAAAATGCTTTAGGAAAATGTATCTTATAAAATTTGAGCGTCGTGGTCATTTGCTTCTATAAATCAGGGACTCGTTGTTTACGAAAATATATTATTTTGAATTGAAACGTTTTATGACTAAATTAAAATATATATATATATATATATATATATATATATATATATATATATATATATATATATATATATATATATATATATATATATATATACGTATTTAGAAATATCAGTTTGTATCCAAAATCTTTTATTTAACAATATAACATTTAGTTTTTCAAAACTATTTATTTTTCAAAGTTTATTTTTTTAATTCGTTTAGAAAAATAGTTTATCGCGTAACGTTTTCATTTTACGAATTTAAGTAGATACAATTAATTTAATCGTTTTAAATATCAATTGCGTCACTAAGCGAGTGTTACTACCGTGTACTTATTTTGAAAACATTTATTTCTAATGAACACGTTTTAGATACACGTTACGACCAATATTCCAACTTTTGTCTATTTAATCAAAGACAGTTTAGATAAACAAGTTCTATTATATCAAAAAGTGTTTTCGTACAGTTGAAAATTATATTAATTGATTAAGATGAAATTCCATCGAATAACATATGGGACCATATACTATTATGTAAAGTATTTATGCTTAATATTTCGTTAACGTTATCAAGTTATAATATATATACATATATAATTATATTCGTTCATATAATGGTTCGTGAATCATAGAAACTTGGTCGAGGTTTAAATGAATGTATGAACACAGTTTAAAAAAAATCTTTGAGATTCAACTTACAACTTTGTTTATCGTGTCGGGAATATATAAAGATTAAAGTTTAAATTTGGTCGGTAATTCCCAGGTCGTCACAGTATTTTGCTTGGATCTTTGGTAGTTGGTCTAGGGGTGTGCGAGTTTCCTTTAGTGTTCTTGTGCTAGTGTGTTCGAGTTTTTGTTTGTTTGTGTGTTTATGTGTGGTCTCTTGTCTTGTCTAGCTTCTTGCTAGTTTGTTTCGTGTATATATATATATATATATATATATATATATATATATATATATATATATATATATATATATATATATATAACTTACTTGCCTTTAAAAAAAATAGAGAGAAATAAGTATTTTAGTGTGTAAAAATGATAAGTTAAATGAGTTTATATAGATAAAATTAATAGGTGTAAAACAAACAAAAAAAAAAAAAAAAAAAAAAAAACGAACATATAACCGTTGTCAAACGGCTATAATGACCTGACCAATTATAATTCGCCACTTAACACTTGAACCTTTTCTTTCTGTCGGTTTCTTCACTGATGCCCCATTTCGTCAACTTCTAAAGCCCCGTTAATGGCATTAGGGGCATCAAATTTCGCCAATTCAGTTGACGGAGTGCTTTTTGATGCTACGATGCAAATAGACTTTGTTTCGTACCTTGACGTGGCAAGACAATTATATTTTCTTTTGAAATGCAAGTTGTCGGCATCATCTAGAGGGGTATTAACCATCTTCGCGATCATTTGCTACTCATGCACACGCTTTCAGGTAGGAATCATGAACCGCCTTATAGGGATTCAAACATAAAACCATCCTGAAGGGCAGACAGGGCAGACCTGGACCCTAAATATGGGTTTGTAAAACCTTCCTATGGACTTCTAAGGAGACAGAGATCAAACCTTTGATCTCTATCCTCCTAATAAGTAAGCCTATTATGATAACCTCTAACCACTCAATTATGAATGTGGATTCAGACAATGAGATGACGATAAGGTGATAAAGTTGGGAGGATAATGCTAACGTGACATGTGGTGGATGAATTGAAGTAGCGGGAACATGTTTGAATAGATTGTTAAGTTATGTGTCAAAGTACGACTTAAATATGATTGAAAATGTTGTAAAAAATACTAATAATAAATATTATTTTAATTATAACGCCCGTGAATAGAAAGTTGAGGGCCAGAGGTGTCTTAGAGGATGTGCAAGATAGCCAATCGTACATGGCCTAAAATTTTTGTAGAGCCCAATATTTTTGAAAATTTCCCTTATATATACTTGTTTTATTGAAATCAGATCAAGTACTTATTTTCTTTTGTGCTAAATAATAATTGAGCTTAAATGATAGTATGACTAATTGAATATATTAAAGGCATGTGGAATAGGCGTAAGAAAACTTTAGGTAAAGACTTTGTTACGTTTGTTCTAAGCACTTTTTGTTTATAATCGCAATTGTTTAGTAATTTTATTTCGTTATATGTATTGAAAAAAATTCACATTTATACATGACCTTATAAACTAATGAGTCGGCCTCGTGGGCACACCACCCATCGCCTAGCCCAACATGCCCCACTAGGCACTACATGCTTGAGGCATGCTCGGAGCATCTTTGACATGCACTATAAATAACCGTATAATGCCGTAGTTTATTAATTTTTAGGAAAATTATTGAATATGAAATTTAATTAAGTAATTGGATATCGATATATACTTGATACTAATACAACCTTAAGTGGCATTGAACTAAAGTCATAACAATCATCCATGCAACATTTGACAATGACACTATAAAAAAAACCCAAACTCGATTTTTTTTTTTCTGAACGGCGATTTTTTGGCATCAGTAGATCATTTCTTTCAACGACCCTCATCATTTGCAAGTAACACACACGTTCGGGCGGAAACCCGAACCCGATCGACGGTACCCGGGAACACATCCATTCGGGCAGTGTACTGGGTAGAGGTCCGTGAACGAATCCGGTAAAACCTCCCTATATGGTCAATATATACCACCATTATTGGTGTTCAATTGATTTAAAGAAAATCATGTCATCCCTAAGGATCGAACCCATGACTTCTCCCTATCCCATAACACAAAGTACATGGGGTTTAATAGTTGGGCTATTATATTTCACTTTCCAAATGAACTACATTTCTCACCTACAAATTCAATTAACTCTTTAGAGATACCTTAGTCACAAGTTGAGTTCAGAAATAAAAAATTGATGGAAAACGACTTCTAAGCAATCGTAAATAAAATGTTGTTGTTAAACAGCAATCGCAAACATCTTTTTCATGGCTATCATCATCACCACTTCTAGTAAATTTATTCATTTAGTGCCTCGTGTACCTCTTTTTTTAATCTACATCTTTCCTAGCTTTCGGTTTTTTTAAAATCAATTATTATTATTTTTGGTTGAAAGACAAGTTGTCGGCATCGAATACTCTTATTTGTTACGCACGCATACGCTTTCGGAAGGAAACCAGAATCACATTGCAGAAACCCGATCCTTAAACTGTCCCGAGGAGCAGGCGGACCGGGTCTGAACCCTGAATGGATCCGGAAGAAAAACCCGAGGGTCAATTATTATTCTGTACACCTTAATACAATACATGTCAATACTCTCTATTCCTTAATTACTAATTTAACTTCTACAGATTTGTCCTACTGCATGAATTTATAATTATAATTTATATTCAATAGACATATTCATAATTTCATATATAACTTCAATGATTGTTTTGACACAAGCTAGCCTGCCAGTCTTCCGGCTTATGAGATTTACTTATAATCTTTTAAAACAACACTATGGGGACAAAGCATACATGATCAAGGTGTCTAGTGGTACTCATATTGAAGAAAAAATAAATAAAGAGACTTTTGATTCAGCCATTAAGGCAGAACAAATAAAGAGACTATTAGGTATCAGATGCGTGTAAAGTTAACAAATAATCTATACTTTCATGATCAACCAGACTAACTTAACACGCGAACAAGATTTCTATCATACAAAGTAAGTATTCATCGAACAAAAATCGCAAGAAGTTGGTTCTACTTCTGTACATTTATACTTTTTCTTCATCACAAATGGTACTCATATTTTACATGACACTAGTGAAAATTAGCACTTCAACTAAAAAGAGTGCTGCATATATAAATATATATCTCTTCTATGTATGAGCACCAAATATATCCATCAAACCGAGCTTTTCCCAATACTGAATTGCTAACCAACTCACAAAAGAAAAATATGCAACAAGAAAACAGCCTCGCTTCAGTCGGATTAAATAGACATCCCTTACCCATAACATGCCAACAACGCGAGACTTGAGAAGATATAGCATTCTACCAAACGCAATGGTGATCACCGAAGTCAAGAAACCGCTAATAACCCCAGCCATGGCTTCCCATCTCAAGTACCTGCCTCGCCCTTTGCCCGTTCGAGTAAACCAAGTCTTTAACATGTCCGTTGACCTGCAATATTGAAGGAAAATCTATGCTTTAAATGTTTGTTTCCTTAATACTCTTTCTCCCATGCAGTTATTCAGGTTAAAAGTGATGAATAAACAAAAAGTTGCAACTTTTTATACATTTAACTCAATACAGATCGCATGAGCCGTATAGGAGCATTTGCCCAAGGTTGATTTTAATGCATACAACATCCTAAAGCGGTTTATTAAGAAACTCGAATTGTTATTTTTAACGGTGTATTATATGTAGTCATATATAATACCTTAACTATTTTATGAAACTAATGACAGGACAAAGCAAAGTTGATGGGTCAACCCAACCTAGCCCCTGCCTGTTGGATACCATAATAAATATTGCCCGTTTTGCCCATTACCAACCCACCTAGTTTCACACCTGTACTTTTAACTAATTCTTTGGTATACACATGTCAACAGCTAAATGTACAACTTTACCAAAAATGGAAGGAGGAAAAACTAATTGACATAACTCCACCCCTCAGCACAACCTGACCTATAGACGTAGATGTGAAGTAAAGTTCGGAAAGAACTTGCTTGATAAATAACAAATGCTTGCAGCAAAAACACTTCCAAACACATTCATATGAATTCATGTACACACACGAGTACCTCAAAAAGTAGAGAAGGCTAGAACTTCTACATATATATCCAACAGAAATAGATTGTGTCGAGAGAAAGTTGGATAGTATATTATAGATAGCTGGTTAACTTACAGGATACGATAGCGCTTAAGCATCTCCGTCATTGATGGGTGGTCAGCTTGACAATTAAAAAGCTCATCATAATATAAGTTTAGTTTGGAAATGCCCAGAGTATACCAGCAATCATAAGTTTCATTCACCTATGAAATACATAATAAATAGTTAGATGGAAGTACTATTACAACCTAGAGAATTCAAGGTTCAAAAATCATGTGAGATAATACATCACTGAGAAGAGGATATTACCTTGAATCTATCTTTAGCCATCCATGCAGAATTAAAAGTGGGTCTGCAATCAACCGGAAGTGCCTCGTTAGGAGCTTCAGCAAATGCAGTATGAGGATGACCAGAGTGATCTGTATATTCAACCTGGCAGGACAAAAGAAACAAAAATATTATTTAAATCACTATCCTTTTATTATAGATAAGTAAAGTATTGAACATAAAGTCCATGAGTAAAAAGATCGTATCAGGTTATTTAAGCTACTATTATTTAAAAAACTATCCTTTTATATAGATAAAATCTATGTTTTATATGATATGTAACGTGCAAACAATAGCAACGAAGACAAAATCTGGTCACTGATATACAATATGTACACTATAGTTTAACGGCAAGTAAACTCCCTTATTCTTGAAAATGTAATGCAACCATATAGAAGAGTTTGAAAAATATACCTCAAATACAGAAGCCCAATAATAATCATAGTGGCATCTGAATTTCTTCTTTTCGGATGGGTAAAACACATGCTTTGCTTTATAATTTAGTAGTCCAAGCTCACAGACTTTTGCTGACTTAAGATCTACACCTACAAGAAACCTAAGATATGTCATGGGATTTCACAAATCAAAAACGTCAAAGGTATATAAGGTATATTAATATGGGAATTATGAAACTACAAACCATGTAGAACACTATAACCACATAATTTAAGCGAATACAGACACTCCCCAGTCCCAAACCTAGAGACATGTCCTTACATTTGTGATCAAACATGGTTTTGTAGACCCATACATAAAACAACTTAAGCAATGTTTTGAAGTGAAAAAAGAAGATTATGCAAACTAAAAACCATAACCAATGATCATGCACAGAAGATATAAGCTTTAGACTACTATGTGTAACAGGATGAGAACTGATATAGCATATAATATACACATATACACACTTTCTACTGTAATAATCAGCCAAAACACAGGTGCTGAATGCTTAGAATTATATTTAGTGGATAAATGCTAGAACAGCTGCTTTGAGATTTCACGTGTTCACTTCACCAGTTATATCACCTATAATTGGAAGGTGGAAGCTACTATGTCACTATTATTTCACGTTTAAGTAATATATTCAGTTCAAAAGGCTTATACAAAGCCAGGTTATTACAACACACACAATAGCTTGAATTCAATAGAATTTGCAACAATCTAATAAAAGAAACCAACATAAACATTGCATTAGGTTTACTTTTGATTTTCTATTACACGTAATAATGTTTGACAGTATACCCCCCTTTAAAACATTCAACTTCAGTGCAATAAAAGCAAAACAACGTATTTATCTACTGCAGGTAGATTCATCAGCTAAAGTATCTCAACTAGCATTGTAGCAATTTCCCTCAAGATGTCAAAAAACAACAACTCTGTAATCAGTAAGCTCAAATAATAGTCACACATAAATGATTAACCTCATGGCTTTCTGCATAGCAGTAACAACAACGTTTAGGCGCAAAATTAATACGGAGTAGATGCAAAACTTTACATATTTAGAGCCTTGTGAAAGCCAATACAAATACTCCATCTAATATATTGCTTACAGTTTTGTAATCTCTATTTATTGCAGAACCTAAAATTGATACAAACAGTATTAATTTTGTACCAAACAGACGTTATTAACTTAATCTGATAGCTACAATCACACAAAAACTAACAGATATTAGGTAACAATAAATTCAGCTCCATTCAAGTGATAGGAACATATAAACCCTAACTTTCAACATCATATTCAAATCAATATATATAACTTACTGCTTGATACTATTTTGCACTGGCAGGGGACAGAAATTGGATACGAAATCGATATATTACTGATGAAAACTGCTAAAATTACAATTGTAATAGCAACTAAAAATAAGAAAATAAAAGGAAATAAAAAGGCGATTGAGCAACGGAGCAATAAGTAAACGGTGGAAACCCTAGATACATCCTCAATACGCTCCGGTAAATTCATGGTTTATGGAAGAGAATCCGATCACCAGAAAATGACGGAATTTGGTTTCTGAATTGGACGGACAGTTATCCGGCACGGATTGTGATTGTAGTACCCACGTGAATTTGAGTGGTACCGCCGTTGTCCATTTTGGAATTTTATGGTTTTTTACACTACTGGTCCCTCTATTGTTTTGTAACCATTATTAAAGTACGGAGTATTAAGTATTTGGAACAAGTTGATGGAAAGATTATCAAATCTATTTCGAAAAGGAAAAAAATCACTCTTGCGGCGGAAAAATTAGGTTGTAGTAAGTTGATGGAACATTTATCTTTGTGTTGTACTTGTTGTAAATTAACAATATTGTATATATTATTAATTACTATATCACCTATCATGTACAGTACATTATTCACTATAAATAAGAGGTGTAAGCTACCATATTTAGCACACCATCTATTGAATAAAATAGTTTTGCTCTCTACTTCAATCTTCTTTAATAATTGTAGTACCATTGTCAAGAACCAAACCACTAAAGGTAGTTATAAGCCTACTGAATTATAACACGTTATCAGCACGAAGTGCTCCGTATAATCAAGGTAATAAAAAAAAATTCTTTAACGATATCTTCTATTATTTATTAGTAAGGTAAATATTATTATCATCATAACTAACATTTATATTTATGTTATATATGGTCGGTTATACCGCCTGAATTATATTTCTGTAATCTAACTTTTATTAACTTCATTAACATTTATATTTATGTTATATATGGTCGGTTATACCGCCTGAATTCTATTTCTGTAATCTAACTTTTATTAACTTCATTAACATTTATATTTATGTTATATATGGTCGGTTATACCGCATGAATTATATTTCTAACTCTTATTAACTTCACTAACATTTATATTTATGTTATCTAACATTTATGATTATTTATGCAATTAATCATTATTTATTTCATGCATATTAATGTTTATTCTTAAATTTATTATTTATGCATAATATGTTTATTCTCTTAATATTCGTATTTATACTAAACATATTTATACTAAATGTATTTTATAGTAATCATATTTATACTAATAAAATTCTTTTATTAAAATGATTATTAATATAACGAGTACATAACATTCGTTAACGTCAACTAACGACGTTACAACGGTCATATATACATAACGGTTGTTAACGTCAACTGACGACGTTACAACGACTATATTTTTCAAATATAAAATAAACATCTCCGTTTTCACATTTTCACAAATCAATCTTCATTTTCTCAGATTATCATTCTCAAAAAGTTTTTGTAAAGATGATTCACACAAGGATGATTTTTCCTATTGTATTGGTCATATTAACTATCATCATTGTTGCTAATATACCACCGGGTGAACCTATATTCTATCCTGCCCTAGTGGTTTTGTTATTTGTAATCATACCATTATTCTGTTGTTTGCTACTGTTGTTAGAAATTGATTATGATTATAATTTATGTTGTTCATCTTTCTGAAAATAGAAAATGTCAAACTTATCAAAGCTTGAGTTTGATGCTTTAGACGTATCGGGAACAAACTACACATCATGGGTCATGGATGTAGAAATAAATCTTGGATCATTGGGTATTCTAGAAACTTTAAAAGAAAACAATACTTGTTCTGATCAAGATAAATTAAAATCAATTGCTTTTATTCGCAAACATATTGATATCACCTTAAAACATATGTATCTCACTATCAAAGATCCACATGTTTTATGGGAAAGTATCAAGAGTAGATTCGATAATCAAAAGGAAATATTACTCCCAGCTGCGAGGGAAGAATGGAGAAATCTAAGGTTCCAAGACTTTAAAAAGGTAAGTGAATACAGCTCGGCCATGTTCAAGATCCGTTCAAAGCTTCAATTCTGTGGCCAAGAAATAAGTGATGCTGATATGATGGAGACAACTTTCTCCACAATGAATTCTGCAAACATTACTATACAAGAAAATTTAAGATTGCAGAATTACAAAACTTTTTCAAAACTTCAAACTTATCTCTTAGTTGCAGAAGTGAATAAAGAATTACTGATGAAGAATCAAGAATCTCGTCCTACGGGTGCGCTAGCATTTCCTGAAGCTAATGCTATTAACAATAATAATAATAAAAAAAGAAATGCACCTGGACGAGGACGTGGGCGAGGTCGTGGTCATATTGGCCAAAACCATCATCATGGAAATTACCATAACAATAATAAAAATCATAACTATGTTCGAAATCACCCTTATGGTAATGGTCGTGGTGGTGGTGGTGGTCGTAATGGTTACGGTGGTCGTGGTCATGGACAAAGAAATAATAATCCACAAAATTATAAATTTCAACTACCATACTATCCCACAAATCATAATGTTGAAGGAAGCTCTTCAAAGAATATTGAAGATTCTTGTTATCGATGTGGTAAAATTGGACATTGGTCTAAAAACTGTCGAACAAATCAATATTCTGTTAATCAATATCAAGAATCCCTAAAGGGAAAAGGAAAAGAGGCAAACCTTGTGGATGACCTTGATACAAAAATCACTGAGCCAACAAGTGACTACTTTAATGAATAAATTTCCTATTATATGTCCATATCAAATAAATGGATGTAGATTTTCGATCTATACCATATCTACTTTACTATATGTTTCCTTATTATGTACTTTCATTTATAACATATTTTGAATGTAATATATTGATGAATTATGTACTCATTATTTGTTTCTCATATTTTGAAGTTCATGATGTACACTACTTGTGACGACCCGGATATTTCCGACCAAATTTAAACTTAATCTTTATATTATTTCGACACGATAAGCAAAGTCTGTAATATTAGTCTCAAGAATTTTGGAACTATATTCATATAATTAATTACCCTTTTGACTGTGCCTGACGATTCACGAACAATTGGTTATAAATAAATGTGTATATATATATATATATAATTATATATAAAAATAAAAATATATGTGTATATATAATAATGAGATATAATAAAATGCCAATTAATCAGTAGAGTTGGATATGTAAAATAATATATAATATAATAAGGTTGTTAATAAGATAAATCTATAGATATGATTTTTATACATAAATATTATTATATGTATATTATAATATATAAAATCTCTAAATAATAAATATTCAATAAAAATTACTATATATGTAATTTCAAGATAAAGTATAAATGTTATAGTAATAATATGAACAATACATTCAGTATTATTAATTATAGTAACATTTGTATTATTAATAATATTATAACTAATACAAACTGCATATATGTATATAAAAATTTTATATATAAATGATGATATTATTATTAATACTATTATTATCATGATCATTAATAATAATAATATTATTATAACTAATGAGATTATTACTATCATTTATATTATTATCATTACTAGTAATTAAAATAGTTAAAATTATCATTTATTGTTAACATTAACATTATCATATTATTATTTGTCAATTATTATTATTATTAGTCTTTATTAAGAATATTATTATTAATAATATTAGTATTAGTATTATTAATATTCATAGTATTAATATAATTATATTAGTCAATTATAAAAAAAATAGGAATTAGATTATTATAAATACAGATATATAATCAGCTATATATAAATACATATACATAATGCTGTATACATATATATACATACATTATACAGATATATACTCCGTATATGTACATTATACAGATACATACTGTTATACAGATATATATATACTCCGAATAACAAACAGAAGCCTGGATTCAGTTTCATATCCTTGTCAAACTATTGTAAATTGATTTTTATGTCATCAGGATCGTACCAATCAGGAAACTTTATCACAGATACAACAAAATCTGTTTGATATCATTTTCATCTTTTTAGTTTTATAAAATTTCTTCTGTCCTTGCGAATAAGAAGTTGTCAACCACTCCACCCTTTAAATGAATCGGATTGTAAGGATATTGATAAAGTCTTGCAATTATCCATCGTCATTATGAATTAAAAACATTAAAACCAACACCCACGAAAACACAAACCCTCTTGCTTTCTCTTCTTTCTCTCTTAATCTTTATCGTAAACTATCAAATTCTGTTACATATCTGCTTCTGTTTATGATTCTGTCGAAAACCAAACAACCCCATAACTCCTTTTATTGCTACTACATCTGAGTTTTTTTTTATTATACTTTGTTAACCGCAAACAAATATTTAATAAAACTCACCAAGATGTTGCTGTGCTACTGCATCGATGTGTTTCTGTTTTGCCATCAAACCCAAAACCAAAACCCTCCTGCTACGAATTGTTGCTACTACTATTCTCTCCCGTGAGTTACCAAACGAACCAACAACCATTACCAACCATCTGCTACACCATAATTTATTGATTTCGTGTATTTCAATAAAAATCAAAACAAAATTCAATGAAACCCATTTGATGATACCGTGATAATAATGAAAAGGAGGAGGGGACAATGAAAGAATGGTGATAATGAATGAATAAAGAATGATGATATAACTTTGTTGGAATTATGTCGATTGCACCCACTATATTATTGATTCGATTTATAAAGTAATGGAAGACAACAGCTGTCTTGAGGATCCCACACCTTTTGATTTATGTCGACGGGTGTTAACACGTACTACAGGCTGGATGAATCAAAATCTTAAACGGGATACAACTTGGACTGCATAATTCGTTAGCTTCCGTTAGGGTTTTACTAATTGGGCTTATTTTAACTAAATTATTGGGCCACTTGAATTTAGGTTATTTGTTGGGCCAGAACTTAAACTATGTATCTGAGAAAAACGAAATTGGTTGATGTTTAGGAATTATTATAGATCATGGCAATTGACAGAATTATAATGATGACGGAAACGTTGCATGATGATGACGATAATCGCAATAAGGTAATGATTGATGATGAAGTAGATGATGATGATTTAGAATGATTAAGAAGAAGAAGAAAAACAATTTAATGATACGGGTTATATATAACCATAACGTGTATTAGTTCAGAAAAATGAAAATAGAAGAGGGGTTGAGTGTGTTTGCGGATGAACGGGAGGTCGTGGGTTCGAGCCCCGGCAGGAATACATTTTTTTTGAGGATTATTATTTTAAGGTAGTATCTTCAAATTACTAATATTATTATCATTAGTATTAATCTTAAATAGTATACTTATTAATATTATCATTATTAATAAGATTTCTATTAGTATAAGTGTTATTATTATTATCACTAAGGATTATTATTATTATTATTAATATTATTACATTTTTTTTAAAAAAAAGTCATTATTATTATTATTATTATTATTATTATTATTATTATTATTATTATTATTATTATTATTATTATTATTATTATTATTATTATTACTATTATTATTATTATCAAGTATTATTATTAAATATTATAACATATTATAAGTATTAATAAAATTATATATAAGAATGTCAATCTTAATATATAACAAAATATATATAAACTTAGTTGATTTATATTATAACGTGTTAAAATGATATAGGTTCGTGAATCCGAGGCCAAACCACACTTGTTCAATGTCGTCATATGTATTTTTACTACAAAATACATTAGGTGAGTTTCATTTGCTCCCTTTTTAATTGCTTTTGCAAAATATATTTTGGGCTGAGAATACATGCGCTGCATTTATAAATGTTTACGAAATAGACACAAGTACTTAAAAATATATTCTACGTTGAGTTGTACCACTGGCATACTTCCCTGTAGCTTGGTAACTACTATTTACATGTGGTATTGTAAACGCGAATCCTGTTGATAGATCTATCGGGCCTGACAACCCCAACCGGACTGGACGACCAGTATTCAACGGTTGCACAGTACTTCGTTTTGTAGGCTACACTTGGTACGGTGTAGAGAGATTTCATAATAAAGGGAATATGCAACGTTGATTAATAGTTAAGTATGGTTACCAAGTGCTCAACCACTTAGAATGCTTTACATACACTTGCGAGTGTATTATGTTTATGATTATGAAATCTTGTGGTCTATTAATATATTAAAAAGATTGTTATGATAAACCTATGAACTCACCAACCTTTGGTTGACACTTTTAAGCATGTTTATTCTCAGGTACGAATTAAGTCTTCCGCTGTGTATTTGCTCATTTTAAGGACATTATTTGGAGTCGATCATCGCAATGGGGCCAAATGTTGATGATTTCATCCAGGTGGATTAGGACGGGTTGTCACAGGTGGTATCAGAGCGGTGGTCTTAGTGAACCAGGTCTTGCATTAGTGTGTCTAACTGATAGTCGCTATGATGCATTAGTGAGTCTGGACTTCGACCTTAGCTGCATATTATAAGTATTGTTTATCATTCCTAGTGAAAAATTTCTTTCTTATTCTTTCTAAGTCTAGAAACGACTTCCTGCACTTATAGTATAGATAGTGTATAGATAAATTCATATCCTAGCGTATCTGCTATTATTACCTTTGCCTGACAGTTTTCGTAGATTCCTCCGTAACTTATGGGATTTTAGTATTATATATGCATCTGTAAATTTTGTATTGCAGGGTACCAATCTATATCCTATAATCTAATTCTTATCAAAAATCCTTCATTTGATCGTACGAAATGGATCCCTCAACCAGTTCGAGTCCCTCAGATTTCGATAGCTATTCCGATAGTTATTCCGACAGCTATTCCGACATGGATGTTCACCTAAGCTCCAAAAGCAGCGTCATCAGAATGAATCCACCAATTCATCTGATGGGTTCGTAGTCGATTTAACCGATGGAGGCGAGAAGAAGGCGATCCTTTCCACCAACCGAATTTACCTCTAGGCGAAGAACCTGAAGCACTTACCTGCGAACCTGTCCGAAACACTATTTTCTCTCTCATTTCTAGAGTATCTCGTCACGATTATATACTATACCAAATTCTAGATCATATTTATCCGCTCGTCCGAACCGACAATCACCCCGGTGTAATAGAAGAAGTCAACGAGCTTCGTGCTCGGGTAGTGGCTTTGGAGAATATGGTGCAAAGATTACAAACACCAGCAGCAGCACCAGCAGCATAACCAGTACCACCATAATCAACGCCAACAGTACCATTACCACCACCAACAACAACAGCATCGCAAACCTCAACTTCACAATCTGTCACACGAACATCAACGTCATACGTACCATAGATACCAAGGAGTACCAACAACAATGAACGATGAAGTATTAATTCATAACTTCATTGAAGAAATATTCTGCGAAGAATATGTGGTTTCTAAAAGTTTTAGAGATTATTTATTCTAGCTCAAACCGAAAATCAAATGAGTTTAATATCATATTAACTCATTAAATCCATGATTACATCTGAAGAAAATATATATGTATATATGTTTTCATAAAGATTGTAATTAAAATTTCTTTTGTACAAACTGTTAATGGTGAAAATATTTTAACGGGTAGGTAATACCCGAGGAATATTTAGATTTCACGTTAGTAAGTTACACTGTACATTCTTTCAAATCTGATTCAACAGTCATTTAATATCCTACTTACAACCACCGATATACGTACCCGTTCACCGCAGAATAACCATTTTCATTCAATTTCATATTTGAATTTTGATCTATCAGAATCCAACAAGTGGCATAATGAAGAAAACATTTGACAAAATAAAAATTGTTAGAAACAAATAAATTAAATATGAGAAATTCTATTAAGAATCCACGCTAACAAAATCCTAGCTAACCGTTCCTAGCTAACTGATTACATTTTATTTATCGCAGATTATTTATCGCAATTTAATTATCGCAATTTTATTTATCGTCATTTAATTTCTGTTATTTACTTTAAGCACTTTATTTATCGTCATTTAATTTCTGTTATTTATTTTACACACTTTAAATATCGGGACACGTATACAAGGTTTTGACATATCATATCGACGCATCTATATATATTATTTGGAATAACCATAGACACTCTATATGCAGTAATACTGGAGTTAGCTATACAGGGTTGAGGTTGATTCTACAATAATATATATAGTTTGAGTTGTGATCGAGTCTGAGACATGTACACGGGTCACGATACATATTAATTACTTCGAATATTATATATTTAACTATATATGAATTATTAGACTGTTAACTGTGGACTATCGACTGTGGACTAATAACATTGGACAATTAAAATGAATTAAACTATTGATTATAACATATAAAACTAAACATTTCTTCAAGTTTGCCACTTGATTTCATCTTAAACCTCATTTGTATCTTGACATTTACAAACTGCGTTCAAACCTTTCATGATTCTTGAAAACACCGCAGTCTAGAGGATGAACCAACCGCATTTCATCTGCGGAAGGAAAGATTTATGCATATAGTTATGCACCTGAAAATACTCAGAACCTGAGTAAACATTTAAAACATATCTGTGCTAGCTCCGCTGGCATTGTTACTACCGAAAATAACAATGAAATTCCTTTTCAAATTAACCACTTTTATCACAGCTCCAACAAATCAACTTCGACTCTTCATTCAAAACAACCTTATTATAACCTTGATATGTATGCATGCTCTTTATTGTTACAGGGGAAACCTTTCATATACCATCATATTACCATCAGCATTTAATCATCTCAAAACACAATTCTCCGGAAAACACCTCGATTTGATAACCGATGATCCAGATCCGTTAACTTTGAAAATGCTGATGAAGCAGCGAAAGCTATAGATGGTCTTAATGGCCAAAAGCTTGACAATAAGAATGGTATGTCGGGAAAGCTCAGAAAATTTGGAACTGAAAAATGGATTGAGCTAACCATAAAGGAAACCAAGGAGAAATACAAGTAACATACCCTAAATTCATAGAACCCAGATAAATCTGGATTCGATGAAATCTTTAGAGAATATTTTGCTCCGTACCCACGTTAAAATCTTGCGGAAAATTTTCTCCATCAATTTTTGGACTTAGAAATTCCAAAAATATCATCATAAATATCTTCGATATTTCTGAGGATATTTTCATGAATATTCTTATCCAAATTATCTACCTCTTCGTGTTTTCAGAATTTCATTATATTGAAAACTTCTGTAAAATTTAAGTATAAATTATGAATATTATTTAAGTAATGTTGGGAACTGATGCATGAGTTAGTATAATATAATGACACTTGATCAACGTGATTATATTACAGTAAGTCATGCTGAGTTTCTAATGAAACGTGATGATTCACAGATCATAACGTCATCATGTGCCATGTTACATAACTCTTTCATTCTACTTAACTCCTGAATAAATCAAGAAAATGTATTCTTGATGGTTCTATCTTCTGTGATATTGATAAATTTGAAAATCAAATCGTGCTATTACGTTCCTTTCTGCTTAGAACATTATAATCATTCGAAACTCTATATCTATAAATTCTGGCCCATTATTCGCTTGACTTGAAGTCGGGAAGAGAAAAACAAAAGCATAAAGCTTTGAAATATAAGGAAGAATATAAAGTCCGATAACAACACATAAATTACAAACCGTGTATATCAATGTTTATCGCAATATAAAGACACGGGAGAATTAAAAACATTGTAATCCCAAGGGCGAAGTAGAAGAAAGCAGATTCCTCTAGTGGAAGTTGAAAAAGGAGAATGATTGTTGCGATAGTAAGGATGAGGACAAAGATCAGAACTGGATTAAGCATTTTCAGAATATTTGGATGTATGAAGCAAGAAGGAAAGTATAGGAATGGTGAGAATAATGGAACGGAAGAGTTTAATTTATAATGGAAATATAGGCAGAGTAATCGAGGCAGATCATCGTATTTAATTATAGAGATCTTAATTTCCTTATTCGCCGAAGAAGCAAATCTTCTAGATTTCGAAGATTTTCTTTAATCCCTTGAATTCCGGAATTCAATCAAGACAATGTCAAAAGTTAAGACGCACCTTACTTTCTAATTCAACCCATCTACGTCAAAAGATATGACAAAACTTACTTTTCTCATTTCACACTTTTGTGATAGTTGCATTTGTACCCTCCGAATGATCGAATTGTTTTACCCATATTACTTAATAATAATAGAACTCTATTTATCAACTCATATTCGTTATGAAAACATTTTTATTGTTAGCCATGACCATCTCACTCAATTTTTGGGATGAAATTTCTTTAACGGGTAGGTACTGTGACGACCCGGATATTTCCGACTAAATTTAAACTTAATCTTTATATTATTTCGACACGATAAGCAAAGTCTGTAATATTAGTCTCAAGAATTTTGGAACTATATTCATATAATTAATTACCCTTTTGAATGTGCCTGACGATTCACGAACAATTGGTTATAAATAAATGTGTGTGTGTATATATATATATATATATATATATATATATATCTATATATATATATATATCTATATATATAAAATTATATATAAAAATAAAAATATATGTGTATATATAATAATGAGATATAATAAAATGCCAATTAATCAGTAGAGTTGGATATGTAAAATAATATATAATATAATAAGGTTGTTAATAAGATAAATCTATAGATATGATTTTTATACATAAATATTATTATATGTATATTATAATATATAAAATCTCTAAATAATAAATATTCAATAAAAATTACTATATATGTAATTTCAAGATAAAGTATAAATGTTATAGTAATAATAGGAATAATACATTCAGTATTATTAATTATAGTAACATTTGTATTATTAATAATATTATAACTAATACAAACTGCATATATGTATATAAAAATTTTATATATAAATGATGATATTATTATTAATACTATTATTATCATGATCATTAATAATAATATTATTATTATAACTAATGAGATTATTACTATCATTTATATTATTATCATTACTAGTAATTAAAATAGTTAAAATTATCATTTATTGTTAACATTAACATTATCATATTATTATTTGTCAATTATTATTATTATTAGTCTTTATTAAGAATATTATTATTAATAATATTAGTATTAGTATTATTAATATTCATAGTATTAATATAATTATATTAGTCAATTATAGAAAAATAGGAATTGGATTATTATAAATACAGATATATAATCAGCTATATATAAATACATATACATAATACTGTATACATATATATACATACATTATACAGATATATACTCCGTATATGTATATTATACAGATACATACTGTTATACAGATATATATATACTCCGAATAACAAACAGAAGTCTGGATTCAGTTTCATATCCTTGTCAAACTATTGTAAATTGATTTTTATGTCATCAGGATCGTACCAATCAGGAAACTTTATCACAGATGCAACAAAATCTGTTTGATATCATTTTCATCTTTTTAGTTTTATAAAATTTCTTCTGTCTTTGCGAATAAGAAGTTGTCAACCACTCCACCCTTTAAATGAATCGGATTGTAAGGATATTGATAAAGTCTTGCAATTATCCATCGTCATTATGAATTAAAAACATTAAAACCAACACCCACGAAAACACAAACCCTCTTGCTCTCTCTTCTTTCTCTCTTAATCTCTATCGTAAACTATCAAATTCTGTTACATATCTGCTTCTGTTTATGATTCTGTCGAAAACCAAACAACCCCATAACTCCTGTTATTGCTACTACATCTGAGTTTTTTTTTATTATACTTTGTTAACCGCAAACAAATATTTAATAAAACTCACCAAGATGTTGCTGTGCTACTGCATCGATGTGTTTCTGTTTTGCCATCAAACCCAAAACCAAAACCCTCCTGCTACGAATTGTTGCTACTACTATTCTCTCCCGTGAGTTACCAAACGAACCAACAACCATTACCAACCATCTGCTACACCATAATTTATTGATTTCGTGTATTTCAATAAAAATCAAAACAAAATTCAATGAAACCCATTTGATGATACCGTGATAATAATGAAAAGGAGGAGGGGACAATGAAAGAATGGTGATAATGAATGAATAAAGAATGATGATATAACTTTGTTGGAATTATGTCGATTGCACCCACTATATTATTGATTCGATTTATAAAGTAATGGAAGACAACAGCTGTCTTGAGGATCCCACACCTTTTGATTTATGTCGACGGGTGTTAACACGTACTACAGGCTGGATGAATCAAAATCTTAAACGGGATACAACTTGGACTGCATAATTCGTTAGCTTCCGTTGGGGTTTTACTAATTGGGCTTATTTTAACTAAATTATTGGGCCACTTGAATTTAGGTTATTTGTTGGGCCAGAACTTAAACTATGTATCTGAGAAAAATGAAATTGGTTGATGTTTAGGAATTATTATAGATCATGGCAATTGACAGAATTATAATGATGACGGAAACGTTGCATGATGATGACGATAATCGCAATAAGGTAATGATTGATGATGAAGTAGATGATGATGATTTAGAATGATTAAGAAGAAGAAGAAAAACAATTTAATGATACGGGTTATATATAACCATAACGTGTATTAGTTCAGAAAAATGAAAATAGAAGAGGGGTTGAGTGTGTTTGCGGATGAACGAGAGGTCGTGGGTTCGAGCCCCAGCAGAAATACATTTTTTTGAGGATTATTATTTTAAGGTAGTATCTTCAAGATTATTATTATCATTACTAATATTATTATCATTAGTATTAATCTTAAATAGTATACTTATTAATATTATCATTATTAATAAGATTTCTATTAGTATAAGTGTTATTATTATTATCATTAAGGATTATTATTATTATTATTATTAATATTATCACATTTTTTTAAAAAAAAGTCATTATTATTATTATTATTATTATTATTATTATTATTATTATTATTATTACTATTATTATTATTATTATCAAGTATTATTATTAAATATTATAACATATTATAAGTATTAATAAAATTATATATAAGAATGTCAATCTTAATATATAACAAAATATATATAAACTTAGTTGATTTATATTATAACGTGTTAAAATGATATAGGTTCGTGAATCCGAGGCCAAACCACACTTGTTCAATGTCGTCATATGTATTTTTACTACAAAATACATTAGGTGAGTTTCATTTGCTCCCTTTTTAATTGCTTTTGCATAATATATTTTGGGCTGAGAATACATGCGCTGCTTTTATAAATGTTTACGAAATAGACACAAGTACTTAAAAATATATTCTACGTTGAGTTGTACCACTGGCATACTTCCCTGTAGCTTGGTAACTACTATTTACATGTGGTATTGTAAACGCGAATCCTGTTGATAGATCTATCGGGCCTGACAACCCCAACCGGACTGGACGACCAGTATTCAACGGTTGCACAGTACTTCGTTTTGTAGGCTACACTTGGTACAGTGTAGAGAGATTTCATAATAAAGGAAATATGCGACGTTGATTAATAGTTAAGTATGGTTACCAAGTGCTCAACCACTTAGAATGCTTTACATACACTTGCGAGTGTATTATGTTTATGATTATGAAATCTTGTGGTCTATTAATATATTAAAAAGATTGTTATGATAAACCTATGAACTCACCAACCTTTTGGTTGACACTTTTAAGCATGTTTATTCTCAGGTACGAATTAAGTCTTCCGCTGTGTATTTGCTCATTTTAAGGACATTATTTGGAGTCGATCATCGCAATGGGACCAAATGTTGATGATTTCGACCAGGTGGATTAGGATGGGTCGTCACACTACTGGAGTGCAAAATCAGTCAAATGGTGGGGATCTTTGTATTGCAGACAGTGGTACCACACACACTATACTCAAATCTAAAAAATATTTCACTGATTTTAAAGCAACAGAAGGAACGGTACATACTATATCGGGTCCTGTGGATTTAATAAAAGGAATGGGAAAGGCAAAATTCATGTTACCAAATGGTACAAATTTTCTGGTAAAAAATGCCTTATTTTCTCCCATGTCAAAGAGAAATTTGTTAAGCTTCTCTGACATATACCAAAATGGATATGATTATTAGTCAGTGACTACAGAAAATGATAAATATTTAAGTATCACTGACAAGAAGCATGTGATTGAAAAACTACCAAGACTTAGTTCTGGTTTACATTATACATATATAAATGTACCAGAAACACACATGGTAGTTAATGAAAAGGCATGTGATCCTGTAATGATCAATTTGTGGCATGAAAGATTAGGCCACCCAGGATCAACAATAATGAAAAGAATAATTCAAAATACACATGGACATCCATTGACGGATCAAAAGATCCCTCATGATGCACTTATTCCATGTACATCATGCTCACTTGGAAAATTGATAATAAGGCCATCACCTCTTAAGGTTGAAAAAGAATCACCAATGTTTCTTGAAAGAATTCAAGGTGATATATGTGGACCAATTCATCCGCCATGTGGACCATTCAGATATTTCATGGTCCTAATAGACGCATCTAGTAGATGGTCTCATGTTTGTCTATTATCAAGTCAAAATGTTGCATTTGCAAAATTTCTTGCTCAAATTATTAAATTGAGAGCACATTTCTCTGATTATACTATTAAAAGGGTGAGATTGGATAATGCTGGTGAGTTTACATCTCAAGCATTTAATGATTTTTGTATGTCTATTAGAATTGTTGTTGAACATCCTGTTGCCCATGTGCATACACAAAATGGTTTAGCCGAATCACTAATCAAACGATTGTAGTTAATAGCTAGACCATTGATAATGAGAACAAAACTCCCAGTATCTATATGGGGTCATGCAATTTTACATGCTGCATCATTAATTCGCATTAGACCAAGTGCAAGTCATACATATTCTCCCTTGCAACTTGCATTTGGCCATCAGCCAAATATTTTCCACCTTAGAACATTTGGTTGTGCAGTTTATGTTCCTATCGCACCACCACAACGCACTAAAATGGGTCCTCAAAGAAGGATGGGAATATATGTTGGATATAAAACATCTTCAATCATAAGATATATTGAACCCATGACGGGTGATGTTTTTACAGCACGTTTTGCTGATTGTCACTTTAATGAAACATTGTTCCCTAGATTAGGGGGAGAAATAAAAAATAAAGAAAATGATATTTCATGATGTGAACCTCAATTAATGTATCTTGATCCTCGCACAAAAGAATGCGAGACCGAAGTTCAAAAAATAATGCATATGCAAGAACTTGTGAATAAATTGCCAGATGCATTTACAGATACAAAAAGAGTGACTAAATCATATATACCAGCAGCAAATGCTCCAGCTCGAATTGAAATTCCAAAAGCTGGCAATAATGTCACTCTTGAGTCTTTGCCACGCCAGAAACATGGGAGACAAATTGGTTCCAAAGATAAAAATCCTCGAAAAAGAAAATCAGCTGATAATGAGGTAAAAGAAAGTGTTCAAGAAGAACCACAAAACAATACTCCTTCTGCAGAGGAGATTGATAATGTCAATACAGAATTTTCAATAAATTATGCACATTCAAAAATATTATGGAATCGAAATTAAATGAAAAATTTTGATGAGATATTTTCATATAATGTTGCATATGACATCATGAATGATGATGATGATCCAGAACCAAAATCTCTCATGGAATGTCAAAATAGACATGATTGGGATCATTGGAAAGGAGCAATACGAGCTGAATTTGAATCGCTCAATAAAAGAAAAGTTTTCAGATCTATCATTCTCACACCTAAAGATGTGAAACCTGTGGGATATAGATGGGTTTTTGTGCGAAAAAGAAATGAGAAAAATGAAGTTACAAGGTATAAAGCTAGACTTATAGCTCAAGTTTTTCTCAAAGACCAGGAGTTGATTATGAGGAAACTTATTCTCCTGTTATGGATGCAATTACTTTTAGATACTTAATCAGTCTGGCAGTTTCTAAAAATTTAGAAATGCATCTCATGGATGTTGTGACTGCTTATCTATATGGATCACTTGATAGTGATATATATATATATGAAGATACCTGAAGGATTTAATGTATCAGAAGCAACCAATGCAAAACCCAAAGAAATGTACTCAATCAAGTTACAAAGGTCTTTATATAGGTTGAAACAATCAGGTCGCATGTGGTATAAACGATTAAGTAATTACTTGATAAGCAAAGGGTATACCAATAATCTTATTTGCCCATGTGTTTTCATTAAGAAAACAACATCCGGATATGTGATCATAGCTGTTTATGTTGATGATCTTAACATCATAAGTACAAATAAAGAGATCCATGAAGCCATTCAACTTCTAAAGAAAGAATTTGAAATGAAAGATTTCAGAAAAACCAAGTATTGCCTTGGTTTACAAATTGAGCATATGCCTAATGGTTTACTTGTACATCAAACAACATATATTGAAAAGATTTTAAAACGTTTCAATATAGACAAGGCAAAACCATTAAGTACTCCTATGGTTGTTAGATCACTTAATGTTGACACTGATCCATTTCGTCCCTGTGAAGATCATGAAGATATCCTGGGACCAGAAGTACCATATCTTAGTGCAATTGGAGCTCTTATGTATCTTACAAATTGTACAAGACCTGACATTTCTTTTGCAGTTAATTTGTTGGCAAGGTTCAGCTCAGCTCCTACCAAAAGACACTGAAATAGGATCAAACACATATTTCGATACCTTCGAGGAACTACTGATTTAGGATTATTTTATTCTAACGAATCAAAACAAGATTTGGTTGGTTATGCAGATGCAGGTTACTTATCTGATCCACATAAAGCTAAATCTCAAAATGGATATGTATTCCTAAATGGAGGTACTGCAGTATCATAGCGTTCTCAAAAAACAAACACTTGTTGCAACATCATCAAATCATGCCGAAGTGATTGCATTACATGAAGCTACTCGGGAATGTTTTTGGTTGAGATCAATGACACAACTCATTACTGATTCTTGTGGACTAGAACGCGATAAAAGTCCAACAACTATCTATGAAGATAATGCAGCTTGCATAGCACATATGAAAGAAGGGTATATCAAAAGTGACCGAACAAAACACATACCTCCTAGATTATTCTCATACACTCAAAATCTCATTAAGGACAACCAGATTGAAATGAGATATGTTCAATCCAGCAAAAACTCTGCTGATCTTTCACGAAAGCACTTCCAACTGCTATTTTTAGAACACACGTTCACAATATTGGCATGAGGCATGTTCAAAAGATGTAACAGCTGAGGCGATGCGTACTTGAGGGAGAGTCAACTTTATGCTGCACTCTTTTTCCCTAGCTAAAGTTTTTTCCCACTGGGTTTTCTTTAGCAAGGTTTTTAACGAGGCAGTACTATTGATCTCTAAATAATAATAATAACATTGTCATCCAAGGGGGAGTGTTGTAAATTCAATTATGGCTAACAATATTATATATATTATTACTATATCACCTACCATGTACAGTACATTATTCACTATAAATAAGAGGTGTAAGCTACCATATTTAGCACACCATCTATTGAATAAAATAGTTTTGCTCTCTACTTCAATCTTCTTTAATAATTGTAGTACTATTGTCAAGAACCAAACCACTAAAGGTAGTTATAAGCCTACTGAATTATAACAGTACTTATATTGTTTTTCATTTTTAGATGTCTTATTTTAGTGGGCAAGTAGTCACTAGCGGAGATAGTGAGAGAAGAAGGGTGTTCAGCCTCTCTCAATAGGTCAAATTCCAATGAAATATTAATAATTTATATTTAATTATTTTAGTTAAGTTTCCCTTGATGATTCATCTAAACTAATTATTTGAGTTACCAAATATCCAAACCTGAATACGGAGTGATATTAACTGAAACATATCCTACAAGTTTTTTTTAAATGGCGATATCGACATCGAATGCTCTCATTTGTCACCCAACACCCGTTAGGAGAAAACCTAATTCGCGACGATGTTGGTAGTACCATCGAAGGTTGGGAAAATCCCCCAATAGACCTTCCCAAATCGCATTGTTGTTGGCAGTACCATCAAATATTGGAAACTCTCTGCTTGAAATGAGAATCGAACCTGGTTGGCAATACCCAAGTTAGATCTCTCTTCATACCAGTCAAGACAAACTTCGGTGGTAACATATCATACAAGTTAACCTATCAATTATATTTACATGGGCCATATTAGTTTTGGTACCCCAAATTTTATTGTACCTTTTTTTGTTGCTTTGTAATATTCGTAATTTTTAACTATTGATTTAATGAATATATGAAATTTTTTAATGATTTATTACTTTATAAATAAATAAAAATCATTAAATTTATAGTATTTAATAAATCTTTAAAATGATGATGTCAAAAATAATGATTATTCATGCTTAAAAAAATCAAAATTAAAAAGAAAAATTTTAAGCTCACATGATGTCATTAAAATAATTGATTGTATTTACAAAAAATATTAACATGTTAATTTTATATATATATATATATATATATATATATATATATATATATATATATATATATATATAAACATTAAGTAGAACCTTATGATAAAATACCCTCTGACTATGTGTATAATATTTGAAGCATTATGTACAATCTTATGGTAAAACACCTCATGACCATATGTGTCACGACCCTACTTTTTTCGTTATATTTTTCTGTTAAATATTTAACTTTCATTAACTGGTGTTCTTGCCATGTCATTTTATGTGACTAGATTATATTCCATATAAATAAAATAATATTCCTATGTTATTTATTAAATAAAAAGGATGTGACTATGTGTTAGTACGTTCTTACGTATAACTGGGATATTCGATAATTATTCGTGTTCCAAATCTGAATTCTTTTATATGACATTCCTATGTCATTCGTAATAATAAAATGTTCCTATATTTTATTTCATGAATTATTGTTCCTCTCGCGTATCATAAATCGCGTGATGTTCTACATAATTTAATCGAGTTCTTTTATCATTCGGACCGAGGTTAAAAGGCCAAGTTTTTGAGTTTGGCCAAATTTTCCCAATATAGCCAAATTATTTTCATAGCTCAATGGACTGAACCATTTTCCTTTTTAAAGTGTATTTAACCCATTTTATAATTTAAATAAAATAAAGTGTATAGATAATATCTAGTTTTATAATATATATATATATATATATATATATATATATATATATATATATATATATATATATATATATATATATATATATATATATATATATATATATATATATATATATATATGTATATTTTGGCCGAAAAAGAAAAAAAATATTTAAATTGCTTTCTAATACTCCAAGTATTTCATTTAATTTTGAGATAATATCAAATTAATTTATGATAAGTTTACATTTTATAATAATAATAATAATAATAATAAATATATGGGTCGGTCGATGGTACGGGATATATCCCAAAACTTTTTGTTAAATTTTGATTTTATCACATTTAATTGATTTTATCTCCTCATTATACCAAATCACAAAAAAATCAAAACCTTTTTTCTCTCCCTCTCCTATTTGGTCGACGGTCACCAACACCATCACCATCATTCTCAAACTTTGATCTCATCTTCAAAATCACTCATCTCCATTCAAGTTGATTCACGTTTTCGGGCTCTTTGACATGCGATCTATACATCTATCTTTTACGTTTATTGATTTGAGGTAGTCATAAAATTTTATCTTTTTAAATTCGTCATAATTATGATGTTATTATGCATATATGTATAGTTATAGTGCTTGGATATAATTGTGTTGATGTTTAAATAATTAATATATGTTAAAAACACTATTTTCGGTTAATTATAAGCCAGACAGAACCGAGTTTGATTTTTCGGGAACTGTGCCATGATTTTTTGATGAAACTTTGTTTCTCATCCGTGTTCCTCTCGATGAGTAGTGCGATTTTCATTTAGGATTCGTATTAAACGGACGTATGGAACTCAAGATATGAATTTTTGAAGTTTATATCAATTAAATATATAGAATAATTATAGCAGATGTGACCTTGCAATTCGTGACTGATTTTGACTGATTTGACAAGTTCATCATGTCAGGATTGATTTTGCGAATCAAATATATATACAATGCGTTAAAACAGAAGTACAGATTGAATTATATGATTTTACAAGCTTTAATATATATATATATATAATATAAATTCCAAATTTTTTAGATTTTTGCATTGGGTTCCGTGCCTGATATGTAAGTTTATGTTGTAGGGTTCGTTCATACGGTTCTAAGTACGTGAATGACGTATCGAGCGGAATTATAGATTATTTTATATGAATTTTTCTACAAATTAATTAAATGTAGAAGTAAACTAAGTATATAAAAAAAAATTATGGTAAAAGAAATAAATAGTAATATTTATTAATATTGTAAAATACTTTTAATATAAAAATAATTATTAGTAAATAGAAATTCAAACAATATTATTTATTAATAACTAAATTATATAAATTAAATTCATAATTTATTTCTAAATGAATAAATACTTATACTTACTAATAAATAAATACTCATAATATGAATTAATTATTATATACTTATGTTACAAATTAATTATCATTTAATTAATTAAATACTTATGATAAAATTTAAATTAATAATTAACTAATTAAAACTTATGATAATGATTAATTTAATTTCTTATAACATGATTTAATTAATGAAACACTTATGATATAATATTTAAAATAAGATAACTTATGTTATAATTCATATTTCATAATTAATATAAAACACTTACATTATAACAAATATTTAAATCATTAATTGAATAGTTATATTATATACAATCATATCATTTAAATTTATTATAACTTAATTCATTTAATATAAGTAAACTTGCAATGTAACTTATATTATATCAAATAATATTATAATAAGTAATAACGAAATAATGATACATAAGACATCAAAGTTGACTTAGGTTGACTAGAGTTGACTTTTAGTTGACTTTCTCATTTGACTTTTGTTTGACTTGAGTTGACTTTTCAAATAAGGAAACCTTCTAATATAGAAACCTTCTTAAAATAGAAACTTTCCTAAAATAGAACCTTTTCCAAAATAGAAACTTGAAAAAATGAAAAGTTGCTAAAAATAGAAAATACGCTTAATACTTATTCAAATCTTTTGTTACATAATTCCAAAGCCACTTCAAGCACTAGGGCTATCATACATTGACTTGACCTAAGTTAGTTTATATCTTCACATACTTTTATTAATTAGGTTGAAGTCTAGATCATCTATGATATGTGTTATTCTTCCATCTGTGGTTTATTTACAGTGCATTCTAAGGTGAGTTGTAGTCCCATTTTTATATTATTCTAAATCTGTTTGGGATGAGAATACATGCTTTTCGTTTTTACATGTTAGACACAAGTAATCAAAAATAGTAAATTATTCATTTGTGAGTTGAACAAAAATATACCTTAGCTTGGTAACTTGTAACTACGGACTCTGCACTGTAGGCGCGAATCCTGTTGATAGATCTATCGGGCTTGACCGCCCCATTCTTTCCTAGTCACGTTAGTTTTCAAGGGAATGTTTAGTACTTCGTAGAAGATACACCCGTTCAGTGTATGGTCTATAAAAGGGTAGATAAACCGAGTTAAGTTGGGTTGCCAAGTGCTCACGGGATAGATGTAATAATATTTTTAAGACGTTTCTCAACATTAAATCTTGTGGTCTAATTATATTCAAATTGTTATATTAAACATGTATTTCACCAACATTTTTATGTTGACAGTTTACTCGCATGTTTTATTTTTAGGTGATGATTGATTATTTACTTCCGCTGGCTAGAGATTCTGCATGCTGTGTCGCAGGTTTTTATTTAAACATTTATCAATATTGCATTCAGTTTTTTATACACTCTATTTCTATAGTTGTTTTTTTGGCAAAAATATTAATATGTATATAAATAATAGAACCGAGGTTCCGGTGGAACAACATTGAACAGATCATAACGATCTCTAGTGAGCGTACACGGTCACATACGACCAAAACTCAGTGACACAAATAATGTTCGTTCTAAACAATATGAATGACACATTAACACTATAGGAATTACAAATGAAATGTCAAACAAACAAAATCCACCAAACCTAAGCCTAAAACACAAACACATAACCCGAACCCGAATCCAACACCACATCTTCACTCCTCAAAAGCCGCCAATCCAAAGCACTCACCGGGTAACCCAAGCACACCTAACCTGAGGTCTATTTACCGAAGTCAACATAGTCAACAACGCCGACATCAACATCAAGCCCACAAAAGGCCCGACGAAATGGAATGAAAGATCTGAACAAGCAGCAACATAAGAGTACCAAATGCAAAATCAAACCATAAAGGAGTTGTTGGTTAACATTTTAGGTCAACATTTATTACATTCGAATTGTCTTTAAAACTTGCAAATGTTTGGATTTTCTTTTTGGGAAATCTCTTTTCAATAAATGAATGCAATGTTTGTTTAAAATATTCATATAGAGTTATAGATCAGGGATATGCTAGGCGTAAAGGGCACGTAGGCGGTGAATCGGGTTGAAAGTGAAAGTTGCCAAAAGCCTTTTCTCTATCTTTCAGCAACTGAACGGGTCAGCAACCTTCGAAAAAGTCTTTATTTGATGAGTAACTGAGAACAGAGGAGAAATAAGACGACTCTTTCTTGTAGATCGAGTGTGCTGAGGGAAATTCAAAGGCGGATCGATCAGGCTGAAGCTATTGTAGCATCTCAACCTTATCTTCCAGCCAAAATTCATCTATGTATCACCGGCCAAGTAAGCATTGGTCGTTAAGGGTTAATTTTACGGGATGTTCAGTTGGTATTAGAGCTTTGATTGTAGGGAACTAGGCGGTCTTAATGTGGTTAACTTGTGTCAATAGGGTGCATTAGAGTCTAGTCTACTGCCCAACCTTCTATTGTTATAGCATTATTATGTGTTATATGTTTATTAATGGATTAATTGTAAGATATATCCTTATTATTCTTCATCCTCTATATATTTTTGATTTCTTTATTATTCTTCATCTTCTATATATTTTTGATTTCTTTGTAACAGATGTCGAAGGTCTGAGATTCTACTCCTTCTTCTTCTTCTTTTAGGCGTATGCCAGCACTTGACGAACTGGTGCACTACTATTCCAGGACGGTGGCTCACACACAACAAAGCTTCACCTTGGAGAGCCGGGTGGACGCGCTTAGTGACGTACTTTGGATCATACCCGATCCTGACAGGGTTAGAGACTTAGAGAGGACGGTGTCCCAGTTGGAGAGCGCTAGGTACGAGCTTGAGTATGGGTTCAAGCGGCTCGAGACGATGTTCTACGACATCAAGGCTGAATTGGCGATGACCAAAGCAGAGCTGCAAGGGTTTAAAGTTCGAGAGATGTTACGTGATGGCCCAACTCACTTCACGAGGTCCAAAAAGAAGTGAACCATTGGATGAGATGATGCGTTATTTTATATTATAGACTTATGTCCATTATGTATTCTTACTTATGAATTATTTATTGGTTATTACCGGGATCCTATTTTGACTATTTACATTTCATTTATGGATGATTAATTTCTATTTATGTCACCTTCTTATATATCATTATCATGTTATATATTGCATATGAATGTGATTATTATCGTGTTATATTAAATGTTTATGTGATTCTTGTCATGCAAAATGTTATATGTGGAATATGGTCCTCATCATATTACGTACGCATTATAAAGTTATTATTCGATAACTATCATAACTATTATGTTATTATTATTTAACTATTATCATAGTTGTAATCTTTGTTTCTATACCTATTCTATATTCTAATCATAACACTAATATTATCCTTAATACTAACGACATCGTTATCCTGTTTTGAAGATCATGCCTCCTCGTGAATCTACCGAAGCTCGCTTTCAGAGAATCTACCGAAGATCATGCCTCCTCGTTATTCTGCAGGTGGAATTGTATCCCTATTACTCGGTATGATTTACAACTAATTGATAGATATGTGAGGAGAGAGAATGTGAGGGGTGAGAGAAAGTTCTTGGAAGGTGGCATGCACAGGATGCGAAATGGGTACAACGATGGACTACAATATCGATTAACAAGGCTTTTTGGAATCTAATTAACTTCGTTCATGTTTTTTCAATTTTTCGGAAAACTGGAATGTTAAAGATCTATGGAAGAGATATAAACCTTTTGGAGATATTCGTGATATCTATTTAGCAGCAAAATGGATAAAGAACGGTGACCAGTTTGCATTTGTGAGATTTGGCAATGTCAGGTATGTTGATGATCTACTCGCCAAACTTGAGAAGATCACTTTCAGTGGTTTACCTATCCGAATCTTCAAAGCAAAAGATAGACAAGGTATTGATGCAAACATAGGAAAGTAGCCTATGCAAAGATCCTTCTACAATGAACAACAACATAAGTTTGGTAATGCATATAGGGATGAAAGAAGATTCTCTGACGTTGCAAGACCCCACTAGGAAGATCTCAGGGAAAAATCAAACGTTAGGAAGCAGGAAGACTTAAGGGAAAAATTAAACAAACAGAAGCATGAAGATCTAAGATCAAAAATATTAAACATGAGAGTAGAGAAGAAGAAGAAGATGAATGGACATTGTTCGTTGAATGTGGATTAATGTACTAAACGATAAACTTATGTATGATTAACCAAATTGTGATTAACCAAAGAATATGTTTTGACGATGACACATACATATGCATAAGTGATGACTGACATCTTAACATAAAACACGCAAGGTCACTAATCCATACTTTATCTTGTAAACGACCAAGTCAAACATAGGTTAAAGAATGAATTTAAAACTTCAGCTAAACACACGGTCAAGGTACAGTCGATCGCATAGTCAACCGTGAAAACCCAAACTGAATTGCAACGCAGTTTTGTGAAAACAAGTTGCATGGTCGCCACCACGGTCAACCGCAGTGCGACCGTAGTTTTCTCTGTTACCATTTTCGACCAAATAAAGTTTGACTAGTTCCCGACATCTATAATTCATGAAACCTTTCTCAACATGCTTAGAATAGATGCCTTCTTCATACTCAACCGAGGTTTGGTCATCAAAACACTAATTGTGATTAATTGCGCATAATGACATCTTAATGACAAATTAACCAAGATTAGGCATAACACATAAGTGTTAATCAACAACTTGTGATCTTAATTCTTATCTAGATATCCTTAGTATGATCATCAAGTACCAACATACTTAAGCCAATGTCACTAGAACAATGATTGCTATTAGAAATGACTTAGTGATTAATTAAGGCTAAATGAGGAACAATGCTCTCAAGATTAACTAGTAATGACTTGTAGTCCTAAAACACACTTAGATACATTTAGGATGGTCACCAAGTCCCAACTAGAGATTGCACTTCCCTTGTGAATGTGTTGGACATTAATGTGTGCTTACACATTAATCATGTAATGTGTCATATTGCACATTAAACTTATTAAGTGATTAAATTATAAGTTATGCAAGTATCTATATGATTGATCCTAGAATAACTATTTCTTACTATGTGAGTATTACTTGCTACTTGCCAATATGCTTAATACTCATAAACTTGTCAACTTGATTAATATGTTTGCTATGTGCTCATTAGTTAGGATTCAAGTAACTAACCTACTCCAATAGATTAAGTGTAAAATGGTTCACAATGAAAGTATAGTCAATTGTCTATTTGATCTAGTCTAAGTAACTAAGGGTATGACTTAACTTTGATGTCTCTACATGCTTCATGATTATCTTATAGAGACATTGTTCAATTAATCTCTAACTAAACTTAAAAAGAACATGACTTGTGATTAATTGAAACTAGGAAGTTAATGACATAGTGACTAGTCTTTAGAATTGAACCAAAGACATTAATGTGACTAACTAAGTCTTGACCAAACTGAAATTTCCCTAAATATCAATCAAGACACTTCTCCAAGAATGTTGGGTTTGCCACTTTTGGAATGATTAGTCACTTTCATGCATTAAGACTAAATCTCACACACTTAATGCATATAGTACTTGTATAGGATGTTTGGTTTTTTTACAGGTGCTAGAAGGAGTAAAGGTGCCAAAATGTGGTGTTCAAATTTGAGTCAAACGGCTATACAACGGATACCTAATTTGGACTGGAGCACGCACGGTCGCACCACGGTCTACAGTGCAGGCAACCGTGTGTCAACGGCTATTTTTGAATCTTACTATAAAAGGCAAACATTTAAGAGCATTTGAAGCTGACCCTCTTGCATATTTCAAAGGCTTATCTCCAGTGATCACAAGTGCATCAATTACTACTCAAATGTGATCAAGCAAGAGAAGATTCTATGATCTTATAGATATAGAATTGAGTAGTTGTAAACTTACTAATCAAAATCATTTATCTTGTGAGTTTACTTAATGTAATGTATATCCTAGTATTGTGTTAGGATCATCATTGCAAAGTGTATAAGTCTTGTAACTTCAATTAGTAGAAGCATAGGCTAGCTTAGTGATCCACTTCCTTAAAGGGACTTAGGAAGTTGATTAATCTTATTTGGAGATTAATACTTGTCCAAGGTGAAGACAAGTTGATCTAGGTTGGAGTTGATCTTTCAAAGGGATAGAAAGATTAGGTTTGTTGTCTACCAAAGAAGTTGAAGACTTGTAAATCGGATCTCCACCGGGTTTGGAGAAAGTGCTTAGTGAAGCAACAAATCCCGATTAGTGTAATCGGGGAGTGGATTAAGGTGGATTAGTTAACATCCACCCGAACCACTATAAATCCTTGTGTCTATGTTCTTTACATTACTTCATTTATCATTTTGAACATATACACTATACACATCAAGTTTAAGTTGAGTTGGTTGATCAAAGTTAAATCGAATTTGGTGATCAATCGAAAAAGTGTTAAAAATGTATTAAGTAACTATTAACCCCCCCTCTAGCTACTTACAATTGGTATCAGAGCGGTTGCTCAAATCATTGCACTACAAACGATCGCGAAAGTGTCTAAATTCGTTTTGTGCAAAAACTTGAGTCAACGATTCTCGGATCAACTCAAACTATGGGATACTTGGAAGAATTGGTGAAAGAAGCACCAATCTTTGATAAGATGAATATTGATGTGTGGAAATTAAGATTTGTGTCTTATCTTAAATCCAAGGATTACTACTTGTGGAGAATAATCAAAGTAGGAAACTTTGTACCACAAGCTAGTTCAAGGCTAGTGAAGTCAACATTTCAAAACAATGATCTTTTGAAACAATTTGATGCAATTTCACTACTTTATGGAATTCTTCCTAGTGAAGAAAGGTTAAAGATAATTTCATGTGAAAGTGCTAAAGAATGTTGGGATTCACTATGTTCTCAAGAAGATTTAAACTCTAGAAATTTAAAGGGTAAAGGAATTGGGAAGGATTTGGAAAAGGTTGGTGATTCTCAAGCAAAAGGGTTGGATGGAAATGAAGACTTTTGCCTCATGAGTTCTTTGAATGATTTGGATCAAGATGGTCAAAGAGAAGAAGAGGTTGAATCTCCATTCATAGAAGATGACGTCTCAAGCATGGATTGCAATGAGGTACATGTATTCTGTCCTTCTAATTATGAAGAATTGTTAGATGATTACAAGACCATTAAATTTGTATATGATAGTAGTCGTGACAAAGTAAAACTTTTGGAGAAAGAATTACACAAAGTTAGACAACTTAACAAAGTTTTAATTGATGAAAATAACACCTTGAAAGGATAACTATTTGTGATTCATCAAGAGATAAATATGAAATGAATATATGTCACGACTCTAGCAAACACAAATCTTGTAATCAAAGTCCATTGTCCATTATTAGAAAAATTGAGAATATGGGAAAAATGGACCAAGCTAGCAATTCCATGGTAGGGATAAGTCAAGGATTGGGTAATCTTAAAATCAATCAAAATCAATGATCAAAATGCTAATGAGAATAACCTTCTCAAAAAGACTTTGTATTAATGAAAGGTTTTTCTTACAAATGCAAAATTGTTTTTGAAAAATGATTTCAAAAGATTAGTGTAGGAAGCTTACTTGCCTTAGGATTGTGTTTTTATGTGAAAATATGTATTGCATGATAAATACTAGATTAATGCATTTTGTGTATACTATATGAATGATTAAATATGAATATATATATATATATATATATATATATATATATATATATATATATATATATATATATATATATATATATATATATATATACACACACACACACACACACATATAGATATAGTATATTACGTGTCATTGATGATTAAACATCGGGAGGATGTAATCATTCAATGTTAGGAAAAGAAAACTTATCCTCAAGTATTCTATAGAACCTAAGAATCGTCAAAACGCATTCGAAGAAAGAAGAAGTGAAGAAACAAGTGATCAGAAGGATCCACGACAACACCACGGCTGACCGTATACACGACCGCAGACTCCTGTCCTGTACGTGTGAAAATATCTGCACGGCTAACACCACGGTCAAACGTGCTTCAACCATGCATGGTCTGATTCTGCTTTAAATTAAACCAAACCCTCACTTTTATTTCTTTTCAACCCACTTCAAAACACACACACCTACACACAACTGAGGAGATCGACCGCACGAAGAAGAACGCTCATTCCTTCAATTTTAATTCCTACTTTCGGTATGATTAATCTATGCTTTCCTAACATTTAATTGTGTTTGTATGATGAATTAGGGTTATGAAGAAACCCTAACTAGAATGAATCAAAACCTAAATTGATGTAAACAATTGAAATTGTTCTTGAAGAACAATTTAGAAACGATTGTGGTAATTATTATTGTATATCTATGCATTAATTTAACTTTGGATAATTCTAGGGTTCATTATACATCTAGGTTATATTTCCATAGAAGCATTGTTCATATGATATGAATGACATTGTTGCAAATTGAGTGTAATAATGTTGAATGTCAAAACATGTGTTGATGATGATTTCAAAAGTCTAGAACACATATAAACTTTGTGAAAATCTTAATCTAGTTGCAAACTCATTGACACTAATGAAGAGTGAAAATGTGAAGAACATTAACAACAAAACGTCTAAGTATTGATGATAATTAAAGTTTGCAAAACTTGTTGCCTACAATTGAATTATGCACTTTGAATTAATTAAAAGTGTCAATGCACAGAAAATGGCAAATCGAGGAGAAAGCTCATCTAACTTTCGTCCATACTAATCAACACTTAACAGAGAAAGAGTGAAAAATCGAACAATAGCAGAAGGAAGGAGAATTGAAGCAGAAGATTTTCCTGAAATGGTGGCAGCTTTCTCAGATTTAAACTGAAATGTATTTCTTGATCTAAATGGACCAATTTATCCATCACTTATTCGAGACTTTTACTCTAGCTTCGTCTATACCAACGGTTCAGTTACCTTTAGGCTAAAAGCTTCAAGAACTACAGTAACACTACAAGATTTTGGAAAACTTCTAGAAGTTCCAGCAAATGGAGAAAGGTTCTTCCACACAGGACATAATCTGACCTATCTTCCTGATTTCATCAATAATGATGATGTTATTCAAACACTGTGTGAAGACAATGCCCCGAGAGGAGAAATTCTCAATCGAGGAGTGTTGAGCAAACACCTGCGAAAGAAGTTCGGAATATGGAACACAGTGATCGACTACAATGTGTACTGTAGAATGGGAAATCGATCACATATTCATGCTGTTCAGATGGCTCTTCTTTAGTGCCTAGAAATGCAAATCCAGTAAACATGACATACTTTATGGCCATACGAATGAGCAATGTGCTAAAGGACTCAACAAGAGCTCTTCCTTATGGAATGCATCTTACGAAGTTATTTGACAAATTAAGGGCAACAGATGACATTCGCATAAATCCAACCTATCAAATATTTAATCGTCATACATTAACATTGATGGGGTGGAATGATGAAGATGACTCTGATGAGATTGAAAGGGTTTATAAAGCCATGACCAACTCTCAAATCAACTTGGAGGATATATCCGATAGTGATGAAGAACAGTTTCCGGATGAAGCTAATGATCCTTTTTATAGCTTGGACCGTGATTCAAAAGCTGAACGAATCTACCTAAATCAAGCTAAAATAAAGAAGTATCAATCCAAGATCAGTCTGCTACTAAAGAAAGCGAAAAAGGCTTTTTCATGTCGGAGTAGTAGCGATGTAAGAAGTGGAAGGTGAAGGAAGTGAGAAAAGTTAAAATGTTGGTTGAATAAACTTGTTTGTATTTGAATATTTCTTGATTAGAATGTGTTTAATTTGAGTTAGTTAATTTATATTTCTGACAGTTCTCACACGGTCAACTACACGGTCGACCACAGCATTGATCGTGTATCGGTCTGACACTTCTTTCTCTCTCTCTCTCTCTTTGAAAAATAAATGCACATTGAACCTCTAAAATCTAGTTGAATCTGTTCTCAAAGTATCATTCATAAACTAGCATACTTGAATATGAACAAAATTCTCAAAAGATTCAATTACTCCAAAAGAGAATGAAAGATTAAATGAAGGTTCATCCTTTTCCCTTTAAATTGAGAAGATTATGATGCAAAACTCACTACTCCATTTCACTCAAAATGAGTCAAGTAAACAACTCTCCCAACAATCCTTTTGTGATTGACTTATCTTCTTCAATTTCTGACTCCTTTGACAATATCTTTCCTAACTCTCAAGAAGAACGAGATGTGGTCAATCGCAACCGACAAATGGTTAGCACTAGACCAATTGTCGAAGGTTGTATGGTCACTATTGAGCACTTTTCAAAAGAACTTCTCGAAAACTTTGCTTACATAAAATGGGATTCATTCCTAACTTTGAAAGGTCCCATTCACTCCACTCTTGTTCGCGAATTCTACGCTAACTATGAATTCACTCCCTCAAATACCATCAAATTCCAGTTGTTTGATAAAGGGTTTTCTATGTCTCTTAAAGACTTTGGAAAATTTATGCATGTTCCTGATGAAGGCGTAGAATGTTTCTCCTATAGTCCATATCTCCTCTGTCTTCCCGAATTTGTCACAAAAGGTGACATCATCAACACCTTTTGTCAAAGGCCTATCAATCACATTGAAATCTAAAGTGATGGTCTTAAGGCAAATCATCTTGCGCCTAAGTTTGACCTTTGGCTCAAAGTCATAAGTCAAAATATCTACTGCAAGGGGGAAACACTATCCACAAACGTTCATGCCTGTGAAGCCTCACTACTCTGGTGTCTCCAACACCGAATTCAAGTCAACATGGCACTATTCATGGCAAAGAGAATGAATGGATTGGTGTACAATGAATCTCTCTGTATTCCCTATGGAGCACACTTAACGAAGCTCTTCACATAACTGTGCATTCGTGACGTACATCCTGTTGGTCTAACCTCCCTCCCGATCAACTATGATTTGGTTTGACATTTTAACGAAGAAACAGAAGGAGAGAACACACCTGCCTGGAGTGTTACGGGATCTGATGATAGTGTGGAAGATGACCAGTTCATTGCACTATTATCCTCCACTCAAATGTCCATCCTTCATCATCAGAATCATCAAACTCACAAGATCCTGCGACACTTTCTGAACAATCTTGTTTGTGGAAAATGCTCATCTCACCCAAGCACATCTCATCCCATGTAGAACAAACTTAGGATTGATCTACTGTACCTTCCATGCATATTTTCATATATGCATCACTATGTTTCGTGCTTACTTTGAGTAAAATGTTTACTTGTTGTGTTTTAATATATATGTTTTTCCAATATGCACAATTTAAGGGGGAGTTTTGTTCTAAGGGCGAGCTTAGTTCTAGGGGGAGCTAACCTTTTTACTTCGACAAAATGGGGAGAAAGATGGATACAAGTGATTGTTAACACTTACGTATTTATAGCAAAATGTCCCTCATCACTTGTATGTTTGTCATCGTCAAAAAGGGGGAGAATGTTGGTTGAATGTGGATTAATGCACTAAACGATAAACTTATGTATGATTAACCAAAGTGTGATTAACCAAAGAATATGTTTTGATGATGACACATACATATGCATAAGTGATGACTGACATCTTAACATAAAACACGCAAGGTAACTAATCCATACTTTATCTTGCAAACGACCAAGTCAAACATAGGTTAAAGAATGAAATTAAAACTACAGCTAAACACACGGTCGAGGTACGGTCGACCGTATTGTCAACCGTGAAAACCCAAACTGAATTGCAACGCAGTTTTGTGAAAATAAGTTGCACGGTCGCCACCACGGTTAACCGCAGTGCGACTGCAGTTTTCTATGTTACCATTTTCGACCAAATAAAGTTTGACTAGTTCCCGACATCTATAATTCATGAAACCTTTCTCAACATGTTTAGAATAGATGGCTTCTTCATACTCAACCGAGGTTTGGTCATAAAAACACTAATTGTGATTAATTGCGCCTAATGACATCTTAATGACAAATTAACCAAGATTAGGATTAACACATAAGTGTTAATCAACAACTTGTGATCTTAATTCTTATCTAGATATCCTTAGTATGATCATCAAGTACCAACACACTTAAGCCAATGTCACTAGAACAATGATTGCTATTAGAAATGACTTAGTGATTAATTAAGGCTAAATGAGGAACAATGCTCTCAAGATTAACTAGTAATGACTTGTAGTCCTAAAACACACTTAGATACATTTAGGATGGTCACCAAGTCCCAACTAGAAATTGCTCTTCCCTTGTGCATGTGTTGGACATTAATATGTGCTTACACATTAATCATGTAATGTGTCATAGTGAACATTAAACTTATTAAGTGCTAAAATTATAAGTTATGCAAGTATTTATATGATTGATCCTAGAATAACTATCTCTTGCTATGTGAGTATTACTTGCTACTTGCCAATATGCTTAATACTCATAAACTTGTCAACTTGATTAATATGTTTGCTATGTGCTCATTAGTTAGGATTCAAGTAACTAACCTACTCCAATAGATTAAGTGTAAAATGGTTCACAATGAAAGCATAGTCAATTGTCTATTTGATCTAGTCTAAGTAACTAAGGGTGATTGTTTATGACTTAACTTTGATGTCTCTACATGCTTTATGATTATCTTATAGAGACATTGTTCAATTAATCTCTAACTAAACTTAAAAAGAACATGACTTGTGATTAATTGAAACTAGGAAGTTAATGACATAGTGACTAGTCTTTAGAATTGAACCAAAGACATTAATGTGACTAACTAAATCTTGACCAAACTGAAATTTCCCTAAATATCAATCAAGACACTTCTCCAAGAATGTTGGGTTTGCCACTTTTGGAATGATTAGTCACTTTCATGCATTAAGACCAAATCTCACACACTTAATGCATATAGTACTTGTATAGGATGTTTGGTTTCTTTTGCAGGTGCTAGAAGGAGTAAAGGTGCAAAAATGTGGTGTTCAAATTTGAGTCAAACGGCTATACAACAGATACCTAATTTGGACTGGAGCACGCACGGTCGCACCACGGTCGACCGTGCAGGCAACCGTGTGTCAACGGCTATTTTTTAAATCTTACTATAAAAGGCAAACATTTAAGAGCATTTGAAGCTGACCCTCTTACATATTTCAAAGGCTTATCTCCAGTGATCACAAGTGCATCAATTACTACTCAAATGTGATCAAGCAAGAGAAGATTCTATGACCTTATAGATATAGAATTGGGTTGTTGTAAACTTACTAATCAAAATCATTTATCTTGTGAGTTTACTTAATGTAATGTATGTCCTAGTATTGTGTTAGGTGTAGTGACCCGAAAAATTTCGACTAATTTTAAAACAAACTCTCGATACGATTTAATATCTTTGACACGATAAGCAAAGTCTGTTAGGTTGAGTCTCAAAAATTATGAACTGTTTCATATATTAAATTGACCTTCGACCATTCCCGACGATTCACGAACAACTATTTGTAAATAGTTACATATATATTTTATATATATATATATATATATATATATATATATATATATATATATATATATAATATATATATAAATATTACTTGTAAATATATAATATTATATTTAGTTGTTTAAAAGAATATAATTAATATATTTATTTACTTAAATTTGTTAATTAAGATTTGATATATATATATATATATATATATATATATATATATATATATATATATATATATATAATTAAGATTTGATATATATATATATATCAAATCTTAATATATATATAATTAAGATTTGATATATATATATATATATATATATATATATATATATCAAATCTTAATTATATATATATATATATATATATATATATATATATATATATATATATATATATATATATATATATATATATATATATATATATATATATATATAGAATGTGTATATTGAAAATGAATGATTTCGAGCCTAATTAGTAAACGTCAGTAACACTCGGTTGACATTTCGTTAGTTTTAATATAGATATATTACATGTTCATGAAGAACTAAAATAAAAGTTGAACTGTAAATCGATTACGAAGATGTTAGATTTGTTAAAAATATTTTTACCTTTTAAAGTTTAAATATTAGTACTCCGTACATATAAATTGGAATAAAAAATAAATAATTATTGAACCTTTTTGATCAGGTTTCAAACAGTTAATGAGTGAAATAATTAAATATATTTAATGTAAAAATTTAGGATTTTTAGGAACACTTTTAAACGTTAACTGTTTAGCAATGGACACGATAAAATACTTCTTGCCAAAACCGTCGGTAGGATACTCCCAAAATCTATGGCTGCTAACTGTACAATTAAATTATTATTAACTGTTTTATATCACACGATCTTAATTGATTGCTTGGTATATATTATTATATCATTATTACTACTTTATTATATATTATACATACTCCTTGTCCTAACATGCTAAGATCACAAACCCATTTACCAGTTTCCTTATTTTCTGTTTTCTCACCAACTCTAATGATAACCACTTCCAAACCACTACAACTAAAACTTCTTATTTTTGTTTCTTGATCAAAACCCGTTTGCTATTATTGCCACTCGCTTGTTCGTTGCTATTATTAATCGAGAAACCCACGACTAAACCATCACCTAATATCACACCATCGAACACCTCATGGTTCCTTTTTAGTGCTTTATTGATTCGAGCTAAAGACCAAACCGGACCCCATCATGAATCGCAACTGCTATTCGGTTTTGATCGAAGACCACCATGAACACCACTCAACCACCATCTTCTCATTTCTGTTTTGCAGCTCAAAACCATCGTGAATTGATTACTATGGCTTCGATATCCACCCCAAAAATCCACACATAACTGCCATCATCATCGATCAAGACAACCACCTCCACCATCAACACCTTTCTCTTTCTCTCTCCCTCTCCTCTTCATTGAACCTGCATCACCTTTCATTTCCTACTTTTCTCGTTCGATTAACAACATCATCACATCTCCTATTTTATAGTTTGAACACCAACAAAACCACCACCTTAAATAACCACTAAGACCTTTACCACTTTCATCACCCTCCCCGTTTCCAAAATCGAACCCATTTAAATTATTCAGTTAATCGACCAAAACTTCTGTTTTTATAGTTAATGCCGTAGTTTTATTTACGGTTCTGTGGTGATGATCACACTACAACAACCTTCAAACAACCCAGAACTGTACATTTGCTGTGCAGTCCGACCCAAACAAAGACGATGAAAATGATGCTTTAATAATCATAAGATGATGATTCTCTGTTATGATTATAAAATGATGATGAGTAGCGAGTTTAATGAAGGTAACGAAGAACGATGTATTGATAATGCGATATATATATATTTTTTTCCTTGTTTGCTTGTGCGTCTGACTGTTTCTTTAATATTGATGCCCGACGGTTTATGTAGCCTGCAATTTGCGTTATATTATGTTTGAACAGCCATAATAAAATGATACACGATGATTCGGGCGATAGATGAATGGTAGTGGTTGGTTATTGCTGTAGCTCTACAAAATAAATATACAGACAATAAAATGATATAAAAGACGATGTGGGGTTACCATGGGAAGATGTGGAAATGAATATTGGTTGTGAATCGAAATCTTTTTATTTTTAATAACAGCACATGGAGATTATTTGAGCCAATAATTATTAATTGGGCTAGTGTACATATGGGTTTATTAGAATGTTGTTGGGCCGAAGTTAAACATGGGCCGAATGTTAGAATTGGGCAAAGATTTTACTCTTAATTGGGCTGTATTTGTAGTTAGGCCAAGAAGCTGTGACGACCAGAAAATTTCCGACCAAATTTAAACTTAACCTTTATATGTTTCCGACACGATAAGCAGAATTTGTAATGTTGAATCTCAAAAAGTTTGGAACTACATTCATGTAATCAATTATCCTTTGACCATGTTCGACGATTCACGAACAATTATGTGTATATAGATATGTATATATAATATATAATATTAACTGAAAACATTAACAAAGTATTAGATATATGATACTTTACATGAACGTATTTGTTTCGATATATTTATTGACAGAATTAAGAGATAATATCAAATGATTGAATTATCAGATACATTATGATATGATTACAGGCCTATGTTATGAGGTCCACTGTGATTTAAGAAATCTATTCTTTTTGACCACTCATTACTTAACTAGTATGATAAAATAACGATATTTATATTTTATTTTATCAAATATATATAACGATTTAAATTAATATTATATATATTTATACGCGTATTATACGTACATAGTTTTATACTTTTACTATACTTTAACTTTACCTTTACTTTACTTTTACTTTACTTTAACTTTAATAATTCATACTTTAATAATTCACTTTAATAATTCATACTTTAATAATTCACTTTAATAATTCATACTTTAATAATTCACTTTAATAATTCACTTTAATAATTCATACTTTAATAATTCACTTTAATAATTCATACTTTAATAATTCACTTTAATAATTCATACTTTAATAATTCACTTTAATAATTCATACTTTAATAATTCACTTTAATAATTCATACTTTAATAATTCACTGTAATAATTTAAAAATCTATTATAAATAGAATTCAATAGGTTTTATTATTTCATAGAAACTTGAAAATATATTTCTCTAAACTCTCTCAATCGAATTACACATATATATTTTCTTTGTATTATTTCAAGATATTATTAGTATACATAAAATACTACGACGGAGTTATATTCAGACGATTTTAAAATAAGTTTTCAAACGGGATAGAGCTAAGGAAATTATGGGTTATAGCTATGGAGGTTATGGGTATTGATCGAGGGTATTGCTCGTGAGGTCAACCTAACGTTTATCATTTTCGTTTCGTCTACATACTTTCCTGCAATATTGAATCTCAATATTGATACGTGAGCACTAATAACTTAACTTTTATATTTCAATAGTGTATCCCTGACTAGTGCTCGAGTATATAGGATTATGCATGCTTGTACATTCGATATTATCCTTAGATAGGTTTGTTGAATCCTGAATTAGATACATATGCTACTGAGATAGGGTATATGATATGCATGTCATTGGAAAGCTAGCGAAAAATTAAGAACTTTTCATTTACATATCGAATGGTTTCGATGAACGGATTAGAAGTTATAGTCAACTGAATTTTAGTATTATTGTTAAGATGATTATTATTACTATCGTCGTTATTATTTTAATAGAAATATCATTGTTATTATAAAATATCATTATTACTATTATGTTAGTATTATCATTTTATCATAATAACATTTTTAGTAAATATAAATATTGTTATTTTTTTATAGAATAATAATAATAATTATTACAAAATAATACAACTTTTACTTATTATTATTATGATCAATATTATTTTATCAAATAAATAGGGGATACAAAGATATTTTTCACCACGCGTAATATAATTACATTAATAATACTTACCACTATAGTTTTATGATATTAAGTGAACTTTATAAATTTTACTACTTAAGATATATAAAAGTATATTTTATCATATATAAACGTTAATATAAATTTTTATTAATAAATGACTTTTATTATTATAAAATCTAATAAATATATTTAAATATATAAAATGACTATAGTTAAGTTATATAATAAACACGTATAAATTTTAGAAGTCATTTTGGGTTAAGTTGACTTTTGTTGACTTTTGCATATTAGTCTCGAGCATTAGGATTGTGGTACACTATGACTTGACCAAAAATTGTTAGACAAATATTGACCAACATATAAATATATATAATTAATATAGGTTCGTGAATCCGAGGCTAACCTTGCACTTGTTAAATGACGTTATATGTATTTTTACTACGAAATACAGTATGGTGAGTTTCATTACTCCCTTTTTATATATATTTTTGGGCTGAGAATACATGCACTGTTTTATAAATGTTTTACGAAATAGGCACAAGTACTAAAACTAATTCTATGTGGGTTTAAACCAGAAATATACCCTTAGCTTGGTAACATTAAACTACTTGTCTATGTACGGTAGGCGCGAATCCTAAAGATAGATCTATTGGGCCTGATAAACCCCATCCTGACTATGGGATGCTTTAGTACTTCGAGGTTATTTTAAACACACCTGATCTGGTGTACTTCAGAGGGTAAAACATGAATGTTAAGGCTTGTTACCGGGTGCCTACAACTTATAGAATACTTTTATACACTTGCGAGTGTACGGATATTTATAGAAACTGAAATCTTGTGGTCTATTACTATTACGGAAATGATTGATTATGATAAACTAATGAACTCACCAACCTTTTGGTTGACACTTTAAAGCATGTTTATTCTCAGGTATTAAAGAAATCTTCCGCTGTGTATTAGCTCATTTTAAGGATATTACTTGGAGTCATTCATGACATACTTTGAAAGACGTTGCATTCGAGTCGTTGAGTTCATCAAGATTAATATTAAGTCAATTATAGTTGGATGTAATATGAAATGGTATGCATGCCGTCAATTTTTGATGTAAAGAAAGTTTGTCTTTTAAAAATGAATGCAATGTTTGTAAAACGTATCATATAGAGGTCAAATACCTCGCGATGTAATCAACTATTGTGAATCGTTTATAATGTATATGAACGGATCCTTTCAGTTGGTATCAGAGCGGTGGTCTTAGCGAACCAGGTCTTGCATTAGTGTGTCTAACTGATAGTTGTTAAGATGCATCAGTGAGTCTGGACTTCGACCGTGTCTGCATGTTAAAAGTTTTGCTTATCATTTTTAGTCTGAAATCATCTACTTACCACCCTTAGGAAATTACCTGCTTATCATTCTTAAGTCTAGACGCGTTTTCCTACATTTATTGCATAATAGTGTATAGACGAATTCTTATCTTAGCATATCTGTTACTGTGAACTTTGACTGACATCTTTCAAAGATTCCTCCGTAATTTATGGGATTTTGGTATTATATATACATATGTAAATTATGTATTGAAGAATACCAAATCTAAATTCTACAATCTATTTCATACAAAAAAATTCTTTCCCTGATCATACAAGATGGATCCCTCAACCAGTTTGAGTTCCTCGGATTCCGACAGCTATGCCGATATGGATTTCCACATGAGCTCCGAAAGCAGCGTGACCGGAATGGATCAACCAATTAGCCATCATCTATTCTGGATGAATTGGGGATGGGTTCGCAATCTACTTAACCATTGGAGACAAGAAGAAGGTGATCCCTTTCATCCACCACATTGCCCTCTTGGCAATGAACCTGAAGCACTTACTGGCGAACCTGTCCGAAACACCATTTTCTCTCTCATTTCCAGAGTATCTCGTCATGATTATATACTACACCAAATTCTAGATCATATTTATCCGCTCGTCCGAACCAACAATCACCCCGGTGTAATAGAAGAAGTCAACGAGCTTCGCGCTCGGGTAGTGGCTTTGGAGAATATGGTGCAAAGGTTACAAACACCAGCAGCAGCAGCAGCACCAGCAGCATAACCAGTGCCACCATCAACAACATCAACAGTACCATTACCACCACCAACAACAACCGCATCGCAAACCTCAACTTCACAATCTGTCCCACGAGCATCGACGTCATACGCCATGTAGATACCAAGGAATACCACAACGATTAAGTATTGATTCATAACTTCATTGGGGAAACATTCTACGGCGATTATGTAATTTCTAAAGTTTAGAAATTATCTATCCTAGCCTTAACCATAAATCAAATGAGTTTAATTTAATATTAACTCATTAAATCTATATTACATCTGAAGAAATATACACATATATATTTCCATAAAGACTGTAATAAAATTCTTTTGTACAAAATATTAATTGTGAATTTTTTTTAACGGGTAGGTAATACCCGAGAGATATATAAATTCACAATTAATATGTTACATTCTTCGAATCTGATTCAGCAAGTCATCCATTATACTCCCTACTTTAACAACAATATACATTCTTTTATAGAAATCAAAACAACCATACTCATTCAAAATCTAATTACATATTCTGATTTTAAAATCTCAGAATTCGATTCAAGATATAACCGAAATCATCACTCTTAGATTCCTACATCTTTCAAAACTATACTTTGACTTTAAAACTGTTCTAGAACCTCATTTCTATTCATGGAACTCACAAAAATATTTGTATCATTCAAAATCTTAGAACATCATATGTATATTAACAATTACAATATGTGTTCAAACACTTCGAAATTCCTAAAGACATGCGAGATGATTATCCAACCACACATTACCCACTGTCATGCACCTGAAAAGCTCTCGAAACCAAAGTTATAGTTTAACATGTATCCATGTCAGATCCTTTGATATTTATTACCAAATATAATTTTTCAATCTCTTTCCAAAATAGACAGTTTTATCACAGCTCCAGCAAATCACCTTCATTTGTTTATACGAATAAACCCTTCATCATGGTTACCGGGGAACCTTTCATATCTCGTCACATTAGCAGTAAACTTATCAACAACTTCATTAACCTTCGACTTAAGCCTCTCCGAAAATCCACTATACTTATTCATTAAAACCCCATCATGTACTCACCTACATCCTGTAACAATAATTGTCACACCAACTATTGGAAATTAGCAATCAGTATTTTGAATTTCGCGACAATTTTACGTTAAAAGTTATATGTATACATATAACGTCTATCTCCTAGACTTACATACTTCGAATGTGAATTTTCTGAAAAACATCCCAAACTATGAACTAGTTCTCCGAAATTGGAAAAATGCTGATGAAGCAGCAAAAACTATAAACGACTTTAACAGTCAAAAGTTTGACGATAAAGAATAGTATGGTGGTAAAGCTGAGAAAAAGAGAATGTTTGAAACTGGAAAATGGATTGAGCAGACCATGAAGGAGGATGTGGACAAATCACAAAGACTAAACCTGCCTTCAAAGGATCCAAATGTTTCAGTGTCTACTGAAATCGTTAGCAAACACCTTACTTCTTATTCTAAACCTTCACAGACAAATCTTCTTCATCATCCATCTATATTAAGAATTCTAAGATATTATCGTGTCTTTTATTATAAATATCTTCGATATTCCTGAATATATTTTCACAACTATTCTTATCCGAAATCTTTTATCTCTTCGCAATATCTGCGTTACAACATAAAAAGAAACTGTGTTAGTTTCTAAATTCTGAAAAAAAAAAAAAATTTCGAATTTAAAATAGGAATGTTTTTAAAGCAGTGTTGGGAACTGAAACATGAGTTAGTATAATATAATGACACTTGATCAACGTGATTATATTACAGTAAGTCATGCTGAGTTTCTAATGGAACGTGATGATTCATAGAACATACCGTCATCATGTACTATTTACACGACTCTTACATTCTACCCAATTTCCAAACATATTAAGAACATATCATCTTTATAGCTCTATATTTTCAGATATTCAGGTAAGTTGCCAAATTAAGATCGTGCCATTACGATTTTCTTCTTGGAACATTAACTATGTTCATTCAAAAATTCATATCTACGAATTCTGGACCATTATCCGCTTGACTTAAGGCTGGGAAGAGAAAATGAAAGCATGAAGCTCCGAAATATAATGGAGAATATAAAGCCCGATAACAACCTCGAAATTACAAACCGTGTATATCAATGCGTATGGCAATATAAAGACACAGAAGAATGAAAAAACAATAACCCCAAGGTAATGGTAGAAGAAAATAACTTCCTCCGGTGGTAGATGAAAAAGAAGAATGACAGATATGAAAGTTAAGAGTATATCAAGAATCAATACTGGATGAAGCATATTAACGAATGCTTTAAAGTATGAATTGGGGAGAAAGACTAGAAGGTGTGAGCTGTGGAAATAAAGAAACGAAGGGGGTGGATTTATAGTAAAATATCAGACAGAGAAATCGAGACAGATTATCGCATTTAATCAAAGAAGGTCATGATTTTCTTAATCGCCGAAGAACCAAATCTTATTGCAAAGATTTTCTTTAAATCCAATGAATTCTGGAAATCAATCATAACTACGTCATCGGTTAAAATAAATATACGTTTACTCATTTCACTCTCTTGCGATAGCTTCACTTATACTCTTCGTGTAATCAAATTGTTTTATCTATATTACTCAATGATGATAAAACTCTATTTATCAACTCAAATTCGTCATGAAAACATTTTTATAGTTAGCCATGACGACCTCGATCAAATTTCGGGACGAAATTTCTTTAACGGGTAGGTACTGTGACGACCCGAAAATTTTTGACCAAATTTAAACTTAACCTTTATATGTTTTCGACACGATAAGCAGAATTTGTAATGTTGAATCTCAAAAAGTTTGGAACTACATTCATGTAATCAATTATCCTTTGACCGTGTTCGACGATTCACGAACAATTATGTGTATATAGATATGTATATATAATATATAATATTAACTGAAAACATTAACAAAGTAGTAGATATATGATACTTTACATGAACGTATTTGTTTCGATATATTTATTGACAGAATTAAGAGATAATATCAAATGATTGAATTATCAGATACATTATGATATGATTACGGGCCTATGTTATGAGGTCCACTGTGATTTAAGAAATCTATTCTTTTTGACCACTCATTACTTAACTAGTATGATAAAATAACGATATTTATATTTTATTTTATCAAATATATATAACGATTTAAATTAATATTATATATATTTATATGCGTATTATACGTACATAGTTTTATACTTTTACTATACTTTAACTTTACCTTTACTTTACTTTTACTTTACTTTAACTTTAATAATTCATACTTTAATAATTCACTTTAATAATTCATACTTTAATAATTCACTTTAATAATTCATACTTTAATAATTCACTTTAATAATTCACTTTAATAATTCATACTTTAATAATTCACTTTAATAATTCATACTTTAATAATTCACTTTAATAATTCATACTTTAATAATTCACTTTAATAATTCATACTTTAATAATTCACTTTAATAATTCATACTTTAATAATTCACTTTAATAATTTAAAAATCTATTATAAATAGAATTCAATAGGTTTTATTATTTTATAGAAACTTGAAATTATATTTCTCTAAACTCTCTCAATCGAATTACACATATATATTTTCTTTGTATTATTTCAAGATATTATTAGTATACATAAAATACTACGACGGAGTTATATTCAGACGATTTTAAAATAAGTTTTCAAACGGGATAGAGCTAAGGAAATTATGGGTTATAGCTATGGAGGTTATGGGTATTGATCGAGGGTATTGCTCGTGAGGTCAACCTAACGTTTATCATTTTCGTTTCGTCTACATACTTTCCTGCAATATTGAATCTCAATATTGATACGTGAGCACTCATAACTTAACTTTTATATTTCAATAGTGTATCCCTGACTAGTGCTCGAGTATATAGGATTATGCATGCTTGTACATTCGATATTGTCCTTAGATAGGTTTGTTGAATCCTGAATTAGATACATATGCTACTGAGATAGGGTATATGATATGCATGTCATTGGAAAGCTAGCGAAAAATTAAGAACTTTTCATTTAGATATCGAATGGTTTCGATGAACGGATTAGAAGTTATAGTCAACTGAATTTTAGTATTATTGTTAAGATGATTATTATTACTATCGTCGTTATTATTTTAATAGAAATATCATTGTTATTATAAAATATCATTATTACTATTATGTTAGTATTATCATTTTATCATAATAACATTTTTAGTAAATATAAATATTGTTATTTTTTATAGAATAATAATAATAATTATTACAAAATAATACAACTTTTACTTATTATTATTATGATCAATATTATTTAATCAAATAAATAGGGGATACAAAGATATTTTTCACCACGCGTAATATAATTACATTAATAATATTTACCACTATAGTTTTATGATATTAAGTGAACTTTATAAATTTTACTACTTAAGATATATAAAAGTATATTTTATCATATATAAACGTTAATATAAATTTTTATTAATAAATGACTTTTATTATTATAAAATCTAATAAATATATTTAAATATATAAAATGACTATAGTTAAGTTATATAATAAACACGTATAAATTTTAGAAGTCATTTTGGGTTAAGTTGACTTTTGTTGACTTTTGCATATTAGTCTCGAGCATTAGGATTGTGGTACACTATGACTTGACCAAAAATTGTTAGACAAATATTGACCAACATATAAATATATATAATTAATATAGGTTCGTGAATCCGAGGCTAACCTTGCACTTGTTAAATGACGTTATATGTATTTTTACTACGAAATACAGTATGATGAGTTTCATTACTCCCTTTTTATATATATTTTTGGGCTGAGAATACATGCGCTGTTTTATAAATGTTTTACGAAATAGGCACAAGTACTAAAACTAATTCTATGTGGGTTTAAACCAGAAATATACCCTTAGCTTGGTAACATTAAACTACTTGTCTATGTACGGTAGGCGCGAATCCTAAAGATAGATCTATTGGGCCTGACAAACCCCTTCCTGACTATGGGATGCTTTAGTACTTCGAGGTTATTTTAAACACACCTGATCTGGTGTACTTCAGAGGGTAAAACATGAATGTTAAGGCTTGTTACCGGGTGCCTACAACTTATAGAATACTTTTATACACTTGTGAGTGTACGGATATTTATAGAAACTAAAATCTTGTGGTCTATTACTATTACGGAAATGATTGATTATGATAAACTAATGAACTCACCAACCTTTTGGTTGACACTTTAAAGCATGTTTATTCTCAGGTATTAAAGAAATCTTCCGCTGTGCATTAGCTCATTTTAAGGATATTACTTGGAGTCATTCATGACATACTTTGAAAGACGTTGCATTCGAGTCGTTGAGTTCATCAAGATTAATATTAAGTCAATTATAGTTGGATGTAATATGAAATGGTATGCATGCCGTCAATTTTTGATGTAAAGAAAGTTTGTCTTTTAAAAACGAATGCAATGTTTGTAAAACGTATCATATAGAGGTCAAATACCTCGCGATGTAACCAACTATTGTGAATCGTTTATAATGTATATGAACGGATCCTTTCAGAAGTTGAGCATATTTAGGAAGATATTGAAAACGGGTTACATATAATATAATGTGGGTGTAAAATAAATCAGAAAAATAGAATGGCGAAGTGGTTTGTTGTGGTGTCAGGTTACCGCGAGGTCATGGGTTCGAATCCGGGCTATGGCATTTATTTCTTTTTAAGCTGTTAAGGTAGTCTTCTCTTATTTTAATTATTATTATTATTATTATTATTATTATTATTATTATTATTATTATTATTATTATTATTATTATTATTATTATTATTATTATTATTATTATTATTATTATTATAGGATGAAACACCTTTTATCTACTATTATTAATATTATTTTATCGAATAATTATTAGTTATATAAAATCATATGTACTACATATAATGTAACTATATTAATATTTTTACAATAAATATTAATAAATGTAACTAATTAAATTATTAATGAAAAACATAACTAAAATAACAATTAATAATAATACCTAAATTTGTTTGATTTCCATTATATATGTTAATATACATATAAATGATATATGTTCGTGAATCCGAGGCCAACCCTGCATTGTTCAATGTCATCATATGTATTTTTACTACAAAATACAGTATCGTGAGTTCATTTGATTCTCTTTTACTCTTTACATTTTTGGGACTGAGAATACATGCGCTACTTTTACAACTGCTTTATTAAATGCTTTTGAAATACATTTTGAACTGAGAATACATGAAATGCTTTTATAAATGTTTGACGAGATAGACATAAGCAAAACATTCCTCGAATGAATTATGTGGACGTGATAATTTCCACCATTGAATTATGTGGACGTGATAATTGCCACAATTGATATGAATATTTTTCCCCTGATTATTATTGCTTGGTAACCTAAGAATTAGGGAACATCACTAATTTTGAGAATTAGTGCACGCCTAATTGACGTGAATCCTAAAGGTAGCTACCGGGTTTAACACCCCCACCCAGAATGTTCACTAGACAGAAGGGCTAGTGGGCGTGGTGTTTAGTACTTCAAAGTTTATATGATTATTATACAGACGAGATGTTCTGTTTTGGGGATATTATTATGCGCATTATATGTTAAGGTTGGTTACCAAGCCAAGCTATGAAAGAAATGAAAAGTGAATGTTATGTATCGAGAGAATGATTTTATACACAGGTTATGTGTATGTTATTTTTTTGCACAAGATATGTGTACGATTACTAAGTTTTATGAAAGATGATTTTGTACACGAAAAAGGTGTACTGTATTTAAAAGATATTGCATGTACATTAAAGGTTGGTATAGGATTCGGGCCCATTTGTACCATGCAGGATTTAAACCTTGTGGGCTATCAAAATGATGAATTTTATTGTTTTATGATAAACCTATAAACTCACCAACGTTTTGGTTGACACTTGAAAGCATGTTTATTCTCAGGTATTAAAGAAATCTTCCGCTGTGCATTTGCTCATATTAGAGATATTACTTGGAGTCATTCATGACATATTTCTAAAGATGTTGCATTCGAGTCGTCGAGTTCATCAAGATTATTATTAAGTCAATATTAGTTGGAGGTATTATGAAATAGTATGCTTGCCGTCAACTTTCGATGTAAAGAAAGTTTGTCTTTTAAAAACGAATGCAATATTTGTAAAATGTATCATATAGAGGTCAATTACCTCGCGATATAATCAACTATTGTGAATCGTTTATATTATATATGAACGGGGCATTTCAGTTGGTATCAGAGCGGTGGTCTTAGCGAACCAGGTCTTGCATTAGTGTATCTAACTGATAGTTGTTTAGATGCATTAGTGAGTCTGGACTTCGACCGTGTCTGCATGTCAAAAGTTTTGCTTATTGTTTCGTGTCAAAAATCATCTACTTATCATCCTTAGGAAATTACCTGCTTATCATTCCTAATCTAGAAACATCTTACTGCATTGATTGAATGAATAGTGTATAGACAAAATTCATATCTTAGCGTATCTGTTATTGTTACCTTTGCCTGACAGCTTCCGTAGATTCTTCCGTAATTTATGAGATTTTAGTATTATATATGCATATGTAAATTATGTACTGCAGGGTACTAATCTACATCCTATAATCTATTTCTTATCGAAAATCCTTCATCTGATTATACGAGATGAATCCCTCAACCAGTTCGAGTCCCTCAGATTTCGATAACTATTCCGATAGTTATTCCGACAGCTGTTCCGACATGGATATTCACCTAAGCTCCGAAAGCGGTGTCATTAGAATGAATCAATCAATCAGCCATCCCCAACTCATCTGATGGGTTCGTAGTCGACTTAATCAATGGGGACGAGAAGAAGGCGATCTTTTCCACCCACCAAATTGCCCTCTTGGCGAAGAACCTGAAACACTTACCGGGAACCTGTTCGAAACACCATTCTCACATTCATTTCCAGAGTAACTCGACATGATTATATCCTATCCACAATTTTAAACCTTATTCATCCGCTCGTTCCGATCGACAATCATCCCGGAGTAATAGCAGAAGTCAACGAGCTTCGTGTCCAAGTTATAGCTTTGGAAAATATGGTGCAAAATTTACCAGCTTTAGCAACATCACCGGCACCAACAGTACCATCAGTAACAGCAACAGTACCACCAACAACCCAAATTCAAACATCACACGCCTCAACATCTCATTTTGTACCTCGAGCATGATCATCGTTCTACGTATCGTTCTACATCAATTATCTTCATTCTTCGTGGCGATTATGTAATCTCTAATGTTTTAGAGATTATATATTCTTGTTCTAAAGGTAAATTAAATGAGTCTAATAATATATTGACTCATTAAATCCATGATTACATCTGAAGAAAATATATATGTATATCTGTTTTCATAAAGGTTGTAATTAAAAATTCTTTTATGCAAACTGTTAATGGTGAAAACATTTTAAAGGGTAGGTAATACCCAAGAAATATTTAAATTTCACATTAATAAGTTACACAGTACATTCTTCCAATCTGATTCAACAGTCATTTACTATCCTACTTACAACCACCGATATACGTATCCGTTCACCGCAGAATAAACATTTTCATTCAATTTCATATTTGGATTTTGACCTATCAGAATCCAACAAGTGGCATAATGAAAAAAAAAACATTTGACAAAATAAAATTTGTTAGAAATAAACGAATTAACTATATGAAATTCTGTTAAGAATCCACGCTAACAAAATCCTAGCTAACTATTCCTAGCTAACTGTTAATTCCACATTACATTTTATTTATCACAATTTAATTATCGCAATTTATTTATCGCAATTTAAATTCTCGTAATTTTATTTATTGTCATTTAATTTCTGTTATTTACTTTACGCACTTTATTTATCGTCATTTAATTTCTGTTATTTATTTTATGCACTTTAAATATCGGGGTACGTATACAAGGTCTTGACATATCATATCGACGCATCTATATATATTATTTGGAATAACCATAGACACTCTATATGCAGTAATGCTGGAGTTAGCTATACAGGGTTGAAGTTGATTCTACAATAATATATATAGTTTGAGTTGTGATCGAGTCTGAGACGTATACGGGTCACGACACGTATTAATTAATTCGAATATAATAAATTAAACAATATATGAATTATTGGACTGTTAACCGTGGACTATCGACTGTGGACTAATAACATTGGACAATTAAAATGAATTAAAATATTGATTATAACATATAAAACTAAACATTTCTTCAAGTTTGCCACTTGATTTCATCTTAAAACCTCATTTGTATATTGACGATTACAATCTGCGTTCAAACCTTTCATGATTCTTGAAAACACCTCAATCGAGATGATGATCCAACCACATGTTATCCACAGACACGCACCTGGGAGAACTTCCGGAATCCAAGTAGAAGTTTAATACGAATCTATGATCCATCGGCGTGTTATTATCGAAAATCACTTTACAATCCCTCTCCAAATTAGCCAATTTTGTCACAGCTTCAGCAAATCAACTTCGACTTTCATTCGGATTAGCCTAATTACAACCTTGAGATATAAGTTTGTCTTTCGTCATCGATACCGGGGAACCGTTTATATTCCACCACATTAGCAGTAAACTTACCAACAACTTCATTACTCATTGGCTTAATTCTCTCCGAAGAACCATTATATTGTTCATTAAAACATTATCATATACTCATCCGCATCTTGTAACGAGAATTGTCATACCAACTACTGGGAATTAGCAATCAGTATTTCGAATTCCGTAGCATTTCTATATCAACAGTTATATGTATACATATGAAAGGACCCGTTCATATACATTATAAACGATTCACAATAGTTGATTACATTGCAAGGTATTTGACCTCTATATGATACATTTTACAAACATTGCATTCGTTTTTAAAAGACAATCTTTCTTTACATCGAAAATTGACAGGCATGCATACCATTTCATAATATCCACTATCCAACTATAAATTGATTTAATAATAATCTTTGATGAACTCAATGACTCGAATGCAACGTTCTTCGAAATATACTATGAAAGACTCCAAGTAATATCTTTAAAATGAGCAAATGCACAGCGGAAGATTTCTTTAACACCTGAGAATAAACATGCTTTAAAGTGTCAACCAAAAGGTTGGTGAGTTCATTAGTTTATCATAATCATTTATTTCCATCATTTTAATAGACCACAAGAATTTCATTTCCAGTTCTCATAAATATACGTCCCATGCATAGAGACAAAAATAATCATTCATATGGTGAACACCCGGTAACCGACATTCACAATATGCATATAAGAATATCCCTATCATTCCGGGATCCTCCTTCGGACATGATATAAATTTCGAAGTACTAAAGCATCCGGTACTTTGGATGGGGCTTGTTGGGCCCGATAGATCTATCTTTAGAGTTCGCGTCAATTAGGGTGTCTGTTCCCTAATTCTTAGATTACCAGACTTAATAAAAAGGGCATATTCGATTTCGATAATTCAACCATAGAATGTAGTTTCGATTACTTGTGTCTATTTCGTCAAACATTTATAAAAGCAGCGCATGTATTCTCAGTCCCAAAAATATATATTGCAAAAGCATTTAAAAAGGGGAGCAAATGAAACTCACGCATATAAATATTGTAAAACAGTTAATAAAGCATTTGCATGTATTCTCAGCCCAAAAACGTAAAGAGTAAAAAGGGCAAATGAAACTCACCATACTGTATTTCGTAGTAAAAATACATATAACGTCATTGAACAAGTGCAAGGTTGGCCTCGGATTCACGAACCTAAATTAATTATATATATTTATGTGTTGGTCAATATTTGTCTAACAAATTAGGTCAAGTCATAGTGTACCACAATCCTAATGCTCGAGACTAATATGCAAAAGTCAACAAAAGTAAATTTGACTCAAAATAATTTCCAAAAATCTATACATGATTAATATATAGTTTAAATATCGTCGTTTTATATTTTTAAATATTTTTAAAAGATTTATTAGTGTAAATAATATAATTTATTTATTAATAAATAAAATTTTTTATTAAATTTATATAATAAAATATACTTTTATATATATTAAGTAATAAAATTTATAGGGTTCATTTAATATTATAAAGATAATATGATAGGTATTATTAAAGTAAGTTATTACACGTAGTAAAATATGTTTGTATCACATATTTATTTGATAAAATAATATCTATAATGATAGTAAGTAAAATTTGTATTATTTTATAATAATAATTATTATTATAAAAATGTCAATATTTATAATTACTAAGATGACATTATGATAAAACGATAATTCTAATTATGATAACTTTAATATTTACGATAATTTTTAATATTATCTTTAAAATAATAATTCTATTTAAAATAATAATAATAATGATATTTTATAGTAACAATGACATTTCTATTAAAATGATAATTTTTGTTAAAATGATAGTTTTAATACTAACTATACTTTTAGTAATAATAGTAATGATAAAAATAATAAGAACGATAATTTTATCTAAATCAATATCTTATAATATTTTAATTTTATCATGATACTTTTACCCATTATTTCCTAATCGTTTCGTTTAATAGCTTTTAATCGTCTTTTATATCGTGTTTATAATAATGATAATAATAGTAATCAAAATAATTAGGTGTTACAAATATTTGTTTTAATTACACTAATATTAATAATGATAGTTACTATAACATTATTAACGATAATACTAATAATTATCTTAATGATAATATAGTAATAATAATAATAACAATAACAATAACCATTTTTAAATAATGATATATATATTAATAATGATAATGATAATAATAATAATAATACCAATAATAATAATAATAATAATAATTGGATAGTGATAATAATACTAATTATAACTTTAACGATAATAACGATAGTAATAATAAAAAAATAACAATTTTTAATGATAAATCCCTTTTATTGATAAAGATAATAATAATGATAATAATAAGATAAAACTAGAACGACGATAAAAACGACGATAATAATAATCATTTTTAATAAAAATATCAAAAATTCAATTGATTATAACTTCTAATCCGTTCATCGAAACCATTCGATATCTAAAGGAAAAGTTCTTAATTTTTCGCTAGCTTTCTAAGGACATGCATATCTTATACCTTATCTCAACCGCAAATGTAACTAATTCAAGATTCAACCTAACCTGTCTAAGGGTAATATCAAAAGTACAAGCATGCATAATCCTAAATACTCGAGCACTAGTCAGGGATACACTATTAGTATGTAAAAGTTAAATTATGAGTACTCACGTATCAATATTGAGATTCAATATTGCAGGAAAGGTACGTAGATGCAACGGAAATGATAAATACTATATTGACCTCACGAGCATACCCATGAACCATACTCAATCACCTTCATAGCTATAACCCATAATTTCCTTAATCATATCCCACTCGAAAAACAATTTCGAAATCACTCGAACAGCACTCCGTCGTAATATTTTATGTATACTAATAATATCTTGAAATAATACGGAGTAAATATATATATGTAAATCGATTGAGAGAGTTTAGAGAAAAATATTTTCAAGTTTCTATGAAATAATGGAACCTATTGAATTCTATTTATAATAGATTTTTGAATTATTAAAGTGAATTATTAAAGTATGAATTATTAAAGTGAATTATTAAAGTATGAATTATTAAAGTGAATTATTAAAGTATGAATTATTAAAGTGAATTATTAAAGTATGAATTATTAAAGTGAATGATTAAAGTATGAATTATTAAAGTGAATTATTAAAGTTAAAATAAAGTAAAGATAAAGTAAAGGTAAAGTTTAAGTATAGTAAAAGTATAAAACTATGTACGTATAATACGCGTATAAATATATATAATATTAATTTAAATCGTTATATATATTTAATAAAATAAAATATAAATATCGTTATCTTTATCATACTAGTTAAGTAATGAGTTGTCAAAAGTGGTTCTAGATATTTATAAAAGTTATATATGTTTTAATAATAAAGTTCTTTTTAAACTAAAAACATTTTTGTACATTTGAAACTAAATAGATCAATCGAGTCTTTATGAGATTCAATGTTCCACTATCCTTTGTCTAGTTCTCAATGATTGACAATTTGTTCTTATTTATAAATCACTTTACCATTTTCCGAATATTGTTAAAATGGAAAGATTTCTCAAATCAACGTGGGCCTTTCAACAGAGACTTGTAATCATAATTCAATATATCTGATAATTCAATCATTTGATCTTATCTTCTAATTCCATTGATAAATATTTTGAAACAGATACAATCATATAAAGTATTTAATCTAATATTTTGTTTACATTTCAAGTTATAATATATATACACATATACATATATAATCATATTCGTTTAATGGTTCGTGAATCGTTGGAACTTGGTCGAGGTTGAATGAATGTATGAACATAGTTTAAAATTCTTGAAATTTAACTTAACAAATATTGCTTATCGTGTCGGAAACATATAAAGATTAAAGTTTAAATTTGGTTGGAAATTTCCAGGTTGTCACAGTACCTACCCGTTAAAGAAATTTCGTCCCGAAATTTGAGTGAAAAGGTCGTGAATGATAATAAGTATGTTTTCATAATGCATACGGGCTGAAAATTAGAGTTTTATCATCAGCGAATAATTTGGATAAACAATCCATTTATATGAAGAGTACGAATGAAGCTAACATAGAAGAGTGAAATGAGTAAGTGTAGATTCATCTTATCATTTGACGTAGATATGATTGATTCCCAGATTTCAGGGGATTTGAAGAAAATCTTCTTAATAAGATTTGACTCTCCGGTAATCAAGGGAATTAGGATCCGCTTTAAATGCGATCGTCTATTTTAATTGTTCTATCGAAGATTTTCTTATAAATTCACCTCCTTCGTTTCCTTACAACTCACACCTTCTGTTGATGCATTTTATGCAAGTCCCTAGACATCTACCCACGTCTATTGCAGGTACAACAGTTTACAGGCCACCATGATTGCTCGTTATTATCCTATCCGTGTTTGTATGTGGTTACAGGAACTGCAGGAACGAGATTTAGATGTTTGACTATGTTAGACTTAGTCAGACCTACGAGTGAAGCCTCACTAGTACGGCTGACAGGCTCATATGCATGGTTGATGCTGAGCTAAGTCACAATTACAACCTAAATGAGAAGACACGAGTGAGTGATCACCCGTACGGCTGATGAAGCCAACTCGTACGTGTGATGAATGAATCGTATTGGTGAGTCAAAAGCAGGGGTATATAAAGTCTTATGTTCTTCATTTTAGGTTAAGCCTCTCATTTGTTACACACACTCAGATCTAGTGAGCTCCTCCGATTCTCTCTCAGTCCAAATCACCCAGGTGGTGAATAATAGCTCTAGGTGTTGATCTAATCACACTTGATTTAGTTGTGGTTTGACTAAATTAATCAAAAAAAAAAAAAAAAACTTAACCTATTCACTAGAGGGTTTGATTCACTTATTCCGCCATTGTGTGAGTTAAATCTGTTGATTTCTAAGTTCCTAGTCATGTTTCATCACCTTCTATTCTTTCCCCCTCAACTCATATTTTAAAGTATTCATCAATATGCTCCATCCAGTTCTGATTCTCGATATACTTCTAACTTTCATATCGATCATTCTTCTTTTTCATCTACGGCCGGAAGAATCTATTTACTTCTACTATACTCTTGGGTTTATAGTGTTTCTAGTTCTCCCGTGTCTTTATATTGCTATATGCATCGATATATATGGTTTATAATTTCTTGTTTGTCGTTGGGCTTTATATGTTCCCTTATATTTCAAAGTCTCTGCTTCTGTCTTCTATAATCATTATCATTCACAGTTAATGCTCTCTTTTATTTGCTACAATTTATACTCCACTTTCTATTTAGGAGTTTTGTCCTTTCGTTTCTTCTTCTTGCGATTAAGCACCTCTTGTAATGGTCCAGAATTCACAGATATGAATTTCGGAATGAACATTGTTAATGTTCTAGGAAGGAAATTGTGATGGCACGATCTTGACTTGTCAAATTACTAGAATACCTTGAAAAAGGCCGAATCATCAAGAAATATTTTCTTGATATTTTAGAGGTTAAATAGAATACAAGAGTCGTATAAGTTGGTACATGATGATGTTATGATCTGTGAATCATCACGTTCCATTTAGAAACTCAGCATGACTTACTGTAATATAATCACGTTGATCAAGTGTCATTATATTATACTAATTCATGCTTCAGTTCCCAACACTACTTCAAAATATTCCTATTTTAAACTTGAATGTTTCAGAATTTAGAAACTAAAATAGTTTCTTTTATGATGTAATACAGATAGCGCGAAGAGGTAAATGATTTCAAATAAGAAAAAATTAAGAAAATATCTTCATAAATATGGAGGATATTTATAATGAAAGATATGATAATATTTTAGAATTTCTAATATCAGAGGATGATGAAGAATATTGTCCCCAGGGTTTAGATTCAGGAGCAAGGTATTCGTTAATGACTTCAGTAGGTACTGAATCATTTGGATCCTTTGAAGTCAGGTTCAGTCTTTGTAATTTGCCCACAGCCTCCTTCCTACTTTGCTCAATCCGTTTTCCAGTTCAAAAACTTCTCTTTTTATGCGCTTTGCCAGCACAATTCATCATTATCATCCAGCTTTTACCGTTTAAAGTCGTTTATAGTTTTTGCTGCTTCATCAGTATTTTTTTTCCATTTTCGGAGAACCAATTCGTAGTTCGGAGTGTTTTTCAGAAACTTCACATTCAAATTAAGTCCAGAAGATAGACGTTATATATACACATATAACTGTTGGCGTAGACATGCTGCAAGAATTCAAAATACTGATTGCTAATTCCCAATGATTCGTATGGCAATTCTCATTACAAGATGCGAATGAGTAAATGATGGGGTTTCAATAAATAATTATAATGACTTTTTGGAGAGGCTAAAGTCAAAGGGTAATGAAGTTGTTGGTACATCTGCTAATAATGTGGTGGAATGTAAAAGGTTCCCTGGTAACGATGGTGTATATCTCAAGGTTATAATAAGGTTAGTCTGACTGAAAATTCGAATTTGACTTGCTGGAGCTGTGACAAAACTGGCTACTTTGAATAGGAGTCGCAAAGTTATTTTTGCTAATAAATGCCAAAGAATCTGACGCGGATACGTTGTTTAAACTTTTACTTTGGTTTCAAGAGTTTTTCGGGTACATAACTGTGGGTAACATGTGGTTGGATCATCATCTCGATTGCTCATCATTCGAAGTGTCTTCAGAAATTTTTGAAGGGTTTGAACACAGATTGTAATCGTTAACATACATTTGATGTTCTAACACAGTTTTGAAGTCAAAATATAGCTTGTGAAAGATGTAAGGATCTAAGAGTGATGATTTTGGTCATATCTCGAGTTGAATTTTGAGATTTCAAAATCAGAATATGTAATTAAATTTTGAATGAGTATGGTTGTTTTGATTTCTATAAAAGAATGTATACTGTTGTGAAAGTAGGGAGTATAATGGATGATTTGCTGAATCAGATTCGAAGAATGTAACATATAATTTGTGAATTTATATATCTCTCGGGTATTACCTACCCGTTACAAAAAAATTCACAATTAATATTTTGTACAAAAGAATTTTATTACAGTCTTTATGAAAATATATATATGTATATTTTCTTCAGATGTAATATAGATTTAATGAGTTAATGTTAAATTAAACTCATTTGATTTACGGTTGAAACTAGAATTGAATGATCCCTAAAGGCTTTAAAAAGTACATAACTTTTACGCAGTATTTCTTTATTGACATTGAAATTAAGAATCAATACTTCGTTATTTGTTGATGTATGATGTTCGGTTTGTGGAATTCTTGTGAATTTCGCAATGTACGAATGATGTTATCTGAAAAGTTTCGGGTACATTGATGATGACAGTGTAAAATCAAATATATACTTGATTTATTATGAATTGGAATTTGTTGAATTGCGACAGAGATTGTAGTTAACGCTGGTTAAGTTGCGGTCGAAGGACATACATTATTGCATATTTGTAATATGAATTAACCGAGTAGTTAAGATTCACATACAATAGCTTAGCACGGAAAGATTTATTTCTTCAGAGGGAATGAGTTAATTCTTCATAACTCGTTGATACAATATACACGTTATTGATTCGTAATGATGTCCACAGTGATTCTTGAACTGACGGAGTTTGTGATGTTATCGGTGTTGTTGATTCGAATGTTGACTGTACTGACGATGCTGGTAACGCTGACAGTACTGTTGATGCTGTTGGTAAAGCAAAGTTTAGCTTGTTAATCACACACCATTTTTGTCAGGGTTTCTACTCTTCCTTCTATCATTTTGGTTCGCTTAACTGATTTATGGTTAGGGCTAGATTAGATAATCTCTAAGACTTTAGAGATTACATAATCGCCGTGGAATGTTTCTCCAATGAAGTTATGAATTAATACTTCGTCAGTTATTGTTGTTGGTACTACTTGGTATCTATGGTGCGTATGACATTGATGCTCGTAGGACAGATTGTGAAGTTGAGGTTTACGATGCGGCTGTGGTTGGAGGTGGTAATGGTACTGTTGGCGTTGATGATGGTAGTACTGGTTATGCTGATGATGCTGCTGCTGGTGTTTGTAATCTCTGCACCATATTCTCCAAAGCAACTACCCGAGCGCGAAGCTCGTTGACTTCTTCTATTACACCGGGGTGATTGTCGGTTCGGACGAGCGGATAAATAAAATCTAAAATTTGATGTAATATATAATCGTGACGAGATACTCTGGAAATGAGCGAGAACATGGTATTTTGGACAGGTTCGCCGGTAAGTGCTTTAGGTTCTTCGTCAAGAGGGCAATGTGGTGGATGGAAGGGATCACCTTCTTCTTGTCTCCAATGATTGAGGAGGCTACGAACCCATCCCCAATTCATCCAGAATAGGTGATGACTGATTGGTTGATCTATTCCGGTCACACTGCTTTCAGAGCTTGAATGGGATTCCATTTCGGAATCTGAGTGACTTGAACTGATAACGAATTCCATTTCGTACGATTGGATAAAGGATTTTTCTTTTCCATTTCGTACATAGAATATATATATATACATATATATATATATAGATCAAAAGATTTCGTAGATTACGGAGGACTTTGCGGGATATGTCAGGCAAAGTTTAAAGTAACAGATACGATAAGATATGATTTAGCAGATATGCTAAGATATGAATTTTTGTCTATACACTATTCATGCAATCAATGCAGCAAGACGTGTCTTAGACTAAAAATGATAAGCAGGTAATTTCCTGAGGATGATAAGTAGTTAATTTTTGACACAAAATGATAAGCAAAACTTTTGACATGCAGACACGGTCGAAGTCCAAACTCACTAATGCATCCTATCGACTTATCAGTTAGACACACTAATGCAGACCTGATTCGCTAAGACCACCACTCTGATACCAACTGAAAGGACCCGTTCATATACATTATAAACGATTCACAATAGTTGATTACATTGCGAGGTATTTGACCTCTATAAGATACATTTTACAAACATTGCATTCGTTTTTAAAAGACAATCTTTCTTTACATCGAAAATTGACAGGCATGCATACCATTTCATAATATCCACTATCCAACTATAAATTGATTTAATAATAATCTTTGATGAACTCAATGACTCGAATGCAACGTTCTTCGAAATATGCTATGAAAGACTCCAAGTAATATCTTTAAAATGAGCAAATGCACAGCGGAAGATTTCTTTAACACCTGAGAATAAACATGCTTTAAAGTGTCAACCAAAAGGTTGGTGAGTTCATTAGTTTATCATAATCATTTATTTCCATCATTTTAATAGACCACAAGAATTTCATTTCCAGTTCTCATAAATATACGTCCCATGCATAGAGACAAAAATAATCATTCATATGGTGAACACCTGGTAACCGACATTCACAATATGCATATAAGAATATCCCCATCATTCCGGGATCCTCCTTCGAACATGATATAAATTTCGAAGTACTAAAGCATCCGGTACTTTGGATGGGGCTTGTTGCGCCCGATAGATCTATCTTTAGAGTTTGCGTCAATTAGGGTGTTTGTTCCCTAATTCTTAGATTACCAGACTTAATAAAAAGGGCATATTCGATTTCGATAATTCAACCATAGAATGTAGTTTCGATTACTTGTGTCTATTTCGTCAAACATTTATAAAAGCAGCGCATGTATTCTCAGTCCCAAAAATATATATTGCAAAAGCATTTAAAAAGGGGAGCAAATGAAACTCACGCATATAAATATTGTAAAACAGTTAATAAAGCATTTGCATGTATTCTCAGCCCAAAAACGTAAAGAGTAAAAAGGGCAAATGAAACTCACCATACTGTATTTCGTAGTAAAAATACATATAACGTCATTGAACAAGTGCAAGGTTGGCCTCGGATTCACGAACCTAAATTAATTATATATATTTATGTGTTGGTCAATATTTGTCTAACAAATTAGGTCAAGTCATAGTGTACCACAATCCTAATGCTCGAGACTAATATGCAAAAGTCAACAAAAGTAAATTTGACTCAAAATAATTTCCAAAAATCTATACATGATTAATATATAGTTTAAATATCGTCGTTTTATATTTTTAAATATTTTTAAAAGATTTATTAGAGTAAATAATATAATTTATTTATTAATAAATAAAATTTTTTATTAAATTTATATAATAAAATATACTTTTATATATATTAAGTAATAAAATTTATAGGGTTCATTTAATATTATAAAGATAATATGATATGTATTATTAAAGTAAGTTATTACACGTAGTAAAATATGTTTGTATCACATATTTATTTGATAAAATAATATCTATAATGATAGTAAGTAAAAGTTGTATTATTTTATAATAATAATTATTATTATAAAAATATCAATATTTATAATTACTAAGATGACATTATGATAAAACGATAATTCTAATTATGATAACTTTAATATTTACGATAATTTTTAATATTATCTTTAAAATAATAATTCTATTTAAAATAATAATAATAATGATATTTTATAGTAACAATGACATCTCTATTAAAATGATAATTTTTGTGAAAATGATAGTTTTAATACTAACTATACTTTTAGTAATAATAGTAATGATAAAAATAATAAGAACGATAATTTTATCTAAATCAATATCTTATAATATTTTAATTTCATCATGATACTCTTACCCATTATTTCCTAATCGTTTCGTTTAATAGCTTTTAATCGTCTTTTATATCGTGTTTATAATAATGATAATAATAGTAATCAAAATAATTAGGTGTTACAAATATTTATTTTAATTACACTAATATTAATAATGATAGTTACTATAACATTATTAACGATAATACTAATAATTATCTTAATGATAATATAGTAATAATAATAATAACAATAACAATAACCATTTTTAAATAATGATATATATATTAATAATGATAATGATAATAATAATAATAATACCAATAATAATAATAATAATAATTGGATAATGATAATAATACTAATTATAAATTTAACGATAATAACGATAGTAATAATAAAAAAATAACAATTTTTAATGATAAATCCCTTTTATTGATAAAGATAATAATAATGATAATAATAAGATAAAACTAGAACGACGATAAAAATGACGATAATAATAATCATTTTTAATAAAAATATCAAAAATTCAATTGATTATAACTTCTGATCCATTTATCGAAACCATTCGATATCTAAAGGAAAAGTTCTTAATTTTTCGCTAGCTTTCTAAGGACATGCATATCTTATACATTATTTCAACCGCAAGTGTAACTAATTCAAGATTCAACCTAACCTGTCTAAGGGCAATATCAAAAGTACAAGCATGCATAATCCTAAATACTCGAGCACTAGTCAGGGATACACTATTAGTATGTAAAAGTTAAATTATGAGTACTCACGGATCAATATTGAGATTCAATATTGCAGGAAAGGTACGTAGACGCAACGGAAATGATAAACACTATATTGACCTCACGAGCATACCCATGAACCATACTCAATCACCTTCATAGCTATAACCCATAATTTCCTTAATCATATCCCACTCGAAAAACAATTTCGAAATCACTCGGACAGCACTCCGTCGTAATATTTTATGTATACTAATAATATCTTGAAATAATACGGAGTAAATATATATATGTAAATCGATTGAGAGAGTTTAGAGAAAAATATTTTCAAGTTTCTATGAAATAAATAATGGAACCTATTGAATTCTATTTATAATAGATTTTTGAATTATTAAAGTGAATTATTAAAGTATGAATTATTAAAGTGAATTATTAAAGTATGAATTATTAAAGTGAATTATTAAAGTATGAATTATTAAAGTGAATTATTAAAGTATGAATTATTAAAGTGAATTATTAAAGTTAAAATAAAGTAAAAATAAAGTAAAGGTAAAGTTTAAGTATAGTAAAAGTATAAAACTATGTACGTATAATACGCGTATAAATATATATAATATTAATTTAAATCGTTATATATATTTAATAAAATAAAATATAAATATCGTTATCTTTATCATATTAGTTAAGTAATGAGTTGTCAAAAGTGGTTCTAGATATTTATAAAAGTTATATACTTTTTAATAATAAAGTTCTTTTTAAACTAAAAACGTTTTTGTACATTTGAAACTAAATAGATCAATCGAGTCTTTATGAGATTCAATGTTCCACTATCCTTTGTCTAGTTCTCAATGATTGACAATTTGTTCTTATTTATAAATCACTTTACCATTTTTCGAATATTGTTAAAATGGAAAGATTTCTCAAATCAACGTGGGCCTTTCAACAGAGACTTGTAATCATAATTCAATATATCTGATAATTCAATCATTTGATCTTATCTTCTAATTCCATTGATAAATATTTTGAAACAGATACAATCATATAAAGTATTTAATCTAATATTTTGTTTACGTTTCAAGTTATAATATATATACACATATACATATATAATCATATTCGTTTAATGGTTCGTGAATCGTAGGAACTTGGTCGAGGTTGAATGAATGTATGAACATAGTTTAAAATTCTTGAAATTTAACTTAACAAATATTGCTTATCGTGTCGGAAACATATAAAGATTAAAGTTTAAATTTGGTTGGAAATTTCCGGGTTGTCACAACATATAACATTTAACTCTTAAAATTATGTTCTTCCATTCTGAAATTCTGAAAAGCACCCAGTCTACGATTCAGTACCTGACAAAATCTCTAGCGAATATCTTGCTCTTTAATTATTCTAAATCTTTGCGGAAGAATTTTCTTCAGTAACTTTCGATCTTAGAAATTCCAAAATATCATCATAAATATCTTTGATATTTCTGAAAGTATTTTCATAACTATTCTTATCTGAAATCATTTATCTCTTCACGCTATCTATATTACATCATAAAAGAAACTATTTTAGTTTCTAAAATTCTGAAAAATTCGAATGTGAATTATGGATGTTTTGAAGTAGTGTTGAAAATTGATGCATGAGTTAGTATAATATAATGACACTTGATCAACGTGATTATATTACAGTAAGTCGTGCTGAGTTTCTAATGTAACGTGATGATTCACAGAATCATAACATCATCATGTACCATTCTACATGACTCTTACATTCTACCTAATCTCTAAACATATCAAGAACATATTTTTATTAATAGTTCTATCTTCCTCAGTGATTTCTGAAAATTTGACAAATGTTTGGAAATATAAAGTGAAGTATAAAAGATGAGAGTTGTGGAAATAATTGAACGAAAGAGGTTCAATTATAGTGAAATATTAGACACAACAATCGAGACAAGTCCTCGCATTTAATCAAAGAGGATTCTAATTTCTTTAATTACCGAAGAACCAAATCTTATTATGAAGATTTTCTCTAAATCCCTTGAACTCTGGAAATCAACCCTATCTACGTCAAAAGATATGACGAAACTTTATTTTCTCATTTCACTCTTTTATGATAGCTTCATTCGTACTCTTCGCATAATCAAGTTGTTTTATCCATATTACTCACTGAGGATAAAACTCTAAGTTTCAACTCCTATGAGTTATGAAAACATTTTTATTGTTAGCCATGACGACCTCACTCAAATTTCGGGATGAAATTTCTTTAACGGGTAGGTACTGTAGTGACCCGGAAAATTTCGACTAATTTTAAAACAAACTCTCGATACGATTTAATATCTTTGACATGATAAGCAAAGTCTGTTAGGTTGAGTCTGAAAAATTATGAACTATTTCATATATTAAATTGACCTTCGACCATTCCCGACGATTCACGAACAACTATTTGTAAATAGTTACATATATATTTAAATAAATAAATAAATAAATATATATATATATATATATATATATATATATATATATATATATATAATATATAAATATATATATAAATATTACTTGTAAATATATAATATTATATTTTGTTGTTTAAAAGAATATAATTAATATATTTATTTACTTAAACTTGTTAATTAAGATTATATATATATATATATATATATATATATATATATATATATATATATATATATATATATATATATATATATATATATATATATATATATAGAATGTGTATATTGAAAATGAATGATTTCGAGCCTAATTAGTAAACGTTAGTAACACTCGGTTGATGTTTCGTTAGTTTTAATATAGATATATTACATGTTCATGAAGAACTAAAATAAAAGTTGAACTGTAAATCGATTACGAAGATGTTAGATTTGTTAAAAATATTTTTACCTTTTTAAGTTTAAATATTAGTACTCTGTACATATAAATTGGAACAGAAAATAAATAATTATCGAACCTTTTTAATCAGGTTTCAAACAGTTAATGAGTGAAATAATTAAATATATTTAATCTAAAAATTTAGGATTTTTAGGAACACTTTTAAACATTAACTGTTTAGCAATGGACACGATATAATACTTCGTGCCAAAACCGTCAGTAGGATACTCCCAAAATCTACGGCTACTAACTGTACAATTAAATTATTATTAACTGTTTTATATCACACGATCTTAATTGATTGCTTAGTATATATTATTATATCATTATTACTACTTTATTATATATTAAAAATACTCCTTGTCCTAACATGCTAAGATCACAAACCCATTTACCAGTTTCCTTGTTTTCTGTTTTCTCACCAACTCTAATGATAACCACTTCCAAACCACTACAACTAAAACTTCTTATTTTTGTTTCTTGATCAAAACCCATTTGCTATTATTGCCACTCGCTTGTTCGTTGGTATTATTAATGGAGAAACCCACGACTAAACCATCACCTATTATCACACCATCGAACACCTCATGGTTGCTTTTTAGTGCTTTATTGTTTCGAGCTAAAGACCAAACCGGACCCCATCATGAATCGCAGCTGCTATTCAGTTTTGATCGAAGACCACCATGAACACCACTCAACCACCATCTTCTCGTTTCTGTTTTGCAGCTTAAAACCATCGTGAATTGATTACTATGGCTTCGATATCCACCCCAAAAATCCACAAATAACTGCCATCACCATCGATCAAGACAACCACCTCCACCATCACCACCTTTCTCTTTCTTTCTCTCTCTCCTCTTCGTTGAACCTACATCACCTTTCATTTCCTTCTTTTCTCGTTCGATTAACAACATCATCACATCTCCTATTTTATAGTTTGAACACCAACAAAACCACCGCCTTAAATAACCACTAAGACCGTTTCCACTTTCATCACCCTCCCCGTTTCTAAAATCGAACCCATTTAAATTATTCAGTTAATCGACCAAAGCTTCTGTTTTTATAGTTAATGCTGTAGTTTTATTTACGGTTCTGTGGTGATGATCACACTACAACAACCTTCAAACAACCCAGAACTGTACATTTGCTATGCAGTCCAACCCAAACAAAGACGATGAAAATGATGCTTTAATAATCATAAGATGATGATTCTCTGTTATGATTATAAAATGATGATGAGTAGCGAGTTTAATGAAGGTAACGAAGAACGATGTATTGATAATGCGATATATATATTTTTTCCTTGTTTGCTTGGGCGTCCGACTGTTTCTTTAATATTGATGCCCGACGGTTTATGTAGCCTGCAATTTGCATTATATTATGTTTGAACAGCCATAATAAAATGATACACGATGATTGGGTCGATAGATGAATGGTAGTGGTTGGTTATTGCTGTAGCTCTACAAAATAAATATACAGACAATAAAATGATATAAAAGATGATGTGGGGTTACCATGGGAAGATGTGGAAATGAATATTGGTTGTGAATCGAAATCTTTTTATTTTTAACAACAGCCCATGGAGATTATTTGAGCCAATAATTATTAATTGGGCTAGTGTACATATGGGTTTATTAGAATGTTGTTGGGCCGAAGTTAAACATGGGCCGAATGTTAGAATTGGGCCAAGATTTTACTCTTAATTGGGCCGTATTTGTAGTTAGGCCAAGAAGTTGAGCATATTTAGGAAGATATTAAAAACGAGTTACATATAATATAATGTGGGTGTAAAATAAATCAGAAAAATAGAATGGCAAAGTGGTTTGGTGTGGTGTCAGGTTACCGAGAGGTCATGGGTTCGAATCCGGGCTATGGCATTTATTTATTTTTAAGCTGTTAAGGTAGTCTTCTCTTATTTTAATTATTATTATTATTATTATTATTATTATTATTATTATTATTATTATTATTATTATTATTATTATTATTATTATTATTATTATTATTATTATTATTATTATAGGATGAAACACCTTTTATCTACTATTATTAATATTATTTTATCGAATAATTATTAGTTATATAAAATCATATGTACTACATATAATGTAACTATATTAATATTTTTACAATAAATATTAATAAATGTAACTAATTAAATTATTAATGAAAAACATAACTAAAATAACAATTAATAATAATACCTAAATTTGTTCGATTTCCATTATATATGTTAATATACATATAAATGATATAGGTTCGTGAATCCGAGGCCAACCCTGCATTGTTCAATGTCATCATATGTATTTTTACTAAAAAATACAGTATCGTGAGTTCATTTGATTCCCTTTTACTCTTTACATTTTTGGGACTGAGAATACATGCGCTACTTTTACAACTGCTTTATTAAATGCTTTTGAAATATATTTTGAACTGCGAATATATGAAATGCTTTTATAACTGTTTGACGAGATAGACACAAGCAAAACATTCCTCGAATGAATTATGTAGATGTGATAATTACCACCATTGAATTATGTGGACGTGATAATTGCCACAATTGATATGAATATTTTTCCCCTGATTATTATTGCTTGGTAACCTAAGACTTAGGGAACATCACTAATTTTGAGAATTAGTGCACGCCTAATTGACGCGAATCCTAAAGGTAGCTACCGGGTTTAACACCCCCACCCAGAATGTTCACTAGACGGAAGGGCTAGTGGGCGTGGTGTTTAGTACTTCGAAGTTTATATGATTATTATACAGACGAGATGTTCTGTTTTGGGGATATTATTATGCGCATTATATGTTAAGGTCGGTTACCAAGTCAAGCTATGAAAGAAATGAAAAGTGAATGTTATGTATCGAGAGAATGATTTTATACACAGGTTATGTGTATGTTATTTTTGTGCACGAGATATGTGTACGATTACTAAGTTTTATGAAAGATGATTTTGTACACGAAAAAGGTGTACTGTATTTAAAAGATATCGCATGTACATTACAGGTGGGTATATGATTCGGGCCCATTTGTACCATGCAGGATTTAAACCTTGTGGTATATCAAAATGATGAATTTTATTGTTTTATGATAAACCTATGAACTCACCAACCTTTTGGTTGACACTTCAAAGCATGTTTATTCTCAGGTATGAAAGAAATCTTCCGCTGTGCATTTGCTCATATTAGAGATATTACTTGGAGTCATTCATGACATATTTCAAAAGACGTTGCATTCGAGTCGTCGAGTTCATCAAGATTATTATTAAGTCAATATTAGTTGAAGGTATTATGAAATAGTATGCTTGCCGTCAACTTTCGATGTAAAGAAAGTTTGTCTTTTAAAAACAAATGCAATATTTGTAAAATGTATCATATAGAGGTCAATTACCTCGCGATGTAATCAACTATTGTGAATCGTTTATATTGTATATGAATGGGGCATTTCATTAGGATCATCATTGCAAAGTGTATAAGTCTTGTAACTTCAATTAGTAGAAGCATAGGCTAGCTTAGTGATCCACTTCCTTAAAGGGACTTAAGAAGTTGATTAATCTTATTTGGAGATTAATACTTGTCCAAGGTGAAGACAAGTTGATCTAGGTTGGAGTTGATCTTTCAAAGGGATAGAAAGATTAGGTTTGTTGTCTACCAAAGAAGTTGAAGACTCGTAAATCGGATCTCCACCGGGTTTGGAGAAAAGTGCTTAGTGAAGCAACAAATCCCGATTAGTGTAATTGGAGAGTGGATTAAGGTGGATTAGTTAACATCCATCTGAACCACTATAAATCCTTGTGTCTATGTTCTTTACATTACTTCATTTATCATTTTGAACATATACACTATACACATCAAGTTTGAGTTGAGTTGGTTGATCAAAGTTAAATCGAATTTGGTGATCAATCGAAAAAGTGTTAAAAACGTATTAAGTAACTATTCACCCCCCCTCTAGTTACTTACAGACATGTGTCTCCTATGGCAGATAACATGAGGTATAGAGATAAAAGATTCATCACTGTTAGGAACTATAATGATTATATACTTGGAAGATTGATCATATGCGAACTGAAAAACATGAATCTTCTTTTCCAAATAGAATATTTATGTATTGCTGAAGGGATGATGGATATCTCCTTGAAATATCTTGGAGGACTTGATGTTCTGGTTGTGTGTGATTCTTTAAACACGTCAAATAACATCATAAGGAACCATAATCATGCAATATACAAATGGTTCAATCATGTTACTATCCTAGACAAATCCTACAGGTCTCCTGGAAGACTAGTATGGATCAATATCCATGGTGTTCCAGTTACATGTTGGAATGAAGAAACATTCAAGTCAATCGCTGGGTGGTGGGGAAGAATCATGGAGATGGAGAACTGTTCCATTGAAAACGAAAATCAAAACCTTACAAATGGAAGTGTCGTAGTTCTAGTTCATAGCAGCACTGTCCAGTTTGACGGTTGGGTTAACTTATCAGATGATAACTGTAAGTACTATGTAAGGATAAGTGAAGATCCTAACAGGGTGTTTCAAATTGATTTTGGTAACACTAATAAATCCGATTAGAATTTTTCCAAAAAATAAAGCTCGAAGGATGAATTTGTAGACGAAACATATGAGCTAACAGATGATGACAAACAATTTTTTAACTTAGATCCTGAAGATGTTCATGATCGGTTGGATAAAGACTTTGATAGAGAAAGAGGTAAAAGAGGGGTTGATGGTCCGGGTACCAACAATCAAAATTCTGATTGCCATTACTAGGATACGAGTAATCGTGAGGTGGAAGACGAACAATCAGGGTGTATGGGTGTTGGGAACAGTAACTAAGATGACATTAACATCGTGTACAAGGAGAAGGTTGGTAGCCATAGTTTCAAGACAACTACCAATAATGATAACATCTCCCAGCGTACATCGCCATATGTTGTGTTACCTAGTGGGCTAATTCATATGGAACATTCCAATAAAGAGGGTTGTGAAGAGACACCTGGCCACGCAGGGTTGGACAATACAATGGAAAATGTAGGCCAATCAACCCCTTTGAATGAAACACAAGTTAATACAGGTGAAGAGGGGACTCAAAGGCTAATGAAAATGTCCCTATTGGGCCCAATGATACTCCAGTCAGTAGCTCAAATATTCGAAATAATGGGCCAGCTTCAAAAACACATCCAATACATGTAAACCCAAACGTTGCAGTAAACAAAAGGGGGATCGATTGGGAGATAATGCAGAAGATCGAATCAGAAACAGAAACAAAAGACTGTTGTTGGACAAACGTTAGAAGGTGGAAAGCTTCATCCCGTATGTTGAACATAAAAAACGTTGCTAGAAAGCCAAGGTCAGAAAAATCACCCATTACGATCTAGGTTTACATCTTTTGCAGTAAACAATAACCTACCCCCGATGTGAAGAATAAGAAGTTAAAATCAAAATCCAAAGGAGTATGCTCGAATAACTCAAGTTCAGAAGCAGTCTCAAATTCACTTAAACCATTGAATCCAGAATAAGTGTACAATTTTGGATGTCAATTAGGTTTAAAATGGCAAAGGAAGCCCTCTGCCACAAATGGTTGGAAAATCTAGGGGTAACTTCTTATTTGGGACACAAATTATTTTGAGGATACTGACCTGATTCATTTCGATTGTGTAATTGGTATTCGAGGGAAATGAAAGAGCAATGTCAGTAAGCATAATGTGATTAATGTGTATGGACCGCATGATGACAATAAGAAACGGATTTTGTGGGACTCGTTAACAAAATTAGTAGAAGGAAGTGATGAGGCTTGGGTTTTATACGGTGATTTTAATGACATTAAAGGCCAATCGGAACGGTTTAATTGTGTGTTTGTTGAAAGTAGGGCGAGATGATTCAATAAGTTCCTACTCGAGTCAAATTCGATAGATATTCCAATTGGTGGTAGATTCTTTACACGCATTAGTGACGATGGTACTAAATTCAGTAAGCTAGAACGTTTTCTCGTGTCACAAAGTCTCCATAATTTGTGGGGCAATCTGTCAGCCTTGGCATTAGAGAGAACAAGATCCGATCACGTCCCTATTTCACTAATAAATGATTCAAAAACTTCGGGCCAAAATTGTTTAATATATTTGATATATGGTTAGATGGAGATGAGGATGATCAAGTTATTAGTGACGCATGGGAAGAGCCAATTAATATCAGTTTCCGAAGGGATTTCAACTTTTTAAACAAGCTAAAAAATGTAAAAAAGGCTCTTAGAATTTGGAGGAGCAACAACTTTGGTCAATTGGATAGTAAAATAGAGTGCCTTAAAGATAAGGCTCTAAGGCTTCAACTTAAGGCAAAAACATGTACTTTAAGCCCTTTAGAACCTGATACATGGAAAGAAACTAGATTGGGGTGGCTACAAAAAGAAAAGATTAAAGCAAGTATGTTAAAGCAAAAAGCTCGTCTAAAATGGAATCTTGAAGGAGATTGATATTGCGCATTTCATCTATTAATTCTCTCGCAATATCGGTCATATTTTGGTCTATTTGGATACGAATATGGGTGATTTAGTTGATTTTGTGAAGATTCGAGTTTAGGAACCGAGAAGCGTTGATTTGCATATTTTGAAGACTTTTGAGGTACAATTTTACATCGCGTTATCATAAGTACCAGTTTTGGTTTGAGATTACAAAGTCATTCGAGTTTTAGTGGATGTTACGTGAAAACATAAGTATGAATCTGGAATAGAAGAGACCCTCGACGCGAGGTCCAAGGGCCGCGTCGCGTGTTTTAGTTGTTTTTGATAACAGGCGATTTGTAAAAGAGGAGCTTCAGCTACAAGGGAGAGCCGCGACGCGGGGTCTTAGGGCCGCGACACAGGTCAAAGGCATTTTGCAAGACAGAAGGTTTATTAAAAAGGGTTCGAATTTTGTTCAGTAGGCACGGCGCGACCAATAAAGCCGCGGCGCGGCTTCGTGTCGGTCATCATTTTTTTGGAAGCCTATTTAAAGCCCGAATTTTTACCCTAATATTCATTCTGCCATCCATACGAATTCGAGCAGCTTTTGGGCGAATTTTGGTGATTTTTTTGGGATCCCAACATCGTTCAAACAACTCAATCATTTTGGAAATACGTATCGATTCGTTCATCATTCAAGATCACTATTTTTATTTGGTTTAATTCTTTATCAACATAATGAATTCTCTTAATTGTTTATTTATGATTTTGTTTTCAGCCATGATTGTTGGCTAAACTTTTAATGCTTGTCTAAATTAATAACCGAGGTTTTGGATGTTATGATTTATGATTTATGAACTCATGCATGTTTATTTCAATAGTTTGAAAAAAGACCGATTCTTATTGATGTTTAACTTTATAAACTTGATTGATTAGTGTATTTGTTTGATAAAGAGAACTCTTGTTGATTTAATACACTAGTTTACAATTGATTTGTCTTAATTGATTGTCTGATAAACCGGACCAAGGTGTAATTAAGTTTAAACGGTTGCACGATATAGGGGTGAATTGTGTAGAGCGAACGCACAGGCAATTGTTATTCAAATCTTTGATCTAGCTAATTAATTAGTCACAAACAAAAAGGTCTTAGGTGCTAGGGAACCATACATCTAGTAATTCTAGTTTGAGTACTTGCTAAAGAGAACTCTTGGCGGGTCGACTGAGTAATTTGCATGTATTGAGTATTAAATCGGGCTAAAGTATAAAAACATCCAATTCTGAGGGTAAAAGGTCTAGACGAGTATTTTCATTCCATTTGATATCAAAACTGCCTTAATTTCTTTCTTGTTTTAATTTATATAAAACTAAAATCCAAAGATATTGTTTTTACTTTCGATCAAATCTTGATTTGGCTAATCGTTAAATAGCCACAAAACCCATTATCTCGTACTTTCAATTTTAATAGATTAACTTAGTTTATTTCCATTAGTTGCAATCTTAATTCTCACTTTTAAACTGTCCTTGGAACGATTTCGGATTTACCAACTTTATACTATCGCACGATCGGGTACACTACCCGTTAGTATGTAGTAATCTTTAAACCAGTATTTTCCATTATAAATTATAAACACGATTTTACACATCAAGTTTTTGGCGCCGCTGTCGGGGACAGTTGTGTCGAAAATTAAGATTGTCATCTAATTGTTCTTAGTTTAGTCTTAGTTGCTAGTTTATTTTTATTCTTAGTTTATTCTTGATTGAATCGATGCGTTTAATCAGTTTGTTAGTTATGATTTTGCAGTTTACAGGTAGTTTATTCCAGATACTCGTTCATCAAACGCAGAGTTATATTCGCCTTATCCAGAACCAGAAAGAGTATTTTGGAGTCATATTACGGACGAATCATCTGAGTCTGACACGCTGGATTCAGAAACTAATATTCCCACTGCACTATCAACTAGAAACCCTGTGATTAATTTGGACAGTTTTACCGATTCAGTTGTATTTGAAACTCAGGAATCACTGCTTGTTCAACCACCACCAGTGGTACTTAATACTTGAATTGTACCCGATCTTCCAGTTATACCTAATTTTCCAGTAGTTGGTTAAATGGCACAACAAGGTCAGAGTATGGCGGAAAAGATGAAGGCCTCCCGAGTAGGTCAGGGTCACGCTATAAGAGTTCCAGAAGTTAGGCATGATTTTGAGATCAAAGGCCCCATTATCAGTATGATTGCGATGAAATGTCAGTTTGGAGGGGAACCACAAGAGGATGTTAACGAGCATATTCGTATTTTTCTGCAGATTTGTATGTTGTCCAAGTTCAGTAATGTCCACGATCATGTCATTTATTTGAAGCTTTTCCCATGGTCTTTGAAAGGGGAATCTAGAGTTTGGTTAGACAGTTTACCTGAAGGTACGATCAAGGATTGGTATACTTTGATGGAAAAGTTCTTGAGCAAATAATTTCCTGCGTCCAAAGCTACTCTACTTCAGTAAGAGATTTCTCAGTTTCGTCAAAAACCTAACGAGACTCTTTATGATGCTTTGAATCGCTTCAGCCGATTATTGCGATCTTGTCCTCAACACGAGTTAGATACTTTTTCTAAGGTACAAACCTTTTATAAGGGATGTACCATCAGTACTCGTATTACTATTGATCAAGCAGAGGAGGTAGTCTCATGAACAAAACTGAAGAAGAGGTGTATGATATCATAGAGAAGCAAGCTGAGTATTCTCACGAGTGACATGAGGATAATGATTTAGGTCGTTCTTCTTCTTCAGTCGTAGTCGCCGGTGCTTATGATGATTTTGCTTCTAGTAATGCTAAGTTAGACAAGTTTGAAAGACACTTAGAAAAGGTGGACAAAGACATCCACGGGATGATGGTTGGTTGTGAATTCTGTGGTGGTTTTCATTTGGGTAAAGATTGCGATGCGGGATTGACTCTGAATCAGAAAGAAGAGATTGCTTTTATTAGTCAACAGAACAACAATCAGTTTCAAGGACAGGCCCAGTTTAACAGAAATTTCAATAATCCTTATAATCCCCAAGGTAATCAGGGTTCAAGGTTCCAGCCGGGATCTAGTGGAGGATTTCAACAGCAAGCTCCTGGGTACTTTCAAAAGCCCCAAGCTGAAGAGAAAAAATCTAATCTTGAAGCTATGATAGAAAAGCTTATGGTATCTCAAACTCAGCTTGTTACTACTGTTAATCAAGCCAATGAGAAGAATGATCAAATGTTTCGAAATCAACAAGCCGCTATTCAGAATTTAGAGAAATAGATTGGTCAGCTTGCTAATCGGAGGAATGAGAGGAAACCGGGGGAGTTACCGAGTAACACGGATACTAACCCAAAGAATGGGCACGTAAATGCTATCACCACTCGAAGTGGTTTAGCATATGATCCACCTAGGAATACCGATGAGTATGATTTGCGGGTTCTGTTTGCTAATGATAGTGATGAAGTGACCCGTCCTAATCTATAAGGACGAATACAATAACATATGGTTACATTGCGAGGTAATTGACCTCTATATGATACATTTTACAAACATTGCATTCGTTTTTAAAAGACAACCTTTCATTACATCGAAAGTTGACAGGTATGCATACCATTTCATAATATCCAAACTATAAATGACCTAATCTATAATTTACTTAATAATAATCCCGATTGAACTCAACGACTTGAATGCAACGTCTTTTAAAATATGCCATGAATGACTCCAAATAATATCTTTAAAATGAGCAAATGCACAGCGGAAGATTTCTTTCAAATCTGAGAATAAACATGCTTTCAAGTGTCAACCAAAAGGTTGGTGAGTTCATTAGTTTATCATAAACAATCATTTCCATTAATTTAATAGACCACAAGATTTTCATTTCCATTTTTCATAAACATCATCTCATATCAGGCATTTCGCAAACTGCATAGAGATAAAAATCATTCATACTATATATAAACACCTGGTAATCGACATTAATAAAATGCATCTAGAATATCTCCCGCATATAGGCATTTCGCAAACTGCATGCAAACATCATACAAACAGGCCACTCGTTTTAAAATGACGGTTTTGTACACCTTACAAACAGGTCATTCCTTTTAAAGCTGGCAGTTGTATACTAAAATTGAAGTACTAAAGCAGTTCAAATTCTCTGACTGGAGCTTCTCAAGGCCCATAGATCTATCTTTAGGATTCGCGTCAATTAGGGGCCAGTTCCCTAATTCTTAGATTACCAGACTAAAAGGGGTGATATTCGGTGTATTCGTAACTCAATCACAGAATGTTTTTAAGTACTTGTGTCTATTCCGTCAAACGTTTATAAAAGTAGCGCATGTATTCTCAGTCCCAAAAATATATATTGCAAAAGCATTTAAAAAGGGAGTAATGAAACTCACAATACTGTATTTTGTAGTAAAAATATATATGATGGCATTGAACAAGTACAAGGCTGGTCTCGGATTCACGAACCTATATTAAGTATATATATATATTTATATGTTGGTCAATATCTGTCTAACAATTTAGGTCAAGTCGTAGTGTATTACAATCCTAATGCCCGAGATTATCATGCAGAAGTTAACAAAAATCAACTTGACCTAAAATGACTTCCAAAATCTATACATGTTTATTATATAATTTAAATATAGTCGTTTTATATATTTAAATATATTTATCATATTTTTATTAGATTAAATAATACAAGTCATTTATTAATAAATAAGAATTTATATTAAAAATTATATATGATAAAAATATACTTTTAAATATCTTAAGTAATCAAAATTTATAAAGTTCAATTAATATCATAAAAATATAGTGGTATGTATTATTAATTTAATTATTTTACGTGTGGTAAAAATATCTTTGTATCACCTATTCATTTGATAAAATAATATTGATAATAATAATAATAATTAAAAGTTATATTATTTTTGTAATAATAATAATTATTATTATACTAATAATAATAATAATAACAATATTTATTTTTACTAATGATGATATTAATTATAATAAAATGATAATTCTAATCATGATAATTTTTAATAATAACGATACTTTTTAATATTAACTGTAATAATAATAATATTTTCTATAAAAATAATAATTCTATTCAAAATGATAATTTTTAATAATAACAATACTAAAATGATAATAATTATGATATTTTATAATAACAATGATATTTTTATTAAAAATGATAATAAAATGATAGTTTTAATATTAATGATACTTTCAATAATAATAATAATAATAAAAAAATAATGAAATGATATTTTTATCTAAATCATATCTTATAATATTTTAATTTCATCATGATACTTATACTCATTATTTCATAATCGATTTGTTTAATAGCTTTTAGTCCTCTTTTATATCGCATTTATAGTAATGATAATTAATAGTAATCATAATAATTAGATTATACTAATATTAGTTTTAATGATAATGATACTAATAATAATGATTATAATAATACTAATGATAATACTAATAATTATTATAATAATAATAATAATAATAATAATAATAATAATAATAATAATAATAATAATATTAATAATATTCTTAGTGATAGTATTAATAATAATAATAACAATTTTAATGATAATACTTATATTAATAATGATAATGATAATAATAATAATAATTATAATAATAACGACGATAATAACGACGATAGTAATAATAATAATCATTTTAATAATAATAATACTAAAGTTAATAATAATTCAATTGACCATATCTTTTAATCCGTTCATCGAAACCATATGATTTCTAAATGAAAAGTTATTGATTTTTCGCCAGCTTTCCAACGACATGCATATCATATACCTTATCTCAGTAGCATATGTATTAAATTCGTGATTTAACATAAACTATATAACGACGAAATTAAACATACAAGCATGCATAATCATATATACTCGAGCACTAGTCAGGGATACACTATTAGTAAATAAAAGATAAGATATGAATGCTCGCGTATCAATATTGTGGTTCAATATTGCAGGAAAGCACGTAAACACAACGGAGATGATAAACACTTGGTTGACCTCACGAGCAATTCCCCCGAACACTACCCATAACCTCCATAGCTATAACCCATAATTTCCTTAGCTCTATCCTTCTCGAAAAATCCATTTTGAAAACATGCGAGCAGACCCTCATCTTAGTATTTTATGTATAAATAATAATAATAATAATACTCCTAAATAATATTAATTTTAATAATAATAATAATAATAATAATAATAATATAAATATATATAGAGTGCAGAGAGAGATGAGAGGAATTGAATTGTGAAATGAAACGCGAATTCGACTGAGCTTTATAGCACTAGGCCTATATCTGGATGCCATGCGATCTCATAGCTTAGCAAGCCAGTTCCCATGCGATCGCATGGGGTGGCTGTCAGCTTGCTCTTCGTTTGATCTTATCCTGCCGACACTCGTTTTATATTATATATATATATATTTAATTTATATAATTATATATATATTATATTATATTCTCGTGCATAGTTAACATGTAAATTTAGTTCCGATGACTTATACGTTGTCACTCGACTAATGTCCCGGTTCCGGTTTATCGAACGCATTTTCGTACGCTTAGAAAACTAGTACTTTATGTTTCGCGACTCGTACCTTTATCAAAAAATATACTTAAATTATCCATAAACTATATTACTTGAAATATTACTTGAACGTTCGAGTGTTTTGGTCATTTGCTTCTATATATCGATGTCTCGTTATATATACATATGATAATATTAATCAAAACATTTTGTATCTACTTAATATTATATTTAATCACTTTGTAATATATATATATATATATATATATATATATATATATATATATATATATATATATATATATACATATTATATAGGATTGAAATATTTATTTAACAATATTATATTTTAGTTTTTCAAAAGTAATTATATTTTAAAGTTCATTTATAATCGTTTAAATAATAGGAAAATATTATGTCGTATCACGTTTACGTTTTTGATATACTATATATATACTTGTAATTTATAATATAAGCGTTAATTAAATCCTTCAAAATTCATAAACAAATTATCTTATAAAACGTTTTAATAATAAAGTTTTTTTTTAAACTAAAAACGTTTTAGTACGTTTGAAACTAAATCAAAATAAATATTATAATTTGTTTTTAAAGTTAAATATATTTAGGAATCATTTTGTTTAAAGATTAAATTAATGGGAATCGTTATATCATAAAATGTTTTAGAAAAGTAAATCGTATATAACTCATAGCAGGTTTTCAAGTTTTTTTAAATTACCATTTGCTGGTGATGCGTAAGATATAGTCCGAAGGTTAGATAAACGTATGAAATTACTTTAATAAAAAACGTCATTTTTCTTAACTTGTCGATATTCATTTTCTAAGTTATCTATATTCCCAACATTTCTGTTTCACCCTAAATAATATGAAAGTTAACTAGTTAACACCTATATAGGAAATCGAACAGGAAATTCCACTAACCCTTGTCTAGTTCCTTCTTGTAAATCACTTTACCAATTATTCCGAATACCGTTAAAAAGAATAGATTTCTTAAATCACAGTGGACCTCACAACAGAGACTCGTAATCATAATGAATCTTGATAACTCAATCATTTGATATCATATTGTAATTTTGTCGATAAATATATTGAACAAATATGTTCGTGTAAAGTATTATACGTTTAATACTTTGTTAACATTCTCAAGTTATAATATATATATATATATATATATATATATATATATATATATATATATATATATATATATATATATATATATATATATATAATCATATCCATTTATATACTGGTTCGTGAATCGTTGGAATTTGGTCGAGGTTAAATGAATGTATGAACACAGTTTAAAATTCTTGAGATTTAAATTAACAACTTTGCTTATCGTGTCGGAATAATATGAAGATAAAGTTTAAATTTGGTCAGAAATTTCCGGGTTGTCACAGTACCTACATGTTAAAGAAATTTCATCCCGAAATTTGATTGGGATGGTCATGGCTGACAATAAGTATGTTTTCATGACGCATACGAGCTGAAAATTAGAGTTTTATCATCAACGAGTAATATGGATAAAACAATTTGTTTATGTAAAGCGTACGAGTGAAGTTATCACAAAAGAGTGAAATGAGAAATGTAAAGTTTCGTCATATCTTTTGACATAGATAAGGTTGATTTCCAGAGTTCAAGGGATTTGGAGAAAATCTTCGTAATAAGATTTGATTCTTCGGTAATTAAGGAAATTAGGATCTTCTTTAGTTAAATGCAATGATTTATTTCGATTGCTTTGTCGGATGTTTCACTATAAATCCACCCCCTTTATTTCCTTACTTCTACATCTCCCATCTTCTATACTTTCTTCCCCAATTCATACTTCTAAAACATTCATCAATATGCTTGATCCAGTTCTAATCCTTGATATGTCCTAACTGTCGCAACAATATTTTTCTTCTTTTCCAACTCCCTCTGGAGGAATCTGTTTACTTCTATTTCGCTCTTGGGGTGGTGATTTTCATAATCCTTCCTTGTATTTGTCTTTCCATAATTATTGACATCTACAGTTAATGATCTTTTCCGTTTGCTACGATTTATACCCCCTTTCCATTTCGGAGCTTCATGTTTTTGTTTTCTTTTCGCAAGTAATGGTCCAGAATTTGTAGGTATGGAGTTTCGAATTATCATAATATACAAAGTAGAAAGGAAAGGTAGTAGCACGATTTGATTTGTCAAATTACCAGAATATCCGGAAAAGATCGAATCATCAGGAAAAATATTTTCCTGATAGTTTAGAGGTTAAATAGAATGAAAGAGTTGTGTAACATGGTTTATGATGAGGGTATGATCTGTGAACCTTTATCACGTTCCATTAGAAACTCAGCGTGACTTACTGTAATATAATCACGTTGATCAACTGTCATTATATTATACTAACTCATGCTTCAGTTCCCAACATTACTTCAAAAACATTCATAATTTAAACTCGAAGGTTTACAGAATATAGAAACTAAACAGTTTCCTTTATGATGTAACACTGATAGTGCGAAGGGATAAATAATTTCAGATAAGAATAGTTATGAAAATATCTTCAGAATTATCAAATATAATTATAATGAAAGATTCGATGATGTTTTAGGATTTTAAAATATCTGGAATCAAAAGATGATGCGGAAAATTTGTCTGCAAAGTTTTAGAATAAGGATTAAGGTGTTTGCTAACGATTTCAGCAGACACAGAATCATTTGGATTCTTTGAAGGTAGATTTTGTCTTTGTGATTTGTCCACAGCCTCTTTCATGGTTTGCTCAACCGTTTTTCAGCACCAATTTTTTCTCATTTTCTGAGCTTTTTCAACACACTACTCTTTATCAACAAACTCTCGACAGTTAAGGTCGTTTACAGTTTTTGCTGCTTCATCAGCATTTTTCCAAAATTCGGAGAACTAGTTCGCAGTTTAGGGTGTTTTTCAGAAACTTCAAATTCGAAGTATGTAAGTCTAGGAGATAGACGTTATATGTATATATAACTTTTGGCGTAGAATTGCTGCGAAATTTGAGAATAATGATTCATGCTTTTTGGTATCGCAACTATCGTTACAAGATGAAGATGAGTACATGATAGGGTTTCAATGAATAAGTATAGTGATTTTTCGAAGAGGCTTAAGTCAAAGGGTAATGAAGTTGTTGATACGTTTACTATTAATATGGTGGAATGTAAAAGGTTCTTCGGTAACGATGGCGAAAGGGCAACGTATATATCAAAGTTATAATAAGACTATTTCGACTGAAAAGTCGAAGTTGACTTGCTGGAGCTGTGACAAAACAGACTACTTTGAGAAGGGATTGTAAAGTTATTTTTGGTAATAAATACCAAAGGAGCTGACACAGATACGTGTTAGTCTATGACTTTAGTTTCGAGAGTTTCTAGGTGTATCGCTATACGCGTAATCCTTCTTTCCGTTGATAACGTGTGGTTGGATCATCCTCTCGGTTGTTTCTTAATTGAGGGGTTTTCAAGTGTAATGACCCTGATTTTTCTGATCGTTCTATACTTATAAGATTAATATTTACATAAATTAAACCTTACCAACATGATAAGCAATCCAAATTGTTGAGTTTTGTGTTTTTGAAAAGAGTTTTACACAACGTTTGACCGTCCAATTTGACCGATGATATCACTAACTACATAACATACGATAATTATACGTTTGTGTATATATACATATTTATATATATTTAACATGATCTAAGGATGGTTTAACATCTCATTGTCTACTAATAACAATGAGTTATAAGTATACTTTGAAACTACTAACTTAAGTTTTCAAAACGATAACTATACGTAACGTTCTTTGATATATATACTTATAACCTATAATGCTTATACACGTATCGTATAAATATGTATTTAATCACTTTTAAAGGGCTTATATACATAAAATAATATAAGTATATTCACAAAAGATAGCTATATTTGAATTCTCGTTCCGTTTCCTCAAGATTTCTATACGTATATCTAGGGTATATGTACCCGTATCATACCCAGCTTCTATACGTATTTACTATTGGTATATACATATCAAATCAACATCCTAATCAGCCATATTACTGCCCTAGATATGAGGTAACTAGGATTTGTAAGCTAGCATGGATATTATTACAAAATAACAAACTAAAAATCTTGTCCTTGTCTCCCCATTCACGTTTTTAAGGGCTCTCCCCATTTCATTTCTAGTTCACCATTCTCACTTCTAATTACTCTCTAACTCATCTAATTACAAGCCATAAGAAACTCACATCAATTCAGCAAGTAACCATGAAGATCTAGCTTCAAAAACAAGCCTTAATCATCATAAGAAATTCCTTTCAAGAACACTTCAATAATCCTTCCAAGTATACAAGTTTACTTCCAACCTTTTGATCTAACTCCACCACTCTTTGATTCCAAGATTATTTCTTATCTTTTGCAGTAACTTTGTCCAAGTAACTTGAGGTAGTAACCTTGTTCATAATCTTATTCAATTCATATTCATATAGCTATCTTATTTTGTGATATAAAATTTTAACAACAAGAACATAGTTTGAATGATTTCAAACTTGTTCGCAAACTAAATAGATCCTTCTAACTTAAATTTTAAAACACTTCAAGACCTGTAATATATCATAAGGATATGCTAACTTAACAAGATACAACTTGTTTTTACAAAGAATACCTTAAAATTGAATCTACGTCGACGGAGTGCAACCGGGGGCTGTTTTGGGTTGGATAATTAAAAACCATCTTAAACTTTGAATTGAAAGTTTATATTCTGGAAAAATGATATTTCTTATGAATATGTTAATATTTAAAAATCTCATGGTATAACTCAAAGTGTAAGTATTTTTATAAAAATGATCATCTAGATGTTGTTTTTATGACAGAAATGATCACTTTCATAAGATTCACCAAAGTTTGACCTATAACCTGTGATTTCAAATGCAAACTAAGGTATTTACAGTTCATATTCATAAATAATGACTCGATCCAAGGAAGTGGCAAGTTGAACCAACAAAAACAGAGTTATATTGAAGAAACTACGGCTAAAACAAAATTGGGTATCCGAAGCTAGTTTAGCTACGAAATTAATTGGAGTAAAACTAAACTAATCATATCTTTCCTAATTAATATGATATTTTATATATATTTACTTATGATTTGATTTTATATATTTCAGGACCACCCGTAAACAACACGAGAAGATTAATTATAAGACCTCATGATTGTACGCAACACGTCATTTGACAACACGGTACTTTATGTACGCAACACGTCATTTGACAACATGGTACCATGGGTCGAGATTAATTCTGATCAATACGAACACGATGGGGTCTTTATTTATTTTATTGAGCAACTAATTGTAGACCACTAACATCGGACTGCTAACTACGGACTAATAGATATTAAAAGTATTATAAGTATATATGTAACGATTATTTGAAAAAAAATATGTTAATATATTATATATATGGTTAGGTTCGTGATATCTATCGGAGACCAAGTCGTGTTAAATATCTTCAAGGCAAAAGTGAGTATATAGTCCCACTTTTAAACTCTAAATATTTCGGGATGAGAATACATGCATTTTATGATTTACGTTATGGACACAAGTGATTAAAAATATATATTCTACGTTGAGTTGTACCACTGGCATACTTCCCTGTAACTTGGTAACAACTATTTACATGCGGTATTGTAAACGCGAATCCTATTGATAGATCTATCGGGCCTGACAACCCCAACCGGACTGGACGACCAGTATTCAACGGTTGCACAGTACTTCGTTTCGGTGACTACACTTGGTACGGTGTAGTGAGATTTCATAATAAAGGGAATATGCAACGTTGATTAAATGTTAAGTATGGTTATCAAGTGCTCAACCACTTAGAATATTTTTATTAAAATGTTTATGTATATTAAATCTTGTGGTCTCTATTTATAACGCTACTAGCATTAAACCTATATCTCACCAACTTTATGTTGACGTTTTAAGTATGTTTATTCTCAGGTAATAATTAAAAGCTTCCGCTGCATTATGCCGAATTTAAGCAGGATTTGGAGTATGCATATTTGTGTCAAAAATAAAACTGCATATCGGAAGATTTGTAATGTGAAATATGTTGGAAATCATATTGTTATTATCAAATGTAAAGTTTGTAAAACTAATATTATCGCTAAACGATAATCATTATTATGCTGTTTGAACCTTTGATTATAATAAAGGTTATGGTTTGTATTTTAAAAACGTATGCAGATTTTGAAAAATGTCACATATAGAGGTCAATACCTTGCAATGACACCAATAAGTACGTGACGTTTATATTCGATATGAACGGGACGCTTCAGGTGGTATCAAAGCGTTGGTCTTAGAGAACTAGAAAATTTGCATTAGTGTGTCTAATCGAGTTTGTTAGGATGCATTAGTGAGTCTGGATTTTGACCATGTTTGATTTCAAAAACTATTGCTTATCCTTGTTGGTTAAAAATTAATAGGTAAATAATATGTGGTACTAACGTGCTAGTTGTTATGTGATAGATGTCTGGCTTAGAACTTGTTATCACATTCAGTGACTCCGAACCAGAATCCTCAGATAGTGTTCCAGTCATTAACCTATCCGATGATGAAAACGACACCTTTGGGGAAGACTCACAATTTCCGGATGAATCAATTGAAGAGGAACTGGAAAGTGATCCTGAGGAGGAAGAAATACAGGAAATTACGAAAGACAAGTTCGAATGAGGAAAGAAACGAAAGGCTACTGAATTGGAAAATCCAAATCCCGAGTTTAGTGAGGATGTTGTGGCACCAACTCCACCAGACACTTCCACCCCTATTCCCGCTATTCCTATTAGTTCTATCCCGACATCCAGTTCTTCGGTCCCTCAGCCAAAACGCAGGGAGACATCCAGGATAACCTTTAAGCGATTTCTTTGAACACAAACGTTTTGGGTTAAATGATGCGCTGTTGTTTTAAACCATGGGATCATATAACGTTTTGTATAATATTACTAGTGTGGTTTGCTTAATGTTTGATGTAAGATAAGCATATGTAAAATAGTGAAGTGTGAAATGCAATAATTTTCCATGGTTGAGTATTATTTGGGTGGTAGTAATTGATTTTCGTACTAAGCTATTAAGTATGAACTTTAACGGGTAGGTACTACCCTAGATATAATTATAAAACGCTAATAAGAAGAAAAGGCTTTTATAATAATAACTGGTTCATATTATTAATAAGCTACGATGTGCTGTAAATACACACTACATCTATAATATTCCATGTGAATAATTTTTTTTTTTTCATTCTTATTGAAGATTATGGCGCGATTGAACCGAATGACAGAACAAGAAATCGAGGAACTCATCAATCAGCGAGTGAACGACAAAATGTTATGGGTCGAGGCTGCAAGAGGTGCTACAGTTAACCCAAATCCTAGTGTGGGATGCACCTACAAAACTTTTTAAGGTTGCAAGCCCTCATCATTCAGTGGAATAGAAGGACCGGTCGGTTTAACCCGGTGGATCGAAAAGATTGAGTCTGTGTTTAAAATCAGTGGTTGTATTGAGAAGGACATGACCAAGTATGCATCGTGCACCCTACAAGATAGTGCACTCACGTGGTGTAAAAACTATGTGAAGGCCGTAGGAGGAGATGTAGCTTATGATACTCCATGGGAAGAATTCAAAACAATGCTAATCAACGAGTATTGTCCAAGGAACGAGGTTAGAAAGTTGGAAGCTGAATTACGAAGACTAAAAGTTGTTGGTACTGAACTCATCAACTACAATCAGCGATTCATGGAATTAGCTTTGCTATGTCCCGAATTGGTACCAACCGAAGAATGGAAGATAGAACTGTACAAAGATGGTTTGCCTAAAAATGTCAAGGCAAACGTTACAGCATCAAAACCCAAGACTATTCACGAAGCCATCACCATGGCAAACGAGTTGATGGACCAGATTATTCTGGATAAGAACACCGATGTCAAGACATCGAAAAACAAAAGAAAGTGGGAAGGTAATCATCAACAATCCAGCAAGAAACAAGAAACCACGCAAGGTGCGGGTAGTGGTTCAAGCTCAGGTTACAAGGGACAGAATCCTTTATGTAACAGATGCCACAAACATCACTCTGGTTATTGTAATGTGGTATGCAACAATTGTAATCGAAGGGGTCATCTTACTGAAGATTGTAGGGTTCCCGTTACAATTACCAATGACACCAAGACTCCTGCCACCAATGCAAATAGAACTACCTTGGCCACTCTTACTTGTTATGGGTGTGGGAAACAGGGTCATTATAAGAGCCAGTGCCCGAATCCAGAGAAGAATTACGGACCTGCACGTGGAAGAGCATTTATTATTAATGCTAGAGAGGCGTGTGAAGACCCGGAGCTTGTTACGGGTACGTTTACCATTAATAACTTATCAGCATCTATTATATTTGATACTGGTGTCGATAGAAGTTATATGTGTAGAGACTTTTACGCTAAATTGAATTGTTCATCATTACCTCTAGATGCTAAGTACATGATTGAGTTAGCTAATGGTAAACTAATTAAAGCCGATAAAATTTGCCGTGATTGTAAAATAAATTTAGCCAGAGAAACGTTTAAAATTGATTTGATACCCGTAGAATTAGGAAATTTTGATGTAATAGTCGGCATGGACTGGATGTCCAAAATAGGAGCTGAAGTTGTGTGTGCCAAGAAGGCAATTCGCATTCCTCGTAAGGATAAAACGCCGGTAATGATTTATGGAGAGAAGGGTAACTCAAAGTTAAAACTCATTAGCTGTTTGAAAGCTCAAAAGTGCTTGAAGAAAGGGTGCTATGCTATCCTAGCACATGTTAATAAAGTCGAAACGAAAGAAAAAGAGAAGTGCATCAACGACGTGCCTGTGGCAAGAGATTTTCCTGAAGTCTTTCCGGAAGAGTTGCCGGGATTACCTCCATTTAGATCTGTAGAATTTCAAATAGATCTAGTACCAGGAGCTGCACCAGTGGCTCGTGCTCCATACAGACTTGCACCATCTGAGATGAAAGAGTTACAAAGCCAATTACAAGAATTACTAGACCGTGATTTCATTCGACCGAGCACTTCACCGTGGGGAGCTCCGATTTTATTTGTCAAGAAGCAAGATGGATCCTTCCGAATGTGTATAGATTACCGTGAATTAAATAAGTTAACTATCAAGAATCGGTATCCACTACCGAGAATTGACGACTTATTTGATCAACTGCAAGGATCATGTGTTTATTCGAAAATCGACCTAAGATCGGGCTATCATCAACTACGCGTTAAATAAGAAGATATTCCGAAAACTGCTTTCCGAACACGCTACGGTCATTACGAATTTTTGGTCATGCCGTTTGGATTGACGAATGCGTCAGCTGTATTCATGGACCTTATGAATCGAGTTTGTAGTCCGTATCTAGATAAGTTTGTTATCGTTTTCATTGATGATATTCTCATCTATTCCAAAAATGAGCAAGAGCATGAGCAGCATTTAAGGTTGGTATTAGAATTATTAAGAAAAGAACAGTTATACGCCAAATTTTCTAAGTGTGCATTTTGGTTGAAATAAGTGCAATTTCTTGGTCACGTTGTTAGTAGCAAAGGAATTCAGGTTGATCCAACTAAAATTGAGGCCATTGAAAAATGGGAGACTCCTAAGACACCAACACAAATACGTCAATTTTTGGGTTTAGCCGGTTATTATAGAAGGTTTATTCAAGATTTTTCCCGAATAGCTAAACCATTAACAGTGTTAACGCAAAAAGGGAAGAAGTACGAATGGACTTCTGAGCAGAAGAGTGCATTTCAATTACTAAAGAAGAAGTTGATTACGGCGCCTATTTTATCGTTACCTGAAGGGAACGATGATTTTGAGATATATTGTGACGCTTCACGACAAGGTTTTAGTTGCGTCCTTATGCAACAAAATAAAGTTATTGCGTACGCATCCCTACAATTGAAGATTCACGAGCGAAATTATACGATGCCTGATCTAGAACTGGGAGCAGTAGTGTTTGCATTGAAGATATGGAGACCCTACTTATATGGGATTAAATGCACCGTGTTTACCGATCATAAAAGCCTTCAATATATTTTCGATCAGAAACAGCTGAACATGAGGCAACGTAGGTGGGTCGAGCTGATAAACGACTATGATTGTGAGATTCGCTATCATCCCGGGAAAGCGAATGTAGTGGCTGACGCTCTAAGCAGAAAGGAACGAGAGCCAATTAGAGTACGAGCGATGAACATAAAAATTCGCATGAATCTCAACTCATAAATCAAAGAGGCTCAACAAGAAGCTCTTACTAAGGAAAACATAGGAAATGAAATAATGAAGAAGTATGAGAAGCAACTCGTTATACGGGAAGACGGAATTCGATGTTTTGCAAAACGTATTTGGGTACCAAAGTTGGGTGGATTAAGGAAGTTGATATTGAACGAGGCACATAAGACAAGATACTCGATACATCCTGGAGTTGGAAAGATGTATCAAGATCTTAAGACGCATTATTGGTGGCCTAATTTAAAGACAGACGTTGCAACATATGTCGGAGAATGTTTAACTTGTTCCAAAGTCAAAGCAGAACACTAGAAGCCGTCAGGGTTACTTCAACAACCAGAAATCCCAGAATGGAAGTGAGACGATATTACCATGGATTTTATCACAAAGTTACCTAAGACTGCCTGGGGTTATGACACCATTTGGGTAATAGTTGATCGTCTCACCAAATCTGCACATTTTTTGCCTATAAAGGAAACAGATAGAATGGAGAAACTATTACAATTATACATAAAGGAAATTGTTTCAAGGCATGGAATACCTATTTCTATTATATCCGATCGTGATAGTAGATTTACATCAAAGTTCTGGCAATCACTACAGGAGGCCCTGGGAACTCGTTTGGATATGAGCACCGCATATCATCCGCAAACTGACGGGCAGAGTGAAAGAACAATTCAGACTCTTGAAGACATGCTCAGGGCATGTGTGATCGATTTTAGAAACGGATGGGATAAATATCTACCATTAGCAGAATTCTCGTATAATAATAGTTATCATGCGAGCATTAAAGCTGCACCATTCGAAGCACTGTATGGAAGGAAGTGTAGATCCCCTATCTGTTGGAATGAAGTAGGAGATCGATGATTAACTGGTCCCTAGATCATACACGAAACTACTGAGAAGATAGTACAAATCGTGGAGAGATTGAAAACAGCCCGTAGTCGCCAAAAGAGCTACGCCGATGTCCGAAGGAAACCATTAGAGTTTCAGATCGGTGACATGGTTATGCTAAAGGTGTCACCTTGGAAAGGTGTAATACGTTTCGGCAAAAGGGGTAAACTGAACCCAAGGTATGTAGGCCCGTTCAAGATCATCGAACGCATTGGACCGGTAGCTTATCGACTAGAGTTACCACAACAACTCACCGGAGTACATAATACGTTTCATGTTTCAAACCTTAAGAAGTGTCTTGCAAAGGAAGACCTCACCATTCCTCTTGAAGAAATCCAAGTCGACGAGAAACTACAATTCATAGAAGAACCAGTCGAAATCATGGACCGTGAAGTTAAACAACTCAAGCAGAGCAACATACCAATCGTTAAGGTTCGTTGGAATTCTTGAAGGGGTTCCGAGTTTACTTGGGAATGAGAGGATCAGATGAAATAAAAGTATCCACATTTGTTTCCCGACAACGCAAAATAGGTACAACTTTAAAATTTCGGGACGAAATTTATTTAACGGGTAGGTACTGTAATGACCCTGATTTTTCCGATCGTTCTATACTTATAAGATTAATATTTACATAAATTAAACCTTACCAACATGATAAGCAATCCAAATTGTTGAGTTTTGTGTTTTTGAAAAGAGTTTTACACAACGTTTGACCGTCCAATTTGACCGATGATATCACTAACTATATAACATACGATAATTATATGTTTGTGTATATATATGTATTTATATATATTTAACATGATCTAAGGATGGTTTAACATCTCATTGTCTACTAATAACAATGAGTTATAAGTATACTTTGAAACTACTAACTTAAGTTTTCAAAACGATAACTATACGTAACGTTCTTTGATATATATACTTATAACCTATAATGCTTATACAAGTATCGTATAAATATGTATTTAATCACTTTTAAAGGGCTTATATACATAAAATAATATAAGTATATTCACAAAAGATAGCTATATTTGAATTCTCGTTCCGTTTCCTCAAGATTTCTATACGTATATCTAGGGTATATGTACCCGTATCATACCCAGCTTCTATACGTATTTACTATTGGTATATACATATCAAATCAACATCCTAATCAGCCATATTACTGCCCTAGATATGAGGTAACTAGGATTTGTAAGCTAGCATGGATATTATTACAAAATAACAAACTAAAAATCTTGTCCTTGTCTCCCCATTCACGTTTTTAAGGGCTCTCCCCATTTCATTTCTAGTTCACCATTCTCACTTCCAATTACTCTCTAACTCATCTACTTACAAGCCATAAGAAACTCACATCAATTCAGAAAGTAACCATGAAGATCTAGCTTCAAAAACAAGCCTTAATCATCAGAAGAAATTCCTTTCAAGAACACTTCAATAATCCTTCCAAGTATACAAGTTTACTTCCAACCTTTTGATCTAACTCCACCACTCTTTGATTCCAAGATTATTTCTTATCTTTTACAGTAACTTTGTCCAAGTAACTTGAGGTAGTAACCTTGTTCACAATCTTATTCAATTCATATTCATATAGCTATCTTATTTTGCGATATAAAATTTTAACAATAAGAACATAGTTTGAATGATTTCAAACTTGTTCGCAAACTAAATAGATCCTTTTAACTTAACTTTTAAAATACTTCAAGACCTGTAATATATCATAAGGATATGCTAACTTAACAAGATACAACTTGTTTTTACAAAGAACACCTTAAAACTGAATCTATGTCGTCGGAGTGCAACCGGGGGCTGTTTTGGGTTGGATAATTAAAAACCATCTTAAACTTTGAATTGGAAGTTTATATTCTGGAAAAGAGATATTTCTTATGAATATGTTAATATATAAAAATCTCATGGTATAACTCAAAGTGTAAATATTTTTATAAAAATGATCATCTAGATGTTGTTTTTATGACGGAAATGATCACTTTCATAAGATTCACCGAATTTGACCTATAACCTGTGATTTTGAATGCAAACTAAGGTATTTACAGTTCATATTCATAAATAATGACTCGATCCAAGGAAGTGGCAAGTTGAACCAACAAAAACGGAGTTATATTGAAGAAACTACGGCTAAAACAAAATTGGGTATCCGAAGCTAGTTTAGCTACGAAATTAATTGGAGTAAAACTAAACTAATCATATCTTTCCTAATTAATATGATATTTTATATATATTTACTTATGATTTGATTTTATATATTTCAGGACCACCCGTAAACAACACGAGAAGATTAATTATAAGACCTCATGATTGTACGCAGCACGTCATTTGACAACACGGTACTTTATGTACGCAACACGTCATTTGACAACATGGTACCATGGGTCGAGATTAATTCTGATCAATACGAACACGATGGGGTCTTTATTTATTTTATTGAGCAATTAATTGTGGACCTCTAACATCGGACTGCTAACTACGGACTAATAGATATTAAAAGTATTATAAGTATATATGTAACGATTATTTGAAAAAAAATATGTTAATATATTATATATATGGTTAGGTTCATGATATCTATCAGAGACCAAGTCGTGTTAAATATCTTCAAGGCAAAAGTGAGTATATAGTCCCACTTTTAAACTCTAAATATTTCGGGATGAGAATACATGCATTTTATGATTTACGTTATGGACACAAGTGATTAAAAATATATATTCTACGTTGAGTTGTACCACTGGCATACTTCCCTCTAACTTGGTAACTACTATTTACATGCGGTATTGTAAACGCGAATCCTGTTGATAGATCTATCGGGCCTGACAACCCCAACCGGACTGGACGACCAGTATTCAACGGTTGCACAGTACTTCGTTTCGGTGACTACACTTGGTACGGTGTAGTGAGATTTCATAATAAAGGGAATATGCGACGTTGATTAAATGTTAAGTATGGTTATCAAGTGCTCAACCACTTAGAATATTTTTATTAAAACGTTTATGTATATTAAATCTTGTGGTCTATATTTATAACACTGCTAGCATTAAACCTATATCTCACCAACTTTATGTTGACATTTTAAGTATGTTTATTCTCAGGTGATAATTAAAAGCTTCTGCTGCATTATGCCGAATTTAAGCAGGATTTGGAGTATGCATATTTGTGTCAAAAATAAAACTGCATGTCGAAAGATTTGTAATGTGAAATATGTTGGAAATCGTATTGTTATTATCAAATGTAAAGTTTGTAAAACTAAGATTATCGCTAAATGATAATCATTATTATGCTGTTTGAACCTTTGATTATAATAAAGGTTATGGTTTGTATTATAAAAACGTATGCAGATTTTGAAAAATGTCACATATAGAGGTCAATACCTCGTAATGACACCAATGAGTACGTGACATTTATATTTGATATGAACGGGACTCTTCATCAAGGATCATGAATGGTTTGAACGCAGATTGTAATCGTCAATATGCATATGATGTTCTAGAATTTTGAACGACATGAATATTTTTCAGAGTTTTATGAATATAAGTGATGTTCTATCACAGTTTTGAAGTCAAAGTATAGCTTTGAGAGTTGTAGGGATCTAAGAGTGATGTCTTCTGTTAAATCTTGACTTGAATTTTGATTTGTCAAAATCAGAATATGTAATCAAATTTGGATGAGGATGGTTGTTTTGATTTCTATAAAAAATGTATATCGTTGTGAAAGTAGTGAGTGTAGTTGATGATTGTTGAATTAGAATCGAATAATGTAACATATTAATTGTGAATTCATATATCTCTCGAGTATTACCTACCCGTTAAAAGTTTTACAATTAATATTTTGTACAAGAGAATTTTTATTACAGTCTTTATGAATATATATATATATATATATATATATATATATATATATATATATATATATATATATATATATATATTTTCTTCAGATGTAATACAGATTTAATGAGTTAATATAATATTGAACTTATTTAATTTATAGTTGGAATTATTATTGAGAAATCCCTAAAACTTTTGAAATTACGTAACCTTCGCTGAGTATTTCTTCCACTTGAATGAAATTGTGAATTACTACTTCATTATTCATCTATTGATATATCTTTGATGGATGATGTTGGTGTTCGTGGAATTCTGGTGAACTTCGCAAGACACGGATGATGATTTCTAGAAATTTTCGAGTATATCGAAAATGAAGATGTAATATCAAACATGTATTTGAATAATACACGTAGTTTATTATGAAACGGAATTCATTGAATTCGAAACAGAGATTGTAGTTAACGATGGTTAAGTCGTTAATGAGGGATGTACATCATTGCATATTAGTAATATGAACTAACCGAGTAGTATCTACCCTTTTTCAATTCATACATAATAGCTTAGTACGAAAAGATATATGATGGTTTCAAAATTTATATATATAAGATATACATATAAATTCTTCAGAGGGAATGAGTTAATACTTCATAACTCGTTGATACAATATACTCGTTGTTGATTAGTGATGATGTCCGCAGTGATTATGAAACTAGCAATGCTTGAGATGTTGTAGATGCTGCCGGTGCTGGTGATGCTGTCGGTACTGCTGGTGTTGATGATACTGACGGTACTACTGATGCTGTTTTTATAACAAATCTATTTTGTAACGCACACACCATTTCTGTTAGGGTTTCTATTCTCCCCTCTATCATTTCAATCCACTCGTCTGATTTATGGTTAAGGCAGGAATAAATAATCTCTAAGACTTTATAGATTACATAATCGCCATAGAATGCTTCTCCAATGAAGTTATGAATCAATACTTCATCGGTTAATGTTGCTGGTACTCCTTGGTATCTACGGTGCATATGACATTGGTGTTCGAGGTACAGATTGTGATGTTTAGGTGTGAGATGCGGATGTTGTTGGTGGTGGTAATTAAAATGTCCCGTTCTTATTGATTAAAAACGTTCCATATTAATTGATTTCGTTGCGAGGTTTTGACCTCTATATGAGACGTTTTTCAAAGACTGCATTCATTTTTAAAACAAACCATAACCTTTATTTCATAGATAAAGGTTTTAAAAAGCTTTACGTAGATTATCAAATAATAATAATCTAAAATATCCTGTTTACACACGACCATTACATAATGGTTTACAATACAAATATGTTACAACAAAATAAGTTTCTTGAATGCAGTTTTTACACAATATCATACAAGCATGGACTCCAAATCTCGTCCTTATTTAACTATGCGACAGCGGAAGCTCTTAATAATCACCTGAGAATAAACATGCTTAAAACGTCAACAAAAATGTTGGTGAGTTATAGGTTTAACCTATATATATCAAATCATAATAATAGACCACAAGATTTCATATTTCAATACACATCCCATACATAGAGATAAAAATCATTCATATGGTGAACACCTGGTAACCGATATTAACAAGATGCATATATAAGAATATCCCCATCATTCCGGGACACCCTTCGGATATGATATAAATTTCGAAGTACTAAAGCATCCGGTACTTTGGATGGGGCTTGTTGGGCCCGATAGATCTATCTTTAGGATTCGCGTCAATTAGGGTGTCTGTTCCCTAATTCTTAGATTACCAGACTTAATAAAAAGGGGCATATTCGATTTCGATAATTCAACCATAGAATGTAGTTTCACGTACTTGTGTCTATTTTGTAAATCATTTATAAAACCTGCATGTATTCTCATCCCAAAAATATTAGATTTTAAAAGTGGGACTATAACTCACTTTCACAGATTTTTACTTCGTCGGGAAGTAAGACTTGGCCACTGTTGATTCACGAACCTATAACAATATATACATATATATTAAAGTATATTCAAAATATATTTACAACACTTTTAATATATTTTGATGTTTTAAGTTTATTAAGTCAGCTGTCCTCGTTAGTAACCTATAACTAGTTGTCCACAGTTAGATGTACAGAAATAAATCGATAAATATTATCTTGAATCAATCCACGACCCAGTGTATACGTATCTCAGTATTGATCACAACTCAAACTATATATATTTTGGAATCAACCTCAACCCTGTATAGCTAACTCCAACATTCACATATAGAGTGTCTATGGTTGTTCCGAAATATATATAGATGTGTCGACATGATAGGTCGAAACATTGTATACGTGTCTATGGTATCTCAAGATTACATAATATACAATACAAGTTGATTAAGTTATGGTTGGAATAGATTTGTTACCAATTTTCACGTAGCTAAAATGAGAAAAATTATCCAATCTTGTTTTACCCATAACTTCTTCATTTTAAATCCGTTTTGAGTGAATCAAATTGCTATGGTTTCATATTGAACTCTATTTTATGAATCTTAACAGAAAAGTATAGGTTTATAGTCGGAAAAATAAGTTACAAGTCGTTTTTGTAAAGGTAGTCATTTCAGTCGAAAGAACGACGTCTAGATGACCATTTTAGAAAACATACTTCCACTTTGAGTTTAACAATAATTTTTGGATATAGTTTCATGTTCATAATAAAAATCATTTTCTCAGAATAACAACTTTTAAATCAAATTTTATCATAGTTTTTAATTAACTAACCCAAAACAGCCCGCGGTGTTACTACGACGGCGTAAATCCGGTTTTACGGTGTTTTTCGTGTTTCCAGGTTTTAAATCATTAAGTTAGCATATCATATAGATATAGAACATGTGTTTAGTTGATTTTAAAAGTTAAGTTAGAAGGATTAACTTATATTTGTGAACAAGTTTAGAATTAACTAAACTATGTTCTAGTGATTACAAGTTTAAACCTTCGAATAAGATAGCTTTATATGTATGAATCGAATGATGTTATGAACATCATTACTACCTTAAGTTCCTTGGATAAACCTACTGGAAAAGAGAAAAGTGGATCTAGCTTCAATGGATCCTTGGATGGCTCGAAGTTCTTGAAGCAGAATCATGACACGAAAACAAGTTCAAGTAAGATCATCACTTGAAATAAGATTGTTATAGTTATAGAAATTTAACCAAAGTTTGAATATGATTATTACCTTGTATTAGAATGATAACCTACTGTAAGAAACAAAGATTTCTTGAGGTTGGATGATCACCTTAAAAGATTGGAAGTGAGCTAGCAAACTTGAAAGTATTCTTGATTTTATGAAACTAGAACTTTTGGAATTTATGAAGAACACTTAGAACTTGAAGATAGAACTTGAGAGAGATCAATTAGATGAAGAAAATTGAAGAATGAAAGTGTTTGTAGGTGTTTTTGGTCGTTGGTGTATGGATTAGATATAAAGGATATGTAATTTTGTTTTCATGTAAATAAGTCATGAATGATTACTCATATTTTTGTAATTTTATGAGATATTTCATGCTAGTTGCCAAATGATGGTTCCCACATGTGTTAGGTGACTCACATGGGCTGCTAAGAGCTGATCATTGGAGTTTATATACCAATAGTACATACATCTAAAAGCTGTGTATTGTACGAGTACGAATACGGGTGCATACGAGTAGAATTGTTGATGAAACTGAACGAGGATGTAATTGTAAGCATTTTTGTTAAGTAGAAGTATTTTGATAAGTGTATTGAAGTCTTTCAAAAGTGTATAAATACATATTAAAACACTACATGTATATACATTTTAACTGAGTCGTTAAGTCATCGTTAGTCGTTACATGTAAGTGTTGTTTTGAAACCTTTAGGTTAACGATCTTGTTAAATGTTGTTAACCCAATGTTTATAATATCAAATGAGATTTTAAATTATTATATTATCATGATATTATCATGTATGAATATTTCTTAATATGATATATATACATTAAATGTCTTTACAACGATAATCGTTACATATATGTCTCGTTTAAAAATCATTAAGTTAGTAGTCTTGTTTTTACATATGTAGTTCATTGTTAATATACTTAATGATATGTTTACTTATCATAGTATCATGTTAACTATATATATATCCATATATATGTCATCATATAGTTTTTACAAGTTTTAACGTTCGTGAATCACCGGTCAACTTGGGTGGTCAATTGTCTATATGAAACATATTTCAATTAATCAAGTCTTAACAAGTTTGATTGCTTAACATTTTGGAAACATTTAATCATGTAAATATCAATCTCAATTAATATATATAAACATGGAAAAGTTCGGGTCACTACAGTAATGGTACCGTTGGTGTTGATGATGGTGGTGCTGTTGATGCCGGTGTTGCTGCTGGTGCTTGTAACCTTTGCACCATATTCTCTAAAGCCACTACCCGAGCGCGAAGCTCGTTGACTTCTTCTATTACACCGGGATGATCGTCGGTTCGGACGAGTGGATGAATAAGATCTAGAATTTGAGATAGTATATAATCATGACGAGATACTCTAGAAATGAGAGAGAAAATGGTGTCTCGAACAGGTTTGCCGGTAAGTGCTTCAGGTTCATCGCCAAGAGGGCAATGTGATAGATGTAAGGGATCACCTTCTTCTTGTCTCCAGTGATTAAGTAGGCTACAAACCCATCCCCAATTCATCCAGAATAGATGCTGGCTTATTGGTTGATCCATTCCGGTCACACTGCTTTCGGAGCTCGAGTGAAACTCCATATCTGAATCCGAGGGACTTGAACTAGTGGCGAGTTCCATTTCGTACGATTGAATAAAGGATTTTTTGATATGAAATGATTTTCGGCTATCGGATGATATTATAATTTCATAGAATATCTATATATATAGAGTAAAGATTTCGTAGATTACGGAGGAATTTACGAAATATGTCAGGCAAAGTTTACAGTAACAGATACCCTAAGATGTGAATTAGCATATACGCTAAGATATGAATTTTGTCTATACACTATTCATACAATCAATGCAGTAAGATGTGTCTAGACTAAGAATGATAAACAGATAATTTCCAAAGGATGATAAGTAGATGATTTCCGACTAGAAATGATAAGAAAAACTTTTTGTTATGCAGACACGGTCGAAGTCCAGACTCACTAATGCATCTTAACGACTATCAGTTAGACACACTGATGTGTAATTTTGTACTCCAAATTATTAGCTAAATACCTATCACTTATCACACAATACAGGCAACTATAACCAGTTCGTGTAGTAATTAAACAAGTATTTGACCAATTCGTTCCACAGAGAGCAGGCAATTAAAAACTTGAACTATTAATTATTCTATGATTTAAAAAGGGAGTTTTGTTGTAAAACTAATTAAACGAGAGAGTTAATTAAATTTAATTCAATAAGAGACAAAGGTATCCACTTAGATTCAATTCCCTAGGCTAGGATTTCTCGTTTAAAACCTTTAATTAAACAATTATGATAATGCGACACTGTATTTATCTATCGATTCCTACAGTTTAAGACTAGCCACCTAAGTATAACTGTCGTTAACCTAGAGTTACTAACCAATTCACAATGATATTACTCAAGATTATAGTCTAACTTAGGTTGGTTTGGTGTCCCTTACAACCTCACAATTATTGCAACTAATTTCAAGCTTAACCACTATAAGATTAATTTTATTATCGGTGTCCCTCATAAAATCTCACGTATTCCTAAATTATTCACGTTCAATAATCTAGTAAAAGCTATTAATCAATTTAACTGTCGTTAGTTAATCAATAACTTCCGTGATCTAACAATCAATAAGATTTAATAACGATGGATCTTAGTTAGACATAAAATTGTGTAATTAATTGTATTTAACCAAAAGATCGCAATCCATCACCTAGGTTCATGCAACTAAGTGAATACTAAAGATTTAGCTACTCATGGCAAAGTAAATAACAAATAAATAAGAAGAACAATTAAACATAAACATAATATTGAATAAAGAATAAAATAATAAAAGTTAATATAAAGATTAAACTAACCAAACTTGATGTACTAGGTTAAAACCCTTGCAAAATAATGTAGAAAGACCAAGAAATTCGTAACTAACTTGCTGTAGGCTAAAATTCGGAATAAAAACTGCATGACCCCAAATTGGGGTGAGAAACGAGTATTTATAGAAGCATAGAATAAAACTGGAACTGCCCTTCATCGCATTCCGTGACCAAGTCTATCGCGATACGCGATTAAATGAAACGCGACAAGGTTGCTTGATACGCGACATTTTGATCAGTCCGCCCTCTTTTCAGTGTCACGTTCTGATGCACTCTACCACGATCCGCGACATAGTGAAACGCGATAATCCTAACCAGAACGCGATGGAAACTGATTTTTCACCCGTTAAACTTTTTTTCTTCAACTCGAACTTCGTTTTGGGCTATATCTTCAATAAAATCCTCAATAATGAACCAATGAACCATATCTTGACCTTTTCTCCAATTTAAACTCAAACATCCCAAAATCTTATTCAAAGTCTTCAAAATACCAATAAATGGAAAAAGATAACGCCAAAAATATATGTATAAAAATGGCATTATCAAAATCCCCCACACTTGAACCTTGCTTGTCCTCAAGTAAGTCAATCTCGAACCAATAACCATAAGTAAAGTCTTCAACAAAATTTCACAAGATTCAAGCCTTCAAGTCAATCATCCACAAGCTCTCGTACTCTTCATCTTTTCATGATTAAGCTTATTCCCTCACAACACAATTTCCCATATTCCTGTCACTTATAAAACAACATACCAAACCATCAAACGCACCCCCTTCTTCCCCCCATTTTCATTCAATTAAGTGCACATTCAAAAACACATTTCAAAAATAATATCCTAAGTGGTCATTAATGCAAATAACTTTTCACAAAACATTTTTTTAGGTCATAAATTGAGATGTAAAGACAAATGGGTGAAGAACTCAAACCCCAAAAGTTTCAACAACTTCTAATTCTTACTACAACCCTTTTATCTCAAAGCCTAACTTCTTTTCACTTAGCTTTCCTTAAAAATCATATCACTAGGCTTCCAACATCCTTTCTTTCTTTGCATCAAACAACCCTTAAGACTCAACTTTCCAACCTCAATAACTAATCACCAATAAACGTTCATATTCCTACACATCATGTTAAAATAAACACGCATTCTAAGGTTGTTTCTACATCTGTGTTGGTTTAATGAGGTAGGTATTACTCGGATAACAATTGGTGTAAAATGGTTACAAATGGTAAAAACAATCTTACGTTATAAGGTTTAGTATTTGTATCATGACCCTTATTCGCATCAAAATAGCCTCCCAACAATATTTAAAGCACTATTGCAAATACCAATAGTTCACAATTTAATCAGAGATCCAGTTATAAATAGATTCATACCTGTGTTTATGTAGGAGAAGTCCATTTTAACTTTTTAACTCTCTTGATTTCAGTTCATGCCGATAATTTCTAAATATGCAAACTATCCAAATAGTGGTCACATCACTTTTATTCAACGTACCCAGCAAAGGTGACTCTCTCTAAGATCTAGCTCTATTAGGTTTTTCCACATCATGAGCCAAAGATGATCACTACTGCATAAGTATGAGACGAATATATAGAACTAAAACTTCCTAAAGATGATCACATAGCCTTGAGAAAGTAACGTCCTTGACCCGTGTAGCGAACCTTCAACCAACCGATCCCAAACCGGAAAAAAGTCTTAGGTGGTTAGGTGATCTAGCACCCCAAAGGATCTATCGGCTCGAGTCTTAGAAACTACTACTTAAGCTCGGATCTCATAAGCATTTTATATATATATACATATATATATATGTATATATATATATATATATATATATATATATATATATATATATATATATATATATTATTAACATGAACATAAATGCCCTCTATGAATGTCTTCTTCGTCCTCAATTTGTGATTTGTAAAACCAGCAATGTATGATGAAACGGATGAATAATGATGTGATCGATGATGATGGAGGTAGTCTTCAACTCATGACATAGAATAATCCATTCGAACCATAGTCAGCAACAGTCACCCCTTAAAGGGTCCATTGAAGTCAAAGATCTGTGATTTTTCTTCTTCAAACTTGCATACCTAGCACTTATGAACATAATACTTCTTTAAGAGAGATGAAAAGCCATAAACACAAGATATGAAGCCATTTATATCCTAATCTCCAATTTAACCATTTTTTCGTATTTTACCCTAAAGCCCTAAATACCATTGTTCTTCATTTCTTGATACAAATAAGTTGTGTTGTCATCTTTGAAACAAATACTAAACAAGATAAATTAAGATTAAATTTTTAACGTTTTTAACCAAATTTATCCAACATTTATCCCTTTCCAACTTTCACCTTCCATCAATTGACTTTCCTCAAGCACTTATATACTCAAAATTCCTAAGTCATGGTCAAAAGGTCATTCATAATTAACAAACCACCAATAATTTGCTTAAAACTAATAAACCTCACCGGCCAAAACCAAAAATTCCAAGTTAACTCTTAATCACTACGGGTGCTCTCATGGGTAAACATCTCAATTATAACCTTAAAAAGATTAAAAAAAAATTCTGACCACCTAGGCAATTAAAACATGTAAACATTTCAAAATCCGCGAGAAGTTATCTCTCCCCCCACACTTAAGATCATGTAATGCCCTCATTTACATGAAATCAGATAATCAAAAATAAATTCGAGACGACAAAATAGTGAAAAAGGGAAAAGAAAAGAAAAGAAAACCCTGATTTTTAGATCTGTAGATCGCGGAAACACGGTGCACGATGGCGCTGAACTTACTGCCAGCATAAGAACATCGACATCCACTCGATCACCAAAACATCATAATCAAATAAGGTGCTGAACTTAATGCCAGACTTTGAAAAATTAAAGCATAACTACCGTGGAACCTAAAACGAAAACATACATAACCACAAACCATAACTAATGGGGTGGTACCACCACGATACCGAAACGCCCCATTTAAAATCCAAAGTATTAAGTGTTACGACTAACCATTACAATCATCCTAATTAAGTTACTGTCATCCAACATAAAAACAAACAAACGGAATTATTAAAAAGTTTTTGTTCGTGTCACCACATGATCACCAAGTCATCAACAAACGCCACCAAATACCATACCACCTCATCCAATCACCAAAAGCCAAAACCTCCATAAGACCCATCATACGGCCCACCATATGGTCCTCCACCACCAAACTATCCTCCCTGGTTATCTTCATCATGTTGAGAACTAGAACCTGCTCCTCTCTGTCAAACCATTTCCTCCCAGTCTGCCTGAGCTTCCGTGCGATCATACACTCGATACGGACCCGTCGACTCCGGGTTCCATGGAATGCGAGTACCATAAGGAGTGAAGATGGTATTAGGAGAATTGATCTCCATATTGTGTCTATTCCAGTCATTATGATACACAACCTCACTGATGCCATACACAATCTGACTTTCCGAGCGTGCTCGGGTCTCCTCATTATAAAGCTGCATAGTCCGCATCTATTCCATTAAATCCTGGTTTGTAAACCGTTGACCCCCGACACCTTGACTCTTATCTTGACCCCCTTCGGCCATCTCTTCATCATCCTCTTGTGCCACCTGCACATCTCGAGGACGACGACGTTGAACCCGGAATGGAATAACCTGGCCGTGTTCAATAGATATTACTCTTGCTCCTTGAAAAACATTTTCGCCTAACACAACCGCTTCTGTAACAATTCGTTCCATATCCGATCTATCAATTTCAAAAACTGACGCAATCCTCGTGATAAAGTGACCACCTCTAATCGGAGTTCCCACAGAACAAAGTCCACTACCCTAATGTTTTAAAAAGTAAGCCACTCCATAAGCAACCTAAGTAGGTGTCTTGGTTAGGAATTGGTTCACATACCAAAGGTCCGGTAAAGATACTTTCTCGTTCCCACTTATTCGATGTGTTATAGTATGCGAAACGATTCGTTGAATTACACGAAGACCTAGATCTATGATGTTAACACAAGGACAGTTACTCGGGCTCCATTCAGAATAGGAACCAATCTCCCCCCAAACTCTTGCTGCATCAAATTCACGAGGATCAATCATATAAATCACCCTTTCAACACCCCAAAGATAATCTCAAAACCCAACTCGTGTGCGTTCTTCTTCGGTATAAATACCCAAACAAGTAGCCAACTGAAATAATGACATGGAGCGGTTAACCCCACCCTGTCGAAAAGTCATAAATGTTGGATCATCAACGTTTTCAGGGTGAAGGGTCATCACATATGTAGCGTAAAATTCCATAACCAACTCCCGGTAAACGACTTCATGAATACCAAAGAAAGCGACCCAATCATTATACAAATCACCTCTCCATTCCAACTGCAAATACTCCATAACTTTAGCATATAAACCTCCTCATTGTAAAACATTTCAATCGATCACCTGATGTGGTTCAAATTCTTTCCGAATCAATTCTTGAACATCCGCCTTTCTTTGCTTAATAACTTCCGATCGACCATTAAACTTTAAATTCACATGTAAATCTGCTTGAGGAATTAGAGGTTGCGGTTGCACCTCCTGAGCTGCACCGACTGCAGTACCAGAACTAGAAGCATCCCTAGCATTACCACGTCCTCCTGTCTGAAAAACAAACACAATGACAACCAAAAAGATATATCCCAAAGGACATGTTAGCGTTAGCTATAACCTGCATTCTTTCAAAAATACACCTAAGGCACACAATGTCAATGGTCACTTAAAAACATGCCAAAAGTATAGATCATATAAGACTTCAACAACTATCACACAATTATGACAGATTTTCTCAACTTTCATATGTACAAACCATATAACATCATCAAAAATCATGTTAATCCTCATAGTTTATAAGCAATTTCAAAACATGGACGTCAAATTAAGTCAACATAAATCAATCCAATAACATCATCTTCTCAACAACATATGTAACTTTAACCAAGTAAATCAACAATCAAAACATGTAGTCAAAGCATACATATCATCAGCACATGTTAAACACAAACCAAAAGTCAAACTGAGTCAAACCCAGTCAACCAAGTCAAAATCCCCAATTGCACATGAACCCTAGAATTCAAAATCAAAATCTAGACAATCTAAACATGAATTCATGGCAATTATATTCAGCTAACAACCATACGACACACAAATCATATCAATTTGACTCACAAAATCAAAACCCCCAATTAATCATACCTATGAACCCTAGAAATCAAAAAATGGAATTACAAAACACTAGGCATAATAATCGAAGTAATAATATGTTAAACATACATAATTTTTAACAAAATCGACCAATAACATATAAAGATACCCCCACACTTGTTTTTCACATAAACCCTAGTTAGAATTTAAAATTAAGCATGAGAAAGAAAGAAAAACAAGCAAGAAGATGTTAGATCATACCCTAGCCATGTTGTTATTGTTGATTAGATGAAGATTCGTGAGTAAATCGCGAGTTTAAGCAATGGGTTATGGTGAATTGAGAGCATAAAAATTGCAAGAAAAGAAAAAATTAAGTGGTGGTGATGAAAAGAGCTGGAAAAGGCTCAAATACCCCGTTCTGCTGTACCCGTCGCGTTTCACGACAGTGTGTCGCGTTTCGCGACAAATGTGAATAAAACGCGATGAAACAGGTTCAAACGCGACATCTTAAGGGGTACGAGACTGATTAAACCATCGCGTTTTGGTGGTGTCTGTTGCAATCCGTGACACGTGTAATTTTTTTTCCAGGTTTTATAATGTTTTTGGATTTTTTCATGGTTTATCAATTAAAGCAAAAATGCACACAAATTACCTAACAAATACAAACTCTACAAAATTGATTTTTTAACGAGTCGTTTTCTCGACTCTTTCCTTCGCTCATGCATCTTTCGGGTAGAAGGTGAGGTCCTCCTTCTCGATGTTGTCGAATGCTTCATTATACAACTTTAACCGATGACCATTCACCTTAAAGCTTCTCCCCTCTTTATCAAACAATTCTACGTGCCCGGCCAGAAAAGCTTTCTTCACCACGAATGGACTGGACCATCGTGACCTAAGCTTTTCGGCGGAGAATTTGAACTTAGATTGAAATAACAAAACTTTATCGCCCGGTTCAAATTCTTTTCTCATCTTCAAACTCACATCATGCCATAACTTCGTTTTCTCCTTATAAATGCGCGAATTCTCATAAGCATGGTTTCGCAATTCCTCAAGTTCATGAATTTGCAAAAACCGATGTTCCCCCGCTTCATTAAGGTCGGTATTACAATGTTTAAGTGCCCAATACGCCTTATGCTCCACTTCAACCGGCAAATGACACGCTTTTTCGTAAATGAGACGGAATGGTGTAGTACCAATGGGCGTTTTATATGCAGTTCGAAATGCCCATAGCGCGTCATTCAACTTCCGGTTCCAAATCTTAGGATTATTTTCCACCGTTCTTTCAAGAATGCGTTTTAGTGCGCGATTAGTATTCTCAAATTGGCCACTCGTTTGAGGGTGGTAAGCCGTGAAGAAACGGTGGGTTACTCCATACTTCTTGAGCACCTTCTCGAGTAGTTGATTTGCAAAGTGTGTACCGCGATCACTAATCAAGGCCTTCGGAAGCCCGAAACGCGAAAAGAGATTTTTAAGGAAGTCAACGACGACTCTTGCGTCATTAGTAGGGAAAGCTTTGGCCTCCGCCCACTTTGACACTTAGTCAACTGCCACAAGGATGTATTTGCATTTGTTGGATGTGGGAAAAGGTCCCATGAAGTCTATCCCCCAAATGTCAAATATCTCACAAACTTGAATACTTGTTTAGGGCATTTCATCTCTTTTGGATATGTTTCCCGCCCTTTGGCAAGCATCACAAGTTTTGATAAAGGCACTAGCATCTTTGAAAATGGTAGGCCAATAGAATCCCGAATCAAAGATTTTCTTAGCCGTATAATTAGCTCCAAGATGCCCACCCGTGGATCCTTGGTGACAATGCTCAAGAATTTGTTGAGCTTCCTTCCCATAAATACAATGACGAATCACTTGATCTGCCCCTATTCAAAAAAGGTGTGGGGCATCCCAAAAGTAAAACTTAATATCCGCAAAGAATTTCTTCTTTTGTTGGTAAGTTAAACCTTTGGAAAGAATGCCAGCGGCTAGATAATTAGCAATTTCGGCGAACCAAGGATTTTCAGACTCAATTTCAATACCCATAAGGGACTCATCGGGGAATGTATCATGAATGTCCGATTATCGAGTTCCTCTAGGTTTGGATTTTCAAGACGAGATAAATGATCCGCGGCTAAATTTTCGGCACCCTTTTTATCCTTGATCTCGATGTCAAATTCTTGGAGAAGAAGAATCCAACGAATGAGTCTAGGCTTAGCATCTTGTTTGGAGAATAAATACTTAAAGGCCGAATGATCGGTGAAAACGACCGTTTTAGACAACACCAAATATGACCTAAATTTATCAAACACAAAGACGACCGCAAGGAGTTCCTTTTCCGTGGTGGTATAATTTAATTGAGCCCCCGTAAGTGTCTTACTCGCGTAGTAAATAGGTTTAAAGTGATTAACGTGGCGTTGACCTAAAACCGCGCCTAGCGCGAAATCACTAGCATCACACATAAACTCGAAAGGATGTGACCAATCGGGAGATACCATGATAGGAGCGTGTGTGAGCTTCTCTTTTAAGAAGTTGAAAGCATTCTCGCACTCGATATTGAAGTCGAATGGAACATCTTTCTCAGGGAGTTTGTTCAATGGTCGGGCAATCTTAGAAAAGTCCTTGATGAACCTTCTATAGAATCCTGCGTGACCAAGAAATCTACGAATGGCTTTAATGTTTGTAGGTTTAGGAAGGCCCGAAATAACATCAATTTTGGCCTTATCAACCTCAATACCTACACGGGAGATTTTGTACCCTAAGACAATGCCTTCCTTCACCATGAAGTGGCATTTTTCCTAATTGAGAACAAGGTTTGATTCCTCGGACCTTTTGATCACTTTTTCAAGATTAGCAAGACACACGTCGAAAGAGTCTCCAAAGACGGAAAAATCATCCATGAAAACTTCCATAAAGTCCTCGATCATGTCATGAAAGATAGCGACCATACACCTTTAGAAGGTGCTCGGGGCATTGCATAGCCCGAATGGCATTCGCCAATAAGCAAAGGTACCGAAAGGACAAGTAAATGTGGTTTTATCTTGGTCCTTCGGATCGATGGGGATTTGGAAGTAGCCTGAAAATCCATCTAAGAAGCAGTAGAACTCCCTTCCCGTCAAACGCTCAAGTATTTGATCGATAAATGGAAGCGGGAAGTGGTCCTTCCTAGTGGCGTCGTTCAAACGATGATAGTCTATACAAACTCTCCACCCCGTGACGGTACGAGTAGGAACAAGTTCATTCCTCTCATTGAGAACAACAGTCGTGCCCCCCTTTTTGGGCACAACTTGAACAGGGCTTACCCACGGGCTTTCTGAGATGGGATAAATTAACCCGGCATCGAGCAATTTAACCACCTCTTTTTTAACGACCTCTTTCATATTCGGGTTTAGACGATGTTGCCTTTTGTACCACGGGTTTAAAATCATCTTCCATTAGGATTCGATGAGTACAAAAGGCCAGATTAATGCCCGGTATGTCTGAGGTTTTCCAAGCTATTGCCCTTTTGTGGGATTTAAGAACGGAAACCAACCGACCCTTTTGGTCGCCGGTAAGTGTAGAAGAAATACTAACTGGCAATTGGGACGTACCTTGAAGATAAGCATATTCCATGTGAGGTGGAAGCTCCTTAAGCTCCAAGGTGGGCGGTTCTTCGAGAGATGTTTTGATACGGAATTCATTTTTCAACCGGATAGTTTCAAATGATTCCGATTCTTTAAGCTCATTCTCTTTAAACAATTCCTCCAACTCAACTTCTGGGTCAAAGTCACCGTTGACCTCACCCATCATGATTACATCCGACGTGTCTACACTTAATAACTCCTACAAATCATGCTCAACACAATCGTCAATAACATCAACAGCAAAACAATCATCATCGGTTGAAATAGGGTGTCTCATGGCTTTATTTATGTGACAAATCACCCTCTCATTTCCAACACCTAAGCTAAGTTGTTCTTTTTGAACGTGGATGATAGCATTCGCGGTGTTGAGGAATGGTCGACCTAAAATAATGGGCACCTTAATGTCCTCTCTCATCTCTAAGATCACGAAATCAACTAGGAATACAAGTGAATCAACCTTTACCAATATGTCCTCGGCTATTCCAATGGGGGTATCAAAAGAGTGGTTCGCTAAGCGAATCCCCATTCTTGTAGGTTTCAAGTCTACTAGGTCGAGTTTAAGATATAACAAATATGGCATAAGGTTAACACTAGCACCTCAGTCGGAAAGTGCATCGTACACTTCCGAATTACCCATAACACAAAGGATAAGAAAACTACCCGGGTCTCCCAATTTTGGAGGCATCTTGCTCTTTTTTAAGATGGCCGAACATTCCCTATGGAGGAATATGGCGGATACCTCATGGTACTTACCTTTCTTGGAGATAAGATCTTTGAGGAACTTCCCATAGTTAGGCATCCCCTGGAGTACTTCCGCGAGTGGCATGTTCATGCTAATCTTTTTAATCATGTTTGCAAATTTCTGATATTGACTAGCGAGCTTATCCTTTTTCAACGCTTTCGGGTAAGGAATTGGCGATTTGAACTCCTTTAACGGCGGTGATTTAGTTATGATCTCCGGTGGATCATCTTGCTTTTGCTCTTCATCAGTCGGCTTGTCACTCTTAGGCTCATCCTCCTTTAGCTCCTCATTGGTAGGTACCTGCAAAACTTTAGGAGAAACAACAGGAGGAGACTTCGAAGTCTCCTTGTTAATAGCCAAACCACTTCGAGTGGTTATAGCATTCACGTGCTCATTTCTAGCCGGCCCTTTGTTGTTCAGATTGGACTGCGTATTCGATGGGAGAGCACCCGGTGGTCTCTTCGATAAAGATTGAGCAATACGCCCCACATCCCGTTCCAAGTTCTGAATCGAGGCCTGCTGATTTCTAACTTATAGCTTTGTAGATTCACCATCTTGCCTCAAAGCAGTGATACTCTCGTCCGTTTTCCTGATAAAACCCCTTAGCAAATCTTCCAACGGAGGCATCTTATATTCTAGCTGCTGAACTGGTGGCATAGGCTGCTGAAAATTTCTAGGCGGTGCTTGCTGATTTCTGTTATTAAACCTAGGCGGCCTATACGGATATACCTTCTGATTACCTTGATAAACCTGATTACCACTTTGATAATTGTTAGCACCCGTATTATTCGCTTGGTTGAAAAATTGTCTCCCACCCGGAAATTCACTAAGAGCAAAATCACCATTCTTGACATAACTCAGATAATTAGCCTGTCCCTCCATTGACGCTTGATCACAATCTTTCGTCAGATGCGGTCCTTGACACAATTCACAACCAACTTTCATATCATGCATCTCTTTAGTCATGGACTCCATCTGTCTCTTAACAGTAGCAAGTTGAGCTTTAACTGAAGCAAGCTTGTCACTAGTTTCAGTACTAGCAACACGAGAAGAGCAAGAAACATCCATCTCTTGATGCCAATCATATGAGTGTGTAGCCGTTTCAGAGATGATGTTGTAAGATTCATCCGGAGTCTTTTTCATCAAAGAACCACCTGCCGCAATATCTATTTCATTCCTCGTCAGCACATTAACACCTTTATAGAAGATCTGGACCTTATTAAAGTTGTTCAACCCGTGTTAATGTGATGACCCGGATTTTTCTGACTACTTGATTATACTATTTACATGATTTAATAATTTCGACTTGATAAGCAATGAATTTTAAAAAGTCTTGAACCTCCGGAAAGAATTTTACATAAGCAGTTGACCACCCTTTTATTCTTACAATTCACGAATGTCATAACTTATATTAATTATATATATATATATATATATATATATATATATATATATATATATATATATATATATATATATATATATATATATATATATATATATATATATATATATATATATATATATATATATATATATAACTTGAAAATATGATAATTAAATATCTCATTAAGTATATTAACAAATTATTATATATATATTTTCATACTACTAATTTAAAGAGTTTTTGAACAATATATATGTTACTATTTAGATGACGTAATTAACTTATGTTAAAATGTATTTACATATAATGAATTACGAGTATAAATACATCCTTACAAGTATTAAATACACTTTATAATATACCAATACATATAAAGGATAGCTATACTCGTATTTTTGTTCAATTTCCTCAAGAATTCTACTCGCATTCATACGGCATTTTTACCCGTATTATACACAGCTTCTAGAAGTATTTACTATTGGTATATACCAATAGAAATCTGCAATTATTTTTGTAATATGTCATCCATGATCTAATCAATTTAATATGTCATCCACGACTTAATACATTTTAACTTATCTTAGATATTTTCACTAAAAACCAAATTTTCAAGCCTATAAATAAGCACCATTTCTAACTCATTTTTACACATTCATTTTCCAAATTCTACTTCCAATTTTCACACACACTTGCAAGAACTCTCTCAAGTTTTGTTCTACTACTTCTTTCCAGCAACTTTACATTCTAAACTTGAGGTAAAAACTCTACTTCAACTCTTGTTCAATTCATATGTTTATAACTATCTATATAAGAGTTTATAAACTAGAACATAGTTTAGTTAATTCTAAACTTGTTCGCAAAAAAGTTAATCCTTCTAACTTGACTTTTAAAAACAACTTAACACATGTTTTATATCTATATGATATACTAACTTAATGAGTTAAAACTTGGAAACACAAAGAACACCGTAAAACTGGACATACACCGTCGTAGTAAAACCGGGGGCTGTTTTGGGTTGGATAATTAAAAACTATCATAATCCTTGATTTAAAAGTTGTTCTTCTGGGAATATGATATTTCATATGAACATGATACTATATCCAAAAATCATGTTTAAACTCCAAATTGAAGTATGTTTTTCAAAATGGTCATCAAGATGTCGTTCTTTTGACGGAAATAACTACCTCTTTCAAATATGGATTATAACTTGTAAATATAACTATAAACCACCACTTTTTCATTTTAGTTTCACAAATTATAGATCGTTATAAAACCATAGCAATTTGATTCACTCAAAACGGATTTATAACGAAGAAATTATGGGCAAAACAATATTGGTTAGAAATGGATAATTTGATTAGGGGATTAATTCATTATAATCTATACTAACCATATCCTAGCTAACTTTTCTTGTATTATACATGTATTCTAACATGTCATGGTTACACAATACATCGGATAAATCAAAAGACACCACATACACAATACGTGTAACTACAATAGCGGTATTGTGGGTCATGATTGAGTCTTATACAACACGTGTATAATATGTACTACTAATTGTGGACTAATAACTGTGGAATACTAACTGTGGACTAATAATTGTGGACTACTAACGTTAGACTGCTAACTGGACAACTTAAACTTAAACAATCCCACATGATTGAAAATATAAACTTAAACAATCACACGTGATTGAAAATATAAACTTAAACAATCACATGTGATTGAAGATATGATATGTATATATATATATATATATATATATATATATATATATATATATATATATATATATATATATATATATATATATATATATTTGTTACAGGTTCGTGAATCCAAAGACGACGACCATATTTTTAATAAGTTGAAAACTTATTATTAATATACTTTTACTACCGTGAGTATATAGTCCCATTTTTAAACTCTAAAATATTTTGGGATGAGAATACACGCATTTTATGTTTTACGCTATGGACACAAGTACTTAAAATATATTCTTCGTTGATTTGTACCACCTTGCATATCTTCCCTAATAGCTTGGTAACTAATATTTACATGTTGTAAGAACATGTAAGCGCGAATCCTATTGATAGATCTATCAGGTTTGACAACCCCAACCGGGCTAGTCGCTCTAGTATCGTAAACGGTTGCATAGTACTTCATTTTACTACACTTGGTACAGTGTAGGGAGATTTCATAATAAAGGGAATATGCTACATTAATGGTTAAGTATGGTTACCGAAGTGCTCAACAACTTATAGAATATTTTTACTGAAATATTTATAACTATGAAATCTTGTGGTCTATATTTATATCGATGATAGCTTTAAACTTATATATCTCACCAACCTTTGTGTTGACTGTTTAAGCATGTTTATTCTCAGGTCCTTAAGAAAGTCTTCCGCTGTTGCATTATCTGAGCAAGCTGTGCATGGAGTCTCATACTTTTGTTTAAATGAAGTGTTGCATTCAATAAAACCTTTGTCATGTATTATATTCGACTGTTATGTCACGTGTGTAGTATTTTGAAACCGATGTATCATGGGGATTATTTCTTAAATAATTGCTGACTTGTTTAAATAATGCATTATGTATAATAATGGTGTGCTTTTCATGAAACGAATGCAATATTTTCTAAAAACGTATCATATAGAGGTCAAATACCTCACTATGGGACCAATGAAAAACGTACTTCATTTATAGTAATATGGACGGGTCTTTTCAGTTGGTATCAGAGCAGAGGTCTTAGCGAACTAGAAATTGCATTAGTGTGTCTGACCGGTATTTGTTAGGATACATTATTGAGTCTGGAATTTGACCGAACTTGTTTTTGAAAACCATTACTTATCATTTTTGGTCGGAAATTAAATATTATAACATGTAAATATTATGTGGTATATTACTAATATAGTAGTTAATGTGTGATAGATGTATACTTCTAGCACCAATCTCATTATCACATTCAGCGACTCCGAAGTTGAATCTCCAGCAAAAGTACCAATCATCGAATTATCTGATAACGACGATGACCAGAAGGAAGGTGTATCAATCATCTATATAACTAATGATGATGATGACCTGAAGTCAGATGCATTTTTAGAAGACTTGCAATTCCCAGAAGAACTAGAAGAGGAACCTGAGGAGAACGAAGTAAAAGAAATTATCGAGGCAGAATTTAATAAGGGAAAGAAACCTATAATCGTCAACCCAGAAATTCCAAAAGCAGAAACTAATAAAATAATTATTGTACCAAGTGCTCCCGATACTACCACACCTATTCAACCATGTCTTACCAATACTACAGAAATGTCATCTACTGAACCCCAACCAAAACCTAGACTTACCGCTGAAATACGCACTCTGACAGTAGGGAAGCGAAAATTCTATGATTTCCCAGATTTCTTTGAATTCCCAAGAAAGCCTCGTCGTTTCTAATATGTTTTTGCAGCTATTCTACTTTACACCTTATATAATAATATATCGTGTGCTATATTTCATCTTACATATGTTTTATGTAAAATAGTGGTATTGAATTATTGTAAAATATTGTACCAAAAGAATAAGCGTGAAGTATTAATGCATTAAGTTTTTCATGATAGAATATTATCATGATTGTAGTAGTTAATTTGTGTACTAGCTATTAAGTATGAACTTTAACGGGTAGGTACTACCCGAGCTACAATTATAAAATGCTAATAAGAAGAAAAGGCTTTTATAATAATTGGTTCATATAATTAATATGCCACGATGTACCATTAATTACTCACTACATCAATAATATTCTATGTGATTAATTATTTTATATGTTTATTGAAGAAACATGGCTCGATTGAATCGAATGACAGAACAAGAAATTGAGGAGCTTATCAACCAAAGCGTAAACGACCGAATGCTTTGGGTCGAAGCGGCAAGAGCAGCAACAAACAACACAAACCCTCGTGTTGGATGCTCATATAAAGCATTTCAAGGCTGCACACCTTCATCATTCAGCGGAACAGAAGGACCCGTCGGTTTAACCCGATGGTTCGAGAAGCTGGAATCAGTATTTAAAATCAGTGGTTGTGCGGAAGGAGATAAGATGAAGTATGCTTCATGCACATTATAGGATGGTGCACTTACATGGTGGAAAAACTATATAAAAGCTGTAGAGGGCGATGAAGCATATGATACTCCTTGGGAGGAGTTGAAACATATGCTAATCACTGAATACTGTCCAAGAAATGAGGTCAGGAAGATGGAAACCGAGTTACAAAATCTGAAAGTTGTCAGAATGGAACTTACCAACTATAACATGCGATTCATGGAATTAGCCTTCTTATGTCCTGAATTGGTACCAACTGAAGAGCGAAAGATTGAATTGTACAAAGATGGCCTGCCAAAACACATCAAGGCCAATGTTACAGCATCCAAACCCAATACAATTCATGAAGCTATCATCATGGCAAATGAGCTAATGGATCAGATCATCCTAGATAAGAACGCATCAAATACCGATGCCAAGGTATCGGATAATAAAAGAAAGTGGGATGGAAACTGTGATCGAGGTCACCAACAACAAACCCTTAAGAAACAGGAAACCACGCAAGGTGCGGGTAGTGGTTCAAGCTCGGGTTACAAAGGACGAAATCCTTTATGTAACAGATGTCACAAACATAACTCTAGTTTTTGCAATGTGGTGTGCAGCAAATGTGATCGAAGGGGTCATCTTGATGAAGATTGTTGGGTTCCCATTACAAATACAAATGGCACCAACACTCCTGCCACCAATGCAAATAGAACTGCCCTGGCCACTGTTACTTGTAATGGGTGTGGGAAACAGGGTCACATTAAGAGCCAGTGCCCGAATCTAGAGAAGAATAACGGACCTGCACGTGGAAGAGCATTTATTATTAATTCTAGAGAGGCGTGTGAGGACCCGGAGCTTGTTACAGGTACGTTTACCATTAATAACTTATCAGCATCTATTATATTTGATACTGGTGCCGATAGAAGTTACATATGTATAGACTTTTATGCTAAATTGAATTGTTCATAATTACCTCTAGATGCTAAGTACATGATTGAGTTAGCTAATGGTAAACTAATGAAAGCCGATAAAATTTGCCGTGATTGTAAAATAAATTTAGCCGGAGAAACGTTTAAAATTGATTTGATACCCGTAGAATTAGGAAGTTTTGATGTAATAGTCGGCATGGACTTGATGTCCAAAATAGGAGATGAAGTTGTGTGTACCAAGAAGGAAATTCGAATTCCTTGTAAGGATAAAACGTCAGTAATGATTTACGGAGATAAGGGTAACTCAAAGCTAAAACTCATTAGCTGCTTGAAAACCCAAAAGTGCTTGAAGAAAGGATGCTATGCTATCTTAGCACATGTTAATAAAGTCAAAATGAAGGAGAAAGAGAAAAGCATCAATGATGTTCCTGTGGTAAGAGAATTCCCCGAAGTGTTTCCAGAAGAATTACCGGGATTACCTCCGCATATATTTGTAGAATTTCAAATAGATCTAGTACCGGGAGCTGCACCAGTGGCTCATGCTCCGTATAGATCGCACCATCAAAAATGAAAGAACTACAAAGCTAGTTGCAAGAATTGCTAGATCGTGGATTTATTCGACCGAGTACTTCACTGTGGGGAGCTCCGATTTTATTTGTCAAAAAGAAAGATGGATCCTTCCGAATGTGTATAGATTACCACGAATTAAACAAGTTAACTATCAAGAATCGGTACCCATTACTGAGAATTGATGACTTGTTTGATCAGCTGCAAGGATCACGTGTTTACTCCAAAATCGATCTAAGATCGGGTTATCATCAGTTCCGTGTCAAAGAAGAAGACATTATGAAAAACTCATTTCGGACACGCTACGGTCATTATGAATTTTTAGTCATGCCGTTTGGGCTGACAAACACACCAGCTGTATTCATGGACCTCATGAATAGGGTATGCAGTCCATACTTAGATAAGTTTGTTATCATCTTTATTGATGACGTTCTTATTTATTCTAAGAATGAAGCAGAACATGAACAACATTTAAGGTTGGTGCTGGAACTATTAAAGAAAGAACAGTTATATGCAAATTTTTTCAAGTGCGCCTTTTGGCCGAAGGAAGTACAGTTCCTTGGTCACATTGTCAGCAGTGAAGGAATTCAGGTTGCTCCAGCCAAGATTGAAGCCATTGAAAAGTGGGAGACCCCAAAGACTCCAAAGCAAATACGCCAATTTTTAGGTCTTGCTGGCTATTACAGAAGGTTTATTCAAGATTTTTCTAGGATAGCCAAACCATTGACAGCATTAACACACTAAGGAAAGAAGTACGAATGGACTTCTGTTAGGACCCCGAAGCTGTATAGTGTTAATGTGAAATAAGCTTAAATGAAGGTTCCTTAGAAAAGGGCTATATAAGGAACCTAAGTAATCCTAATTAGATAGCCATTGCATTGTAACTGAGTTCTAGAAGCTGTGGAATGTAATTTTTACCGATTCTCTCTCTTACCGAATCTCCTTCTCACCTACCGAATCTCATTCTATCTTATCGTTTCTCTCAATCTCAACATGATATGACCTATCATTTGGTATCAGAGCTTTCAGGGAGTGATATTACATCACTAGATCGATCCAGAGATTGAAGATTACAGTATCTGAGCATATTCAGTTTATTGAATCAGATTTGGTATAATCAAATCTGAAAATCTGACGTTCAGATTCTTGTGATAAGTTCAGCGAAGGTGTATTAGGTTGATTAGAAAGAGTTTTGATCATCATTACAGCTTTTTAACATCAATTATGGAGAATCAAGTTGATTTTTAGAATTTGTGGCTAAAACTCTCGGTATTCATCATTTCTAGCTTGATTCTATAGTTAAGCAAAGATTTGAGGTTTCAGTTGTGATCGTGAGGTGTTTAATCACATTTCTGACGGTCTAATTTCATCAATTTTTCAAGTTTTGAAGATTTGATACACATTCGGTATCGTAACAGCCATACTGAATCTGCTTCAAGTTAATAATTCTCATTCAGTGTTGCAGATTGTGGTGTGTTTATGATTCTATCATATTCGGTTTGGTCATATGCAGCTAGTTGGTGTGATTTGGGAAAGGATTTGTTTGAAACTCTAAGTTTTCATACTTAGACTCGGTATTGTCAACTGCTACAGTTGACATTCGGTATTCTATACATTCGGTATCTTTGTTATTTTGTGTGATAATAACGTGTTTCCTTGTGCAGCAAGGTTACAGAATCTAATTCAAAGGGATTGAATTGTGTTTGAAATTCATATTCATACAGAATCTGACTACCGAGTCAGATACTGAATCTGAATCTCTGTATCACTTAATTCATAGGATTAAGTGTTCTCAGGCTTCAAGTATTGTGGTTTCCGAATCTATACTGAATCTGGGTGTGTTACTTGTATTTTTGATCAGTTTTTGTTACAGAATCTGGTTTACCGAATCTGCTACAGTACAAAATCTGTACCGAATCCACTACAGTACTGAATCTGTTACCAAATCTGACATTCTTGTTAGATTGTTGTGATTTTTCATCTTAGATTTGTGTAATACCGAATCTTTACCGAATCTACCTCATTTTCAAGATGTCTACTCAAGATACTTTGATCATTGGATCAGATTCCCGTCCTTCAGTGTTGTTTGATGGCAAGTACACTCAGTGGCTTCACCGTATCACTCAGTACATAGACTACAAGGGTGAGAAAGCAAAGTACATATGGGCTTCTCTGAGAGATGGTCCAGTTGTAGATTATCATCCGGATACTGGTATGCCAATTCCAGTCTATGAACTTTCTGGTGATAAACGTGAGAGAGCTCAGGGTGACATAGAGGCAAAGAACATTATTATGCAAGCTATCCCGTATGAATTGTTTGAAAATGTTGATAGCAACACAACAGCAAAAGATATATGGGATGAGATCAAATGACAGCAAGAAGGTTATGACATGTTAGATGTTACTAAACTGAATAAGGCTCTGGGATTTTATGAAGACTTCAAGCAGGAACTTGATGAACCACTCAAGGATACCTACCGTTGTTTCAATGGTGTTCTCAATGAGTTGAAAAGGTACAAGATCATAAAAGTAAATGCTGAAGTCCACATGAAATTTCTCAAAAAGCTCAATGCTGATTGGCTTCCTTATGGAACCATTGTTCGATCAACCAAAGAGATTGACAAGATGACTATTCATGAGCTTGTTGGAGTTCTTATGCATTACCAACCTGAAGTGTCTACACTTCAAGAAGGAAGGAAAGAGTCATCTCTAAGTGATCCTCTTGCTCTCAATGCCAAAAAGAAGAGCAAATCATTTACGACTTCCAAAAGCTTATCCAAGAAAGTGCTTGTTGAAGATTCAACTGATTCTGAAGAATTGAATCTGTCTGATGTTGATGATTCTCACCTTGAATTAGTCAAAATGGCAGCCATGTTCACAAAAGCCATGAACAAATACAAATTCTAAGGCAAATCAAGCAATCAACGCAAGAATTCATCATCTTCCTCGTACTACAAGAAAGCTGATCAATCAAAACAACAACAACGTGCTGATGATTCCAAGAAGGTTGATTCAATCTGTTTCAATTGTGGCAAAGCTGGTCATTACTCTCGTGAGTGCAAGATGCCTAAGAAGACGGATGCAGCTTACTGCAAGAAGAAAATGTTGTTGGCTAAGATTGTAGAAACTGGGGGAGAGCTGAAACCGGTTGATGATACTTGGTTTAACTGGACTGACGATTCAGATTCAGAGGTTGAACATGCAAATATTTGCAAGGTGACTAAGCTCATCAAAGCTACTAAAGCAATGGAGAATTATGACTCAGCATCTGATGATGATGAGGTACAATCATCTGAAATTCCACCTGATTTTATCAAAGTGCAAAATGACATGATGAAGAATTTGGTCTCAATGTCAAAAGAAGTCAAAGGTTTAAAATCTGAAAACAAGGTTTTAAAAGATAAAATCAAACTTTTTGAGACCAAACCATCTTCATCTAAATTACAATCGGAACTGCAAAGATTGACTGTCCAACTCAGCTTCACGGAAACTGAGTTGGAAGATCTTAAAAAATCAGTTCATCCGATTAAGGTCGAAAGGACAGATTATCGTCTAAAATCGGAACGACTTGCAGAAAAAGTTCAATTTCTAGAAAAAGATCTTTCTGATTTGAAAACTCAACATGAACCCACACTTTCAAAGCTAAACAAGAAAATTATTCAATTGGAAAATACCATCATTGAAAAGGACTCTGAAATCTCTTCGTTGTCAAAAGAGTCTTTTCAAATAAAAGCACAACTTGCTCGATATGTGGAAAAACTCTATTGAACAGATCAATCCAAAGCTATCATGAATATGGAACTTTCAAAACAAACGATTTTCATGAATAGACCAAAAACAATTCATGGTGACAAGTGGAGGTTGGGTTATGAAGATCCTAAGATCTTTGACAATGCTTTCAAAAAGATTCCAGGATTATATCATTCTGATTACTTTCAAGCTGGTTTACAATATCATTTTATGCATGCTTCTGATGCTGATTTTGATGATATTATTGTTAATCGCAAATCTAGAAAATACCATCAAATTAGCTTAATGTATGAGAAAATTAATGCTAAATTGGGTAAATCAGATCCTGATTTCTTGAAGGAACTTGTTAAAACTGAAAAGAATATGCAACATGAAAATTATGTGCCTAAGCTTAAACTGGTTTATATTCCAACACTCATGCTAGAGAAATACATTTTAATGCCTGAGAATGAAGTGTTTAACAAACCTAGTTCTAACATTATTGCCATAGATGAGGTGTTTGATGAACCAACTTTTGATGTGAAACCAATTCTACCAGCTTTGCCTGCATGTTCTGATAATGTTTTTCGTGAAGACCTAGCACATGAATTAACTGTCTTCTTTGAGACAGAATCCCTAGGTCAAACTGATTTAGATGTAAAGGTAGAACCTCGAGATGAACCAACTCCTATAAACCTAATAGACTTTGACAAACCAATTGATCCTTTGAATGAATTTTATGCGAACTTACCTATTGTACAAAACTTGAAACGTATACTAGGTGAAGTTGAACAGGAAAACGTTGATTTGCAACTTAAGTGTCAATCATTAGAACAAATGCTTGCTTTGTGTGATAAATTGCCTCCACTTCCTAAGAAAGAATGTACTTATGATTTTAAGGAAGGTGAAGTGATAGTTTCTGCAGAGGAATTATGTCTTGAGATTAAGAGCTTAAAACAAAAAATAATTCAACTGAAACAGGCTAACACACTTAAGAAATCATCTATTGTTGAAACCATTGTGTCTACAAGTGTTGGTGGGATGATTAAGAAGGGGAAGGGGACAAGAATATCTAAGGATGTAAAACCCATTACTATTCTTAAAAACCCACTACGTTCTCAATTTGGAAACCGTGTTTCAAAAGTTGCACCTTCAACACAATTTGTTGTCAAGAGAGTTCATTCTCAAAATGGTTCTGTGTTAACTGAAAAGATTCCTATGATTCCAATGTCGAATCAATCAAAGGAAAGTCTTTTACAAAAATCAGTCAAGTCAACACAACACAACACAAGAGTCCAAAACCTGATTTGAGTGAGTATGATGCAAAGGAACGTAAAATCAAATTGGAAATTTTGCAAAATCAATCATCTCATGTGTCAACTGAAAAGTTTGGACGTCTAACTAACAGAGGTGTTTTTCATGTCACAGGTTATAATCTAAATTTGACTTACAAGTCTGTATGGGTTCCTAAGTCCACGACTAAGAAAGTAGCAACTAAACCAACGCAATCTGCTAGTCGACCTAGGAAATCATCTCATGTTTTTCGATTTTCGTCTGTTAACAACACATCTACTTGGAATAAGTTGTGTGTTAAGACTTCTGATAACGATGTAAAACTTGAAATTGCGTATGATGCTTCATGTAATGTGGGTTTAAATGATGCTTTATTGTCTAAATTTCATGATGCTTTACGTGATTATCTCATTGTTGATCCAAAGTTTATTATTGGTACTAACCGAAAAGGACCCAAGAAACTTTGGGTACCTAAACTCTAGGAAATTAACGTTTACAGGGTTTCGATGTCTGTGTTTGGTATATCAATTCACGTTGCTCTCGACACACGACGGGCGATAAATCATTGCTTGTCAATTTCGTTGACAAATTCCTAGGAACAGTTACTTTTGGAAATGATGAGATTGCAGCAATAATGGGTTATGGAGATTTTGTGAAGAATGGCATAATGATCAAACGGGTCTCATATGTTGAGGGTTTGGGGTGCAGTTTATTTAGTGTTAGCCAGTTTTGTGATGGAGATCACAAAGTTTTGTTTGAACGTCCTCAATGCTCGGTGCAATCCACCGATGGAAACGATCTCCTTGTTGGTAAACGTTGTGCTTCACTTTATACTATTGACCTCAATGATGCACCATCACATGGAACCATGTGCTTGGTTACTCGGTCAATGAAGGAGAATTCATGGTTATGGCATCATCGTATGTCTCACCTAAATTATAAGGGTATTAATCGACTAGTCTCTAAAGACTTAGTTGATGGTATTCCAAGCTTTCAATATGATAAGCATCATGTGTGTCCATCATGTGCGATGTGTAAGCTGAAACGGACTTCGCATCCGACTAAGCAAAACCCCAGTACTTCATCATCCTTGCAATTACTGCATATGGACTTATGTGGACCCATGAGGATTTCTAGCCTCGGTGGCCGGACATGTGCTTGTCATTGTTGATGACTATACCCGATTTACATGGATTTTCCTTCTCCGAACTAAGTTAGAAACCCCTGCCATTATCATTGAGTTCATTAAAAAGACTCAATGCTCTTTTAATAAACATGTTAAGAGTATTCGAACTGATAATGGGACGGAATTTAAGAATGACCTGCTTGATAGTTATTTGAAAGACCAAGGCATTGAACATCAGTTCTCTACTACACGAACCCCTCAACAGAATGGAGTAGTCGAACGATGTAATCGTACATTGTGCGAAGTAGCACGAACGATGCTTGCTTACTCCAAACTACCTCCGAAACTGTGGGGGGAGGCCATTTTAACTGCATGTTTTACCCAAAATCGCTGCATCATTAATAAACGTTTTGATAAAATTCCTTATGAGTTACTACATGGTCGACGCCCGAATGTCAAATATTTCCGTGTCTTTGGTTGCATATGCTATGTGCTTAACGATTTTGATAGCCTTGGAAAGTTTGATCCTCATGGCGATCATTCCATATTTCTTGGTTATTCTTCGAACAAAGTTGCCTATCGTGTTTATCACAAACGGACAAAGACGATCAAGGAAAGCATTAATGTAAGATTCGATGAATTATCGGGAATGGCTTTTGAACAACTCTGTTCAAAACCCGATCCTAACCTGGCTATTACTTCTTTCGTGCAAAACTCAATTTTCTTGAAGAAGGGTGTTCCTACGGTTACAACAGAGGAACTGGATATCTTGTTTGATAGTCTTTATGCTCCTCAACGAAATTCAAATGTTTAAATCGTACCGGTTACACCAACACAGTCAACTACTGTGGAGACTCAATCAAGTCTTTTTGATGAAGATACAACACCAACTGATTTACCCGTTGCTTCTTCATCCTCCCTCCCACCTCTAGATACAGATAATCTTGAACCAATTCAAGATTCATCAGTTGATACAACTCCAGTTGTTTCTCCAGATACTCAATTGAATCTATTAGATGGTGTTACATCAGATCAAGCGGATCAAGGCTCAACATCAACAACGGTTGATGTTCCAATGGATAACACTGATGTATAACCTCTTCCACATAACAACCGATGGACTAAAAGTCATCCAATTGATCTTATCATTGGTGATGCATCTACTCCAGTCTCAACTCGAAGGGCTACTCGGAATATGTGTTTATACACTGCCTTTCTTAGTAAGATTGAACCAACAACGGTTGTTCAAGCTTTACTAGATCCAAACTGGGTAGTAGCAATGCAAGAAGAGATCAGTCGATTTGATCGTTTGAAAGTATGGCGATTAGTTCCAAGACCAACGGGTCAACGACCAATAGGGTTAAGTGGATTTTTAAGAACAAGAAGGACTCTGATGGAATTGTGGTTCGAAATAAGGCACGTCTTGTGGCCAAGGGATATCGACAATAAGAGGGTATTGATTATGATGAAACGTTTGCTCCGGTTGCTAGGATTGAGGCTATTCGTGTTTTCCTTGCATTTGCTTCTCATATGAAGTTCACAGTGTTTCAAATGAATGTCAAAACTGCTTTTCTGAATGGTCATCTTCAAGAGGAAGTTTATGTTGATCAACCAGAAGGCTTTGTCGATCCCTTTCATCCAAACCACGTCTATTACTTGGAGAAAGATTTGTATGGTCTGAAGCAAGCACCGCGTGCATGGTACGAGATCTTAACAAAGTATTTGCTGGATAATGGATTCTCTCGTGGAACGATTGATGCAACGCTATTCATCCGTAAAAACCACGGTCACATTCTCTTGGTTCAAATTTACATTGATGACATTATTTTTGGTTCCACGTCCCCGGCCTTATGCAAAGAATTTGGTGACCTTATGGCCATCAAATTCGAAATGAGCATGCTTGACCAGCTTAATTTCTTCTTGGGGTTACAAGTAAAACAATTACCAAACGGAATTTTTATCAGTCAAACAAAGTATATCGATGATATGCTTAAATGTTTTAAAATGACTGCTTTGAATCCAATGACAACCCCAATGAGGAATTTACTGGATGCTGATGGTAATGGGGAACCCTTTGACGTTACGCTTTATCGAAGCATGGTTGATTCTTTAATGTATCTGACTGCAAGTTGAACAAACATTACACTTGCTGTAACGGTCTGTGCCCGCTTTCAGTCCAACCCTAAAAAATCTCACTCCAAAGTGGTTGTTAGGATTATTCAGTACCTTAAAGGTACACCTAACCTTGGGATCTGGTATCCTCATGGATCCGATTTCAATCTCACTGCTTATACTAATATGCGGATCATGGCGGTTGCCATGTTGATAGAAAAAGAACATCTGGATCAATTTAGATGTTGGGGAATAGGCTAGTTGGTTGGTCATCCAAAAAGCAGAACTGTGTGTCTTTATCAACAGCTGAGTCTGAGTATATTGCTGTAGCTCACTGTTGTTCACAAGTTCTGTGGATGCAAACTCAACTTTTGAACTATGGCTTTAAGATTTCTAAGACCCCAATTTACTGTGATTCACAAAGTGCTATTGCAATTACGAGCAACCATGTCCAGCATTCTAAGACTAAACACATTGATATTCGTTATCAATTTATTAAGGACCATGTAGAAAAAGGGGATGTAGAGTTATACTTTGTGCCTACCAAAGTGCAATTAGCTGACATGTTCACTAAGCCCTTAGATGAACTTAGGCTAAAGTTCTTGATCAAAGAAATTGGCATGGTAGAGTATAGTGCTTGACATTCTTTAGATCTGTTGGGACTTATGCTTAGGATCTTGTGTTTAAGGAGAGTAGAGACATTCTAGGGGGAGCAACTGCTTCTTTTGCTTTAGATAACATCTTTCAAGGGAGAGTCTTACTTTTAGAATTCTGTTAACTTTCTGGGATTAAATTTCAATGGTTCGAAAGGGGGGGGGGGTAACTCATTGATATCATATTTCAAGGGGGAGTTAACTCATTTTCTTGGGTATATCAAAATGATGACTTACTTTCTTGTATATCACATTTTGAGGGGGAGAAAAAGGGAGAAAATGAAAAGAAAACTGTTTTTCAATAGTGAATTTCATAAATTCTTTGTTTTTATCTAAAATAATTCACTAAGGCTTGTATACATCTCAGTATGCAACCCATTTTAACAATTGGTATCACTGAAGATTTGTACTTTGTTCATAATTCAAAGTTCTTTTAAGTACAAATCTTGTTTTGAGAAAATTCATAAAAAATTGGAAAAGATAAAATCCAAAAAATATTTGAATTTTACTGAATAAATGCTAATTTTAGCATTATACCGAATCTAACAACTAACTGTACAGATTCGGTAAGTTCAAAATTTTCAATAATTGTCTCAGAAATATTTTTCATGAAAATATTGAAATGAATATTGAGAGGAAAAGACAATTTGTCAAGATTTGAAGTTAAATTGATAAAGTTTTGAAAAGTGGACTGTATTTGGTATAATAGGCCCATTCGGTAAAGCCCATTCGGTATTTTATCTTCGGTATCTATAAAAGAAGGGTCAAAGTCAAACTAACTCTCTTACTGTTCTTAATTACCTACCGAGTCTGACTGAACATACCGAATCTGCCTAATCTACCGAGTCCATCCTTCTCTTTCTTCAAATCATTGGTATATTTTCATTTTAATCAATGTTTAAGATATGTAATTGTAGATCTGAGATAATTAAGTGTTTATCAACCAGAAAAGATCAAAATAACTGGATTATGACTTTTAATTTTGAAATATTGTTGATTATACCGAATCTGAGTCGTACTCTTTTAATCTTTGATTAAAGTCAATTGATTTGGATAATTAACATGAAATCTTGTCTAATATGAGTTAAATTTGATTGATTTATCATTTGACCGATTCTGATTACATGGTTAATTGCTTATTTGATGGATTCTGAATATACCGAATGTGTTCTATCTACAGTACCGAGCCTGTTCAAACAATTAACATGTTGTTATGCTTTAATTGAGTGGTTAATTGATTTTGGTTTTGTTCATGCATGATATGTGATAGACTATGCATGTTTGAGTGACTTTCTGTTAATTTTGAAGATACCGAATCTGTTCTTGTCTTGATACCGAGTCTGACATTTGGTACCTCGAAACTTTATGATTTTTATCTTCGAATACTTAACATGTTTATTCTAGATCTTTTTGAATTGAAAACTCAAAACTCATTTGGTTTCCAAATCTTAAAATTTTTGGTATACCGAATCTGCTTAATTGTGTTCAAAATTGACTAAGTGTTGTTCTGATTTATAGTATATACTTGATTACATGATAGCGTATAATGTGATGAATATCATATGAATATCATGTGTGTCAAATCTTTGTTCATATTTTGAATAAATGGTTTTTATAAATTAGAAAATATAAAAATTATAAAACTAGAAAAATACAAAGGATTTCAAAGGCAAATAAGAATAGAGATATGTGATTTATGTTAAATATCTTATGGTCTTCTATTTCTTATTCATACAGCTAAATGGCGAACAATAACTTCATCAACTCTGAAACCAACATTCCCTGCAACTACTGGACTGCAATACTGGAGAGGCACACATTATGGCCTGCTCTCAGTACTACTGCCAGTGTGGAATTGACAGATCTGGAGCTACTTAATAGAACTATTAGGTTTATGGAAGCTACACAACCTACTACTAAAAATCCAGAGGGAACACAAGCTCGCTTTGAATTTCAACTAAGGGGATTTTAAGGGATGAGGAGTATCACTAAGGCTGATTTCAGGAGGATCTTCAGACTTCCTCTTGTATAAAATGCTCCTGCTTTCCCTGCTACTCAGCAAATGATGAATACAGTCTTCGATCTTGGTTATGTTGGAGCTACCAAAGTTCCACCAGCTAAGTTTCAGAAGAAATATCTGCACTCAAGGTGGTATGTGATCTTCTCAATCATCAACAGATGCTTGCTGATGACAAGGAGTGGATCCGACAGCCTTACCGTGTCAATGCTGAAGTTGTTCTACTCTTTCATAAGAGTAGAAGCTCCTGACTATGCTGAGCTTCTATGAGAACTGGTTCAGGCACAAGTTGATAAGCCAAGGAGTTCATACATCCCTTGTGAAAGGTTTTTCTGTATCTTTATCCATGATGCTATCACTGCTTGCGGAAATGCAAATATTTTTGTACCAGGTACTCATGGATTACAGATGAAAAGATTTGGGGAGCTGAAGATGAATACCCCAGTGATTTCTGATAATCAATTCACTGCGCCGATTCTAAATTGGTTTGTGGGGCTAGCTGTACCCCAAGACGCTCGAATGCGCTCTTATTTTGAGGCCGTAGGAATAACTCTTCCGAACCCGGCACAACAAGAATAAGTTGAACACACCGTGGTTCCAGCCTCAGAGGTTGTAGAGGAACCCGTAGTACAACCACCCAGACCAGCTAATCCTCCACTTAAGGTGAACCTCAAACATTTTAGGGTAGCACACCAAGCTCAACCCATGAGGATCAGGGAGCCTAGTTCACCTAGGATTGAACCAACCCTTTCAACAACACCCGAAGTGAGCAGTGACACTGATTCTTCAGCAACTGAGTCATCTCCTGAACCTTCTCCTAAGAGAACTCGATTTATACCCGATGAGATGATTCATACTCCGCCAACCCAACGAGATCAAAACCGATGAGATGATTTATACCCGATAGCAATATCTCTGCGAGATCAAAACCGACGGGTAGTTCTACTACTTTTTCAGAGTCCCATGAGACTAAAGTCATAGAGGTGGATGCTTCGAAAGAAACTTCACCGGTGACAACTCCGGTTGTTGCCCAACCTCCATCAGAAGGGGATATCACGAATTTGACTAGTAGTATGTACAGCCCAACATATAAGAATAATACCACACAAACATCCTTACCTGCCCTCACGGCAACTCACACACTTCCACCGACATCGCCTCCAACCGATGCTGCTACTGCTATTCCTATTGTTACTTTACCACCATCACCCTCACACTTACCAAATTTCTATGATGCTTTGGAGCAAGAATATTTCAGTCGTATGTTTTCTCGAGTTAATCTTGATGTTCTTCGACGCACTTCACTTCCAGAATTGTTTCGTGCTCGTGTACAATATCCACTTAGTTCCTTCTCTTCTCCAATAAGTCCTCACCGTGCTAATGAGCATGATGATTCTGATCCTCAGAATAGTCATGAGGGGGAGATAGGAGTAGATGGAGATTATCTAACGATGAACATTTCATCAACTAAGGGTGGTGGTGTGAGGTCTTCATCGTCTTCTAAAGCTCAATAGGTTCAGACGGAAATAGAAATGGTTTCTATTAATGATGAAATTGATGATAAAGAGCCTGAGTAAGTTATAATTCCAATTGTACATTCAAAGGCTGATAGTGGACTGGTAGATGAGGATTTAAACTTAAGTGATTTTTATCTTGAAGAAACAGATGATGATGGGTTTGTCATTTTAAGCAAATTCTCTTAAGTATCTTCAATCCTAGAAAATGTAGAGATTGTAGATGAAGGGAATCCTGATCCAGTAACTGAAAGTGATGATGAAATGGATTTTTCTGATGATGATGAAGACAATCTTTATGTTAATCCAAATGATGATGATATCTTTGATCATATTGAAGATGATATTGCTCCAACTGATGATGCAACAAATCCTACTGATCATTCATCGAATTCTACACCTTCATCGAGTTCAAATCCAATAAATGCTAATGAAAGCTCAACTTCTGGTACATCTACATCAGGTGAAACAGTGAGTTGCAGATTCAAATACAACCATGGTATATTCTTTAAGAATCGGGAAAAAAGATTGTTATTGGGAGTTAAACACGATTTCATTACTTTACAAAACACATTCATCGAGGAGAATGCTTACAAGATCTTCCGCATTAACGAAACACCAAGGAGTAAAAGATTTACTTATATAGGTTCACGGTTACTTCCAGCAAGTGAAAGAAACTGGTATGAGTTTATGTGGAGGAAACATATCAACAAAGATGAAGATGACTTGTGACTTCAAAGAAAATATCGTATTACAGAAGTGTTGAATATTACTCGAGTCGGAGTAGAGATAAGTGAAAAGAAAGATGTCATCAGTCAGTTCCACGTTATTATAGAAGATGAGAAGGAATACAAGTTCACGGAAGCAGATTTTCATAATCTAGATATGCTTGATATCATTCACATCTACAATTACCTCAGTATCATCACCATTCGACCTTTTGCTAAGGCTCAAGCTTTGGAAGCTGTGAAAAGATACATGACGGAGACAATTGAACTGATGAGACGTGAAGATTTTCAAACTGGTCTCGAAGCTAATAGGAAAAAGATTTGAATTACCTGTCCGAATCAATACACAGAGGGACTAAAGGATATGAGAGTGTTTCAAATGCAATTCGAACCCGAAGGGTTTGTATTTGTGAATTCTCAGAAAGAAAAAGTGTTCATCCGCACTGAAGAGTTGAACAAATATTCAGATGGAACACTTAAGGCTGCACTTAAGTATCTTCAAATTCATCAAAGCAAGTTTGATGATATTGACATGAAAATGAGTCTTGGAGAGTTTATAAAGCATATCAGAGATCGTCTGAAGCTCCAGATCCATACAAGATAGTTTGAGATTCTTCGTGGCCAGAAATAAGGTTATTGCATATGCATCCCGACAACTGAAGATTCATGAACAAAATTATACGACTCATGATCTAGAATTAGGAGCAGTGGTGTTTGCATTAATGATTTGGAGACACTACTTGTACGGGGTTAAATGTACTGTGTATACCGACCATAAAAGCCTTCAACATATCTTCAACCAAAAACAACTGAACATGAGGCAACGTAGGTGGGTCGAGCTGATAAATGACTATGATTGTGAAATTTGCTATCATCCTGGGAAAGCAAATGTAGTAGCAGACGCTTTAAACGGGAAAGAAAGAGAGCCGATTCGAGTACGAGCAATGAATATGAAGATTCGTACGAACCTCACTACACAATTTAAGGAGGCTCAATAAGGAGCTCTTTCTGAAGAAAACTTTGGAAATGAGATGCTTAAAGGGTTAGATAAATAGCTTGTTACACGGGAAGACGGAACCCGATACTTCGCTGGACGCATTTGGGTACCGAAGTTTAAAGGGTTAAGAAAATTGGTTTTGGATGAGGCACATAAGATGAGATACTCGATACATCCAGGAGCTGGAAAGATGTATCAAGATCTAAAAGCACACTTTTGGTGGCCGAATTTGAAGGCTGACATTGCAACATACATTGGAGAATGTTTGACTTGCTCCAAAGTCAAGGCAGAACATCAGAAACCATCAGGTTTGCTTCAACAACTAGAAATCCTGAAATGGAAATGGGAATGTATTACTATGGATTTCATCATGAAGCTACCAAAGACTGCATGGGGTTATGACACCATTTGGGTAATTGTCGATCGTCTCACCAAATCTGCACATTTCCTACCTATGAAGGAAAAAGATAAGATGGAGAGATTGGTACGATTATACATGAAGGAAGTTGTTTCAAGACATGGAGTACCTATCTCCATTATATTCGATCGCGACAGTAGGTTTACGTCAAGGTTTTGGCAATCACTACATGAAGCACTAGGGACTCGTCTGGATATGAGCACTGCATATCATCCTCAAACCGATGGGCAATGCGAAAGGACCATTCAGACTCTTGAAGACATGCTTAGAGCATGTGTGATTGATTTCGGAAACGGATGAGATAAATATTTACCATTGGCAGAATTCTCGTATAACAACAGTTATCATACGAGTATTAATGCTGCACCATTTGAAGCACATTCAATAATTGTGCAACTGACTGGTCCCGAGATCATACATGAGACAACTGACTGGTCCCGAGATCATACATGAGACTACTGAAAAGATTGTGCAAATCAAGGAGAGATTGAAGATCGCCCAAAGTCGTCAAAAGAGCTATGCTGATGTTCGAAGGAAGCCGTTAGAATTTCAGGTTGATGACATGGTTATGTTAAAGGTGTCACCTTGGAAAGGTGTGATACGCTTTGGTAAGAGGGGTAAATTGAACCCAAGATACGTAGGACCATTCAAGATTATCGAACGTATTGGACCGGTGGCTTATCGACTTAAGCTACCACAACAAGTTGCTGGAGTACACAATACCTTTCACGTCTCGAACCTAAGGAAATGCCTTGCAAAAGAAGACCTCACTGTTCCTCTTGAAGAAATCCAAATCGACAAGAAACTGCATTTTATAGAAGAGCCTGTCAAAATTATGGACCGTGAAGTTAAACAGCTCAAGCAAAGCAACATACCTATAGTTAGGGTTCGTTGGAATGCTCGAAGAGGTCCTGAGTTCACTTGGGAAAGAGAGGACCAGATGAAACAGAAGTATCCACATCTGTTTACAAACACCGCCCATTGAATATGTACTACTTTAAATTTCGGGACGAAATTTCTTTAACGGGTAGGTACTGTGATAACCCGAATTATTTTGACTACTTGATTATAATATTTACATGATTTAATAATTTTGACTTGATAAGCAATGAATTTTAATAAGTCTTGAACCTCCGAAAAGAATTTTACATAAGCAGTTGACCACCCTTTTATTCTTACGATTCACGAACATCATAACTTGTATTATATATATATATATATATATATATATATATATATATATATATATATATATATATATATATATATATATATATATATATATATATATATATATATGAAGACCCGTCCTAATCCATCCGGATGAAGTCCATATCGATTATAAACGATTCACAACAGTTGATTACATCGCGAGGTACTTGACCTCTATATGATACATTTTACAAACATTGCATTCGTTTTTGAAAAGAAAATCTTTCATTACATCTAAAGTTGACAGACTTGCATACCATTTCATAATGTATCCAACTATAATTGACTTGATATTAATCTTGATGAACTCGATGACTCGAATGCAACGTCTTTTGAAATATGCCATGAATGACTCCAAGTAATATCTATAACATGAGCAAATGTACAGTGGAAGATTTCTTTCGTACCTGAGAATAAACATGCTTCAAAGTGTCAACTAAAAGGTTGGTGAGTTCATTAGTTTAACATAAATAATCATTTCATAATTTTAATAGACCACAAGATTTCATATTTCCATTTCTCATAAACATACATCCCATGCATAGAGACAAAAATATCATTCATATGGATTGAACACCTGGTAACCGACATTCACAATATGCATATAAGAATATCCCCATCATTCCGGGATCCTCCTTCGGACATGATATAAATTTCGAAGTACTAAAGCATCCGGTACTTTGGATGGGGCTTGTTGGGCCCGATAGATCTATCTTTAGAGTTCGCGTCAATTAGGGTGTCTGTTCCCTAATTCTTAGATTACCTGACTTAATAAAAAGGGGCATATTCAATCTCGATCATTCAACCATATAATGTAGTTTCGATTACTTGTGTCTATTTCGTAAAACATTTATAAAAGCGCATGCATTCTCAGTCCCAAAAATATATATTGCAAAAGCATTTAAAAAGGGATTAATGAAACTCACAGTACTGTATTTTGTAGTAAAAATACATATGACAACATTGAACAATGCATAGTAGGCCTTGGATTCACGAACCTATATCATTTGTATGTATATATTAAAACATAAAATCATAACTGAACAAATTTACTTATTATACCTTTAATTTATATATTATGTATATTCAATTTGTGTATATATTCATAATAGTTAATATTTGTATAGTTATATTAATATATCTATATTTATATACATACTTGTTTAATGTTATATTTAAAAATCGATAATTTGTTATTTGTATATATTTATATAAACGATATTAATAGGTTTGATATATATAGTTATATGAAATTTTAATATAATTATAGTATATGTAACAAATATACTTTATGTACAAAATATTTATTTGTTTAAAAATGATAGTTTTGATATTAATGATTTACTAATAATAATAATACAACTTTATTTAATATTAATAATACTACTAATAATAATAAGAATATTGTTAACAATGATACTTATGTTAATGATAATAATATTAGTTATTATAAAAATGATACAAATACCAATATTAGTGAAAATAATAATTATTTGCATCATTTTCTTAATAATACTAATACTAATCATCGTTTCTAAGTTTACATAATAATAATGATAATACATATATTAGTTGTCCATAATATCATAATAATAATTATAATAACATTACTCTTAATTTTAACCATGATCATAATATTAATAATGATAACTAATGATATTAATGATAATTATAATACTAATAATACTTATAATATTAGTAATGATACTTATAATAATATTATAACTTATAAAATGATACAAGTATTAGTTTTTAATGAACAAATAATAAATTTTATGATTTTTATAGAAATTATAATAATATTCATAATATTCATAATCATAATAATAACAATGATATTAATACTAATAATAATACTAATACATAATAATAATTTCAATCAATAATAATAATAATAACAATAGCAAAAACAATAACAATCTATAATCTATAATAACAATGATAATAATAATGATAATAAAGCTAAAAGTATTTGTGTATACCCTTGAGAAATTTCGTCTAAAAAGAATTGTCCCGTTTGAGACTCGAACCCGTGACCACCAGTTAACCCGCAAACACTCAAGACCACTCCACCATTTCTGTTTATTCGAATATATTCTAACCGAATTCTATTTAATCCCATTTATTCTGTTCATCTTCTTCATCAACAAACAAATTGGATAGAAAAGTTTAATTATTAAAATGGCGAGTTTAATTTTTGTTTAAGACTTATAAAAAAAAAATATCGGTAGAATCTATAGTTATGTTCTTGATTACAAAAAAAAAAATATAAAATAAAAATAAAAAAAATGCTTCCTGCCCGTCGCTGTTTTACAAAAAAAAAAAAAATTGGTTTTCATATTCGTGATCATTTTATACAAAAGTTACAACACGAATTTTGTTAAACATCACTTCTAGAAACTATAACAATTATCAATTTAACCCAATTTGAAACAAAAATTTCGAATTTGGATGAAGAACAAAGGTTGACTTTTTGATTTTAAAAGTTTGACTTCAAAATTCGTAAGCAATAGATTAAATTGAGACCTGGAAACTTACAGACAGTATCATTAGACAATTCCTAACAATCTTGTATTTATAGATTTTAAAAATCATTAATAATTCGAGCTTTTGTTGAAAAGAAGTAGAAACAGAGATAACCGACGGGTTCCAGCTTTATTTTTGATTTAAAATCAATAACTTGAATTTATTATACCTATAATCGAATGAGATAGTGAAAGAGATTTGAGCTGTCTGTATTGTAGCCTGAATGGATCGATTATATATAATAATGTGACTACAAAATTCTCAATCAGACAAAGTCAAATAAAATAAAAAAATAAAACGAATAAAAACTTGATCCTGATTACAATCGATTTTTAACTCTATCTGTTTGGTACGTACAGAATTGGAATAAGATTGATAAGAGATTATAGATAACAATAAAGAAATAGAACAGTGGATTGTGATATAAAGCAGAAAGTTAATTTGGTACAAGATTCTATTTATAATTAATATTTAATATTAATATTAATAATTAGTAGTTATAAATAAATATATTAATAATAATATTATTATTAGTATATATTTTGAAATAATATAAATGCTGAGAATTATAATAATAGAAAATAATAATTAATCAAAATAATAATAATAATAACAATACAAATAATAATAATGATAATAATAATTATTAATAATAATGTTAATAATATTAATAATAATTTAATGTTAATACACCATTTATTTACATATAATGAAATATTATAAGTATTTATATAATATTTATAAATTACAATATTCGTACAATTAATTATGTATAGAACTATATATGAATTACATATATTACTTTACACTTGTTAATATATAAATATCCGTTATTAAATTCATTAAGAAATAAAACATAATGTATCCTAAGTTTTTAAAATATATATTTATATATTCTAAAATAATATTTATAATTATTACATAACATGTTTTTACTACATACTTAAATATATTACTTACATATTTTTAAACAAATAAATTTAACAGCAATATATATATATATATATATATAAATATTTTACCAGTAATGTTCATATATATAACTATATATATTTACATATATTAATATTACAATTTATAATTATGTAACATTTAATGATTATATACATATATCATAACATGTATTGAATATACATTTTAATATATTATACTATTCATATATTTTTCAATTAAGTATAGTGTTCATATATATATATATATATATATATATATATATATATATATATATATATATATATATATATATATATATATATATATATATATAAGTACTAACTCTATTACTTAATATATTATTATTTATAACAACAATTGTATGCATCAGTTTATATATATATATATATATATATATATATATATATATATATATATATATATATATATATATATATATATATATACTTATTTATTTATATCTATCTACTTACAAATAATGGTTCGTGAATCGTTGGAAATTGTCAAAGGTCAATTGGATATATGAACATCGTTTCAAAATTTTCTAGACTCAACATTACATACTTTGCTTATCATATCGGAAATATATAAAGATTAAGTTTAAATTTGATCGGAATTCTCCGGGTCGTCACAGTACCTACCCGTTAAAGAAATTTCGTCCCGAAATTTGAGTGAGGTGGTCATGGCTTACAATAAAAATGTCTTCATGACCAATATGAGTTGATAATTAGAGGTTTATCATTATTGAATAATAATGATAAAATAAATTGATTATTCTAAGAATACGAGTGAAGCTATCGCAAAAGAGTGAATTGAAGAAAATAAGATTTTCCTTAGCTTTTGACGTAAACAGGGTTGAATTCCGGAATTTAAGGGATTTAAAGAAAATATTCGAAATCTAAAAGATTTGATTCTTCGGCGAGTAAGGAAATTAAGATCTCTATAATTAAATACGATTATCTGCCTCGATTACTATGTCTGATATTTCCATTATAAATTAAACTCTTCCGTTCCATTATTCTCACCATTCCTATACTTTCTTTCTTAGTTCATACATCCAAAAAATTGTGAAGATGCTTAATCCAGTTCTAATCTTTGTCCTTACCCTTACTATCATAACAATCATTCTCCTTTTCCAACCTCCACCAAAAGAATCTGCTTACTTCTACTTTTACCTTGGGGATACTATTCTTAATTCTACCGTGTCTTTATATTGCTATTCGTATTAATATCCACGGTTTGAAATCTCCGTGTTGTCATTGAGCTTTATATTTTCTCTTATATTTTGGAGTACCTGTTTCCGTCTTCTATAATCATTGTCATTCACAGTTAATGCTCTCTCTTATTTGCTGCGATTTATACCCCCTTTCTATTTCGGAGCTTCATGCTTTTGTTTTCTTTTTGCAAGTAACGGTCCAGAATTCATAGGTGTGGAGTTTCGAATGAATTTAATGTTCTAAACAAGAAAGAACGAATTCGCACGATTTGATTTGTCAAGTTACCCGAACCGCTGAGAATAGAACTATCAAGAATATATTTTCTTGATATGTTCAGAAGTTAAGCAGAATGAAAGAGTTATGTAACATGACACATGATGACGTTATAATCTGTGAATCATCAAGTTCCATTTAGAAACTCGGCATGACTTACTGTAATATAATCACGTTGATCAAGTGTCATTATATTATACTATCTCATGCTTCAGTTCCCAACATTACTTCAATAACATTCATATTTTAAGCTCGAAAGTTTACAGAATATAGAAACTAACAGTTTCTATATGATGTAACACTGATAGCACGAAGAGATTATTGATTTCAAATAAGAATAGTTATAAAAATATCTTCAGAAATATGGAGGATATTTATAATGAAAGATACGATAATATCTTTGAATATCTAAGATCAGAGGATGATGAAAACTATTGTCTGCAAGAGTTTAGAGTAACGAGCAAGATATTCGCTAAAGACTTCAGCAGACATTGAATCATTTAGATTCTTTGAAGTCAAACTTATTCTTTGTGATTTGTCCACGGCTTTCTTCATAGTTTCGCATAATCTGCTTTTCGGTACTAAATTTTCTCTTGAATGTTTCCAATATAATGATACACAGGAAGCACGAAGAGGAATATAATTTTGGACGAGAATATTTTTGAAAATATCCTCAGAAATATCGAAGATATTGATGATGATATTTTGGAATTTCTAAGTTCGATGGTTGATGGAGAAAGATTTTCTGCAAGATTTTAACATGACTTCGGAGCAAGATATTCTCTAAAGATTTCATCGGATTCAGAATTACTTGGATTCTTTGAATATAGGGTTTGGTCCTTGTATTTGTCCTTGGTCTCCTTCGTGGTTAGCTCAATCCGTTTTCCAGTTCCAATTTTTCTGAGCTTTTCCAACATACTATTCTTTATCATCAAACTTCCGATGATTAAGGTCGTTTACGGTTGTCTATGGTTTCTGCTGCTTCATTCAACTTTTTCAACATTCATAGTATTGATTTGTGACAGGGTGCTTTTCAGAATTTCAGATGAAAGGTCATAATTCTAAGAGATGAATGTTATACATATAACTGTTGATGTAGATATGCTGTGAGTTTTCAAAGTACTGATTGCTGATTCCCGGTAATTGGTATGTCAGTTCTCGTTACAAGATGCGGATGAGTACATGATGAGACTTCAATAGATAAATATAGTGATTTGTCGGAGAGATTTAAACCAAGGAGCGACGAGATTGCTGGTACATCTGCTGGTAATATGGTGGAATATAAAAGGTTTTTCGGTAACAATAAAAAGCACGCATATATAACAAAGTTATAATAAGATTGTTTCGAACGAAAAGTCGAAGTTGACTTGCTGGAGCTGTGACAAAATTTGCTACTTTGAAAGGAATCACCAAGTTATTTTGGGTAATAATAACACTAAAAGAATTAGTACAGATACGTGTTAAACATTTAGTCAGGTTTCGAGTGTTTTCAGGTGTACAATTATATGACCAATCTTTTCTCCCGTAGATGAAGTGTGGTTGTTTCATTCTCTCGATTGAGGTGTTTTTCAAGAATCATGAAATGTTTGAACCCAGTTTGGAATCGCCAAGATACAAATGAGGTTTAAGATGAGATCAAGTGGCAAACTTGAAGAATTGTTTAGTTTCATATGTTATAATCTATATTTTAATTCATTTTAATTGTCCAATGTTGGTAGTCCTCAGTTGATAGTCCACAGTTAGCAATTCAATAATTCATATATAGTTTAATATACAATATTCGAATTAATTAATAAATATCGTGACCCGTGTACATGTCTCAGACTCGATCACAACTCAAAGTATATATATTATCATAGAATCAACCTCAACCCTGTATAGAGAACTCGATCATTACTGCATATAGAGTGTCTATGGTTATTCCAAATAATATATATAGATGCGTCGATATGATATGTCAAAACCTTGTACACGTGTCCCGATATTTACAGTGCGTAAAAATAAATAACAGAAATTAAATGACGATAAATAAAATTGCGAGAATTTAAATTATGATAAATAAATTATGATAAATAAATTGAAATAAATAAAATGTAATACGGAATTAATTAGTTAGCTAGAAACAATTAGCTAGGAACAGTTAGCGTGAATTCTTAACAAAATTTCATATTGTTAATTAGTCTGTTTCTAATCAATTTTTATTGTGTCTATTATTTCTTCATTATGTCACTTGTTGGATTCTGATAGGTCAAAATCCAAATATGAAATTGAATTTGAATGAAAATAGCTATTCTTTGGTGAACGGATACGTATATCGGTGGATGTAAGTAGTATAGTAAATGACAGTTGAATCTGAATTGAAGAATGTACAGTATAACATATTATTGTGAAATCTAAATATTTCTCGGGTATTACCTACCCGTTAAAATATTTTCACCATTAACAGTTTGTACGAAGAATTTCTAATTACAATCCTTATGAAAATATATAAGCATATATATTTTCTTCAGATGTAATCACGGATTTAATGTGTCAATATGATATTAATCTCATTTGATTTACCGTTAGAACAAGAATATATAATCTCTAAAACATTAGAGATTACATAATCGCCATGTCGAACGAAGATAGATGAGGTAGAACGATACGTAGAATGAAGATCATATTCGAAGTACAGATGGTGATATTGAGGCATGGATTATTGATGGTACTGATGTTGTTACTGATGGTACTGTTAGTGCAGGTGATGTTGCCGAAGCTGGTACGTTTTGCACCATATTTTCCAAGGCTACAACTCGGGTGCGAAGCTCGTTGACTTATTACTCCGGGATGATTGTCGGTCAGAACGAGCGGATGAATAAGGTTTAGAATTTTAGATAGAATATAATCTTGGAGAGATATTCAGGAAATGAGAGAGAAAATAGTATTACAAACAGGTTCGTCGGTAAGTATTTCAGGTTCATCACCAAGAGGTAAATTCGGTTGGTGAAAGGATCGCCTTCTTCGCGTCTCCATTGATTAAGTCGACTACGAACCCATCAGATGAATTGGGGATGGCTGATTGGTTGATTCATTCTGGTGACACTGCTATTCGCAGCTTACGTGAAACTCCATATCGGAATAGCTGTCGGAATAACTATCAGAATAGTTATCAAAATCTAAGGGACTCGAACTGATTGTGGGATTCATCTTGTACGATCAGATGAAGGATTTTTGATAAGAAATAGATTATAGGATGTAGATTAGTACTCTGCAATACATAATTTACATATGCATATACAATACTAAAATCCCATAAGTTACGGAGGAATCTACGGAAGCTGTCAGGCAAAGATAACAATAAGAGATACGCCAAGATATGAATTAGCATATACGCTAAGATATGAATTTTGTCTATACACTTTTCATGCAGTCAATGCAATAAGATGTGTCTAGACTAAGAATAATGAGCAGGTAATTTACTAAGGATGATAAGCAAATGATTTCCGACTAGAAATGATAAGCAAAACTTATGACATGCAGACACGGTCGAAGTCCAGACTCACTAATGCATCCTAACGACTATCAGTTAGACACACTAATGCAAGACCTGGTTCGCTAAGACCACCGCTCTGATACCAACTGTGAAGACCCGTCCTAATCTATCCGGACGAAGTCTATATCGATTATAAACGATTCACAACAGTTGATTACATCGCGAGGTACTTGACCTCTATATGATACATTTTACAAACATTGCATTCGTTTTTGAAAAGAAAATCTTTCATTACATCGAAAGTTGACAGACTTGCATACCATTTCATAATATATCCAACTATAATTGACTTGATAATAATCTTGATGAACTCGACGACTCGAATGCAACGTCTTTTGAAATATGCCATGAATGACTCCAAGTAATATCTATAACATGAGCAAATGCACAGCGGAAGATTTCTTTCGTACATGAGAATAAACATGCTTCAAAGTGTCAACCAAAAGGTTGGTGAGTTCATTAGTTTAACATAAATAATCATTTCATAATTTTAATAGACCACAAGATTTCATATTTCCATTTCTCATAAACATACGTCCCAAGCATAGAGACAAAAATATCATTCATATGGATTGAACACCTGGTAACCGACATTCACAATATGCATATAAGAATATCCCCATCATTTCGGGATCCTCCTTCGTACATGATATAAATTTTGAAGTACTAAAGCATCCGATACTTTGGATGGGGCTTGTTGGGTCCGATAGATCTATCTTTAGAGTTCGCGTCAATTAGGGTGTCTGTTCCCTAATTCTTAGATTACCAGACTTAATAAAAAGGGGCATATTCAATCTCGATCATTCAACCATATAATGTAGTTTCGATTACTTGTGTCTATTTCGTAAAACATTTATAAAAGCGCATGCATTCTCAGTCCCAAAAATATATATTGCAAAAGCATTTAAAAAGGGATTAATGAAACTCACAGTACTGTATTTTGTAGTAGAAATACATATGACAACATTGAACAATGCAGAGTAGGCCTTGGATTCACGAACCTATATCATTTGTATGTATATATTAAAACATAAAATCATAACTGAACAAATTTACTTATTAATAATGATAACTATGATCATAATATTAATAATGATAACTAATGATATTAATGATAATTATAATATTAATAATACTTATAATACTAGTAATGATACTTATAATAATATTATAACTTATAAAATGATACAAGTATTAGTTTTTAATGAACAAATAATAAATTTTATGATTTTTATAGAAATTATAATAATATTCATAATATTCATAATCATAATAATAACAATGATATTAATACTAATAATAATACTAATACATAATAATAATTTCAATCAATAATAATAATAAAAATAACAATCTATAATCTATAATAACAATGATAATAATAATGATAATAAAGCTAAAAGTATTTGTGTATACCCTTGAGAAATTTCATCTAAAAAGAATTGTCCCGTTTGAGACTCGAACCCGTGACCACCAGTTAACCCGCAAACACTCAAGACCACTCCACCATTTCTGTTTATTCGAATATATCCTAACCGAATTCTATTTAATCCCATTTATTCTGTTCATCTTCTTCATCAACAAACAAATTGGATAGAAAAGTTTAATTATTAAAATGACGAGTTTAATTTTTGTTTAAGACTTATAAAAAAAAATATCGGTAGAATCTATTGTTATATTCTTGATTATAAAAAAAATATAAAAAAAAAATGCTTCCTGCCCGTCGCTGTTTTACAAAAAAACAAAAATTGGTTTTCATATTCGTGATCATTTTATACAAAAGTTACAACACGAATTTTGTTAAACATCACTTCTAGAAACTATAACAATTATCAATTTAACCCAATTTGAAACAGAAATTTCGAATTTGGATGAAGAACAAAGGTTGACTTTTTGATTTTAAAAGTTTGACTTCAAAATTCGTAAGCAATAGATTAAATTGACACCTGAAAACTTACAGACAGTATCATTAGACAATTCCTAACAATCTTGCATTTATAGATTTTAAAAATCATTAATAATTCGAGCTTTTGTTGAAAAGAAGTAGAAACAGAGATAACTGATGGGTTCCAGCTTTATTTTTGATTTAAATTCAATAACTTGAATTTATTATACCTTTAATCGAATGAGATAGTGAAAGAGATTTGAGCTGTCTATATTGTAGCCTGAATGGATCGATTATATATAATAATGTGACTACAAAATTCTTAATCAGACAAAGTAAAATAAAATAAAAAAATAAAACGAATAAAAACTTGATCCTGATTACAATCGATTTTTAACTCTATCTGTTTGGTACGTACAAAATTTGAATAAGATTGATAACAGATTATAGATAACAACAAATAAATAGAACATTGGATTGTGATATAAAGCAGAAAGTTAATTTGGTACAAGATTCTATTTATAATTAATATTTAATATTAATATTAATAATTAGTAGTTATAAATAAATATATTAATAATAATATTATTATTAGTATATATTTTGAAATAATATAAATGCTGAGAATTATAATAATAGAAAATAATAGTTAATCAAAATAATACTAATAATAACAATACAAATAATAATAATGATAATAATAATTATTAATAATAATGTTAATAATAATTTAATGTTAATACACCATTTATTTACATATAATGAAATATTATAAGTATTTATATAATATTTATAAATTACAATATTCGTACAATTAATTATGTATAGAACTATATATGAATTACATATATTACTTTACACTTATTAATATATAAATATCCGTTATTAAATTCATTAAGAAATAAAACATAATCTATCCTAAGTTTTTAAAATATATATTTATATATTCTAAAATAATATTTATAATTATTACATAACATGTTTTTACTACATACTTAAATATATTACTTACATATTTTTAAACAAATAAATTTAATAGCAATATATATATATATATATATATATATAAATATTTTACCAGTAATGTTCATATATATAACTATATATATTTACATATATTAATATTACAATTTATAATTATGTAACATTTAATGATTATATATATATCATAACATGTATTGAATATACATTTTAATATATTATACTATTCATATATTTTTCAATTAAGTATAGTGTTCTTATATATATATATATATATATATATATATATATATATATATATATATATATATATATATATATATATATATATATATATATATATATATATATATATATATATATATATATAAAGTACTAATTCTATTACTTAATATATTATTATTTATAACAACAATTGTATGCATCAGTTTATATATATATATATATATATATATATTTATTTATTTATTTATTTATTTTTACTTATTTATTTATATCTATCTACTTGCAAATAATGGTTCGTGAATCGTCGAAAATTGTCAAAGGTCAATTGGATATATGAACATTGTTTCAAAATTTTCTAGACTCAACATTACATACTTTGCTTATCATATCGGAAATATATAAAGATTAAGTTTAAATTTGATCGGAATTCTCCGGGTCGTCACAATATATATATATATATATATATATATATATATATATATATATATATATATATATTATGTATATATATATATTATGTAAATATATATATATAGATTTAACTTGAAAATATGATAATTAAATATCTCATTAAGTATATTAACAAAGTATTATATATATATATTTTCATACTACTAATTTAAAGAGTTTTTGAACAATATATATGTTACTATTTAAATGACGTAATTAACTTATGTTAAAATGTATTTACATATAACGAATTACGAGTATAAATACATCCTTACAAGTATTAAATACACTTTATAATATACCAATACATATAAAGGATAGCTATACTCGTATTTTCGTTCAATTTCCTTAAGAATTCTTCTCGCATTCATACGGCATTTTTACTCGCATTATACACAGCTTCTAGAAGTATTTACTATTGGTATATACCAATAGAAATCTGCAATTATTTGTGTAATATGTCATCCATGACCTAATCAATTTAATATGTCATCCATGACTTAATACATTTTAACTTATCTTAGATATTTTTACTAAAAACCAAATTTTCAAGCCTATAAATAAGCACCATTTCTAACTCATTTTTACACATTCATTTTCCAAATTCTACTTCCAATTTTCACACACACTTGCAAGAACTCTCTCAAATTTTGTTCTACTACTTCTTTCCAGCAACTTTATATTCTAAACTTGAGGTAAAAACTCTACTTCAACTCTTGTTCAATTCATATGTTTATAACTATCTATATAAGAGTTTATAAACTAGAACATAGTTTAGTTAATTCTAAACTTGTTCGCAAACAAAGTTAATCCTTCTAACTTGACTTTTAAAAACAACTTAATACATGTTTTATATCTATATGATATACTAACTTAATGTGTTAAAACTTGGAAACACGAAGAACACCGTAAATCCGGACATACACCGTCGTAGTAAAACCGGGGGCTGTTTTGGGTTGGATAATTAAAAACTATCATAATCCTTGATTTAAAAGTTGTTCTTCTGGGAAAATGATATTTCATATGAACATGATACTATATCCAAAAATCATGGTTAAACTCAAAATTGAAGTATGTTTTTCAAAATGGTCATCAAGATGTCGTTCTTTCGACGGAAATGACTACCTCTTTCAAATATGGATTATAACTTGTAACTCTGACTATAAATAACCACTTTTTCAGTTTAGTTTCAAAAATTACAGTTCGTTATAAAACCATAGTAATTTGATTCACTCAAAACGGATTTATAACCACCACTTTTTCAGTTTAGTTTCACCAATTACAGTTCGTTATAAAACCATAGCAATTTGATTCACTCAAAAATAATCGTTTGCTTTTAAAAAAAAACGGATTTATAACGAAGAAATTATGGGCAAAACAATATTGGTTAGAAATGGATAATTTGATTACGGGATTAATTCATTATAATCTATACTAACCATATCCTAGCTAACTTTTCTTGTATTATACATGTATTCTAACATGTCATGGCTACACAATACGTCAGATAAATCAAAAGACACCACATACACAATACGTGTAACTATAATAGCGGTATTGTGGGTCATGATTGAGTCTTATACAACATGTGTATAATATGTACTACTAACTGTGGACTACTAACTGTGGACTACTAATTGTGGTCTACTAACGTTGGACTGCTAATTTGACAACTTAAACTTAAACAATTACACGTGATTGAAAATATAAACTTAAACAATCACACGTGATTGAAAATATAAACTTAAACAATCACACGTGATTGAAAATATAAACTTAAACAATGACATGTGATTGAAGATATGATATGAATAATAGTTGTATTACATTTTGATATATATATATATATATATATATATATATATATATATATATATATATATATATATATATATATATATATATATATATATATATATATATTGTTACAGGTTCGTGAATCTAAAGACGACGGCCATATTTTTAATAAGTTGAAAACTTATTATTAATATACTTTTACTACTGTGAGTATATAGTCCCATTTTTAAACTCTAAAATATTTTGGGAAGAGAATACATGCATTTTAGGTATTACGCTATGGACACAAGTACTTAAAATATATTCTACGTTGAGTTGTACCACCTTGCATATCTTCCCTAATAGCTTGGTAACTAATATTTACATGTTGTAAGAACATGTAAGCGCGAATCCTATTGACAAATCTATCGGGTTTGACAACCCCAACCGGGCTAGTCGCTCTAGTATCGTAAACGGTTGCATAGTACTTCATTTTACTACACTTGGTACAGTGTAGGGAGATTTCATAATAAAGAGAATATGCTACATTAATGGTTAAGTATGGTTACCGAAGCGCTCAACAACTTATAGAATATTTTTATTGAAATATTTATAACTATGAAATCTTGTGGTCTATATTTATATCGATGCTAGCTTTAAACCTATATATCTCACCAACCTTTGTGTTGACTGTTTAAGCATGTTTATTCTTAGGTCCTTAAGAAAGTCTTCCGCTGTTGCATTATCTGAGCAAACTGTGCATGAAGTCTCATGCTTTTGTTTAAATGAAGTGTTGCATTCAATAAAACCTTTGTCATGTATTATATTCGACTGTTATGTCACGTGTGTAGTATTTGGAAACCGATGTATCATGGGGATTATTTCTTAAATAATCACCCACTTGTTTAAAACATGCATTATGTATAATAATGGTGTGCTTTTCATGAAACGAATGCAATATTTTCTAAAAACGTATCATATAGAGGTCAAATACCTCGCTATGGGACCAATGAATAACATACTGCATTTATAGTAATATGGATGGGTCATTTCAGTTGAGGACAATTACGTAACATCTTACCAAACCGTGTCCATGCATCATAAAGTGTCTCATGTGGCTTTTGAGTGAAGTGATTAATGTCACTTTGCAATTGAGCAGCCTTAGAAGCTGGAAAGAAACGCAACATAAACTTATCTTCCACGTAGTCCAACTATCAATATCACCTTCAGGCAATGATTCTAACCAGTGCTTGGCGCCATCTTTCAATGACCAAGGAAAAACCCTCAAGTAGATAACTGTATCTTCAACATTCGCAATCTTGAACAAATTACAAATACTCTTAAAATTTTGAAGATGCTCGAATGCATCCTCTTTCGGTGTACCACTGAACTGAAATTGATGACTTATCATGTTAAGAATCTGCCCATTGACCTCAAAATCTGTGTTGACTGTAGGTTATCTAATGGCATGTCCATTGCCAGCCCTCGTGGCTTTCATTAAAGCTTCCATGGATTGACCTTGCGCTGGTTCACCCATTGTATCTTCTTCCTTCTTGATATATTCGAAATCCAGAATATAAAAAGGTAATTCAGCGAAACCTTCGGCGATTTCCTGTTCAACTTTAGCTTTGCTACGTGTATGGTAAACAATAGACGGTTCCAGAGTTATTAGTACCTAACCTGTGATCACACCACAACAAACAATCCATGTAAATTCGAAAAATAACAGAAAAGTAACTTTTGCAAGAATAAAATTCTTACAAAAGGATCGAATAACTAAAAGCTTAAACAAGTTTTCAATTTAAACACCGATCCCCGGCAGCGGCGCCAAAAAGTTGATGTGTAATTTTGTACTCTAAATTATTAGCTAAATACCTATTACTTATCACATAATACAGGCAACTATAACCAGTTCGTGTAGTAATTAAACAAGTATTTGACCAATTCGTTCCACAGAGAGCAGGCAATTAAAAACTTGAACTATTAATTATTCTATGATTTAAAAAGGGAGTTTTGTTGTAAAACTAATTAAACGCGAGAGTTAATTAAATTTATTTCAATAAGAGACAAAGGTATCCACTTAGATTCAATTCCCTAGGCTAGGATTGCTCGTTTAAAACCGTTAATTAAACAATTATGATAATGCGACAATGTATTTAACTGTTGATTCCTACAGTTTAAGACTAGCCACCTAAGTATAACTGTCGTTAACCTAGAGTTACTAACCAATTCACAATGATATTACTCAAGATTATAGTCTAACTTAGGTTGGTTTGGTGTCCCTTACAACCTCACAATTATTGCAACTAAAATTTTTCACGTTCAATAATCTAGTAAAAGCTATTAATCAATTTAACTGTTGTTAGTTAATCAATAACTTCCGTGATCTAACAATCAATAAGCTTTAATAACGATGGATCTTAGTTAGACATAAAATTGTGTAATTAATTGTATTTAACCAAAAGATCGCAATCCATCACCTATGTTCATGCAACTAAGTGAATACTAAAGATTTAGCTACTCATGGCAAAGCAAATAACAAATAAATAAGAAGAACAATTAAACATAAACATAATATCGAATAAAGAATAAAATAATAAAAGTTAATATAAAGATTAAACTAACCAAACTTGATGTACTAGGTTAAAACCCTTGCAAAATAATGTAGAAAGACCAAGAAATTCGTAACTAACTTGCTGTAGGCTAAAATTCGGAATAAAAACTACATGACCCCAAATTGGGGTGAAAAACGAGTATTTATAGAAGCAGAGAATAAAACTGAAACCGCCCTTCATCGCGTTCCGCGACCAAGTCTATCGCGATACGTGATTAAATGAAACGCGACAAGGTTGCTTGATACGCGACATTTTGATCACTCCGCCCTCTTTTCAGTGTCATGTTCTGATGCACTCTACCACAATCCGCGACATAGTGAAACGCGATAATCCAAACCAGAACGCGATGAAAACTGATTTTTCACTCGTTACACTATTTATCTTCAACTCGAACTTCGTTTTGGGCTATATCTTCAATAAAATCCTCAATAATGAACCAATGAACCATATCTTGACCTTTTCTCCAATTTAAACTCAAACATCCCGAAATCTTATTCAAAGTATTCAAAATACCAATAAATGGAACAAGATAACGCCCAAAATATATGTATAAAAATGGCGTTATCACACACTAATGCAAGACCTGGTTCGCTAAGACCACCGCTCTGATACCACATGAAACGACCCGTCATAATCTATAAGGACGAATACAATAACATACGGTTACATTGCGAGGTAATTGACCCCTATATGATACATTTTACAAACATTCCGTTCGTTTTAAAAAGACAACCTTTCATTACATCGAAAGTTGACAGGTATGCATACTATTTCATAATATCCAAACCATAAATGACCTAATCTGTCATTAACTTAATAATAATCCCGATTGAACTCAACGACTTGAATGCAACGTCTTTTGAAATATGCCATGAATGAACCAAATAATATCTTTAAAATGAGCAAATGCACAGCAGAAGATTTCTTTCAAACCTGAGAATAAACATGCTTTCAAGTGTTAACCAAAAAGTTGGTGAGTTCATTAGTTTATCATAAACAATCATTTCTATTAATTTAATAGACCACAAGATTTTCATTTTCATTTTTCATAAACATCATCTCATATCAGGCATTTCGCAAACTGCATAGAGATAAAAATCATTCATATGATATATAAACACCTGGTAATCGACATTAACAAAATGCATCTTGAATATCCCCCGCATACAGGCATTTCGCAAACTGCATGCATACAACATACAAACAGGCCACTCTTTTAAAAATGACGGTTGTGTACACCTCATAAACAGGTCATTCCTTTTAAAGCTGGCGGTTGTATACTAAAATCGAAGTACTAAAGCAGTTTAAATTCTCTAACTGGGGCTTGTCAAGGCCCATAGATCTATCTTTAGGATTCGCGTCAATTAGGGGCCAGTTCCCTAATTCTTAGATTACCAGACTAAAAGGGGTGATATCCGGTGTATTTGTAACTCAATCGCAGAATGTTTTTAAGTACTTGTATATATTCCGTCAAACGTTTATAAAAGTAGCGCATGTATTCTCAGTCCCAAAAATATATATTGCAAAAGCATTTAAAAAGGGAGTAATGAAACTCACAATACTGTATTTCGTAGTAAAAATACATATGATGGCATTGAACAAGTGCAAGGTCGGCCTCAGATTCACGAACCTATATTAAGTATATATATTTATATGTTGGTCAATATCTGTCTAACAATTTAGGTCAAGTCGTAGTGTATCACAATCCTAATGCTCGAGATTATCATGCAGAAGTTAACAAAAATCAACTTGACCCAAAATGACTTCCAAAATCTATACATGTTTATTATATAGTTTAAATATAGTCGCTTTATATACTTAAATATATTTATAAAATTTTTATTAGAGTAAATAATACAAGTCATTTATTAATAAATAAAAATTGATATTAAAATTTATATATGATAAAAATATACTTTTATATATCTCAAGTAATCAAAATTTAAAAAGTTCAATTATAGTGGCATGAATTATTAATTTAATTATTTTACGTGTGGTAAAAATATCCTTGTATCACATATTCGTTTGATAAAATAATATTGATAATAATAATAATTAAAAGTTGTATTATTTTTGTAATAATAATAATAATTATTATTCTACTAATAATAATAATAATAGAAATATTTATTTTTACTAATGATGATATTAATTATAATAAAATGATAATTCTAATCATGATAATTTTTAATAATAACGATACTTTTTAATATTAACTGTAATAATAATAATATTTTATACAAAAATAATAATTCTATTCAAAATGATAATTTTTAATAATAACAATAATAAAATGATAATAATAATGATATTTTATAATAACAATGATATTTCTATTAAAAATGATAATAAAATGATAGTTTTAATATTAATGATACTTTTAATAATAATAATAATAATAATAATAATAATAATAATAATAATAATAATAATAATAATAATAATAATAATAATAATAATGAAAATGATATTTTTATCTAAATCCATATCTTATAATATTTTAATTTCATCATCATACTTATACTCATTATTTCCTAATCGATTTGTTTAATAGCTTTTACTCCTCTTTTATATCGCATTTATAGTAATGATAATTAATAGTAATCATAATAATTAGATGATACTAATATTAGTTTTAATGATAATGATACTAATAATAATGATTATAATAATTCTAATGATAATACTAATAATTATTATAATGTTAATAATAATAATAATAATAATAATGATAATAATAATAATATTAATAATCTTAGTGATAGTATTAATAATAATAATAATAACAATTTTAATGATAATAGTTATATTAATAACGATAATGATAAGAATAATAATAATTATAATAATAACGACGATAGTAATAATAATAATAATCATTATAATAATAATAATACTAAAGTTAATAATAATTCAATTGATCATATCTTTTAATCCGTTCATCGAAACCATATGATTTCTAAATGAAAAGTTATTGATTTTTCGTCAGCTTTCCAACGACATGCATATCATATACCTTATCTCAGTAGCAAATGTATTAAATTCGTGATTTAACATAAACTATATAATGACGAAATTAAACATACAAGCATGCATAATCATATATACTCGAGCACTAGTCAGGGATACACTATTAGTATATAAAAGATAAGATATGAATGCTCACGTATCAATATTGTGGTTCAATATTGCAGGAAAGTACATAAACGCAACGGAGATGATAAACACTAGGTTGACCTCACGAGCAATACCCCCGAACACTACCCGTAACCTCCATAGCTATAACCCATAATTTTCTTAGCTTTATCCTTCTCGAAAAATCCATTTTGAAAACATGCGAGCAGACCCTCATCTTAGTATTTTATGTATAAATAATAATAATAATAATAATAATAATAATAATAATAATAATAATAATAATAATAATAATAATACTCCTAAATAATATTAATTTTAATAATAATAATAATAATAATAATAATAATAATAATAATAATAATAATAATAATAATAATAATAATAATATAAATATATATAGAGTGCAGAGAGAGATGAGAGGAATTGAATTGTGAAATGAAACGCGAATTCGACTGAGCTTTATAGCACTAGGCCTGTATCTGGATGCCATGCGATCGCATAGCTTAGCAAGCCATTTCCCATGCGATCGCATGGGGTGGCAGCCAGCTTGCTCTTCGTTTGATCTTATCCTACCGACACTCGTTTTATATTTTATATATATATATATATATATATATATATATATATATATATATATATATATATATATATATATATATACTTTATATAATTATATATATATTATATTATATTCTCATGCATAGCTAACATGTAAATTTAGTTCCGATGACTTGTACGTTGTCACTCGTCTAATGTCCCGGTTCCAGTTTCTCGAACGCATTTTTGTACGCTTAGAAAACTAGTACTTTATGTTTCACGATGCGTACCTTTATCAATAAATAGACTTAAATTAACCATAAACTATATTACTTGAAATATAACTTGAACGTTCTAGTGTTTTGGTCATTTGCTTCTATATATCGACATCTCGTTATATATACATATGATAATATTAATCAAAACGTTTTGTATCTACTTAATATTATATTTAATCACTTTGTAATATATATATATATATATATATATATATATATATATATATATATATATATATATATATATATATATATATATATATATATATATATATATTCTCAATATAAATTTATACATATTATATAGGATTGAAATATTTATTTAACAATATTATATTTTAGTTTTCAAAAGTAATTATAATTCAAAGTTCATTTATAATCGTTTAAATAATAGAAAAATATTATGTCGTATCACGTTTACGTTTTTGAAATACTATATATATACTTGTAATTTATAATATAAGCTTTAATTAAATCCTTCAAAATACATAAAAAAATTATCTTATAAAACATTTTAATAATAAAGTTTTTTTTTAAACTTAAAACATTTTAGTACATTTGAACTAAATCAAATAAATATTATAATTTGTTTTTCAAAGTTAAATATATTCAGGAATCATTTTGTTTAAAGATTAAACTAATGGGAATCGTTATATCATAAAATGTTTTAGAAAAGTAAATCGTATATAACTCATAGCAGGTTTTCAAGTTTATTAAATTACCATTTGCTGGTGATTCGTAAGATATAGCCCGAAGGTTAGATAAACGTATGAAATTACTTTAATAAAAAACGTCATTTTTCTTAACTTGTCGATATTCATTTTCTAAGTTATCTATATTCCCAACATTTCTCTTTCACCCTAAATAATATGAATGTTAACTAGTTAACACCTATATAGGAAATCGAACAGGAAATTCCACTAATCCTTGTCTAGTTCTTTTTTGTAAATCACTTTACCAATTATTCCGATTACCGTTAAAAAGAATAGATTTCTTAAATTACAGTGGACCTCACAACAGAGACTCGTAATCATAATGAATCTTGATAACTCAATCATTTGATATCATATTGTAATTCTGTCGATAAATATATTGAACAGATATGTTCATGTAAAGTATTATACGTTTAATACTTTGTTAACATTCTCAAGTTAATATATATATATATATATATATATATATATATATATATATATATATATATATATATATATATATATATATATATATATATATATATATATATATATATATATATATAATCATATCCATTTATATACTGGTTCGTGAATCGTTGGAATTTGGTCGAGGTTAAATGAATGTATGAACACAGTTTAAAATTCTTGAGATTTAACTTAACAACTTTGCTTATCGTGTCGAAATAATATGAAGATAAAGTTTAAATTTGGTCGGAAATTTCCTGTTGTCACAAGTGAGCCGGTTGTTGTTAGTGAACCGGAGGGGGGAAAGGAGCCGGAACCGGTGATTGAGAAAGTTGTAAGGGTACTGGAAACTGTTGCTGCTAAACCAGTAGTTAAAGAGTATCAACCACCGCTCCCATTTCCAAGGAAGCAGAGATTAGAGAAGCTAAAGGCTGAAAAGTACAAGTTCATGGACTTAATTAAAAAAGTTAACATAAATATGCCTTTTATTGATGTGATTGCAGGTATGCCTAAGTATGCAAGGTTTCTAAAGGTTTTGCTTACTAATAGGAAGAAGCTGGAGAACGTGTCTTCAGTAAAGTTGAATGCCGCATACTTAGCGGTAGTTGCAAACAAGCTTCCCGAGAAGCTTGAGGATCCTGGGAGTTTCACCATCCCTTGTTTACTTGGTAACTTAGATTGTATGAGGGCATTGGTGGATTTGGGGGCAAGCATAAATTTAATGCCTTATTAGATTTATCTTAAGCTAGACACCTGGGGGTTAAAACCCACTCGCATGGCTATTCAGCTAGTTGACCGCTCTATTAAATTCCCTCGCAAAATTATAGAGAATATGCTAGTTAAGACCGGGTCATTGGTTTTCCCAGCCGATTTTGTGGTGTTGGATATGGAAGTGGATGAACGGATTCCACTTATTTTGGGTTGGCCATTTTTGAATACAGCTAGATGTATCATCGATGTTTATGGCCAACAGTTTACCCTTAGGATAGATGACTTGCGTGCAACATTCTCAATTGACCATGCTTTAAAATACCCTGCTTATACCGATGATACATGTTATTTTCTTAACACTTTGGATGTCCAGTATAAGTTTTTGTAGGAATTCCCAGAGTTATAGGGTTCAGGAGAATGTTCTTTGGTTGAAATTGATGAGGAGTTGCAGGTTGAGGAGGTGGATATTTTGACCGCCTTGATGGAAAACGGCTATGAGCTAACTGAGGAAGAGTTCAAAGAACTCGATCGTGATGCTGATTATCAGACCAAGTCTTCGATTGAAGAACCTCCAGAGTTAGAAATTAAACCGCTTCTAGACCATCTGGAATACGCTTATTTGAAGGAGGAATCTAAGCTCCCGGTAATTATTTCTTCTTCTCTTACTACAGGTCAGAAATCTGAGCTTGTAACCATGCTAAAGGCCCATAAACCGGCCATTGCATGGATGATTCACGACATCACGGGTATTAGTCCCTCTTACTGCACCCACAAAATCCTAATGGAGGATAACTCCAAACCTGTGGGGCAGCGCCAAATGAGGTTGAATCCTCACATGCAAGACGTCGTGAAGAAATAGATTATTGATGTGAATACAAAGGTACGGTTGAAAAGGATGGTTTTATTCGTGCGGTTTCGTTACGCCGCAGGACGTCTGATTCAGTTGATCAAGGTAGCACACAGTGGTTTTGTTTATTTATATTATGCGGGGGTCTAAATTTACTTTTACTTTCTAAGGTGTAGAAGGTGTAAGTTAACCTAGTGTCGTGTTTTTGAATGGTTTAATGAATTGAAAATCAAGTGGATAATTGTCTTTTATTTAAATTACCTAGATAAAGGATAGTAGTTGGTTTAAGCTAAAAGTCCTAAGTGCGGAAAAGTAAATAAGTGGAAGGATATCAGTATTGGGTTAGGGAAAGGTAATTATTCTTATGTTAAGACTATGCTTGGAATGATGTAGATCTAGTTGGATGAGCCAATTACACAGACCTACTTGTCTCTGAACTCTCAGAGTTCTCTTTGAGCAGTGAGAAGTATGTCACTTGGTTGTATAATTGAAAGGTACCTATACCTCGGAGGTTATCCTCAGTAAAGTACTAGGTTTATCAGTGAGTTGAGCTCTAATCCTAACCCTCGTTATCAGTTTGGATAACTGAATAACAACGTGCCGCATTGATTGAACACTGATCACAAACGGAAGGAGTCTGTCGGTTTAAGTTGGCAAAACCTTAAATGAAAATTAACAACTATTCCATCATATTAATGAGATCATATCAGTTTAAACATTATACAGCATTACAGTTGATACACTAGAAGTAAAGCAGATAGAAACCTAATAAATACCTAAACAGTTGATATGACTTAGTCCTAAGGCAACAATCAAACAAGAACATGCAATAGGTTTGGATCACACAGTGAAGGTACTAACTAGATCTTAACAGCTCCTAATAAGTCTCTTCGGAACAGTCAATAGGCATACTAGGTCATTGATGCCTCAATTCCTAAGTTCCGTGTCCTAAAAGCGCATTAAATGCTTCTCGGGAACTCCGGCCATACCGAGTTCATAGAATCTTCAGATACATTATAACCAGGGGTCTTAATCCTATGACGTAGCTAATTTCATATAGGTGAACAAGTCCTGATCACAACCTAGGTTGGTCAATCCTTAAGATGCTAGCATACAAATCTATCAGACTTCCTAGTTCAGTATTACGACAGTAATCGTACTAAATTAACATAATTACGCTAACCCAAACTTCTATCATGGCAACATACAGATTAATTAAGCTATCATGGTAATATCGGAACGCATTATTAAACATAAAAAGTAAGAACACATGTTTAATACAAAAGATAAGCGTTTCGGATAAAAACATGAAAAGGCCGAAGAAATCTACCCGAGGTCGCAGGGACTCGCCGGGATATCCTCTGGAAAATAAAAGCTAAGCTAACTACTACTAAAAACTAACTAAAATCTTGAAAATATAAAGTGAATTACAAATTGAGTGTGTGTTGTAATGGATGGAGAAAGCCCTTTAAATAGACTTGAATTTTGCCTGCAAACACCTGGCAGGCCGTTTGGAAAACCGTTTGGGAGGCCGTTTGCAGGGGCCATTTGGCAAGTCAAGCCTTTTATAGGGACCGTTTATCCTGGCCGTTTGGCAGGCTATTTGTGAGCCAGGCAGGCCATTTGGCAGGCCATTTGGCAAGCCGTTTCGCAGGCCATTTGGCAAGCCGTTTGGTCTGCCTGGTCAGCTGATATTCATTGGATCGTAACTTGATTTCTTGTCTTTCACCGTTTTCGCTCTAGAATCTTCGTTTTAGCTCCGTTTTACTTGATTCTTTTTACATTGCCTTCGTAATTACTTAATCTACAAAATCAACCGAAAAAGTGATAATTTTGCTGACACAGTTTGAATCTTTATTGTTCTAGGGCTTAATATTGGGGGTACAAATGTGACTTTTTGGCCGATATCAAATACCCCACACTTAGCTTTGCTTGTCCTCAAGCAAAAAGCGGGAACATAAGGTTCTTTCTAATAGACTCTCCCTTGCCCACCCGTGGATCTTTTTATTATGCCTTCATCAGAAGTTGTCACATCTTTCGAAATTATTAAAAAAAAGTTTCGAGCTTCGACGATTTGGTCGCTAGATTTCAATTGCGTCCATAGTGAAAAAGGCGTACTTTCCAACTCTCAGATGTAGAGTATACATGACCAGGCTCCTTACTAGCAGATCATTCATATCACTCAAGTGTTTAGGGTGTCCTAATCTAATTGTATTGTCGCTCAGAAGCCAGTCGTGTAACAGTTCTCATCATAGGCTTGGTAAAGCATCGATATCTCTACCGGTTAAGTAAGGACGGCACTGATCTTCTTCCTAGGCATTCTTTCAAGAGGAAGACGGGTTGTAGGGTTTGGTTGGGAAATTTTTATGGATTGGTGAAAGGTATCTAGATCTTTTTGATTTCAAGAAAATTGATAAACTTTATTCTTCAGAGTATCCATTTTTTGATAGAGAATAGCTTGGAATCCGTAAAAAGTTTCTTCGGAAGAGGCGGATTTTGCTTAAGACTTTGTCTAGAATTTTCTTTGGCTCCTCCGGTATCCTTCTTGGGGCAACTTCTCGGGTTTTTCTTTGCCTTTATTTCTAGAGACTTTGCTCTTTCATTATTATTATTATTATTATTATTATTATTATTATTATTATTATTATTATTATTATTATTATTATTATTATTATTATTATTATTATTATTATTATTATTATTATTATTATTATTATTATTATTATTATTTTCGGCATACCTTTTCTTCATAACTTTTGTCTTTCGTTCCTGGTGCCCAGAGAGGAAGTGATAATCCACTGAAAATAGTTCTTTGACCTATTCAAAAAAAATCAGGGGTTCGAAATCTTTTAACAAGTGCTTTTGAAGCGAATTTGATCGATCTATCTCTTCATTAATCTCTGAATCTTTTGATAAATGGAAAGGGGACTGAAGGTGCATGGGTAGTGTATTTTTGGGAGTGAATTTGAGGTGAATATTTCTGATTCATCAACTCTTTATGTGAGTTGTTCGGTTAAAATTGCGTGGAGTGAAAACGGAAACGGATGCCTTTTTGTCTTCTCTATTCAGAATGATTTCGGAAGGAGTATCGCACCTGCACTACGTATGACGCTTACTAACCATTGGTCTTGAAACGTATGTCAGAACCAAGTTCTAACTTGAACCGTATACCGGCACGCTCATCAATTGAAATAACAAATTACAGTAGATTTGATGGGTCGTACAGATACTTTGGGTCCAAGAGTCCTCTCTTTTTGGGAGTAGGGATCGTGCGTGATCATGCGTAGCCTTTTACATATTTTCTTAAAAGAAATCTTTTGACACAAAACATAAGTTTCAACTTAATCGTTCCGTTCTAATAAATGTTCTGAAAATCGATTTCTAGCAATTTTATTGGATCTTTTGAGCAAAACAAGGTAAGAATTTTTCGAAATCACCCAATATCCATTGCTTAGTTTCTTTTTAGACAAAAGAATTTTTTAAAAAACTTGGTGTTTTACGGTTACTCGTCCTTTAAACCTTTACCCAACACCACACACTTAGAAGAACATTGTCCCTAATGTTCTCCGAAAAAGAATATTTTAATACTTTATAAATTAAGGACATTGTCTTCTAAAATTTCTAAGTTGGTTGTGGGGGTGATGTGACAACCCAGAAATTTCCAACCAAATTTAAACTTTAATCTTTATATGTTTCTGACACGATAAGCAATATTTGTTAAGTTAAATTGCAAGAATTTTAAACTATGTTCATACATTCATTCAAGCTCGACCAAGTTCCAACGATTCACGAACCATTAAACGAATATGATTATATATGTATATGTGTATATATATTATAACTTGAAACGTAAACAAAATATTAGATTAAATACTTTATATGATTGTATCTGTTTTAAAATGTTTATCAATGGAATTAGAAGATAAGATCAAATGATTGAATTATCAGATATATTGAATTATGATTACAAGTCTCTGTTGAAAGGCCCACGTTGATTTGAGAAATCTTTCCATTTTAACAATATTCGGAAAATCGTAAAGTGTTTTATAAATAAGAACAAATTGTCAATCATTGAGAACTAGACAAAGAATAGTAGAAGATTGAATATCATAAAGACTCGATTGATCTATTTAGTTTCAAACGTACAAAAACGTTTTTAGTTTAAAAAGAACTTTATTATTAAAACGTATATAACTTTTATAAATATCTAGAACCACTTTTGACAACTCATTACTTAACTAGTATGATAAAGATAACGATATTTATATTTTATTTTATTAAATATATATAACGATTTAAATTAATATTATATATATTTATACGCGTATTATACGTACATAGTTTTATACTTTTACTATACTTAAACTTTACCTTTACTTTATTTTTACGTTACTTTAACTTTAATAATTCACTTTAATAATTCATACTTTAATAATTCACTTAATAATTCATACTTTAATAATTCACTTTAATAATTCATACTTTAATAATTCACTTTAATAATTCATACTTTAATAATTCACTTTAATAATTTATACTTTAATAATTCACTTTAATAATTCAAAAATCTATTATAAATAGAATTCAATAGGTTTCATTATTTCATAGAAACTTGAAAATATTTTTCTCTAAACTCTCTCAATCGATTTACATATATATATTTACTCCGTATTATTTCAAGATATTATTAGTATACATAAAATATTACGACGGGGTGCTGTCTGAGTGATTTCGAAATTGTTTTTCGAGTAGGATAGGATTAAGGAAATTATGAGTTATAGCTATGGAGGTGATTGAGTATGATTCATGGGTATGCTCGTGAGGTCAATATAGTGTTTATCATTTCCGTTGCGTCTAAGTACCTTTCCTGCAATATTGAATCTCAATATTGATACGCGAGTACTCATAATTTAACTTTTACATACTAATAGTGTATCCCTGACTAGTGCTCGAGTATTTAGGATTATGCATGCTTGTACTTTTGATATTGCCCTTAGACAGGTTAGGTTGAATATTGAATTAGTTACACTTGCGGTTGAGATAAGGTATAAGATATGCATGTCCTTGGAAAGCTAGCGAAAAATTAAGAACTTTTCCTTTAGATATCGAATGGTTTCGATGAACGGATTAGAAGTTATAATCAATTGAATTTTCGATATTTTTATTAAAAATGATTATTATTATCGTTGTTTTTATCGTCGTTCTAGTTTTATATTATTATTATCATTATTATTATCTTTATCAATAAAAGGGATTTATCATTAAAAATTGTTATTTTTTTTATTATTACTATCGTTATTATAGTTAAAGTTATAATTAGTATTATTATTATTATCCAATTATTATTATTATTATTATTATTATTATTATTATTATTATTATTATTATTATTATTATTAGTATTATTATTATCATCATTATTAATATATATATCATTATTTAAAAATGGTTATTGTTATTGTTATTATTATTATTACTATATTATCATTAAGATAATTATAATTATTAGTATTATTGTTAATAATGTTATAATAACTATCATTATTAATATTAGTGTAATTAAAATAAATATTTGTAACACCTAATTATTTTGATTACTATTATTATTATCATTATTATGAACACGATATAAAAGACGATTAAAAGCTATTAAATGAAACGATTAGGAAATAATGAGTAAGAGTATCATGATGAAATTAAAATATTATAAGATATTGATTTAGATTAAATTATCGTTCTTATTATTTTTATCATTATTATTATTATTAAAAGTATCGTTAATATTAAAACTATCATTTTAATAAAAATTATCATTTTAATAGAAATGTCATTGTTACTATAAAATATCATTATTATTATTATTATTTTAAATAGAATTATTATTTTAAAGATAATATTAAAAATTATCGTAAATATTAAAATTATCATAATTAGAATTATCGTTTTATCATAATGTCATCTTAGTAATTATAAATATTGATATTGTTATAATAATAATAATTATTACAAAATAATACAACTTTTACTTACTATCATTATAGATATTATTTTATCAAATAAATATGTGATACAAACATATTTTACTACGTGTAATAACTTACTTTAATAATACCTATCATATTATCTTTATGATATTAAATGAACCCTATAAATTTTATTACTTAATATATATAAAAGTATATTTTATTATATAAATTTAATATAAAATTTTATTTATTAATAAATAAATTATATTATTTACTCTAATAAATCTTTTAAAAATATTTAAAAATATAAAATGATGATATTTAAACTATATATTAATCATGTATAGATTTTTGGAAATTATTTTGAGTCAAATTTACTTTTGTTGACTTTTGCATATTAGTCTCAAGCATTAGGATTGTGGTACACTATGACTTGACCTAATTTGTTAGACAAATATTGACCAACACATAATTATATATAATTAATTTAGGTTCGTGAATCCGAGGCCAACCTTGCACTTGTTCAATGATGTTATATGTATTTTTACTACGAAATACAGTATGGTGAGTTTCATTTGCCTTTTTACCCTTTATATTTTTGGGACTGAGAATACATGCGCTTTTATAAATGTTTGACGAAATAGACACAAGTAACTGAAACTACATTCCATGGTTGAATTATCGAAATTGAATATGCCCCTTTTTATTAAAGTCTGGTAATCTAAGAATTAGGGAACAGACACCCTAATTGACGCGAATCCTAAAGATAGATCTATTGGGCCTAACAAACCCCATCCAAAGTACCGGATGCTTTAGTACTTTGAAATTTATATCATGTCCGAAGGAGGATCCCAGAATGATAGGGGATATTCTTATATGTATCTAGTTAATGTCGGTTGCCAGGTGTTAACCATATGAATGATTATTTTTGTCTGTATGCATGGGACGTATATTTATGAGAACTGGAAATGAAATTCTTGTGGTCTATTAAAATGATGGAAATAAATGATTATGATAAACTAATGAACTCACCAACCTTTTAGTTGACACTTTAAAGCATGTTTATTCTCAGGTGTTAAAGAAATCTTCCGCTGTGCATTTGCTCATTTTAAAGATATTACTTGGAGTCTTTCATAGCATATTTTGAAGAACGTTGCATTCGAGTCATTGAGTTCATCAAAGATTATTATTAAATCAATTTATGGTTGGATAGTGGATATTATGAAATGGTATGCATGCCTGTCAATTTTCGATGTAAAGAAAGTTTGTCTTTTAAAAACGAAGGCAATGTTTGTAAAATGTATCATATAGAGGTCAAATACCTCGCAATGTAATCAACTATTGTGAATCGTTTATAATGTATATGAACGGGTCCTTTCAGTTGGTATCAGAGCGGTGGTCTTAGCGAACCAGGTCTGCATTAGTGTGTCTAACTGATAAGTCGATAGGATGCATTAGTGAGTCTGGACTTTGACCGTGTCTGCATGTCAAAAGTTTTGCTTATCATTTTGTGTCGAAAATTAACTACTTATCATCCTCAAGAAATTACCTGGTTATCATTTTTAGTCTAAGACACGTCTTGCTGCATTGATTTCATGAATAGTGTATAGACAAAAATTCATATCTTAGCATATCTGCTAAATCATATCTTATCCTATCTGTTACTTTAAACTTTGCCTGACATATCCCGCAAAGTCCTCCGTAATCTACGAAATCTTTTGATCTATATATATATATATATATATATATATATATATATATATATATATATATATATATATATATATATATATATATATATATATATATATATTCTATGTATTTAGAATATCATCCGTTAGCCAAATCATTTCATATCGAAAAAAAAATCCTTTATACAATCGTACAAAATGGAATTCGTCATTAGTTCAAGTCACTCAGATTCCGAAATGGAATCCCATTCAAGCTCCGAAAGCAGTGTGACCGGAATAGATCAACCAATCAGTCATCACCTATTCTGGATGAATTGGGGATGGGTTCGTAGCCTCCTCAATCATTGGAGACAAGAAGAAGGTGATCCCTTCCATCCACCACATTGCCCTCTTGATGAAGAACCTGAAGCACTTACCGGCGAACCTATCCGAAACACCATTTTCTCGCTCATTTCCAGTGTATCTCGTCATGATTATATATTACATCAAATTTTAGATTTTTTTATCCACTCGTCCGAACCAACAATCACCCCGGTGTAATAGAAGAAGTCAACGAGCTTCGCGCTCGGGTAGTGGCTTTAGAGAATATGGTGCAGAGATTACAAACACCAGCAGCAGCATCAGCAGCATAACCAGTACCACCATCATCAACGACAATAGTACCATTACCACCTCTAACCACAACCGCGTCGTAAACCTTAATTTCACAATCTGTCCCACGAGCATCAACGTCATACACACCATAGATACCAAGGAGTACAAACAACAATAACTGACGAAGTATTAATTCATAACTTCATTGGAGAAACATTCCGCGGTGATTATGTAATCTCTAAAGTCTTAGAGATTATCTAATCTAGCCCTAACCATAAATTAGTTAAACGAACCAAAATGATAGAAGGAAGAGTAGAAACCCTGACAAAAATGGTGTGTGATTAACAAGCTAAACTTGCTTTACCAACAGCATCAACAGTACCTTCAGCGTTACCAGCATCGTCAGTACAATCAACATCCGAATCAACAACACCGATAACATCACAAACTCCGTCAGTTCAAGAATCACTGTGGATATCATTACGAATCAATAACGTGTATATTGTATCAACGAGTTATGAAGAATTAACTCATTCCCTCTAAATAAATTATATGTATATTATATATATATATATATATATATATATATATATATATATATATATATATATATATATATTGAAATAAATCTTTCCGTGCTAAGCTATTGTGTGTGAATCTTAACTACTCGGTTAATTCATATTACAAATATGCAATAATGTACGTCCTTCGGCTGCAACTTAACCAGCGTTAACTACAATCTCTGTCGCAATTCAACAAATTCCAATTCATAATAAATCAAGTATATATTTGATTTTACACTTTCATCATCGATGTACCCGAAAATTTTCAGATAACATCATTCGTACTTTGCGAAATTCACAAGAATTCCACGAACCGAACATCATACATCAACAAATAACGAAGTATTGATTCATAATTTCAATGTCATTAAAGAAATACTGCGTAAAAGTTATGTACTTTTTAAAGCCTTTAGGGATTATTCAATTCTAGTTTCAACCGTAAATCAAATGAGTTTAATTTAACATTAACTCATTAAATCTATGTTACATCTGAAGAAAATATACATATATATATTTTCATAAAGACTGTAATAAAATTCTTTTGTATAAAATATTAATTGTGAAATTTTTTTTTTAACGGGTAGGTAATACCCGAGAGATATATAAATTCACAATTAATATGTTACATTCTTCGAATCTGATTCAGCAAATCATCCATTATACTCCCTACTTTCACAACAATATACATTCTTTTATAGAAATTAAAACAACCATACTCATTCAAAATTTAATTACATATTCTGATTTTGAAATCTCAAAATTCAACTTGAGATATGACCAAAATCATCACTCTTAGATCCTTACATCTTTCACAAGCTATATTTTGACTTCAAAACTATGTTAGAACATCAAATGTATGTTAACGATTACAATCTGTGTTCAAACCCTTCGAAAATTTCTGAAGACACTTCGAATGATGAGCAATCGAGATGATGATCCAACCACATGTTACCCACAGTTATGTACCCGAAAAACTCTTGAAACCAAAGTAAAAGTTTAAACAACGTATCCGCGTCAGATTCTTTGGCATTTATTAGCAAAAATAACTTTGTGACTCCTATTCAAATTAGCCAGTTTTGTCACAGCTCCAGCAAGTCAACTTCGACTTTTCAGTCAGACTAACCTTATTATAACCTTGAGATATACACCATCATTACCAGGGAACCTTTTACAATCCACCACATTATTAGCAGATGTACCAACAACTTCATTACCCTTTGACTTTAGCCTCTCCAAAAAGTCATTATAATTATTCATTGAAACCCCATCATTTACTCATTCGCATCTTGTAATGAGAATTGTCATACGAATCATTGGGAATTAGCAATCAGTATTTTGAAATCTCGCAGCATGTCTACGCCAACAGTTATATGTGTATATATAACGTCTATCTTCTGGACTTAATTTGAATGTGAAGTTTCTAAAAAACACTCCGAACTACGAATTAGTTCTCCGAAAATGGAAAAAAGATGCTGATGAAGCAGCAAAAACTATAAACGACTTTAAACGGTAAAAGCTGGATGATAATGATGAAGTGTGCTGGCAAAGCGCAGAAAAAGAGAAGTTTTGGAACTGGAAAATGGATTGAGCAAAGTAGGAAGGAGGCTGTGGAAAAATTACAAAGACTGAACCTGACTTCAAAGGATCCAAATGATTTAGTACCTGCTGATGTAGTGACCCGAACTTTTCCATGTTTATATATATTAATTGAGATTGATATTTACATGATTAAATGTTTCCAACATGTTAAGCAATCAAACTTGTTAAGACTTGATTAATTGAAATATGTTTCATATAGACAATTGACCACCCAAGTTGACCGGTGATTCACGAACGTTAAAACTTGTAAAAACTATACGATGACATATATATGGTTATATATATAGTTAACATGTTTTTATTATAAGTATGTATCTCATTAGGTATTTTAACAATGAGTTATATACATAAAAATGAGACTATTAATTTAAGAAACTCGAAAACGATATATATAACGATTATCGTTATAACAACGTCTTACTAGGTACATATGAATCATATTAAGATATTTATACACTTGGTTAATTATGTTAAATGATAAGTAAATATATTATTAAGTGTATTAACAATGAAATACATATGTAAAAATAAGACTACTAACTTAATGATTTCGAAACGAGACATATATGTAACGATTATCGTTGTAACGACATTTAACTGTATATACATCATACTGAGATATATTATATATCATAATATCATGATAATATAACAATTTAACATCTCATTTGTTATAATAAACAATGGGTTAACAACATTCAACAAGATCATTAACCTAAAGGTTTCAAAACAACATTTACATGTAACGACTAACGATGACTTAACGACTCAGTTAAAATGTATATACATGTAGTGTTTTAATATGTATTCATACACTTTTGAAAGACTTCAAGACACTTATCAAAATACTTCTACTTAACAAAAATGCTTACAATTACATCCTCGTTCAGTTTCATCAACAATTCTACTCGTATGCACCTGTATTCGTACTCGTACAATACACAGCTTTTAGATGTATGTACTATTGGTATATACACTCCAATGATCAGCTCTTAGCAGCCCATGTGAGTCACCTAACACATGTGGGAACCATCATTTGGCAACTAGCATGAAATATCTCATAAAATTACAAAAATATGAGTAATCATTCATGACTTATTTACATGAAAACAAAATTACATATCCTTTATATCTAATCCATACACCAACGACCAAAAACACCTACAAACACTTTCATTCTTCAATTTTTTTCATCTAATTGATCTCTCTCAAGTTCTATCTTCAAGTTCTAAGTGTTCTTCATATATCTTACAAGTTCTAGTTACATAAAATCAAGAATACTTTCAAGTTTGCTAGCTCACTTCCAATCTTGTAAGGTGATCATCCAACCTCAAGAAATCTTTGTTTCTTATAGTAGGTTATCATTCTAATACAAGGTAATAATCATATTCAAACTTTGGTTCAATTTCTATAACTATAACAATCTTATTTCAAGTAATGATCTTACTTGAACTTGTTTTCGTGTCATGATTCTGCTTCAAGAACTTCGAGCCATCCAAGGATCGGTTGAAGCTAGACCCATTTTTCTATTTTCCAGTAGGTTTATCCAAGGAACTTAAGGTAGTAATGATGTTCATAACATCATTCGATTCATACATATAAAGCTATCTTATTCGAAGGTTTAAACTCGTAACCACTAGAACATAGTTTAGTTAATTCTAAACTTGTTCGCAAACAAAAGTTAATCCTTCTAACTTGACTTTTAAAATTAACTACACACATGTTCTATATCTATATGATATGCTAACTTAATGATTTAAAACCTGGAAACACGAAAAACACCGTAAAACCGGATTTACGCCGTCGTAGTAACACCGCGGGCTGTTTTGGGTTAGTTAATTAAAAACTATGATAAACTTTGATTTAAAAGTTGTTATTCTGAGAAAATGATTTTTATTATGAACATGAAACTATATCCAAAAATTATGGTTAAACTCAAAGTGGAAGTATGTTTTCTAAAATGGTCATCTAGACGTCGTTCTTTCGACTGAAATGACTACCTTTACAAAAACGACTTGTAACTTATTTTTCCGACTATAAACCTATACTTTTTCTGTTTAGATTCATAAAATAGAGTTCAATATGAAACCATAGCAATTTGATTCACTCAAAACGGATTTAAAATGAAGAAGTTATGGGTAAAACAAGATTGGATAATTTTTCTCATTTTAGCTACGTGAAAATTGGTAACAAATCTATTCCAACCATAACTTAATCAACTTGTATTGTATATTATGTAATCTTGAGATACCATAGACACGTATACAATGTTTCGACCTATCATGTCGACACATCTATATATATTTCGGAACAACCATAGACACTCTATATGTGAATGTTGGAGTTAGCTATATAGGGTTGAGGTTGATTCCAAAATATATATAGTTTGAGTTGTGATCAATACTGAGAAACGTATACACTGGGTCGTGGATTGATTCAAGATAATATTTATCGATTTATTTCTGTACATCTAACTGTGGACAACTAGTTGTAGGTTACTAACGAGGACAGCTGACTTAATAAACTTAAAACATCAAAATATATTAAAAGTGTTGTAAATATATTTTGAACATACTTTGATATATATGTATATATTGTTATAGGTTCGTGAATCAACCAGTGGCCAAGTCTTACTTTCCGACGATGTAAAAATCTGTGAAAGTGAGTTATAGTCCCACTTTTAAAATCTAATATTTTTGGGATGAGAATACATGCAGGTTTTATAAATGATTTACAAAGTAGACACAAGTACGTGAAACTACATTCTATGGTTGAATTATCGAAATCGAATATGCCCCTTTTTATTAAGTCTGGTAATCTAAGAATTAGGGAACAGACACCCTAATTGACGCGAATCCTAAAGATAGATCTATTGGGCCTAACAAACCCCATCCAAAGAACCGGATGCTTTAGTACTTCGAAATTTATATCATATCCGAAGGGTGTCCCGGAATGATGGGGATATTCTTATATATGCATCTTGTTAATGTCGGTTACCAGGTGTTCACCATATGAATGATTTTTATCTCTATGTATGGGATGTGTATTGAAATATGAAATCTTGTGGTCTATTATTATCATTTGATATATATAGGTTAAACCTATAACTCACCAACATTTTTGTTGACGTTTTAAGCATGTTTATTCTCAGGTGATTATTAAGAGCTTCCGCTGTCACATACTTAAATAAGGACGAGATTTGGAGTCCATACTTGTATGATATTGTGTAAAAACTGCATTCAAGAAACTTATTTTGTTGTAACATATTTGTATTGTAAACCATTATGTAATGGTCGTGTGTAAACAGGATATTTTAGATTATCATTATTTGATAATCTACGTAAAGCTTTTTAAAACATTTATCTATGAAATAAAGGTTATGGTTTGTTTTAAAAATGAATGCAGTCTTTGAAAAACGTCTCATATAGAGGTCAAAACCTCGCAACGAAATCAATTAATATGGAACGTTTTTAATCAATAAGAACGGGACATTTCAGTTGGTATCAGAGCGTTGGTCTTAGAGAACCAGAAAATTTGCATTAGTGTGTCTTATCGAGTTTGTTAGGATGCATTAGTGATTCTGGACTTCGACCGTGTTTTCTTTAAAAATGATTGCTTAACATTTTTGTTGGAAACTATATATTTTTAACATATGAATATTATGTGATATATTAATCTCTTAACGTGTTTGATATTATGTGATAGATGTCTACCTCTAGAACAAGTCCCATTGACTCACCTAATAATAATGAAGAGTCAAATGTAAATTGGAATGATTCGTGGACTGATTCACAAGTTCCCGAAGAGGAACCGGAAGAAGAGTCGGAACCGGAAGAAGAATCGGAACCGGACGAAGAATCGAAACCGGAAGAAGAATCGGAACCGGTGGGGGAAATAATAAAACGGTTAAGTAAAAGAGAATCCTCAACCAACCGACCAAGGTTAATTATGGTCAATGGTGTTTCCGCCAAGGAAGCAAAATATTGGGAGGATTACCAATTTTCCGATGAATCGGATTCCGACGAGAATTCTAATGATGTTATAGAAATTACCCCAACTGAATTTAAAATGGCAAAAGAAAATAATAAGGGAAAGGGCATAAAAATAGAGAAATCTAATTCCAACCCCGATGAACTTTATATGTATCGTCAACCCCCGAAGTTCTTAAGTTGTAACAATGACCCGGGAACCTCTAAACCACCAGGTTTTTCTAAACCAATGTGGACAACGACGGCTCGTATTAGGGGAACATCATATATCCCTAGAAACTTGGCAAAACGAACCAAAACCGAAGAAGAAGAAACGAGCGAGTCGGAATAAGATAGTTGTATTCGTGTGGTGTAATATATGTAATATAGTGTTCTTATGCTTTATGATATATGTAAAAATTGCTTGTATTAATAAGTATTTTTTTATGAATCTAACTCTTGTCTATTTTACAGTTTAAAAACACAAAATGGATAGACAACCCAATATTTTAAGAGACCTACCCGGAGACATGATTGATGTTGTCTAGAGTCGGCTAGAATTCCTCGGCACAACTATTTAAGGCGAGATCAGTTTGTAAGACATTCGAAGAACGTTCCAAGAATGTCTTGGTTTATAAGAGACTTTCGTTTGAAAGATGGGGGATATCACATTGGGAAACCCATAAGTTACGATGTGTTTACTTTGACGCATATATTGCGGGGAATCCAAATGCTATTTTACGCAACGGGTTAAGAAATTATTTTGACTCAATATATCCGAATATTGGACTTCGTGATTTAGAAAAAGCGGCTAACATGCAACATAAAGAAGCATGTTATGCTTACGGATTAGTAATGTTCGCTTCTCACCAAAGTGAGAACAAGAACATCGGGCTACAACTATTAAACAAAACGTTTCCACAAGTGACGGAGTCGGTAATTGGGGTAAGAAATGAGGTTTTTAGATTATTACGGGACTGTTGGACATTACGTAACCCTCGTCCCTTTGACGACGTTACAACACGCTGTCTTATAAACGGCCATAACGGTTATGTTGCACAAGACCAAGGATGGGAAGTAGTCCTAGTAAAACCAGAATGCATGACTTGTTTCTGGACGTATGAATTACGTGTCTTTATTACCTTTGCTGAACGACTTGTGTACTAGCTAGAATTATCTTCACAACTATCTTGTATCAAAGTTATTGTGTGCTATATTTAATGCTTTATGTAAAATAAGCGGTATTGTAAGTTTGTAAAATATTGTATAAAAGTTTGAACGCGAAATATTATTATAATCAGTTTTTCATATAGAATTGTAGTAGTTGAATTGTATATTAGCTACTAAGTATGAACTTAACGGGTAGGTACTACCCGAATTTAAACTTATAAAACGCTAATATGAAGAAAAAGCTTTTATAAATGAGTTCATATTATGCTACGAAATACTATTAACTACTCTTAATATTCTGTATGATTAACTTGTTCCATTTGACTATTTTGAAGGAAATGGCACCGACTACTCGACACACCGTGAATATGAATGAAGAGGAATTCCGTACTTTTCTAGCTTCAAACATAGCCGCAGTACAGGCTGCGCTACATACCAACAATAACCTTGGATCTAGCAGTACAGGAAATCGTGTAGGATGCACCTACAAAGAATTCACTGCCTGCAAACCTTTGGAATTTGATGGAACCGAAGGACCGATCGGATTGAAACGGTGGACCGAGAAGGTCGAATCGGTGTTTGCCATAAGTAAGTGTACTGAAGAGGACAAAGTGAAGTACGCTACGCATACCTTCACAGGTTCTGCGTTAACATGGTGGAATACCTATCTAGAGCAAGTGGGACAAGACGATGCGTACGCACTACCGTGGTCAGCATTCAAGCACTTGATGAACGAGAAGTACCGTCCCAGAACCGAGGTCAATAAGCTCAAGACAGAACTTAGAGGGTTACGAACCCAAGGATTTTATATTACCATGTACGAAAGACGATTCACAGAATTGTGCCTATTGTGTCCGGGAGCATTCGAAGATGAGGAAGAGAAGATCGACGCATTTGTGAAAGGATTACCGGAAAGAATCCAAGAAGATATAAGTTCACACGAGCCCGCCTCTATACAACAGGCATGTAGAATGGCTCACAAACTAGTGAACCAGATTGAAGAAAGAATTAAAGAACAGACTGCTGAAGAGGCCAATGTGAAGCAAGTCAAAAGAAAGTGGGAGGAAAACGGTGATAAGAATCACCAATACAACAACAACAGCAATTACAACAATAATCGCAACAATTATCCCAACAATCGCAACATCAATCGCAACTACAACAAACGGCCCAACAACAACAACAACAACAACAACAACAACAACAACAGCAACTACAACAATCATCCCAACAACAATAACAACCGCAACAACAACAACAATCAGAAGCAGCTATGCCAAAGGTGTGAAAAGTATCACTCGGGGTTCTGCACCAAATTTTGCAACAAGTGTAAAAGAAATGGTCATAGCGCGGCGAAGTGTGAGGTCTACGGACCAGGGGTTAATAGAACGAAAGGAACAAATGGTGTCGGAACGAGTAATGGCGGAGCAAGTAGTGTCGGAGCAAGTTATGCCAATGTAGTTTGTTATAAATGTGGAAAACCGGGCCACATTATTAGAAATTGCACGAACCAGGAGAACACGAATGGACAAGGCCGCGGAAGAGTTTTCAATATTAATGCGGCAGAGGCACAGGAAGACCCGGAGCTTGTTACGGGTACGTTTCTTATTGACAATAAATCTGCTTACGTTTTATTTGATTCGGGTGCGGATAGAAGCTATATGAGTAGAGATTTTTGTGCTAAATTAAGTTGTCCATTGACGCCTTTGGATAGTAAATTTTTACTCGAATTAGCAAATGGTAAATTAATTTCAGCAGATAATATATGTCGGAATCGAGAAATTAAACTGGTTAGCGAAACATTTAAGATTGATTTGATACCAGTAGAGTTAGGGAGTTTTGATGTGATAATCGGTATGGACTGGTTGAAAGAAGTGAAAGCAGAGATCGTCTGTTACAAAAATGCAATTCGCATTATACGAGAAAAAGGAAAACCCTTAATGGTGTACGGAGAAAAGGGCAACACGAAGCTACATCTTATTAGTAATTTGAAGGCACAAAAACTAATAAGAAAAGGTTGCTATGCTGTTCTAGCACACGTCGAGAAAGTACAAACTAAAGAAAAGAGCATCAATGATGTTCCCATTGCAAAAGAATTTCCCGATGTATTTCTGAAAGAATTACCGGGATTACCCCCACATCGATCCGTTGAATTTCAAATAGATCTTGTACCAGGAGCTGCACCAATAGCTCGTGCTCCTTACAGACTCGCACCCAGCGAGATGAAAGAACTGCAAAGCCAATTACAAGAACTTTTAGAGCGTGGTTTCATTCGACCAAGCACATCACCGTGGGGAGCTCCTGTTTTGTTTGTCAAGAAGAAAGATGGTACATTCAGGTTGTGTATCGACTACCGAGAGTTGAACAAACTTACCATCAAGAACCGCTACCCACTACCGAGAATCGACGACTTATTTGATCAACTACAAGGCTCGTATGTTTATTCAAAGATTGACTTACGTTCTGGGTATCATCAAATGCGGGTGAAAGAAGATGATATTCCAAAGACTGCTTTCAGAACACGCTACGGTCATTACGAGTTTATGGTCATGCCGTTTGGTTTAACTAATGCACCAGCTGTGTTCATAGACCTTATGAACCGAGTGTGTGGACCATACCTTGACAAGTTTGTCATTGTTTTCATTGATGACATACTTATTTACTCAAAGAATGACCAAGAACACGGTGAACATTTGAGAAAGGTGTTAGAAGTATTGAGGAAAGAAGAATTGTACGCTAAGTTTTCAAAGTGTGCATTTTGGTTGGAAGAAGTTCAATTCCTCGGTCACATAGTGAACAAAGAAGGTATTAAGGTGGATCCAGCAAAGATAGAAACGGTTGAAAAGTGGGAAACCCCGAAAACTCCGAAACACATACGCCAGTTTTTAGGACTAGCTGGTTACTACAGAAGGTTCATCCAAGACTTTTCCAGAATAGCAAAACCCTTGACTGCATTAACGCATAAAGGGAAGAAATTTGAATGGAATGATGAACAAGAGAAAGCGTTTCAGTTATTGAAGAAAAAGCTAACTACGGCACCTATATTGTCATTGCGTGAAGGGAATGATGATTTTGTGATTTATTGTGACGCATCAAAGCAAGGTCTCGGTTGTGTATTAATGCAACGAACGAAGGTGATTGCTTATGCGTCTAGACAATTGAAGATTCACGAACAAAATTATACGACGCATGATTTGGAATTAGGCGCGGTTGTTTTTGCATTAAAGACTTGGAGGCACTACTTATATGGGGTCAAAAGTATTATATATACCGACCACAAAAGTCTTCAACACATATTCAATCAGAAACAACTGAATATGAGGCAGCGTAGGTGGATTGAATTGTTGAATGATTACGACTTTGAGATTCGTTACCACCCGGGGAAGGCAAATGTGGTAGCCGATGCCTTGAGCAGGAAGGACAGAGAACCCATTCGAGTAAAATCTATGAATATAATGATTCATAATAACCTTACTACTCAAATAAAGGAGGCGCAACAAGGAGTTTTAAAAGAGGGAAATTTAAAGGATGAAATACCCAAAGGATCGGAGAAGCATCTTAATATTCGGGAAGACGGAACCCGGTATAGGGCTGAAAGGATTTGGGTACCAATATTTGGAGATATGAGAGAAATGGTACTTAGAGAAGCTCATAAAACCAGATACTCAATACATCCTGGAACGGGGAAGATGTACAAGGATCTCAGGAAATATTTTTGGTGGCCGAGTATGAAAGCCGATGTTGCTAAATACGTAGGAGAATGTTTGACGTGTTCTAAGGTCAAAGCTGAGCATCAAAAACCATCAGGTCTACTTCAACAACCCGAAATCCCAGAATGGAAATGGGAAAACATTACCATAGATTTCATCACTAAATTGCCAAGGACTGCAAGTGGTTTTGATACTATTTGGGTAATAGTTGATCGTCTCACCAAATCAGCACACTTCCTGCCAATAAGAGAAGATGACAAGATGGAGAAGTTAGCACGACTGTATTTGAAGGAAGTCGTATCCAGACATGGAATACCAATCTCTATTATCTCTGATAGGGATGGCAGATTTATTTTAAGATTCTGGCAGACATTACAGCAAGCATTAGGAACTCGTCTAGACATGAGTACTGCCTATCATCCACAAACTGATGGGCAGAGCAAAAGGACGATACAAACGCTTGAAGACATGCTACGAGCATGTGTTATTGATTTCGGAAACAGTTGGGATCGACATCTACCGTTAGCAGAATTTTCCTACAACAACAGCTACCATTCAAGCATTGAGATGGCGCCGTTTGAAGCACTTTATGGTAGAAAGTGCAGGTCTCCGATTTGTTGGAGTGAAGTGGGGGATAGACAGATTACGGGTCCGGAGATTATACAAGAAACTACCGAGAAGATCATCCAAATTCAACAACGGTTGAAAACCGCCCAAAGTCGACAAAAGAGCTACGCTGACATTAAAAGAAAAGATGTAGAATTTGAAATTGGAGAGATGGTCATGCTTAAAGTTGCACCTTGGAAAGGCGTTGTTCGATTTGGTAAACGAGGGAAATTAAATCCAAGGTATATTGGACCATTCAAGATTATTGATCGTGTCGGACCAGTAGCTTACCGACTTGAGTTACCTCAACAACTCGCGACTGTACATAACACTTTCCACGTCTCGAATTTGAAGAAATGTTTTGCTAAAGAAGATCTCACTATTCCATTAGATGAAATCCAAATCAACGAAAAACTTCAATTCATCGAAGAACCCGTCGAAATAATGGATCGTGAGGTTAAAAGACTTAAGCAAAACAAGATACCAATTGTTAAGGTTCGATGGAATGCTCGTAGAGGACCCGAGTTCACCTGGGAGCGTGAAGATCAGATGAAGAAGAAATACCCGCATCTATTTCCAGAAAATTCGTCAACACCTTCAACAGCTTAAAATTTCGGGACGAAATTTATTTAACGGGTAGGTACTGTAGTGACCCGAACTTTTCCATGTTTATATATATATTAATTGAGATTGATATTTACATGATTAAATGTTTCCTACATGTTAAGCAATCAAACTTGTTAAGACTTGATTAATTGAAATATGTTTCATATAGACAATTGACCACCCAAGTTGACCGGTGATTCACGAACGTTAAAACTTGTAAAAACTATACGATGACATATATATGGTTATATATATAGTTAACATGTTTTTATTATAAGTATGTATCTCATTAGGTATTTTAACAATGAGTTATATACATAAAAATGAGACTATTAATTTAAGAAACTCGAAAACGATATATATAACGATTATCGTTATAACAACGTCTTACTAGGTACATATGAATCATATTAAGATATTGATACACTTGGTTAATTATGTTAAATGATAAGTAAATATATTATTAAGTGTATTAACAATGAAATACATATGTAAAAATAAGACTACTAACTTAATGATTTCGAAACGAGACATATATGTAACGATTATCGTTGTAACGACATTTAACTGTATATACATCATACTGAGATATATTATATATCATAATATCATGATAATATAACAATTTAACATCTCATTTGTTATAATAAACAATGGGTTAACAACATTCAACAAGATCATTAACCTAAAGGTTTCAAAACAACATTTACATGTAACGACTAACGATGACTTAACGACTCAGTTAAAATGTATATACATGTAGTGTTTTAATATGTATTCATACACTTTTGAAAGACTTCAAGACACTTATCAAAATACTTCTACTTAACAAAAATGCTTACAATTACATCCTCGTTCAGTTTCATCAACAATTCTACTCGTATGCACCCGTATTCGTACTCGTACAATACACAGCTTTTAGATGTATGTACTATTGGTATATACACTCCAATGATCAGCTCTTATCAGCCCATGTGAGTCACCTAACACATGTGGGAACCATCATTTGGCAACTAGCATGAAATATCTCATAAAATTACAAAAATATGAGTAATCATTCATGACTTATTTACATGAAAACAAAATTACATATCCTTTATATCTAATCCATACACCAACGACCAAAAACACCTACAAACACTTTCATTCTTCAATTTTCTTCATCTAATTGATCTCTCTCAAGTTCTATCTTCAAGTTCTAAGTGTTCTTCATATATTTTACAAGTTCTAGTTACATAAAATCAAGAATACTTTCAAGTTTGCTAGCTCACTTCCAATCTTGTAAGGTGATCATCCAACCTCAAGAAATCTTTGTTTCTTACAGTAGGTTATCATTCTAATACAAGGTAATAATCATATTCAAACTTTGGTTCAATTTCTATAACTATAACAATCTTATTTCAAGTAATGATCTTACTTGAACTTGTTTTCGTGTCATGATTCTGCTTCAAGAACTTCGAGCCATCCAAGGATCCGTTGAAGCTAGATCCATTTTTTTCTTTTCCAGTAGGTTTATCCAAGGAACTTAAGGTAGTAATGATGTTCATAACATCATTCGATTCATACATATAAAGCTATCTTATTCGAAGGTTTAAACTCGTAATCACTAGAACATAGTTTAGTTAATTCTAAACTTGTTCGCAAACAAAAGTTAATCCTTCTAACTTGACTTTTAAAATTAACTACACACATGTTCTATATCTATATGATATGCTAACTTAATGATTTAAAACCTGGAAACACGAAAAACACCGTAAAACCGGATTTACGCCGTCGTAGTAACACCGCGGGCTGTTTTGGGTTAGTTAATTAAAAACTATGATAAACTTTGATTTAAAAGTTGTTATTCTGAGAAAATGATTTTTATTATGAACATGAAACTATATCCAAAAATTATGGTTAAACTCAAAGTGGAAGTATGTTTTCTAAAATGGTCATCTAGACGTCGTTCTTTCGACTGAAATGACTACCTTTACAAAAACGACTTGTAACTTATTTTTCCGACTATAAACCTATACTTTTTCTGTTTAGATTCATAAAATAGAGTTCAATATGAAACCATAGCAATTTGATTCACTCAAAACGGATTTAAAATGAAGAAGTTATGGGTAAAACAAGATTGGATAATTTTTCTCATTTTAGCTACGTGAAAATTGGTAACAAATCTATTCCAACCATAACTTAATCAACTTGTATTGTATATTATGTAATCTTGAGATACCATAGACACGTATACAATGTTTCGACCTATCATGTCGACACATCTATATATATTTCGGAACAACCATAGACACTCTATATGTGAATGTTGGAGTTAGCTATATAGGGTTGAGGTTGATTCCAAAATATATATAGTTTGAGTTGTGATCAATACTGAGATACGTATACACTGGGTCGTGGATTGATTCAAGATAATATTTATCAATTTATTTCTGTACATCTAACTGTGGACAACTAGTTGTAGGTTACTAACGAGGACAGCTGACTTAATAAACTTAAAACATCAAAATATATTAAAAGTGTTGTAAATATATTTTGAACATACTTTGATATATATGTATATATTGTTATAGGTTCGTGAATCAACCAGTGGCCAAGTCTTACTTCCCGACGAAGTAAAAATATGTGAAAGTGAGTTATAGTCCCACTTTTAAAATCTAATATTTTTGGGATGAGAATACATGCAGGTTTTATAAATGATTTACAAAGTAGACACAAGTACGTGAAACTACATTCTATGGTTGAATTATCGAAATCGAATATGCCCCTTTTTATTAAGTCTGGTAATCTAAGAATTAGGGAACAGACACCCTAATTGACGCGAATCCTAAAGATAGATCTATTGGGCCTAACAAACCCCATCCAAAGAACCGGATGCTTTAGTACTTCGAAATTTATATCATATCCGAAGGGTGTCCCGGAATGATGGGGATATTCTTATATATGCATCTTGTTAATGTCGGTTACCAGGTGTTCACCATATGAATGATTTTTATCTCTATGTATGGGATGTGTATTGAAATATGAAATCTTGTGGTCTATTATTATCATTTGATATATATAGGTTAAACCTATAACTCACCAACATTTTTGTTGACGTTTTAAGCATGTTTATTCTCAGGTGATTATTAAGAGCTTCCGCTGTCGCATACTTAAATAAGGACGAGATTTGGAGTCCATACTTGTATGATATTGTGTAAAAACTGCATTCAAGAAACTTATTTTGTTGTAACATATTTGTATTGTAAACCATTATGTAATGGTCGTGTGTAAACAGGATATTTTAGATTATCATTATTTGATAATCTACGTAAAGCTTTTTAAAACATTTATCTATGAAATAAAGGTTATGGTTTGTTTTAAAAATGAATGCAGTCTTTGAAAAACGTCTCATATAGAGGTCAAAACCTCGCAACGAAATCAATTAATATGGAACGTTTTTAATCAATAAGAACGGGACATTTCAGCTGAAGTCATTAACGAATACCTTGCTCCTGACTCTAAACCCCTGCGGACAATATTCTTCATCATCCTCTGATATTAGAAATTCTAAAATATCATCATATCTTTCATTATAATTATCCTCCATATTTCTGAAGATATTTTCTTAATTTTTCTTATTTGAAATCATTTACCTCTTCGCGTTATCTGTATTACATCATAAAAGAAACTATTTTAGTTACTAAATTCTGAAACATTCAAGTTTAAAATAGGAATATTTTGAAGCAATGTTGGGAACTGAAGCATGAATTAGTATAATATAATGACACTTGATCAATGTGATTATATTACAGTAAGTCATGCTGAGTTTCTAAATGGAACGTGATGATTCACAGATCATAACATCATCATGTGCCATGTTATACGACTCTTGTATTCTATTTAACCTCTAAAATATCAAGAAAATATTTCTTGATGATTCGGCCTTTTCCAAGGTATTCTAGTAATTTGACAAGTCAAGATCGTGCCATCACAATTTCCTTCCTAGAACATATACAATGTTCATTCTGAAATTCATATCCGTGAATTCTGGACCATTACAAGCGGTGCTTAATCGCAAGAAGAAGAAACGAAAGGATAAAACTCCGAAATAGAAATTGGGGTATAAATTGCAGCAAATAAAAGAGAGCATTAACTTTGAATGATAATGATTATAGAAGAAAGAAGCAGAGACTTTGAAATATAAGGGAACATATAAATCCCAATGACAAACCAGAAATTATAAACCATATATATCGATGCATATAGCAATATAAAGACACGGGAGAACTAGAAACACTATAAATCCAAGAGTATAGTAGAAGTAACTAGATTCTTCACGCGGTAGATGAAAAAGAAGAATGATCGATATGAAAGTTAGAAGTATATCGAGAATCAGAACTGGATGGAGCATATTGATGAATACTTTAAAATATGAGTTGAGGGGGAAAGAATAGAAGGTGATGAAACATGACTAGGAACTTAGAAATCAACAGATTTAACTCACACAATGGCGGAATAAGTGAATCAAACCCTATAGTGAATAGGTTAAGTTTTTTTTGATTAATTTAGTCAAACCACAACTAAATCAAGTGTGATTAGATCAACACCTAGAGCTATTATTCACCACCTGGGTGATTTGGACCGAGAGAGAATCAGAGGAGCTCACTAGATCTGAGTGTGTGTAACAAATGAGAGGCTTAACATAAAATGAAGAGCATAAGACTTTATATACCCCTGCTGTTGACTCACCCATACGATTCATTCATCACACTTACGAGTTGGCTTCATCAGCCGTACGGGTGATCACTCACTCGTGTCTTCTCATTTAGGTTGTAATTGTGACTTAGCTCAGCATCAACCGTGCGTATGAGCCTGTCAGCCATACTAGTGAGGCTTCACTCGTACGTCTGACTAAGTCTAACATAGTCAAATATCTAAATCTCATTCCTGCAGTTCCTGTAACCACATACAAACACGAATAGGATAATAACGAGCAATCATGGTGGCCTGTAAACTGTTGTACCTGCAATGGACGTGGGTAGATGTCTAGGGACTTGCATAAAATGCATCAACAGAAGGTGTGAGTTGTAAGGAAATGAAGGAGGTGAATTTATAAGAAAATCTCCGACAGAACAATTAAAATGGACGATCGCATTTAAAGCGGATCCTAATTCCCTTGATTACCGGAGAGTCAAATCTTATTAAGAAGATTTTCTTCAAATCCCTTGAAATCTGAGAATCAATCATATCTACATCAAATGATAAGATGAATCTACACTTACTCATTTCACTCTTCTATGTTAGCTTCATTCGTACTCTTCATAAAAATGGATTGTTTATCCAAATTATTCGCTGATGATAAAACTCTAATTTTCAGCCCGTAAGCATCATGAAAACATACTTATTATCATTCACTACCTTTCCACTTAAATTTCGGGATGAAATTTCTTTAACGGGTAGGTACTGTGACAACCCAGAAATTTCCAACCAAATTTAAACTTTAATCTTTATATGTTTCTGACACGATAAACAATATTTGTTAAGTTAAATTGCAAGAATTTTAAACTATGTTCATACATTCATTCAACCTCGACCAAGTTCCAACGATTCACAAACCATTAAACGAATATGATTATATATGTATATGTGTATATATATTATAACTTGAAACGTAAACAAAATATTAGATTAAATACTTTATATGATTGTATCTGTTTCAAAATGTTTATCAATAGAATTAGAAGATAAGATCAAATGATTGAATTATCAGATATATTGAATTATGATTACAAGTCTCTGTTGAAAGGCCCACGTTGATTTGAGAAATCTTTCCATTTTAACAATATTCGAAAAATCGTAAAGTGATTTATAAATAAGAACAATTTGTCAATCATTGAGAACTAGACAAAGGATAGTGGAAGATTGAATATCATAAAGACTCGATTGATCTATTTAGTTTCAAACGTACAAAAACGTTTTCAGTTTAAAAAGAACTTTATTATTAAAACGTATATAACTTTTATAAATATCTAGAACCACTTTTGACAACTCATTACTTAACTAGTATGATAAAGATAACGATATTTATATTTTATTTTATTAAATATATATAACGATTTAAATTAATATTATATATATTTATACGCTTATTATACGTACATAGTTTTATACTTTTACTATACTTAAACTTTACCTTTACTTTATTTTTACTTTACTTTAACTTTAATAATTCACTTTAATAATTCATACTTTAATAATTCACTTTAATAATTCATACTTTAATAATTCATCTTAATAATTCATACTTTAATAATTCACTTTAATAATTCATACTTTAATAATTCACTTTAATAATTCACTTAATAATTCAAAAATCTATTATAAATAGAATTCAATAGGCTTCATAATTTCATAGAAACTTAAAAATATTTTTCTCTAAATTCTCTCAATCGATTTACATATATCTATTTACTCCGTATTATTTCAAGATATTATTAGTATACATAAAATATTACGACGGAGTGCTGTCTGAGTGATTTCGAAATTGTTTTTCGAGTAGGATAGGATTAAGGAAATTATGGGTTATAGCTATGGAGGTGATTGAGTATGGTTCATGGGTATGTTCGTGAGGTCAATATAGTGTTTATCATTTCCGTTGCATCTACGTACCTTTCCTGCAATATTGAATCTCAATATTGATACGTGAGTACTCATAATTTAACTTTTACATACTAATAGTGTATCCCTGACTAGTACTCGAGTATTTAGGATTATGCATGCTTGTACTTTTGATATTGCCCTTAGACAGGTTAGGTTGAATATTGAATTAGTTACACTTGCGGTTGAGATAAGGTATAAGATATGCATGTCCTTGGAAAGCTAGCGAAAAATTAAGAACTTTTCCTTTAGATATCGAATGGTTTCGATGAACGGATTAGAAGTTATAATCAATTGAATTTTTGATATTTTTATTAAAAATGATTATTATTATCGTTATTTTTATCGTCGTTCTAGTTTTATCTTACTATTATCATTATTATTATCTTTATCAATAAAAGGGATTTATCATTAAAAATTGTTTTTTTTATTATTACTATCGTTATTATCGTTAAAGTTATAATTAGTATTATTATTATTATTATCCAATTATTATTATTATTATTATTATTATTATTATTATCATTATTAATATATATATCATTATTTAAAAATGGTTATTGTTATTGTTATTATTATTATTACTATAATTATCATTAAGATAATTATTAGTATTATCGTTAATAATGTTATAGTAACTATCATTATTAATATTAGTGTAATTAAAAAAAATATTTATAACACCTAATTATTTTAATTACTATTATTATCATTATTATGAACACGATATAAAAGACGATTAAAAGCTATTAAACGAAACGATTAGGAAATAATGAGTAAGAGTATCATGATGAAATTAAAATATTATAAGACATTAATTTAGATAAAATTATCGTTCTTATTATTTTTATCATTACTATTATTATTAAAAGTATCGTTAGTATTAAAACTATCATTTTAATAAAAATTACCATTTTAATAGAAATGTCGTTGTTACTATAAAATATCATTATTGTTATTATTTTAAATAGAATTATTATTTTAAAGATAATATTAAAAATTATCGTAAATATTAAAGTTATCATAATTAGAATTATCGTTTTATCATAATGTCATCTTAGTAATTATAAATATTGATATTTTTATAATAATAATTATTATTACAAAATAATACAACTTTTACTTACTATCATTATAGATATTATTTTATCAAATAAATATGTGATACAAACATATTTTACTACGTGTAATAACTTACTTTAATAATACCTATCATATTATCTTTATGATATTAAATGAACCCTATAAATTTTATTACTTAATATATATAAAAGTATATTTTATTATATAAATTTAATATAAAATTTTATTTATTAATAAATAAATTATATTATTTACTCTAATAAATCTTTTAAAAATATTTAAAAATATAAAATGATGATATTTAAACTATATATTAATCATATATAGATTTTTGGAAATTATTTTGAGTCAAATTTACTTTTGTTGACTTTTGCATATTAGTCTCGAGCATTAGGATTGTGGTACACTATGACTTGACCTAATTTGTTAGACAAATATTGCCCAACACATAATTATATATAATTAATTTAGGTTCGTGAATCCGAGGCCAACCTTGCACTTGTTCAATGACGTTATATGTATTTTTACTACGAAATACAGTTTGGTGAGTTTCATTTGCCTTTTTACCCTTTATATTTTTGGGACTGAGAATACATGCGCTTTTATAAATGTTTGACGAAATATACACAAGTAATTGAAACTACATTCTATGGTTGAATTATCGAAATCGAATATGCCCCTTTTTATTAAAGTCTGGTAATCTAAGAATTAGGGAACAGACACCCTAATTGACGCGAATCCTAAACATAGATCTATTGGGCCTAACAAACCCCATCCAAAGTACCGGATGCTTTATTACTTCAAAATTTATATCATGTCCGAAGGAGGATCCCGGAATGATAGGGGATATTCTTATATGTATCTAGTTAATGTCGGTTACCAGGTGTTCACCACATGAATGATTATTTTTGTCTCTATGCATGGGACGTATATTTATGAGAACTGGAAATGAAATTCTTGTGGTCTATTATAATGATGGAAATAAATGATTATGATAAACTAATGAACTCACCAACCTTTTGGTTGACACTTTAAAGCATGTTTATTCTCAGGTGTTAAAGAAATCTTCCGCTGTGCATTTGCTTATTTTAAAGATATTACTTGGAGTCTTTCATAGCATATTTCGAAGAACGTTGCATTCGAGTCATTGAGTTCATCAAAGATTATTATTAAATCAATTTATGGTTGGATAGTGGATATTATGAAATGGTATGCATGCCTGTCAATTTTCGATGTAAAGAAAGTTGTCTTTTAAAAACGAAGGCAATGTTTGTAAAATGTATCATATAGAGGTCAAATACCTCGCAATGTAATCAACTATTGTGAATCGTTTATAATGTATATGAACGGGTCCTTTCAGGTGACCCCACACTTAGAGATTTTAGTGCGTAATTGTAATACCCCGTAAGAATCCACTAACGGCATATTAACTCTGGCCCAATGCTTGGCTTGACTTCTACATAACAGTAATGTTCTACAGCGGAAGCAACTAATACCTAAGATAAAACATGCAAAACGGATCAACATAAAGTTGAGTGAATCTACAGGTTTGAATAAATAGTTCTCGTATATTTCATAAAACAGTTTCCATAAATCGTTTGTCGAAAATCATTTCTCAAAATCGTTTATCTGAATAAAGCGCTAAGGTTTAATCTCAAAAGTTTCCGTATAGCAAATGCTAAGTAATAAACTGTTTGTAAGATGTCAAGTTTCAACTGTGAGTGACATCAAAACGTTCTTTTTGTTTGATCTGTTTGTAGACATTACCATGTCTAGTTTCAAGTTTGTAAACATCATGTTTAAGTAACATTCATCGTAAGTTAGGCCACGAGATTTCTGAAAAGTTTCGTAAAAGTATACACTTATCATGAGCACATGATTATAAAACTTTAACATGTGCGGATAGCTAGGCTACACGTCTTCCCTTTACCCAATCTGAGCATACACCAATCAAGTGTACAAGTAACAACTATATAAGCACCAGTTATGTTGCGGTGAGGTTTGTCAAACCTAACGGTTCCATCCCTATAAGTCGAGCTTACATAAAGTAACTAATATAATCAAGCTAAGAGATTTTTGATCTGAACTCATATGTATATTCTGGTAAGTTACTTGTGCCTAATATGTAAAATAGTTGTAAAAACAGTTTAAGAAACATTTTTAAAAACATCATGTATCTCATCCCAATAATGTTAAAGAAAATGGGACTGTAGACTCACCTTAGCAAAAGCACCTGAAATATCTTAGCAAAACGTACTGTAGTCGAACAATTTCGACCAACAACGCAACCTAGTCAAATAGTTCATCTTAAGTATACACATATAGGTCATACTATGTCAACCCATAGTGTACGCAAAGTCTTAGTGCTCAGACTGACTCAACAAACAAGTAAAAGTCAACTAATCCAAGCAAGTCAACCAAAGTCAAACCAAAAGTCAACTAGGTCAAAGTGGTCAACTAAAGTCAAACATCTCAGTAGGTCAAGCAAACATGGTCAACATGTCAAACCCAAGTCAAATAACACTTTACAGTTCATAGTTTAAGCAAATTGCACATTGGCAGTTTAACGCATGCCTTTAGAATACGCACATCGTAGAAAGATACAACTATAAATCATAGCACGTATTTCATAAAATTATGAACAACTCCAGATCAAAATGGGACTCAAAATCCATTCTAAAAAGTCTAACCCAACCCTCATACGATGTATAAAAGTCGGATATCAGAAGAGGTCTAGTTACAGTTTACTAAAACAGTTTCTGCTCGCGCGTCAGTTTTAGAACATTTCTCAACAAATATAGAAAATAGATTTTGAAAAACAGCTAATTGGTTAATACTCCAGACATCTCAAAATATTAGTTATAAAATAATCAAAGACATCTCAATAGCCAATTTGTACATTTTAATACATCTTTGCAGACCTTTTAGTTTTACTCATCAAACAAACACGTCATTTGGTCAAGCTTATATCTCATGTCAAAATACGTTTTCAGAGGTTAGCATACAAATTAAATATATCACGTAACATATAAACTAACATATTCCAGAATATCAAGTCCTTAATCAACTTCTAGTTCACTCTAGGTAATTTTATGTAATCTTGAAAACTGATTCAGCACACTTTGAAAACCAAACCTTCGTTTTGACATAACGAGAGCAATACAAAAGCTTTTGACTCAAATCTTAAGTCTAACTTACATGATTTTTAACAAGGATTATGATGGCACACATTTCAATAGCTAATTCACAAACCACATAATCCAGAAAATTCATACATCATGCAAAACCCTAATGACAACTTCGTTTATTCATAACTTGAGCATACGATACGAAAACATGCGAAATCAAAGTCCAAACTTATTAATTTTTTGAGATCTATCCATCTAGATACAATACAAGATCATTACACAAACTTATATAATCAGATTCATAACAATCAAATTTGGTTTTCATATCAAAGACAAAAATCGAGCAAATTAACGACTAACGACAACTTTAATCGCAGTCAATTGAGCACTAAACTCTTGTACACTATGTAATTGATTAAATTTAGATCTAATAAGATTAGGGTTAGTGGTTTTATACCTTCAAATAACAAATTGCAAGTAGATACGTGTAGAGGATAACGAGAGGATCACGAATACGTAAACGATTTAGCAATCAAGCAAGAAATTGATGTGATCTTGATCCTTGAAGATGTTGTAACGACACGACTTTTTTGACTTATATTTTTGTGCTCTATACTTTCACGAATCTGCGTATATGTGCGTACTGAGCTAGTTTATGCTCTGGGATCTTATTTCATGATTAATTACTTTCGTTGATACCTTACAACGTGCTATTAAGTGCTTAATCACTTAACTTGATCCTCGAATGCTTTTACGACCGTTAGTGTCACTTGTCGTTTTAAACGAGCTATGTACTTTGTACACATTAAACTTTTTTCTTAATTGGAATATTATGACTACGTAATACTAATTGTTTTTTTTCTAATGACAATTACTTGGCTTATTGGTTGCTTTATTACGCTTAGTGTTTTACTTATGCTCACTAGTTAGTCTTGTTGGACTTTCTGCCTTGTTGGACTTTAGCCCACCCTACTCTAGCTAATGGACCATTTAATTAGCCCGATTTTAAATGGATTATGACCCATTAACATGTAGGACAAATACCCATTTATAAAAGCCAACATACTAGCATTTTTGTTAACCATTATCATACATGTTGCATGGGATCCCAACAATAAGCACCACCTTTAGACCACCACCACACAAAAAGCAAAAAGGTGTCCCCTTGTCCCCCTATGTACCCATAGCCTACACACCCTCACCACCCCTATAAATACCAAGCTATTCTCATCCATTTTACACTTGATCTCATTCTCATTTTACACACACTTACTCTCTAATTTTCTCTCTAGTCTTTCTCACTCTAAAAATTGTAAGTTTTAAATTTTCTTCTTCTTCTTTTCTTCTTCTAGGTCACGACATCATCATCATCATCTTTATAAGATCAAGCTTGTTAGCTTTTTGATCTTGTTATATCTTGTAGATTCAAACTTTGATTTGAATCCTTCAAGAACATTAAAGATTCAAGCTTTCTAGCTTTGAATCTTCATTACTTTAATGGATCTAAGCTTTATAACTTAATATCACTTTATTTTTGTTAAAAGATCAAAACTTGTGTTTATGATCTTCATGAAACTTGAAGATCTAGCTTCATGCTTTAAGGATCTTCAAGAACATTCAAGATTCAAGCTTTCTAGCTTTGAATCTTCATTACTTTTGTTGGATCTAAGTTTTCTAACTTATGATCTCTTTTATTTTGTTAAAAGATCAAAACTTGTGTTTATTATCTTCATGGAACTTGAAGATCTAGCCTTTTGCTTTGAAGATCTTCAAGAACATAAAAGATTCAAGCTTTCTAGCTTTGAAATCTCATAACTTTTGTTAAAAGGATCCAAGCTCTCTAGCTTAGGGTTCCATTACTTTCTTTGATCAAATTTATGTTCTTAATTGTTTAATTGAATGAAAGTTTGTAGCTTTAGTTGTAGATAGAACTTGTATTTGTGTTAAGACTAAGAACATGATGTAACCTTGGTTCATCATCCTTTTAAAACTCTTAAGTGAGTTGTATTCTTACTTAGTCTTTACATTGTGTGTTGATGGTTGAAACTTGGTCAAAGTGATGCTAAAACATCAAAGAGTTGTATACTTGAAGCTTACACGCATCAAGGATGAGAACCGTGATGATCATCAAGCACCAAGAAACCCACCAGAGCACTTGTTTGCTGTTTTTTAGGGTCTGATCACACTCCCGGGACATCTATAAAATTGATTTTCAGATAGCTCGTTTCGAGTAGATAACTTTTCGTTCAAGACTTGCCTAATTCTGATATACGGTTTAGGATTTATAGCCTTCCGAAAATCACTACACCTTTGTAACGACGTGCTGAAAAAATTCTAACCTACTCTCGCTTGAACCGTCACCACGGTCAAAGGACATCGAGTTAGGATCTGAAAATTGGACAGTGGTTATAGAACTCACATACGGAGCCTTAGCCACTGACCACGCGTCTTTTCGGTTTGTATAGAGGTCGTAGCAGCTGTCCGAAGTCAGCATTTTTTTTTTTATCTCTATTCTTGTTGAAAACGTACTTTATCTTTTACGAATGATGATGATGATGATGATGATACTTAAGACTTAATTTATTCACTTTTAAACTTTTGGAGACAATATACTGACTTAGTGACCTTTGACTTAGGTTTACGACCTTTCGGACCGACTTACTACTTGCATACTTTTCATATCAACTTTTACTGCTTATTCACTGTGAGTTATAGCTCCCTTTTTACTTTAACTATTTTTGGGACTGATAATACATGCGCTTTTTATGTTTTAGATACTAGACACGAGTACTTAAACTTTATATATGTGTGGGTGATATAACGGCACAAAGATTCCCCTTAGTTCGGTAATGTTTAGTCATTGGTTTATGAACCGGTGAACGCAAATCTTAGATATGGATCCATAGGGTTGGACATCCCCACTCAGGCTAGTTGCGCTAGCATTCAACGGGTGTTTAATACTTCATAAACTTACGCACTTGCCAGGTGTACTTTTAGGGGGTGATATTACTTGTTAAATTAGTTACCGGGTGCCCACGGATAAGTATATACTTTATCATACTGATTTGAAATACTGATTTGAAACGCTGGTTGAAGCACTGAAATCTCATGGTCTACATTACATTACTGATTACAAACAAACTATAGCTCACCAACATTCGTGTTGACTTTTTAAGCATGTATTTCTCAGGTGCTTAGACGTTGTTGCTTCCGCTGTTAGACTTGCTGTTATAGTCTTGGTGTTATAGACTTGCTGTTACAGACTCGCTGTGTTAGACTTCCACTGCATTACTTAGAGATGTATCATTCATGGAACTTTTACTTTGCATTCACAACTTATGTTACATTTGAACAATGGCTTTGTAATGACCTTTGTGTCACGTACTTATTTAATGCTTTCTATTCGTAGAAGCACGTTATCTTTGTAAAACATTTGACGTTGGTAAATACGTCACCTTTTCATGAATGCAAAACTTGTTTTAAAACAACATGTTGTATTGTACCGTGTAATGGACCTGTTGTTGATGATCCGTACACGTTGATTTTGTACGGGACGTCACATTTGGTATAAGAGAATTGGTTGTAGGGAATTAGGTTGCATTAGTGTGTCTTGACCGTGTCGAGTAGGATTCACTAATAGGACTAATCTACAACTTGTTGGTTTACTTATTTCTGCGAAACTGCTGCATGCTACTGCTTACTTTTACTGCTATATGAACTTGCTGCGTGCTACTGCTTACTTTTACTGTTATATGATCTTGCTGTATGCTACTGCTTATTCTCGCTACTGCATGCTACTATCTGCTTTTTGCATGTTACTTCTATTTGATACTGTTATTATTGCCATGCTATGTACTGCTGTAGACGATCTAGACTGCTGTAGTTACTATGCCTGATTACGTTCTCGCTACATGTCTGCTATTCGCTGTACCGACTTGGAAAATTTATCTTTCCTAGTTCAGATGTTTTTCTGAACCCTTTTCCCACTCGTCTAACCCTAAGGATTAGTATTGTAATCCACCCGTTACTACCGTTCCACCGTTCCAGAGATCGAAACATTACTCCACGCAATCTAGGAAGATTATCCCTCGGATTACTTGCCCACTAAAGCTGATCCTCAGAGGAGGAGATATGTAAGGACTTGTCGGAGTAACCGCACCTCACCCCCCGAGCTCACCCTAATTAGCCACTGATGTTATGCGAGGGGTATACGAAATAGTATTAATTTTTACAAGGAAATACTATTAAATACGATATATTTTTACACAAGTTATTTATTTATTTATAGAGTGGATATACCTAAACCTTGCTACAACACTTATAGGCAGTGTACCTAATCGTACAGTAGTGTAGTTTTTAGTAAGTCCGGTTCGTTCACAGGGAACTCGCCAAGTTTAACGCTATATTTTTTAAACTATATTTGTATAAATATAATAATATATATAAGTAGTATTATTATTATAAAAGAGGGTTTTTACCGTTTAATGACCGGTTTGTCCACAGGGAACTTTAGTCGCAGTTAAAACCTAATGTAAAATATTAAATATATAAAAGACTTAATTTAAAACGTAAAGTAAATAACAATAATGAAATTGCGATAAATAAAATGACGATAAATAAAATTGCGATAATTAAAAAGTATGATAATTAAAAGTGCAATTAAATACAATGACAGTAAATAAAAGTGCGATAATTAAAAGTGCAATTAAATATGAAATAAAGGAATTATGCTTATTTAAACTTCCGTAATCATGATGTTTGACGTGTTGATTTTAGTTTATTCTCATGGGTTAATTGTCCTTTGTCCTGGATTATTCAATATGTCCGTCTGATTTTTGTCCATAACAGTCCATCAGTCATAAATATAAAGTGCGAGTGTCCTCGTCAAATTATCCTTATATCCGAAGTCAAATATTCCAACTAATTGGGGACTTAAACTATAATTACACCAAGTGCCCTTGTATATAATTCACCCTTGTTTTAATAAGTCCATTAACTATTAATCCATTCCCGTGTCCGGTTAAATGAACGATTATTAGTACTTATAAATATCCCGCCCATCGTGTCCGATCGAGTGTATATGGTTATTTATAGGTACGTCCAATTGTAAATCTTTATATTAAATTAACAATCTATCATTTAATTAAACAAATATAAAGCCCATCAATAGCCCATAGTCTAATTTCCACAAGTGTCGTTCTTTTGTCCAAACCCCAATTATGGTACAAAGCCCAATTACTCAATTTTAATATTTAGCCCAACATCACGATTACTTCGGCTTAAATAAGCATAATTATAACTTAGCTACGAGACATTAATTTAAAAAGGTTGAACATAACTTACAATGATTAAAAATAGCGTAGCGTTACACGGACAGAATTTCGACTTACACCCTTACAACATTCGCTAACATACCCTTATTATTAGAATTTAAAATTAAAATTAAAATTAAAATTAAAATTAATATATATATATATATATATATATATATATATATATATATATACATATATATATATATACGTTGAGAGTAAGAGAGGAAAGAAAAAGATGTTTTTTGCTCGTTCAACAAACTGCTTTTTATAGGGATGTGGCCTGACTTCTGCTGCCATGCGATCGCATGGATATTACTCTTCCAGGCCATGCGATCGCATGGCCTGCTTTTCCAGCTCAACAGGCTTGTTTTCTTTCTTGCCGACGGTATTTAATAATAATATAATATATAAATAATTTATAGAATTATTTAAATATTATATTATATTCGTGTGCATAGTTGACTTGTAATTTTTAATCCGTTGCGTCGAGCGTTGAGAGTTGACTTTGGTCCCGGTTCCGGATTTTCAAACGTCCTTGCGTACAATTTAATATCTTGTATTTTGCGTTTTGCGGCTTGTACTCTTGTAATTTTGAGACGTTTCCCATCAATAATTTGAACCTCTTGGATTGTACTTTGTACTTTTGAGCTTTTTGGTTGTTTGCGTCTTCAAGTCATCGAATCTGTCTTTTGTCTTTACCTTTTTATTATTTAAACGAATATCACTTGTAAATAGAACAATTGCAACTAAAAGATTGTCTTTCTTGAGGGATAATGCTATGAAATATATGTTCGTTTATAGCATTATCAAATATTCCCACACTTGAGCGTTGCTTGTCCTCAAGCAATATAGTCTTGAAATAAAAATACTAGAATCACTTCTTTATTCTTCACACTTTGTACATCAGTGATTTCTATACGGCGGTATGAACAATGGTAGTAACGATGTGGTTTACAGTCCCACATGACTATAAAAAATTAGATCCTTTAGGAAATTGGATCTTTATGAAAACATTTGATCTTTTTGAAAATTCAATCTAGCTTTTACCCTAGATAAGTTTTCCTGAATAACCCTTCACCGGTGTTTGCAAAATTGTTTTTGTGGGTTTTGTGGGTTTCAGATTTGAAAATTTTAGCTCAAAACTTATGGTTTTGTGTCACCCACTTGCTAACCTTGTATTGGGAAAGCAACACGTCCAGTATACTTGCTCTGTATATTATCTTTCGGTAAACTACCGTCCGGTTGTAAAGGAAAGCGTTGAACAAGCAACTGTTAAGGGAATGTCCCCTGACATGCTTTTAATTATGGTCTATATCGTGTCGGATGCAATTACTACCTTTGTAGGAGCAATCGTAAAGCTCACCCTATAATTTTTCGGTCTGGCACAAGGTCCTGTCTTTGACCATGCTATGCAACCACCATTCTTACGGTTGACACCCGATTTGGTTCAGGTGACCTAATGAATTCCAGGTGAATTCCTAGGATTTTACATTCAATGGTAATGAACGCATTGAAAATGGGTTTTTAGAAAACAAATCGGTTTGTAATTTTGATCAAAATATTTTCTCGTTCAAACTCGAGTTTAGATATCATCGAATTCCATGAGTTTGTAATTCTCAATCTTTAAAAGTCAATCTCAAGGATTGAGTAATATCAGTCTTAAAAGCTGATTTTAGATCTTTTATGGAGATTATCCTTTCTGGGGGTCTGATTCATTAGTCTTATCAAGCTAATTTGCACGGCGCCCTTCCCATTTTATGAGACAGATCCTCTCATGGTTAGGATAAGTCTGACCACTTGGCGACCCTGTTTGATGCTGAGGTCTGTGGATTTCCAGCTGATTTTCGAGAAAACTTTTCAAGGTTTTTTGTAGACTCTACAACTGGTCTGGACGACAACTTCCTGACCTAAATCAAGAAGCGCATGTCTTTTTCGGAAGACTTTACTTTCTTTTAATGATGGAATTGATTCATCGTGTAGATCCATCTTTTTTTCAAATATCATACAATTTACCGGGTAAAACGGTTAATTTTGTCCAAAACAAAAGTATCTTCAATTATTTGTACAAAAATATGTGATATATGTTTTAAATAACTTGGTAAATTTTTCCCACACTTGGCTTTTATTTTCCTTTCTTTTCCTTTTTATTGTCCTTTATTCCATTTTAAATGAATTCTAACATTTTGGTTTGTTTCTCAATTTATGGCCTTTCCGAGGTAACAATAATTTCGGTGTTAACACCTAGTTTTATAGTTCATAAATATGTATAAACATTATTTTGAATTCTATTAATTGAAAATTTTGAAAAATTTTACTAGAATTGGGTAGTCAGTATATAAGACTAGGGCTGTTCTTTATTATCAGAGAGCACTAGATTCTAATACAACTACTGCGTTACTAGTATTTTTAATAGTAACAAAGTGTATAAGCCAAAAAATTTAAAAAATCCGAAAGAATTTAACCCCTTCCCATACTTAAGATCTTGCAATGCCCTCATTTGCAAGAAATCAGTAACAATTTAAATTATTGAGGGTGATTAGCGTAGAAAAATGATTAAATTTTACCAAAGTTTCCAAACATATTGGCGTTTGTTTGTTGAATGATAAATGGTGCACATCATTTGTTCATTCTGTCTTGTTGTTACATCACATTTGTTTTTCGTTTTGTCGTCAAAATTAGTAGCTTTTGATGAACTTAATGCCAGTCTTTGAAAATGCGCTGTTTTACCCTGTTGTGTACAATGAACAATATACATACAATACAAATAATAACATGCATGGTAATTTGAAATGGGACTTTAACATCTCACTTTCAAATCAAATATGAAATATTAGTACAACATAATAAAAATATTAAACATTACAATAAAAGTATCACAAATATCACAAATATTATATGTTTAAACTTAAATAAATAGAAATAATAAAAATCAAAGAAATCACCAACGGGAACTAAATCAATCTGGATAGGGGTTCCAGTTCATGTCGTCGTTCGGTTTCCATGGTTGGTGATAAGTGTATTGGTAGGCCTGGTTAGGGTCGTAGAGAGTATATGGTGGTCTCATCTCGGGCTGGTGTGGAGGATAGTTAGCGGGTCGGGTCGGTACGTAGTGATCCTGAGGTGATAGTCGACTCATGATCTGACGCTGATGATAGTCCCATCTATCATGCTGTCGTTGCCTGGAATGCTCGTAATCATTCCAGGCTTGCCACAGCTCTAACCGACTAAATCTATCCTCGTTTGTCATTTCTAACTCATCTATACACTGGTAGACGTCAGTCATACCCTCCCTAATGACATCCCTAATGTCATCCGCTTCCTCCATTTCCTCATCTGAACATCTCTCTACCTGTGGATGATTACCATCATAGGGTACTGCCTGGTTTCGACTACTCTTTAATACCTTGGCACCCTGATAGTGAAATGTCCCGTTCATATTGATTATAAACGTTCCATATTAATTGATTTCGTTGCGAGGTTTTGACCTCTATATGAGACGTTTTTCAAAGACTGCATTCATTTTTAAAACAACCATAACCTTTATTTTATCAATAAAGGTTTCAAAAGCATTACGTAGATTATCAAATAATGATAATCTAAAATATATTGTTTACACACGACCATTACATAATGGTTTACAATACAAATACGTTACATCGAAATACGTTTCTTGAATGCAGTTTTTATACAATAGCATACAAGCATGGTCTCCAAATCTTGTCCTTATTTTAGTATGCAACAGCGGAAGCTCTTAGTATTCACCTGAGAATAAACATGCTTTAAACGTCAACAAAAATGTTGGTGAGTTATAGGTTTAACCTATGTATATCAAATCGTAACAATAGACCACAAGATTTCATATTTCAATAAACATCCCATACATAGAGATAAAAATTCATTCATATGGTGAACACCTGGTAACCGACATTAACAAGATGCATATATAAGAATATCCCCATCATTCCGGGACACCCTTCGGATATGATATAAATTTCGAAGTACTAAAGCATCCGGTACTTTGGATGGGGTTTGTTAGGCCCAATAGATCTATCTTTAGGATTCGCGTCAATTAGGGTGTCTGTTCCCTAATTCTTAGATTACCAGACTTAATAAAAAGGGGCATATTCAATTTCGATAATTCAACCATAGAATGTAGATCCACGTACTTGTGTCTATTTTGTAAATCATTTATAAAACCTGCATGTATTCTCATCCCAAAAATATTAGATTTTAAAAGTGGGAATATAACTCACTTTCACAGATATTTACTTCGTCGTGAAGTAAGACTTGGCCACTGGTCGATTCACGAACCTATAACAAATATGTACATATATATCAAAGTATGTTCAAAATATATTTACAACACTTTTAATACATTTTGATGTTTTAAGTTTATTAAGTCAGCTGTCCTCGTTAGTAACCTACAACTAGTTGTCCACAGTTAGATGTACAGAAATAAATCGATATATATTATCTTGAATCAATCCACGACCCAGTGTATACATATCTCAGTATTGATCACAACTCAAACTATATATATTTTGAAATCAACCTCAACCCTGTATAGCTAACTCCAACATTCACATATAGAGTGTCTATGGTTGTTCCGAAATATATATAGATGTGTCGACATGATAGGTCGAAACATTGTATACGTGTCTATGGTATCTCAAGATTACATAATATACAATACAAGTTGATTAAGTTATGGTTGGAATAGATTTGTTACCAATTTTCACGTAGCTAAAATGAGTAGTTTTTACCAATTTTGTTTTGCTCGCCATTTCTTCGTTTCTAATCCGTTTTGAGTGATTTAAGTGGCCACGGTTTCGTATTGAACTTGAATTTATGAAACTAAACAGAAAAGGTATAGGTTTATAGTCGGAAATATAAGTTACAAGTCATTTTTGAAAGAGGTGGTCATTTCCGTCGAAAGAACGACATCTTGATGACTGTTTTGAAAAACATACTTTCACTTTGAGTTTAACCATGATTTTTGGATATGGTTTCATGTTCATAAGAAAAATCATTTTTATAGAAGTATAGCTTTTAAATCAAAGTTTTTCATAGTTTTTAATTATCCAAACCAAAACAGCCCCCGGTTGTAACTACGACGGCGTAAATCCAGTTTTATGGTGTTTATCGTGTTTCCGGGTTTTAAATCATTAAGTTAGCATATCATATAGATATAGATCATGTGTATAGTTGATTTTAAAAGTGTAGTTAGAAGGATTAACTTTATTTGCGAACAAGTTTAGAATTAACTAAACTATGTTCTAGTGATTACTAGTTTACCACTTCGAATATGATAGCTTTTTATGTATGAATCGAATGATGTTATGAACATCATTACTACCTTAAGTTCCTTGGATAAACCTACTGGAAAAGAAAAAAATAGATCTAGCTTCAACGGATCTTTGGATGGCTCGAAGTTCTTGAAGCAGAATCATGACACGAAAACAAGTTCAAGTAAGATCATCACTTGAAATAAGATTGTTATAGTTATAGAAATTGAACCAAAGTTTGAATATGATTATTATCTTATATTAGAATGATAACCTACTGTAAGAAACAAAGATTTCTTGAGGTTGGATGATCACCTTACAAGATTGGAAGTGAGCTAGCAAACTTGAAAGTATTCTTGATTTTATGTAACTAGAACTTGTAGAATTTATGAAGAACACTTAGAACTTGAAGTTAGAACTTGAGAGAGATCAATTAGATGAAGAAAATTGAAGAATTAAAGTGTTTGTAGGTGTTTTTGGTCGTTGGTATATGGATTAGATATAAAGGATATGTAATTTTGTTTTCATGTAAATAAGTCATGAATGATTACTCATATTTTTGTAATTTTATGAGATATTTCATGCTAGTTGCCAAATGATGGTTCCCACATGTGTTAGCTGACTCACATGGGCTGCTAAGAGCTGATCATTAGAGTGTATATACCAATAGTACATACATCTAAAAGCTGTGTATTGTACGAGTACGAATACGGGTGCATACGAGTAGATTTGTTGATGAAACTAAACGAGGATGTAATTGTAAGCATTTTTGTTAAGTAGAAGTATTTTGATAAGTGTCTTGAAGTCTTTAAAAAGTGTATGAATACATATTAAACCACTACATGTATATACATTTTAACTGAGTCGTTAAGTCATCGTTAGTCGTTACATGTAAATGTTGTTTTGAAACCTTTAGGTTAACGATCTTGTTAAATGTTGTTAACCCAATGTTTATAATATCAAATGAGATTTTAAATTATTATATTATCATGATATTATGATGTACGAATATCTCTTAATATGATCTATATACATTAAATGTCATTACAACGATAATCGTTACATATATGTCTCGTTTCAAAATCATTAAGTTAGTAGTCTTATTTTTACATATGTAGTTCATTATTAATACACTTAATGATATATTTACTTATCATTTAACATAACTAACCAAGTGTATCAATATCTTAATATGATTCATATGTACCTAGTAAGACGTTATAACGATAATCGTTATATATATCGTTTTCGAGTTTCTTAATTTAATAGTCTCATTTTTATGTATATAACTCATTGTTAAAATACCTAATGAGATACATACTTATAATAAAACCATGTTAACTATATATATAACCATATATATGTCATCGTATAGTTTTTACAAGTTTTAACGTTCGTGAATCACCGGTCAACTTGGGTGGTCATTTGTCTATATGAAACCTATTCCAATTAATCAAGTCTTAATAAGTTTGATTGCTTAACATGTTGGAAACACTTAATCATGTAAATATCAATTTCATTTAATATATATAAACATGGAAAAGTTCGGGTCACTACAGTACCTACCCGTTAAATAAATTTCGTCCCGAAATTTTAAGCTGTTGAAAGTGTTGACGAATCTTCAAGAAATAGATGTGGGTATTTCTTATTAATCTGATCTTCATGCTCCCAGGTGAACTCGGGTCCTCTACGAGCATTCCATCGAACCTTAACAATCGGTATCTTATTTTATTTAAGTCTCTTAACCTCACGATCCATTATTTCGACGGGTTCTTCAATGAATTGAAGTTTTTCATTGATTTGGATTTTGTCCAATTAAATAGTGAGATCTTCTTTAGCAAAACATTTCTTCAAATTTGTGACGTGGAAAGTGTTATGTACAGCCGTGAGTTGTTGAGGTAGCTTCAGTTGGTAAACTACTGGTCCGACACGATCTATAATCTTGAATGGTCCAATGTACCTTGGATTTAGTTTCCCCCGTTTACCAAATCGAACAACGCCTTTCCAAGGTGAAACCTTAAGCATGACCATTTCTCTAATTTCAAACTCTATATCTTTTCTTTTACTGTCCGCGTAGCTCTTTTGTCGACTCTGGGTGGTTTTCAATCTTTGTTGAATTTGGATGATTTTCTCGGTAGTTTCTTGTATTATCTCCGGACCCGTAATCTGTCTATCCCCCACTTCATTCCAACAAATCGGAGACCTGCACTTTCTACCATAAAGTGCCTCAAACGGCGCAATTTCAATACTAGAATGATAACTGTTGTTGTAGGAAAATACTGCTAACGGTAGGTGTCGATCCCAACTGTTTCCGAAATCAATAACACATGCTCGTAGCATGTCTTCAAGCATTTGTATCGTCCTTTCGCTCTACCCATCAGTTTGTGGATGATAGGCAGTACTCATGTCTAGACGAGTTCCTAATGCTTGCTGTAATGTCTGCCAGAATCTTGAAATAAATCTGCCATCCCTATCAGAGATAATAGAGATTGGTATTCCATGTCTGGAGACGACTTCCTTCAAATATAGTCGTGCTAACTTATCCATCTTGTCATCTTCTCTTATTGGTAGGAAGTGTGCTGATTTGGTGAGACGATCAACTATTACCAAAATAGTATCAAAATCACTTGCAGTCCTTGGCAATTTAGTGATGAAATCCATGGTAATGTTTTCCCATTTCCATTCCGGGATTTCGGGTTATTGAAGTAGACCTGATGGTTTTTGATGCTCAGCTTTGACCTTAGAACACGTCAAACATTCTCCTATTTAGCAACAACGGCTTTCATACCCGGCCACCAAAAATGTTTCTTGAGATCCTTGTACATCTTCCCCGTTCCAGGATGTATTGAGTATCTGGTTTTATGAGCTTCTCTAAGTACCATTTCTCTCATATCTCCAAATTTTGGTACCCAAATCCTTTCAGCCCTATATCGGGTTCCGTCTTCCCGAATATTAAGATGCTTCTCCGATCCTTTGGGTATTTCATCTTTTAAATTTCCCTCTTTTAAAACTTCTTGTTGCGCCTCCTTTATTTGAGTAGTAAGGTTATTGTGAATCATTATATTCATAGATTTTACTCGAATGGATTCTCTGTCCTTCCTGCTCAAGGCGTCGGCTACCACATTTGCCTTTCCCGGGTGGTAACGAATCTCAAAGTCGTAATCATTCAATAATTCAATCCACCTACGCTGCCTCATATTCAGTTGTTTCTGATTAAATATGTGTTGAAGACTTTTGTGGTCGGTATATATAATACTTTTGACCCCATATAAGTATTGCCTCCAAGTCTTTAATGCAAAAACAACCGCGCCTAATTCCAAATCATGCGTCGTATAATTTTGTTCGTGAATCTTCAATTGTCTAGACGCATAAGCAATCACCTTCGTTCGTTGCATTAATACACAATCGAGACCTTGCTTTGATGCATCACAATAAATCACAAAATCATCATTCCCTTCAGGCAATGACAATATAGGTGCCGTAGTTAGCTTTTTCTTCAATAACTGAAACGCTTTCTCTTGTTCATCCTTCCATTCAAATTTATTCCCTTTATGCGTTAATGCAGTCAAGGGTTTTGCTATTCTGGAAAAGTCTTGGATGAACCTTCTGTAGTAACCAGCTAGTCCTAAAAACTGGCGTATGTGTTTCGGAGTTTTTGGGGTTTCCCACTTTACAACAGTTTCTATCTTTGCCGGATCCAGCTTAATACCTTCTTTGTTCACTATCTGACTGAGGAATTGAACTTCTTCCAACCAAAATGCACACTTTGAAAACTTAGCGTACAATTCATCCTTCCTCAATACTTCTAACACCTTTCTCAAATGTTCACCGTGTTCTTGGTCATTCTTTGAGTAAATAAGTATGTCATCAATGAAAACAATGACAAACTTGTCAAGGTATGGTCCACACACTTGGTTCATAAGGTCCATGAACACAGCTGGTGCATTAGTTAAACCAAACGGCCTGACCATAAACTCGTAATGACCGTAACGTGTTCTGAAAGCAGTCTTTGGAATATCATCTTCTTTCACCCGCATTTGATGATACCCGGAACGTAAGTCAATCTTTGAATAAACACACGAGCCTTGTAGTTGATCAAATAAGTCATCGATTCTCGGTAGTGGATAGCGGTTCTTGATGGTAAGTTTGTTCAACTCTCGGTAGTAGATACACAACCTGAATGTACCATCTTTCTTCTTGACAAACAAAACAGGAGCTCCCTACGGTGATGTGCTTGGTCGAATGAAACCACGCTCTAAAAGTTCTTGTAATTGGCTTTGCAGTTCTTTCATCTCGCTGGGTGCAAGTCTGTAAGGAGCACGAGCTATTGGTGCAGCTCCTGGTACAAGATCTATTTGAAATTCAACGGATCGATGTGGGGGTAATCCCTATAATTCTTTCGGAAATACATCGAGAAATTCTTTGGCGACGGGACCATCATTGATGCTCTTTCTTCAGTTTGTACTTTCTCAACGTGTGCTAGAACAGCATAGCAACCTTTTCTTATTAGTTTTTGGGCCTTCAAATTACTAATAAGAAGTAGCTTCGTGTTACCCTTTTCTCCGTACACCATTAAGGGTTTTCCTTTTTCTCGTATAATGCGAATTGCATTTTTGTAACAAACGATCTCTGCTTTCACTTCTTTCAATTAGTCCATACCGATTATCACATTAAAACTCCCTAACTCTACTGGTATCAATTCAATCTTAAATGTTTCGCTAACCAGTTTAATTTCTCTATTCCGACATATATTATCTGCTGAAATTAATTTACCATTTGCTAATTCGAGTAAAAATTTACTATCCAAAGTCGTCAATGGACAACTTAATTTAGCACAAAAATCTCTACTCATATAGCTTCTATCCGCACCCGAATCAAATAAAACGTAAGCAGATTTATTGTCAATAAGAAACGTACCCGTAACAAGCTTCGGGTCTTCCTGTGCCTCTGCCGCATTAATATTGAAAACTCTTCCGCGGCCTTGTCCATTCGTGTTCTCCTGGTTCGGGCAATTTCTAATAATGTGGCCCGGTTTTCCACATTTATAACAAACTACATTGGCATAACTTGCTCCGACACTACTTGCTCTGCCATTACTCGTTCCGACACCATTTGTTCCTTTCGTTCTGTTAACCCCTGGTCCGTAGACCTCACACTTCGCCGCGCTATGACCATTTCTTTTACACTTGTTGCAAAATTTGGTGCAGAACCCCGAGTGATACTTTTCACACCTTTGGCATAGCTGCTTCTGATTGTTGTTGTTGTTGCGGTTATTATTATTGTTAGGATGATTGTTGTAGTTGCTGTTGTTGTTGTTGTTGTTGTTGTTGTTGTTGTTGTTGTTGTTGTTGGGCCGTTTGTTGTAGTTGCGATTGATGTTGCGATTGTTGGGATAGTTGTTGCGATTATTGTTGTAATTGATGTTGTTGTTGTATTGGTGATTCTTATCACCGTTTTCCTCCCACTTTCTTTTGACTTGCTTCACATTGGCCTCTTCAGCAGTCTGTTCTTTAATTCTTTCTTCAATCTGGTTCACTAGTTTGTGAGCCATTCTACATGCCTGTTGTATGGAGGCGGGCTTGTGTGAACTTATATCTTCTTGGATTCTTTCCGGTAATCCTTTCACAAACGCGTCGATCTTCTCTTCCTCATCTTCGAACGCTCCCGGACACAATAGGCATAATTCTGTGAATCGTCTTTTGTACGTGGTAATATCAAATCCTTCTGTTCGTAACCCTCTAAGTTCTGTCTTGAGCTTATTGACCTCGGTTCTGGGACGGTACTTCTCGTTCTTCAAGTGCTTGAATGCTGACCACGGTAGTGCGTAAGCATCATCTTGTCCCACTTGCTCTAGATAGGTATTCCACCATGTTAACGCAGAACCTGTGAAGGTATGCGTAGCGTACTTCACTTTGTCCTCTTCAGTACACTTACTTATGGCAAACACCGATTCGACCTTTTCGGTCCACCGTTTCAATTCGATCAGTCCTTCGGTTCCATCAAATTCCAAAGGTTTGTAGGCAGTGAATTCTTTGTAGGTGCATCCTACACGATTTCCTGTACTGCTAGATCCAAGGTTATTGTTGGTATGTAGCGCAGCCTGTACTGCGACTATGTTTGAAGCAAGGAAGGCACGAAATTCCTCTTCGCTCATATTCAAGGTGTGTCGAGTAGTCGGTGCCATTTCCTTCAAAATAGTCAAATGAAACAAGTTAATCATACAGAATATTACGAGTAGTCAATAGTATCTCGTACCATAATATGAACTCATTTATAAAAGCTTTTTCTTCATATTAGCATTTTATAAGTTTAAATTCGGGTAGTACCTACCCGTTAAGTTCATACTTAGTGCTAATATACAATTCAACTACTACAATTCTATATGAAAAACTGATTATAATAATATTTCGCGTTCAAACTTTTATACAATATTTTACAAACTTACAATACCGCTTATTTTACATATAGCATGAAATATAGCACACAATAACTTTGATACAAGATAGTTGTGAAGATAATTCTAGCTAGTACACAAGTCGTTCAGCAAAGGCAATAAAGACACGTAATTCATACGTCTAGAAACAAGTCATGCATTCTGGTTTTATTAGGACTACTTCCCATCCTTGGTCTTGTGGAACATAACCGTTGTGACCGATAGTAAGACAACGTGTTGTAACGTCGTCAAAAGGATGAAGGTTATGTAATGACCAACAGTCTCGTAATAACCTAAATTCCTCATTTCTTACCCCAATTACTGACTCTGCCACTTGCGGGAACGTTTTGTTTAATAGTTGTAGCCCGATGTTCTTTTTCTCACTTTGGTGAGAAGCGAACATTACTAACCCGTAAGCATAACATGCTTCTTTATGTTGCATGTTAGCCGCTTTTTCTAAATCATGAAGTCCTATGTTCGGATACATTGAGTCAAAATAATTTCTTAACCCGTTGTGTAAAATAGCACTTGGGTTCCCCGCAATATATGCGTCAAAGTAAACACATCGTAACTTATGGGTTTCCCAATGTGATATCCCCCATCTTTCAAACGAAAGTATCTTATAAACCAAAGCATTCTTGGAACGTTCTTCGAATGTCTTACAAACTGATCTCGCCTTAAATAGTTGTGCCGAGGAATTCTGACCGACTCTAGACAAGATTTCGTCAATCATGTCTCCGGGTAGGTCTCTTAAAATATTGGGTTGTCTATCCATTTTGTGTTTTTATACTGTAAAATAGACAAGAGTTAGATTCATAAAAAAAATACTTATTAATACAAGCAATTTTTACATATATCATAAAGCATAAGCACACTATATTACATATATTACACCACATGAATAAAACTATCTTATTCCGACTCGCTCGTTTCTTCTTCTTCGGTTTTGGTTCGTTTTGCCAAGTTTCTAGGGATATATGATGTTCCCCTAATACGAACCGTCATTTTCCACATTGGTTTAGAAAAACCTGGTGGTTTAGAGGTTCCCGGGTTATTGTCACAACTTAAGAAATACGGGTGTTGATGATACATATAAAGTTCATCGGGTTTGGAATCAAATTTCTCTATTTTTATGCCATTTCCCTTATTATTTTCTTTTGCCTTTTTAAATTCAGTTGGGGTAATTTCTATAACATCATCGGAATTCTCGTCGGAATCTGATTCATCGGAGAATTGGTAATCCTCCCAATACTTTGCTTCCTAGGCGAAAACACCATTGACCATAATTAACTTTGGTCGTTTGGTTGAGGATTTTCTTCTACTTAACCGTTTTATTATTTCCCCCACTGGTTCTATTTCTTCTTCCGGTTCTGATTCTTCTTCCGGTTCCGATTCTTCTTCCGGTTCCGACTCTTCTTCCGGTTCCTCTTCGGGAACTTGTGAATCAGTCCACGAATCATTCCAATTTACATTTGACTCTTCATTATTATTAGGTGAGTCAATGGGACTTGTTCTAGAGGTAGACATCTATCACATAATATCAAACACGTTAAGAGATTAATATATCACATAATATTCACATGTTAAAAATATATAGTTTCCAACAAAATTTGTTAAGCAATCATTTTTCAAGTAAACACGGTCGAAGTCCAGACTCACTAATGCATCCTAACAAACTCGATAAGACACAATAATGCAAAATTCTGGTTCTCTAAGACCAATGCTCGGATACCATTCTGTAACACCCCAGCTTAACATGACCACAATATTGTCCGCTTTGCCCGCAGGCGCACGACTTTTTCTTGGCTACCACACACGAGAAGTACTTTCCCAGAAGGTCACCCATCCTGGTAGTGCTCTCACCCGAGCACGCTTAACTGCAGCGTACTCACACTTCTGCTCGGCCTGTGGTCTCAAAATGCGTTGTGTCATTTAAGCGTGAGTATTACCTTATAATCCCATGATCACTCATGTCTGTGGGCGATGTGGGATTTGCCTAGGGTGTTACATTCACCCCCGCTCAGGGACTCATTGTCCTCGATGAGGTTTGCCCCACCACCTCCAACGACACATGAGTGGCTCTGATACCAACTGAAATGTCCCGTTCATATTGATTATAAACGTTCCATATTAATTGATTTCGTTGCGTGGTTTTGACCTCTATATGAGACGTTTTTCAAAGACTGCATTCATTTTTAAAACAACCATAACCTTTATTTTATCAATAAAGGTTTCAAAAGCATTACGTAGATTATCAAATAATGATAATCTAAAATATACTGTTTACACACGACCATTACATAATGGTTTACAATACAAATATGTTACATCGAAATACGTTTCTTGAATACAGTTTTTATACAATAGCATACAAGCATGGACTCCAAATCTTGTCCTTATTTTAGTATGCAACAGCGGAAGCTCTTAGTATTCACCTGAGAATAAACATGCTTTAAACGTCAACAAAAATGTTGGTGAGTTATAGGTTTAACCTATGTATATCAAATCGTAACAATAGACCACAAGATTTCATATTTCAATACACATCCCACACATAGAGATAAAAATTCATTCATATGGTGAACACCTGGTAACCGACATTAACAAGATGCATATATAAGAATATCCCCATCATTCCGGGACACCCTTCGTATATGATATAAATCTCGAAGTACTAAAGCATCCGGTACTTTGGATGGGGTTTGTTAAGCCCAATAGATCTATCTTTAGGATTCGCGTCAATTAGGGTGTCTGTTCCCTAATTCTTAGATTACCAGACTTAATAAAAAGGGGCATATTCGATTTCGATAATTCAACCATAGAATGTAGTTCCACGTACTTGTGTCTATTTTGTAAATCATTTATAAAACCTGCATGTATTCTCATCCCAAAAATATTAGATTTTAAAAGTGGGACTATAACTCACTTTCACAGATTTTTACTTCGTCGGGAAGTAAGACTTGGCCACTGGTCGATTCACGAACCTATAACAAATATGTACATATATATCAAAGTATGTTCAAAATATATTTACAACACTTTTAATACATTTTGATGTTTTAAGTTTATTAAGTCAGCTGTCCTCGTTAGTAACCTATAACTAGTTGTCCACAGTTAGATGTACAGAAATAAATCGATATATATTATCTTGAATCAATTCACGACCCAGTGTATACATATCTCAGTATTGATCACAATTCAAACTATATATATTTTGGAATCAACCTCAACCCTGTATAGCTAACTCCAACATTCACATATAGAGTGTCTATGGTTGTTCCGAAATATATATAGATGTGTCAACATGATAGGTCGAAACATTGTATACGTGTTTATGGTATCTCAAGATTACATAATATACAATACAAGTTGATTAAGTTATGGTTGGAATAGATTTGTTACCAATTTTCACGTAGCTAAAATGAGTAGTTTTTACCAATTTTGTTTTGCTCGCCATTTCTTCGTTTCTAATCCGTTTTGAGTGATTTAAGCGGCCACGGTTTCGTATTGAACTTGAATTTATGAAACTAAACAGAAAAGGTATAGGTTTATTGTTGGAAATATAAGTTACAAGTCGTTTTTGAAAGAGGTAGTCATTTCCGTCGAAAGAACGACATCTTGATGACTGTTTTGAAAAACATACTTTCACTTTGAGTTTCACCATGATTTTTGGATATGGTTTCATGTTCATAAGAAAAATCATTTTTATAGAAGTATAGCTTTTAAATCAAAGTTTTTCGTAGTTTTTATTTATCCAAACCAAAACAGCCCCCGGTTGTAACTACGATGGCGTAAATCCAGTTTTATGGTGTTTATCGTGTTTCCGGGTTTTAAATCATTAAGTTAGCATATCATATAGATATAGATCATGTGTATAGTTTATTTTAAAAGTGTAGTTAGAAGGATTAACTTTATTTGCGAACAAGTTTAGAATTAACTAAACTATGTTCTAGTGATTACTAGTTTACCACTTCGAATATGATAGCTTTTTATGTATGAATCGAATGATGTTATGAACATCATTACTACCTTAAGTTCCTTGGATAAACCTACTGGAAAAGAGAAAAATAGATCTAGCTTCAACGGATCCTTGGATGGCTCGAAGTTCTTGAAGCAGAATCATGACACGAAAACAAGTTCAAGTAAGATCATCACTTGAAATAAGATTGTTATAGTTATAGAAATTGAACCAAAGTTTGAATATGATTATTACCTTGTATTAGAATGATAACCTACCGTAAGAAACAAAGATTTCTTGAGGTTGGATGATCACCTTACAAGATTGGAAGTGAGCTAGCAAACTTGAAAGTATTCTTGATTTTATGTAACTAGAACTTGTAGAATTTATGAAGAACACTTAGAACTTGAAGTTAGAACTTGAGAGAGATCAATTAGATGAAGAAAATTGAAGAATGAAAGTGTTTGTAGGTTTTTTTGGTCGTTGGTATATGGATTAGATATAAAGGATATGTAATTTTGTTTTCATGTAAATAAGTCATGAATGATTACTCATATTTTTGTAATTTTATGAGATATTTCATGCTAGTTGCCAAATGATGGTTCCCACATGTGTTAGCTGACTCACATGGGCTGCTAAGATCTGATCATTGGAGTGTATATACCAATAGTACATACATCTAAAAGCTGTGTATTGTACGAGTACGAATACGGGTGCATACGAGTAGATTTGTTGATGAAACTGAACGAGGATGTAATTGTAAGCATTTTTGTTAAGTAGAAGTATTTTGATAAGTGTCTTGAAGTCTTTCAAAAGTTTATGAATACATATTAAAACACTACATGTATATTGATGATGTAGCGTGAGGGTACGAAATAGTATTATTTTTAATACAAAATACTACAAAATATGACACAAGTTTTATTAATTTACGGATGGGATATACCTAAACCTTGCTACAACACTATAGGCAGTGTACCTAATCGTAGAGTAGTGTAGTTTTTAGTAAGTCCGGTTCGTTCCACAGGGAGCTGGTGATACTTACTATATTTTTAACTATATTTATACAAAATATATATAATTATATAAGTAGTAATATTATTATAAAAGGGGGGTTTTACCGTTTAATGACCGGTTTGTCGATTCTATATTTTAAGCGTAAAGATAAATGACGATAATTAAAGTGCGTAAAATAATGACAATAAATAAAATGACAGTAAATAAAATTGCGAGTAATAAAATGACAGTAAATAAAGATACGATGAGAAATATAATAAAAGAATTATGCTTATTTAAACTTCCGTAATCATTATGTTTGACGTGTTGATTTTAATTTATTACCATGGGTTAATTGTCCTTTGTCCTGGTTTATTTGATACGTCTATCTGGTTTTTGTCCATAATAGTCCATCGGTCATAAAAATAAAGTGCGAGTATCCTCGTCAAATTACCCTTATACCCGAAGTCAAATATTCCAACTGATTAAGGATTTAAACTGTGACGCAGTTATCACTTCTGTCAACAATTACACCAGTTATCACTGTATGTAATCCACCCCTGTTTTAATTAGTTTATGAATATTAATTCATCCACTTGATCAGAATGAATAATCAATTACCCAACCCAATTGATTAATTAAATGATTATAACAGATTCCATATGAACATCACTAAATAGGACAACCATAATCATTATTAATTATTAGGTTAATTAATTTGAAGATAGGTTCGACAGACTCCAATGAGTTGTCACTCAATTAGACAATACCCCCCATCTATTAATAGTCAATAGTTCAATTTCCACAAGTGTCGGTCTTTTGCCCAAACCTTAATTATGGTCCAAAGTTTAATAACCCCTTCTTAATATTTTAGCCCAACATCACGATTACTTCGGCTCAAATAAGCATAATAATAACTTAGTTACGATACATTAATGTAAAAAGGTTGAACATAACTTACAATGATTAAAAATAGCGTAGCGTTACACGGACAGAATTTCGACTTACACACTCAAACGATCTCTATCATAAATCTTATTATTATCATAATTTAAAATTAAAATTAAGATTATTGTTATATCTTATTAAGTTAACATTATGATAGAGATATAGAATATAGATATTGATAATTGATATTGATAAATAAGAAAAAGATAGAAAAAGGTGTGTTTTTACATTACGATTACAAAGCCTTTTATAGGCGAATTTAGAAATTGAATTTTCACTTATGACCCCTGAACTATGCTCAATTAACAACTTTTTATTATTTAATATTATTCTTATTATGAATTATTTAAATATTATATTTTATTCTTGTGCATAGTTGACTCGTAATTTTTACACCGTTGCGTCGAGCGTTGAGAGTTGACTCTGGTCCCGGTTCCGGATTTTCGAACGTCCTTGCGTACAATTTTATATTTTGTACTTTGCGTTTTGTAACTTGTACTCTTGTCATTTTTAGACGTTCCTCATCAATAATTTGAACCTTTTTGATTGTATCTTGTACTTTTGAGCTTTTTGGACCTTTGTGTCTTCAATTCGTCGTTTTCGCCTTTTGTCTTCGCACTTATTTAAAATAAACGAATATTACTTGAAAATGGAACAATTGCAACTAAAATCTTGTCTTTATTGGGGGATTTTGCTATGAAATATATGTTCCTTTTTAGCCTTATCAATATCCCCACACTTGAGCGTTGCTTGTCCTCAAGCAATACAGTCTTGAAATAATATAATACATCACACGAATCACTTCTTTATTCTTCATATTTTGTACATCAGTGATTTTGATAGAGCGGTATAAACAATGATAGTAACGATATGGTTAAAGGTGGGTGTGTCATCCACAGTTGCCTTGGGTTTAGGACAACGACACTTGCAATCAAATAGCCGATTTACTTTCGGTTTCCAAAGCAAAGTGCACATCTGAAAGGCGGTTTACAGTCCCACATGACTATAAAAATTTAGATCCTTTAAGGAAATTGGATCTTTATGAAAACATTTGATCTTTTGAAAATTCAAGCTAGATTTTACCCTAGACAAGTTTTCTGATTTGATCCATCATCGGTGTTGCAAAATATATTTGTGGATCAATATTTTGGCTAAAACTTTTAGGTTCGTGTAATCCACTGCTATCCCGGTATCGGAAAGTACACATCCAGTTTACTTGTTCCGTATATTATCTTTCGGTAAACTACCGTCCGGTTGTAAAGGAAAGCGATGAACAAGAAACTGTTAAGGCAATGTCCCGTGACATGCAGATGATTATGGTCTTTTAACATGTCGGATGCTAGAACTATCCTTGGTAGGAGCGATAGTAAAGATCATCCTATGATTTTTCGGTCTGGCACAAGGTCCTGTCTCCGACCATGCTATGCAACCACCGTTCTTACGGTTGACACCCGATTTGGTTCAGGTGACCTAATGAATTCCAGGTGAATTCTTAGGATTTTACGTTCAATGGTAATGAACGCATTGAAAATGGGTTTTCAGAAAACAAATCGGTTTGTATTTTTGATCAAAATATTTTCTCGTTCAAGCTCGAGTTTAGATATCATTGAATTCCATGAGTTTGAATTCTCAATCTTTAAGGTCAATCTCAAGGATTGAGTAATATCAGTCTTAAAAGCTGATTTTTAATCTTTAAGGAGATTATCCTTTCTGGGGATCTGATTCATTAGTCTTATCAAGCTAATTTGCACGGTGCCTCCCCATTGTACGAGATAAATCCTTCTCATGGTTAGGATAAATCTGACCACATGGCGACCCTGTTTGATGCTGAGGTCCGTGGATTTCTTGCTGATTTTAGTGATGACTTTTCTAGATTTTTCGTCAACCTACAGCTGGTCTGGACGACAACTTCATGACCTAAATCAAGAAGCGCGTTTCTTTTTCGGAAGACTTTACTTCCTTTTAATGATGGAATTGATTCATCGTGTAGATCCATCTTTCTTTCAAATGTATTACAGTAAACCGGGTAAAACTGATTAGTATCGTCCAAAGCAAAAGTACCTGCAATAATCTTGTACAAAAATATGTGATAGATAGTTTTTAATTGAATAACTAGGTACATTCTCCCCACACTTAGTTTCTTTCTTTGCCTTTTTATTCTCCTTTATTCCATTTTAAATGAATTCAAGCATTTTAGGTTGTTTCTCAATTTATGTCCTTTCCGAGGTAACGATAATTTCGGCATTAACACCTAGTTTTATCGTTCATAAATATGTATAAACATGATTTTGAATTCATTTAGTTAAAAATTTTTAAAATTTTCATAATATTTAGAAAATAAGCCAAGTATAAACCCGAGAGAATTTATAACCCTTCCCCACACTTGAGATCATGCAATGCCCTCATTTGCATGAAATCAGACTATAATTATTAATTCATGAGGGTGATTAGTGTAGAAAAGTGATTAAAAATACCCAGTTTGTAATTACAAAGCTCGTCGAATGATAGATGGCGCGCCTCATCGTTCATTCCTTCATTTATTATATCACATTTGTTGTTTTTGCATCTTGTCGTCAAAATCAGTACCTTTTGCTGAACTTAATGTTAGTCTTTGAAAGTGCGTTATTTTACCCTGTTGTTTACATGATAAAATACGAACATATATACATATTTTTAAAGTTGGGTATATTACCCCACGTTCAAAAATTTATAAAATCAAATATATTTTTTTTTGGCATACTTTAAATCAATAAAATTAAAAATAATGATGAAAAAATTTTTCGCCCCGCCCTCGGGTAAAGTAATTTCGGCTCAACGGCCTAGTCTTCAACTCACGACGAATTTTAGAAATCATTTTTTTTCAACTTAATGAAATAAAGTAAATTTTTGTTTTTAAATTCACACAAAACTTAAAAAGAAAACATATTAATTTCATATAAAACCTAAAAAACAAAAAAAAATCAGAATGGGGGGAGAAAACTAGTTCTTTAGTGTCTGCTAGTGGAAAAGACCAATCGGATTCCGTTCTAGGAACTACACGAGAACAGAACAACTAACTCCAAACAGCATTTTCTTTTTAGAATATTTGAATCTCCTCACACTTAGGTAGATGTGGTGTCGAAATTGTGATTAACTTCATCGTCAATTTCTCTTGGACCATAATCAACTTGCATATCTGTGACTTTTGCTTTAAGCCAGTGACCAGCTTTTTCCGTAATATCCACAAATTCAACTAGCTTCGCCTTTTCTTTAGGCGACAGATTAGATACTAACCGGTTATATAACTTAAAGTTCCCCTTACTTTTAGCATCAATAACCCGTTTAAAAAGTTTCTTCATTGAACTGTTAATAACGGGGTCATTTAATTTCGTATCAACTATGGGGTTCTTTATTATCAAGTCATCATTAGGTGTTACTTCATTTTCCCCACACTTAGGCGTTTTATTATTGCTAAGCACTACCGTTGGAGTTGGTAAAACAACATGGTTATTACCAATCGTTTTTACTGGTTCAACGGTTTTAGTTGGTGGAGATTTAGACTTTCGAATCATAAAGGTGATTGATTTGTTACCACTTTTAAGTGTCATTCTTCCATTTCCTACATCAAATAACTCCCCGGTGGACGCAAAGAATGGTCGACCTAAAATTAGAGGAACGTTTGGGTCCTCTTCTATGTCAATGACAATAAATTCGACTAGAAATGTTAAATTGCCTACTTGAACGGGTAGGTTGTCAGCAATTCCAACTGGGTGCTTAATGGTTTGATCAAAGAGTCGAACACTCATATCCGTTGGACTTAACTTACCTACACCTAATCTCTTATATAAGGAAAGAGGCATAACACTTACACTTGCACCTAAATCTGCTAGTGCATCATACATGACACAATCACTAAGTAGACAAGGAATAATAAATTCACCCGGATCACCTACCCTAGGTGGAGGATTTGGTGGAACTGTCTTCACCGGGTTTACTTCTACTGTTTTTGTTTCTTGCACTTTTTTATTCTTCTTCTTCTTCTTTCCAGAGGTATCACAAACTTTATTACCTATTACTTGCTCATACTCAACTCCTTTTCTTGGAAACGGGATGGGTGGTCTGTATGGTGCCACCACTGGCTTTACATACTCGGGTGGTGGTGGTGGTGTAACTTCTTCATTGTTACTTACATCTAAAACTTTCCCATCTTCTGGTATTGGTTTTTCAGAATTTGTTGATATCATGTTAACATTTTCATTCCGAGGATTTACTTCATTATTACTCGGTAGCTTTCCTTGTTCCCTTTCACTCATCAATCTAACAAGAGTACCTACTTGTTTTTCTAGATTCAAAATGGAAGCTTGTTGAGTTCTAAATGACTGCTCAAACCTCTCATTCGTTTGGGTTTGAGTTTCAATAAATTGTGTTTGAGATTCAACTAGCTTAAATACCACTTCTTCCAGATTTGACTTCTTCTCGTCGGTTTGTTGTGGTGGTTTATACAAGCCAGGTCTTTGTTGATTGAAAGTGTTGTTTTGAGTTGGTTGGTTATTCGAACCTTGTTGGTTATACGAGTTATTGTCGGGTCCTTTTGGATTGTAAAGAATGTTTTGATTTCGATTGAAGTTTGGCCTTGGCGGTTGATAATTATTCTGATAACTATTTTCCAGCCTTTGGTTCATGTAGACAACATTCTCACGTTGTTCCATCGTTTGTTCAATGTGACAGTCTTTCATTAAGTGTGGTCCACCGCATTGCTCACAACTGATTCGTATTGCGTGAATATCTTTATTCATCTTTTCCATTCGTCTTTCGAAAGCATCTATTTTTGCGGAAATGGAATCAAAGTCATGGCTAGAATCGGCTCTAGCCGCTTTAGATGAACGAAAAATATCTTTTTCTTGATGCCACTCATGAGAGTGGGAGGCTGTGTTATCAATAATTTTGTAAGCTTCAGTTGCGGTTTTCTTCATAATGGAACCACCAGCTGTTATGTCGATGTCTTTTCGTGTAGCAACGTTGACACCTTGGTAGAATATTTGTACTATTTGATAAGTGTCTAAACCGTGTTGAGGACATCCTCTCAACAACTTTCCAAATCTTGTCCACGCCTCATATAGAGTTTCATTTGGCTTTTGCGCGAACGTAACAATTTCTCCTTGAAGTCTCACGGCTTTGGATGCCGGAAAGAATTGTTTAAGAAATTTTTCAACTAAAACATCCCATGTGTCAATCGCCCCTTCAGGTAACGATTCTAACCAATCTTTGGCTTCTCCCTTTAAAGTCCAGGGAAACAACATGAGATAGATCTGCTCATCTTCCACTTCTCGGATTTTGAATAGTGTACAAATTCTTTTAAACGTACGAAGGTGTTCGTTAGGATCTTCATTCGGTGCACCACTGAATTGGCATTGGTTAGTTACCGTGTGTAGAATTTGTCCTTTGATTTCATAATCTGGCGCATTAACTTCTGGCTTAATAATGGCGTGACCTTGGCCCGTGCGTGTGGCTCTCATTCGATCTTCCATACTTAGAGGTTCCGTTACTTCCATAATTGAATTTGTTGAATACGAATCACTAGAGGATTCTGATTTAATGGTTTGTGGCTCAGGAGGAATAATTAGTGGTTCAGGATCTTGGAATTGTCCTTGAATATGCTCCGGGTTCTTAATTGTGAAGTCGGGTTCAAAAGATGGATTATCGGAAATTTGAGTTGGAGTTCTTGTTCGACTAGATGACGATTCTAAAGAAAAATCAACGGCGACAATATTTGCTAGATGTCTTGATCGAGTTACAGGTGGTGAACGTATGAAAGGTGGTGAACGTTTTGCTCGGTGCATTCACAGAATATCCTATTAGTTATAAAAATAAGAAAAACTTATATAAGTTGTCCAATCAATAGACTTTTCTGATTTTGCCCACGTTTCGAATAGCCAAAAGATGCAGCAGAGGGGCAGGATTCGTTTGGTCTCAATATAATTGAGTACTGTTTGGCTCCAATAACCCGGTCCACGTACAAATCCAACTATTACTACGAACCAGAAAATTTTGATGTCTATCAATTTAACCACTTAAAATAAATTTTCGTAATTTTAAGAAATTTAGAGAAGAAGTAGAAAAAAATCTAAGTCCTAAAAACTAGAATGGCGAGAAATAAGAAAGAAAAAGATTGCGCGTCGAAAAAGGTCGAAAAATAAAAAGGTCGAAAAATAGGCGTCGAAAAATAAAAATAAGAAAGTAGTGCGAAATACGGCGTCGTAAAATTCTAAAGCACCTAAAACTTAATCTAAGGAATAAGCACTTAAGGGATTTTACTGCAAAGCCTAAAAATTCTAGAAGTAAAAATAACTATGGCAAAACTAAACTTAATACTAAAAGTTGCGACTATAGTCTAAAAATCTAAAGGTAATAAAACTAAAAAAAAATAATAATTTTTTTTTATAGACAAAATCTTAAAAAATATATATTTTTTTTTTTAATAATTTTTTTTTTTTTTTTACGTTTTTTTTTTTTTTTAAAACGAATTTTTTTTCTAAAAAAAAACGTTTTTTTTTTTTACAATTTTTTTTTTTTTTTTTTTTAAAAATGATTTTTTTTTTACAAATTAATACTTTTTTTTATAATTATTATTTTTTTTTTCAAAACTTTTTTTTTAATTCATTTACTATTCATGAATAGTAAATGAAAAGAAATTAATTAATTTACTATTCACATGAAAGCGACATGATAGAAATTATTAATTACAATTTACATAATATACCCCTGAAGTATTTAATAAATACGACTTTTTAAAACTTTTACGATTCAAAATATATTCTAAAATATTATTATATTATTATATTCTATTTCAATATTATTATATTATTATATTCTATTTCAATATTATTATATTATTATATTTTATTTCAATATTATTATAATTAAAAATATAGCGTTTTAGCGCTCCCCGGCAGCGGCGCCAAAAACTTGATGATGTAGCGTGAGGGTACGAAATAGTATTATTTTTAATACAAAATACTACAAAATATGACACAAGTTTTATTAATTTACGGATGGGATATACCTAAACCTTGCTACAACACTATAGGCAGTGTACCTAATCGTAGAGTAGTGTAGTTTTTAGTAAGTCCGGTTCGTTCCACAGGGAGCTGGTGATACTTACTATATTTTTAACTATATTTATACAAAATATATATAATTATATAAGTAGTAATATTATTATAAAAGGGGGGTTTTACCGTTTAATGACCGGTTTGTCGATTCTATATTTTAAGCGTAAAGATAAATGACGATAATTAAAGTGCGTAAAATAATGACAATAAATAAAATGACAGTAAATAAAATTGCGAGTAATAAAATGACAGTAAATAAAGATACGATGAGAAATATAATAAAAGAATTATGCTTATTTAAACTTCCGTAATCATTATGTTTGACGTGTTGATTTTAATTTATTACCATGGGTTAATTGTCCTTTGTCCTGGTTTATTTGATACGTCTATCTGGTTTTTGTCCATAATAGTCCATCGGTCATAAAAATAAAGTGCGAGTATCCTCGTCAAATTACCCTTATACCCGAAGTCAAATATTCCAACTGATTAAGGATTTAAACTGTGACGCAGTTATCACTTCTGTCAACAATTACACCAGTTATCACTGTATGTAATCCACCCCTGTTTTAATTAGTTTATGAATATTAATTCATCCACTTGATCAGAATGAATAATCAATTACCCAACCCAATTGATTAATTAAATGATTATAACAGATTCCATATGAACATCACTAAATAGGACAACCATAATCATTATTAATTATTAGGTTAATTAATTTGAAGATAGGTTCGACAGACTCCAATGAGTTGTCACTCAATTAGACAATACCCCCCATCTATTAATAGTCAATAGTTCAATTTCCACAAGTGTCGGTCTTTTGCCCAAACCTTAATTATGGTCCAAAGTTTAATAACCCCTTCTTAATATTTTAGCCCAACATCACGATTACTTCGGCTCAAATAAGCATAATAATAACTTAGTTACGATACATTAATGTAAAAAGGTTGAACATAACTTACAATGATTAAAAATAGCGTAGCGTTACACGGACAGAATTTCGACTTACACACTCAAACGATCTCTATCATAAATCTTATTATTATCATAATTTAAAATTAAAATTAAGATTATTGTTATATCTTATTAAGTTAACATTATGATAGAGATATAGAATATAGATATTGATAATTGATATTGATAAATAAGAAAAAGATAGAAAAAGGTGTGTTTTTACATTACGATTACAAAGCCTTTTATAGGCGAATTTAGAAATTGAATTTTCACTTATGACCCCTGAACTATGCTCAATTAACAACTTTTTATTATTTAATATTATTCTTATTATGAATTATTTAAATATTATATTTTATTCTTGTGCATAGTTGACTCGTAATTTTTACACCGTTGCGTCGAGCGTTGAGAGTTGACTCTGGTCCCGGTTCCGGATTTTCGAACGTCCTTGCGTACAATTTTATATTTTGTACTTTGCGTTTTGTAACTTGTACTCTTGTCATTTTTAGACGTTCCTCATCAATAATTTGAACCTTTTTGATTGTATCTTGTACTTTTGAGCTTTTTGGACCTTTGTGTCTTCAATTCGTCGTTTTCGCCTTTTGTCTTCGCACTTATTTAAAATAAACGAATATTACTTGAAAATGGAACAATTGCAACTAAAATCTTGTCTTTATTGCTGGATTTTGCTATGAAATATATGTTCCTTTTTAGCCTTATCATATATACATTTTAACTGAGTCGTTAAGTCATCGTTAGTCGTTACATGTAAATGTTGTTTTGAAACCTTTATGTTAACGATCTTGTTAAATGTTGTTAACCCAATGTTTATAATATCAAATGAGATTTTAAATTATTATATTATCATGATATTATGATGTACGAATATCTCTTAATATGATCTATATACATTAAATGTCATTACAACGATAATCGTTACATATATGTCTCGTTTCAAAATCATTAAGTTAGTAGTCTTATTTTTACATATGTAGTTCATTGTTAATACACTTAATGATATATTTACTTATAATTTAACATAATTAACTAAGTGTATCAATATCTTAATATGATTCATATGTACCTAGTAAGACGTTATAAGGATAATCGTTATATATATCGTTTTCGAGTTTCTTAATTTAATAGTCTCATTTTTATGTATATAACTCATTGTTAAAATACCTAATGAGATACATACTTATAATAAAATCATGTTAACTATATATATAACCATATATATGTCATCGTATAGTTTTTACAAGTTTTAACGTTCGTGAATCACCGGTCAACTTGGGTGGTCATTTGTCTATATGAAACCTATTCCAATTAATCAAGTCTTAATAATTTTGATTGCTTAACATGTTGGAAACACTTAATCATGTAAATATAAATTTCATTTAATATATATAAACATGGAAAAGTTCGGGTCACTACAGATAGACCTTATAACCTAAAGGCTCAACCTGTTCTCTACATAACAAAAGTGGACCCCCTTGTTCCCTATCTACACCCAAATACTATCCAATGAGAGTAACAAAAATACCTCATCCTATTACTCCCCCTTCCTGTATTCCTTCCACCATCTTAGACAAATAAAAACCAACACAGTAAGGGATATTAACAAAGCCTCTTGGGTCTCGAATACACTTTAGGTAAAATAAATCATGTAAGGTCATTTTCTCCTTGTTGTGACCTCTCTGTGTAATCGAGTTAGCCAGAAATCTATGAATTATACGAAGTTCGGCTTTTTTAATATGTAAGTAGGTATGTGTTCCTGCCAGCCCAAAAACATTAAAATCTGACATACGCCTCCAGACGGCGTGAGCATCAAAATTTCTATCTACCCTTTCACCATGATAAATTAAATTTGTACAATAGGGTAATAGTAATTCAGCGGGCGTATATATCTGTAAAGCCATGGCCATGTCCAGTATGGACATCCTGTACATCCTACGGCCAAGTATAAATCTAAGAAAACTCCTATCATCTAACCTATCTACATCCGCATTAAGTGAAATAGTACCAATAAGCTCAACGCACCATTCTTTATATACAGGCCTATGAATGGTGAATAAACGTTCCCAATCGGGAAAAGAAGAGCTGTCATACCTTTGGATCAGATGAAGTCTAACTCGGCTAGCTAGTTGGACCCTTTCCAAAGGTTCCCAATCGATTACCCTTGGTACTTCTAAATTTTTCATTATCAGTTTGAATTTGTTACTTTGATATGATGGGTAATCTCTCCAACTTCGATCAAATCTCAGATTTGGATGCAACTGTTTTTCATGAATTGTTGGGTGTTGTACGATTGGATGCATCAGAAATACTATGTAGGCATCAACATATTCTATTTTCGCATCATAATATGGAACGTGTTGATCAGGTTGTTGTTGTTGTTGTTCCTGTTGTTGCTCAGGTTCAGGTTCATATTGCATTTCAGGTTCAGGTTCTAAAGCAGGTTGTCTAGATGATGATGATGCACTATCAGTATCGGTATTTTTCTGCAAAACACATTAAACACAAAATTTGTGCATCTAAATATGCATTAGTGTTAGCAAAATAACAACTTGAAACAATTATAATAACATGTTTAATTAAAATTAAACTTATACACATTTTCACAATTTTAACAATTCTACACTTTTTCAAATAAGCATATATAAAAATGTTTACAAAGTTCATAAGCATTTAACTCAAATAACATGTTAAAACAACCATTATTAGCAATTAAACAAGTTTTAAATGACATTTATATCAATTTAATCAAGTTCATGAATTTTAGACCTAAAAAGTCCACTTTAATTCTCAAAAATCATGTTTAGGAACAAAGTTAGGATCATTTAGCTACCTAAACATGTTACACTACTTAATTTAGCAATAATTCATGACAAAAATTGGCCATAACCTGTTTATATCAAAAAGCCCCAAATTGCTCAAGAACACAAACCTTAGATTCCTAAATTTTTTGAAGTTTTTGGCTTCAAATCATGTTAAATAGCATCAATCTAGGTTATACAATCATAATATACTAATAATTTAACTCTAATTACACTAGAAATTAACAAAATCAAATTAGGTAAAATATTGGTAAATATCACAAATATTAGAAAATTTATGAGTTTAGGGGAGTAATTTTTACCTTCTTGTTGAAAAATCCGAATCTAGGCATGATTAGAGCAAAAAATTTGATGAATTATGGTGAAAAATTTCGAATTTTTGAGGTGTTTTTGAGAGGGTTTCGTGTATATGTGTGTGTGTTGGAGTGGAGACAGAACAGCTCGACTGGATATTTGATACCTGCCCAGTTTTTTCCTCCCATGCAATCGCATGGCTTTACAGGCCAAACCCCATGCGATCGCATGGGGTCCGGGTACTGTTGTTTTTTTTTATATATATATATATAAACCTTATCCTTTTTTAAAACAAATAATTAATTAAAAATTAAAATTTTGTTTCTTTTTTAGGATGAGGGCGTTTCGGATCGTTATCCTAGTCCGTCCCTCGACAAAATTTTAAAAATTTGTCATTTTTAAGCGCGGTTTTAAAAGCAAAGATTTTTGGGTTTTTTTAATGTTTTTGGCATACTTTAATTCAATAAGATTAAAAATAATGATAATAAAAATTCTCGTCCCTCCCTTGGGTAGAGCAATTTCGGTTCAACGACCTAGTTTTCAACTCATGATGAATTTTAAAAATCATATTTTTAACTTAATGAAATAAAGTAAATTTTTGTTTTTAAATTCACACCAAACTTAAATTTAAAATACATAAAATTAAAAATTCATATTATTAAAAAAAAATTCACACCAAATTTATATTATATTTTTGTTTTTATACATACAACTTATATTAAAATATTAATTTTTCAAATATTTACAACCTTAATTATATTGATTTTAAAAAGTTTATAATAATAATTTAATATTAATTTTACAAACAAAGTAAAAATAAAATTAAAAATCTTTTTGGTCTTTTATCCCACTTTAATCAATCAAATATTATCAAAAATATACGTCCCTCTTTTCGGTAAAGTAATTTAAGTTCCATATCCTAGTTTTACTCCTGACAAATTTCTGAAATATTTTGGGTTGATTGATTAAAGATATTTATACCTTAAGAATAAACGGTAAATTTCGCAGTGATGTAATAAATTTTTGTATGATATCAATAATTTCGGTTACGCATACCTAATTTTATTGAATACCAATTTAATACTTTATAGCGAACGATTCAGCGTTTATTATCAAAAGGTTAAAAGCAATAAAAATAAAAATAAAAACTGTACATACTTACCTGTGAGAAAGAATTCTCAGAGACCTGCTTTAGCCGACTCATATGAGAGTCGTGTGATTTGGTTCTCCATAGCTACGTAAGAATAACCTCGAATCTTCAATATCTTTTCTTCTAAACATATAAACGGTCCTTCTCTGCATAGAGTAACAAATTCGGTGTTTGAATATGTTTGATTATTTGAACATTTACCTTCGTGTGACCATTTTCCGCATTTATAACATCGTTCAAGGTGTCGTGCTCTTCTTTTTGTTGCGGATTTTGATTTTCCTTTACCAAAATGTATCTTATGATGATCTTTTCTGAGTTCTTTTCTTACTCTGTCCATTTTGCCTCTTATGAATGATACCAATTCACTCGGAAGTGTGTCATTATTACGTTTAGTAATCATAGCATGTAGCATTAGATCATGGTTTAGATCAAAGGAATTCTTCATCTCGTAAAACCTAAAAAAATAAAAATTCAGAATGGGGGGAGAAGACTAGTTCTTTAGGGTCTGCTAGGGAAAGACCATTCAGATTACATTCTCGAGAACTACACGAAAACAGAATATCTAATTCTAACAGAAATATATATTACCCTAAAAAGATTCGAACCTTCCCATACTTAGTTAGCTGTGGTGTCGAAATTGTGATTAACTTCATCTTCAACTTCCATTAGATTATCTATGTAATGTTTAACTCTGTGACCATTAACTTTAAATTCAATCCCATTTGAATTTATTAATTCTACTATTCCGTATGGGAAAACTCTTTTGACTATGAATGGTCCAGACCATCTTGATTTCAATTTTCCAGGAAATAGCTTGAATCGTGAATTGAAAAGAAGAACTCTGTCTCCTTCTTTAAATTCTTTTGAACTTCTGATTCTTTTATCATGCCATTTCTTCGTTCTTTCTTTATAGATTAATGAATTTTCGTATGCTTCATGTCTTAATTCTTCTAGTTCGTTTAATTGACTTAACCGTAGACGTCCAGCTTCATGTAAATCAAGATTACATGTCTTCAAAGTCCAAAATGCTTTGTGTTCAATTTCTACTGGAAGATGACATGCTTTTCCATAAACGAGTCTAAAAGGTGTGGTTCTAATTGGAGTTTTGTAGGCTGTTCTAAAAGCCCAGAGTGCATCCTCCAATTTCATGGACCATTCTTTCGGATTTGATCCTACGGTTTTCTCTAGAATACGTTTTAATGCTCGGTTGGTATTTTCAACTTGTCCACTTGTTTGTGGATGATAAGCGGTTGAGATTTTATGAGTTACTTCATATCTTTTGAGAACTTTCTCAAGTTGATTATTACAAAAATGAGTACCCCGATCACTTATTAAAGCTGTTCCAAACCTAGCAAAAAGACGTTTTAAAAAATTGACTACAACTCATGCATCGTTAGTCGGGAGAGCTTGTGCTTCCGCCCATTTAGATACATAATCAATGGCAACAAGAATGTAGAGATTATTATGAGATTTTGGAAATGGACCCATAAAGTCAATACCCCAAATGTCAAATACTTCACATACTTGAATGACATTTTGTGGCATTTCATCACGTTGACTTATTTTTCCGGCCCTTTGACATGCATCACAGGATTTGCAAAGGAGGTGTGCGTCTTTGAAAATTGTAGGCCAATAGAATCCAGCATCGTAAACTTTTCTTGCTGTGAGTTGAGGTCCATAATGCCCTCCTGTTGGTCCTGTGTGACAATGGTTTAAGATTTGACTAGCTTCATCCCCGAATACACATCGGCGTATTATTCCATATGGACAGCTTTTAAACAAATGTGGATCTTCCCAGAAATAGTGCTTTATATCACTAAAGAATTTCTTTCATTTTTGGTACGACAACCCTTTTTCAAGGAATCCATATACTAAGTAGTTTGCATAGTCTGCAAACTATGGAATTTCACTATAATCTATCTTCAATAGATATTCATCAGGAAAGTTATCTTGTATGGCCGATTCATTTAGAACTTCTAATTCGGGATTTTCAAGACGAGAAAGATGATCAGCGGCGAGATTTTCTGCTCTCTTTTTATCTCGGATTTCAATATCGAACTCTTGTAAGAGTAAGATCCAACGGATTAATCTTGGTTTAGCATCTTGTTTCGAAAATAGATATCTAAGAGCAGAATGGTCAGTATAGACCACCGTTTTAGCTAGAACGAGATATGAACGAAATTTGTCAAAAGCAAAGACAATAGCAAGGAGTTCTTTTTCAGTAGTTGTGTAATTTATTTGTGCTCCTTGTAACGTCTTACTAGCATAATAAATAGGTTGAAATCGTTTTTTAATCCTTTGTCCTAAAACGGCTCCCATTGCAAAATCACTTGCATCGCACATTAGTTCAAACGGTAGATTCCAATTTGGAGTTATCATGGTCGGCGCATTAGTGAGTTTTTCTTTAAGAATATTAAAAGATTTGATGCATTAGTGAGTTTTTCTCTATGAATGGATCATCCTTTTCTAGGAGTTTATTCATATGAGTGGCAATTTTAGAAAAATCTTTTATGAAACGTCGGTAAAAACTGGCATGCCCTAGAAAACTCCTAACTCCTCTAACATTGGTGGGATGTGGAAGTTTAGCAATTACATCTACTTTAGCTCTATCTACTTCAATTCCTTCCTTTGAAATTTTATGACCGAGAACGATGCCTTCTTTAACCAAGAAATAGCATTTCTCCCAATTTAGAACTAGATTTGATTGTTCGCATCTAATAAGCAATCGTTCAAGATTAACTAGACATGATTCAAATGTATCACCGAAGACTGAAAAGTTATCCATGAAAACTTCCATGCATTCTTCTATCATGTCGTGAAAAATTGCCATCATGCACCTTTGAAAGGTTGCAGGGGCGTTGTAAAGTCCAAATGGCATGCGTTTGTAAGCAAAAGTACCATAAGGGCACGTGAATGTGGTTTTCTCTTGATCCTCAGGTGCTATTGGAATTTGAAAATATCCGGAAAAACCATCAAGAAAACAATAGTAACTATTTCCGGCTAATCTTTCCAACATTTGATCAATAAAGGGTAAGGGAAAGTGATCTTTTCTGGTGGCGTCATTTAATTTTCTATAATCAATACAAACACGCCATCCTGTTACAGTCCTAGTAGGAATAAGCTCATTTTTCTCATTTGTGATGACAGTCATGCCACCCTTCTTAGGTACGCATTGAACTGGGCTTACCCATGGACTATCAGAGATTGGATAAATTAAACCTGCATCAAGCAGTTTAATAATTTCTTTCTTAAAAACATCTTGCATATTAGGATTTAGTCTTCGTTGACGTTGCACATACGTTTTATGACCTTCTTCCATAAGGATTTTATGAGTGCAATACGAAGGACTTATGCCTTTAATGTCATGAATCTTCCATGCAATAGCTGGTTTATGAGCTTTTAACACAGAAATGAGTTGAGATTTTTCATTTTCAGTAAGAGAAGATGATATTATTACAGGTAATTCAGATTCACCTTGTAAATAAGCATATTCCAAATGGTTTGAAAGTGGCTTTAACTCTAATTTCGGTGGTTCTTCTATCGATGATTTGTATCGATATCTGTCTTCTTCTTTTAGTATTTGAATTTCTTCTATTGTTGGTTCATATCCATTAGCCATAAGTGTAGCTAACATTTCAGTTTCATCAATTGGTTCAGTTCCTTCTCCTAATGAACATTCTCCTGTTCCTTGTAATTCTGGAAATTCTTCTAATAATTCTGCATGTGAATCTATAGTTTGAATATAATAACATGTATCATCTGCAGATTGTGGTTGTTGCATTGCTCTGTCAACTGAAAAGGTAACACTCTCGTCCTCTATACTTAGGGTCAGTTTCTTACCGAACACGTCTATTATTGCTTTAGATGTGTTTAAGAATGGTCTTCCTAATATGAGAGGAACTCGAGAATCTTCTTCCATGTCCAGAATAACAAAATCTACTAGAAATACTAAAGTACCAACTTTAACTAGCATGTTCTCCATTATCCCTCTAGGATATTTTACTGATCGATCGGCTAGTTGTATACTTATTCGTGTTGGTTTCAATTCTCCAAGGTCTAGTTTAGCATATAGTGAATACGGCATTAAATTTATACTAGCACCTAAGTCTGTCAATGCTTCTATTGAACTAAGACTACCCAGAAAACATGGAATTGTGAAACTTCCTGGATCTGATAGTTTTTCTGGTATCTTATTCAACAGCACTGCAGAACAATTAGCATTCATGGTAACAGCCGAGAGTTCTTCCATTTTCTTTCTATTTGTGATTAGATCTTTCAAGAATTTAGCATATCTAGGCATTCCTGAAATCACATCAATGAAAGGAAGATTTACATTTATTTGTTTAAACATATCCAAGAATTTGGATTGCTCGGCTTCAAGTCTTTCTTTTTTCATTTTACTCGAGTAAGGAAGTGGTGGTTGGTATGGTTTAACATAAGGTTTAGCTTTAACTGTGTTATCTTCATTAACCTTTTCAACTACCGGTTCTGTTTCTTTATCTTGCTCAGATTGTGGTTCTTGTGGAGTAGGAATAGAGTCATCAGAAATTATAGGTATTTCAGGTGGTTTAAGTGTAATACCACTTCTTGTGATAATGGCTTTAGCTGTTTCATTCTGGGGGTTAGCATTTGTATCGCTAGGTAAACTTCCCGGTTTTCTTTCACCTATCAACCTTGCTAGGTTGCTCACTTCTTGTTCCAAATTTTGAATAGAAGCTTGTTAATTTCTAAATTCTTGAGCATTTTGTTCATTGGTTTGTTTCTGCGATGTGAAAAACTGTGTTTGAGATTCAACTAGCTTCGACATCATGTCTTCAAAATTTGGCTTTTTATCATCGATTTGTGGTGGTTTATTTGGAAAAATAGGTCTTTGCTGATTGTAGGTATTGTTGGATACTTGTTGATTGCTAGGACCTTGTTGGTTGTTGTATGGAACATTTCGGTTATAGTTCTGATTTTGATTGCAGATTGGTCTTGGCGGTTGATAATTATTCTGATAATTATTTCCAGGCCTTTGGTTCATGTATGAAACATTCTTTCTTTGTTCCATTGTTGGTTCAATACTGAGACAATCTTTTGTCAAATGTGATCCTCCACACTGCTCACAACTAATTCTTATTGAGTGAATATCTTTAGTCATCTTTTCCATTCGTCTTTCGACAACATCTATCTTTGCAGAAATGGAATCAAAGTCATGGCTAGAATCGGCTCTAGCTGCTTTAGATGATCTAAGGATATCTTTTTCTTGATGCCACTCATGTGAGTGGGAAACAGTGTTATCAATAATTTTGTAAGCGTCAGTTGCGGTTTTCTTCATAATGGAACCACCAGCTGCTATATCGATGTCTTTTCTTGTGGTGATGTCGCATCCTTAGTAGAATATTTGTACTATTTGACAAGTGTCTAACTATGTTGCGGACATCCTCTTAATAACTTTCCAAATCTTGTTCACGCTTCATATAGAGTTTCATTTGGCTTTTATGTGAACGTAACAATTTCTCCTTGAAGTCTCACGGCTTTAGATGCCGGAAAGAATTGTTTAAGAAATTTTTCAACTAAAACGTCCCATGTATCAATCGCCCCTTCAGGTAATGATTCCAACCAATCTTTGGCTTCTCCCTTTAAAGTCCAGGGAAATAACATGAGATAGATCTGTTCATCCTCCACTTCTCGGATTTTAAATAGAGTATAGATCCTATTAAAGGTACGAAGATGTTCATTTGGATCTTCCTTCGGCGTACCACTAAATTGGCATTGATTAGTTACCATGTGTAGGATTTATCCTTTGATTTCATAATCTGGCGCATTAATGTCTGGTTGAGTAATTGCGTGACCTTGGCCAGTGCGTTTAGCTCTCATTCGGTCTTCCATACTTAGAGGTTCCAGATTCTCCATTATTGAATTTGTTGAATCAGAATCACTAGAGGATTCTGATTTAATGGGTTGTTCCTCGGCAATCTCTGTTTGAATGATTGGTGGTTCCGGAGGAAAGATTAGTGGTTCAGGATCTCTGAATTGTCCCTGAATATCTTCCGGATTCACAATTGTGAGGTCGGGTTCAAAAAATGGATTATCGAAAATTTGAATTTGAGTACTTGGTCGACTAGATGACGATTCTAAAGAAAAATTAACGGCGACAATATTGGCTAGATGTCTTGATCTGGTTACAGGTGGTGAACGTATAAAAGGTGGTGAACGTTTTGCTCGGTGCATTCACTGAATATCCTATTAGTTATAAAAGATAAAAAAATTATATAAGTTATCAAATTAATAAACTTTTCTGCTTTTGCCCACGTTTCGAATAGCCAAAAGATGTAGCAGGGAGCCAGAACCCTTTAAATCGGAAGCTCACAACTCAGCCACTAACAAATCCAACTATTACTACGAAACAGAAAATTTGGACGTCTATCAATTTAACCACTTAAAATAATTTTTAGTTGAAATTTAAAGAAATTTTAGAGAAGAAATAGAAAATTCTATGTCCTAAAAACTAGAACGGCGAGAAATAAGAAAGAAAAAGATCGCGTCAGAAAACGTCGAAAAATAAAAGGTCGAAAAATAATAAAAAGAACGTAGCGCGTCGAAACTTAAAAGTCTAAAAACTAAGAATTAAAGGTTGCGTCTAAAGGTATTAAAGCTTAAAAGAAATTCTATATCCAAAACGGAAATTACTTAAAAAGGTACTAAAATATTAAAAAGGCGTCGCAAAATTCTAAAGCACCTAAATCTTAGTCTAAAGAAAAATCACTTAACGGATTTTACGGCAAAGCTTAAAAATCTAGAAATAAAAATAACTATGGCAAAAACTATGACTTAAAACTAAATACGAATGAAAAATACAAATATTACGCTAAAACAAATAAAAAGATACAAAATATAAAAAAAATAAACTTAAAGTTGTAAAAATACAATTTTTATAAAAATATTATTTTTATATTATTTATTTATAAAAGTATTAATTTTATATATTTATTAAAACTAATTATAACTTAAAACTATAAAATAAATAAAATTAAAATTAATTAATATAAAACTAAACCCTAATTAGGGTTGATTAATAATAATTATTAATATTAAAACCCTAATTTCGTCGGATCCTATGTTTCCGACCTGTCTTTTCTCATCATGCAATCGCATGAAATCTTAGTTATACAGCCATGCGATCGCATGGGCCTCGGATCAGTTCAGTTGTTGGGCTGCTACAGTGTAGTGGCCCGATTACTTTTATTATTTTTTTTTTCTGTTTTTCTGTTTTTAGTATAAATAAATATTTATATAAAATAATAAAATACTTATATTAAAAACTAAAATATAAATATAAATACTTTTTAACTTTATATATTTTAAACAAACTCTTAAAAATATATATATTTTGTTTTTTTTTTCTATTTTTGTATTTTTAATATTTAAAACGTATTTTTACAAAAACATATTTTTATAAAAGTAAACTAAAAAAAAACTTTTTTTTATATAGTGTTGCGCTTTCGGCGTTTAGGATTCCCCGGCAGCGGCGCCAAAAATACTTGATGTTATGCGAGGGGTATACGAAATAGTATTAATTTTTACAAGGAAATACTATTAAATACGATACATTTTTACACAAGTTATTTATTTATTTATAGAGTGGATATACCTAAACCTTGCTACAACACTTATAAGTAGTGTACCTAATCGTACAGTAGTGTAGTTTTTATTAAGTCCGGTTCGTCCACAGGGAACTCGCCAAGTTTAACGCTATATTTTTTAAACTATATTTGTATAAATATAATAATATATATAAGTAGTATTATTATTATAAAAGGGGGTTTTTACCGTTTAATGACCGGTTTGTCCACAGGGAACTTTAGTCGCAGTTAAAAACTAATGTAAAATATTAAATATATAAAAGACTTAACTTAAAACGTAAAGTAAATAACAATAATGAAATTGCGATAAATAAAATGACGATAAATAAAATTGCGATAATTAAAAAGTACGATATTTAAAAGTGCAATTAAATACAATGACAGTAAATAAAAGTGCGATAATTAAAAGTGCAATTAAATATGAAATAAAGAAATTATGCTTATTTAAACTTCCGTAATCATGATGTTTGACGTGTTGATTTTAGTTTATTCTCATGGGTTAATTGTCCTTTGTCCTGGATTATTCAATATGTCCGTCATCAAATTATCCTTATATCCGAAGTCAAATATTCCAACTAATTGGGGACTTAAACTATAATTACACCAAGTGTCCTTGTATATAATTCACCCCTGTTTTAATATGTCCATTAACTATTAATCCATTCCCGTGTCCGGTTAAATGAACGATTATTAGTACTTATAAATATCCTGCCCATCGTGTCCGATCGAGTGTATATGGTTATTTATAGGTACGTCCAATTGTAAATCTTTATATTAAATTAAAAAACTATCATTTAATTAAACAAATATAAAGCCCATCAATAGCCCATAGTCTAATTTCCACAAGTGTCGTTCTTTTGTCCAAACTCCAATTATGATACAAAGCCCAATTACTTAATTTTAATATTTAGCCCAACATCACGATTACTTCGGCTTAAATAAGAATAATAATAACTTAGCTACGAGACATTAATTTAAAAAGGTTGAACATAACTTACAATGATTAAAAATAGCGTAGCGTTACACGGACAGAATTTCGACTTACACCCTTACAACATTCGCTAACATACCCTTATTATTAGAATTTAAAATTAAAATTAAAATTAATATATATATATATATATATATATATATATATATATATATATATATATATATATATATATATATATATATATATATATATATATATATATATATATACGTTGAGAGTAAGAGAGGAAAGAAAAAGATGTGTTTTGCTCGTTCACCAAACTGCTTTTTATAGGGATGTGGCCTGACTTCTGCTGCCATACGATCGCATGGATATTACTCTTCCAGGCCATGCGATTTCATGGCCTGCTTTTCCAGCTCACACAGGCTTGTTTTCTTTCTTGCCGACGGTATTTAATGATAATATAATATATAAATAATTTATAGAATTATTTAAATATTATATTATATTCGTTTGCATAGTTGACTTGTAATTTTTAGTCCGTTGCGTCGAGCGTTGAGAGTTGACTTTGGTCCCGGTTCCGGATTTTCGAACGTCCTTGCGTACAATTTAATATCTTGTATTTTGCGTTTTGCGGCTTGTACTCTTGTAATTTTGAGACGTTTCCCATCAATAATTTGAACCTCTTGGATTGTACTTTGTACTTTTGAGCTTTTTGGTCGTTTTCATCTTCAATTAGTCGAATCTGTCTTTTGTCTTCACCTTTTATTATTTAAACGAATATCACTTGTAAATAGAATAATTGCAACTAAAAGCTTGTCTTTCTTGAGGGATAATGCTATGAAATATATGTTCGTTTTTAGCATTATCAGCCACGTAAAACGTATGAACATTAGAAGGTTGTTCAGTTTTCGCAAGTTGACCCTATCCCGTACGCTTTCATGACCGTCACTTATCTCTTTCATCCTTCACCACTACTCGACGATCTAATGACACTTCTGGACTTAGGTCCCTAACACTCTTAGGTATGAGAGAAGTCGGGAAGGCATCTCCTTTCACAAGGTCATAGTGTCTTCCACTAATGCTCGGTCGTACCCAAAGACTTGGGAGTCGCCTCAAGACATATCGTAATACTACTTGCTACACGTACAACTCGACGCGAGACTCAGATTGAATTTCTAGAAAGGAACCTAACGACATTACCTGAACCCGAATATTTTGAAAAAAATTTCAGGACATTTAGGCATTGATGCATGACCTACGGAACCTACACACCCACACCGAGAAACCATGAGATTAATTATGCACATTTTGTTTTGAGATAGCATAGATAAAGCACCGTTAGATGAAATTGAATAGAACTTGAAGTGATCAAGTTACATTGACCATATGGAGTGGTATTGGAATGAACGTATGATTTAGTACAATATAATGACGTCAGGCCAGCGTGATTATATTGAAGTAAATCATACAAAAGTCCCAATGATACTATATAAGGAATATGAAGTGATTCAAAGAAAATTTTGGTAGGAACCACTTGAGTATACGCATTATGGTCTTTTAAGGGAGGGAAAGAATAACCACATAGCCTAGATACCGTATAAGAAGGGCCTTGATTGCAGTATTGATAACACGAAAATTTGTTATAGATATAGACACCCTGGACGTTAAGGAAAAAGTTCTCAAATAAGAAAAACTTTGGACTTACTTGTGGTAGAGCAATCGTTATCTCAGCTATGGAGACTCGCATGGATCCTGATTTTAGTTAGGGTGCGTTTCAACACAACGTTTTATTGTCTCGGAGTTGTTAAATACTAGAGTGATAGAAACCTTATATCTAAGGACCTTAGTATTATGACTAATAAGCCATTAACAACCATGAGAGTTAAGTATTCTATAGGACAAGCTAATGGTAAGCTGGTAGAGATAGAGGAATAATTTAAGGTAGTACCTTAAAATTAACAGGTGGGTCATTTGGAGATGACCTCATGTCAATAAAACTTGGAAGCTTTAAAGTAGTAGTGGAAAGGATTAGTTACCTACACTTGGAAGCTTTAAAGCAGATGTTATTTGAGAAGATTGATAGAATTTTCACGGCAGTATAACAAGATTTGGTTGGAATGAACCTTAAGATTAACCTAACACCCATCAATTTGGGAAGCTTGATGTAATAGCTGGAATGGACTTTAGGATTAACCTAATACTCATCAGGTTAGGAAGCTTTGATGAAATAGTTGGGACGGACTGGCTTTCAAGGATGAAAGCGAAGGTTATTTATAGTGAGAAGATTATTCGTATACCTCGCGAGAATGGTGAGCCATTAATAGTTTATGGGGAGAGGAATAGCCCAAAGCAGAACCTTATTAGTTGCATGAAGGCACAAGAGGTCATGAGAAAAGGGCATTGCTACTTATGTTGGGAAGTGTCTGACTTATTCCAAGGTCAAAGCTGAACACCAAAAGCCATCTAGATTACCTCAATAACCCGAAATCCCACAATAGAAATGGGAAGGAATAACAATGGATTTCATCACGAAGCTACCAAAAATGGTAGGTGGTTATGACACTATCTAGGTTATCGTTGACCGCCTCACCAAATCTGCTCACTTTCTAGCCATGAAAGAAACCGATGCAATGGACAAACTTGCACAATGATACATAAAGGAAATTGTATCCCGTCACTTCAACGATTCAAATTCTACATTAAAGACTACCCAAGAATCTTATTTGATACTCATTCTTACGCGACTCTAAATCCTTACTTATTTCGAGAGATTTCTTATTTGATGATAATCACACCATCATCCTTCTTACATTGATATTAGTCATACCAGTTCAAAATTTTCCAAAATCAATGGGTGGTTAATTCTCATCCTCATACTCTCCCATTCGTATCTCACTTATAAGCAACAACTTCACACTTAAGCATTTTTGGTCGAAGGACTCATGCCCTACTAATAGTCATCAACCACATTTAAATTCAATAGTTTTCATTACCTCGTAACATTTTTGCTTAAAAATTACCCGAAATTTTCAAAAATATTTTACTCGATCCTCATCAATCTTTTTCCAACTTGTAACCTCCGAAATATGAAAATTTTGTTTGCCAAAATTTTTCACACACTATTTTACTGTGTGATCCTCTCAAGGTTTTATAAAAATAAATTTATTTTATTGCCATTCGTACAAATTTTAGAAACCGTATATGTTATATATAATAAAGTAAATAATTACTTATTTTTTACTAGTACATATGAAATTTTACTTTCACTTTTACAAATCAATCCTTTTATTCAAAAGATATTTTACTTAGAATAGTACATGTTGTACATGACCCTAGTTTACTAAGAACTTCGTTTCTTTCCTTACATTGTCACCTTAAACAATTTCTATAAAATTTTTGTTGCTTGTTATACAAAATTTTTCGTGTTATTCGTATCCAAGTCATCATGAAGACTTTAAAACCGTCGAAATCGAGAGATTCATGTGTGTGTATGTGTGTGATAAAGGCACTTACTGCCATGTCATGCAGATCCTTTGGGCATCCACTAACACTTGAACCATTCAAAATTATTGCGTTACCCAATGGATCTTATTTGGCACACCTGTTGGAACGATGCTCTTTCTTACATAACTCTAAGTCCTGACTTATTCCAGGGGAATTCTCATTTAGTGAAACTAACACCATCAGTATTCCGACTTTAATATTAGTCATAACCTGTTTGACATTTTGCAAAGTCAAGAAGCGATTTAATTCTCATCCTCATGCTCTAACCTTCATACCTCACTTTTTAGCAACGGCTTCGCACGTGAACATTTTTGGCCCAAAGACTTATGTCCTGATAATTATCAAAACTACATTTAATTCATTAGTTTCATTACCTAGTGACATGTCACCCGATGATTCAAAGATTTTTCACTCGGTCTTTTTCAACTCGTAACCTCTGAAATACGAAAAATTATGTTTATCAAAATTTTTACACATTGTTTATTTGTGCGATCCTCACGAGATTTATGGACAAATGAAAGTAATAAAAAATTTTCTGTCACCTATGCGATTTATAAAATCATATATATATATATATGTATATAATTAAGTTAATAAATTTACCTTTACTTATTTTGGCTAGTATATACTAAGTTATACCTTCAAATTATTTAAAAATCGCTCCTTTATTGAGTTGTTTAACTTAAGTCAAATAGTTTTGTGCAAAGTGGTACACGTTGTACATACTTCTAAATTTACTAAGAACTTCGTTCCGTTTATGTTGTCACATTAAATTTTTAAAGGTTTTTCAAAACTTCCTTGGTTGATTTTATTAAAGGTTTTCGTATTAGTCTACACCATGTATGGGTCACACTTCTTCTCGTCCTCCGTTTAGGGATGAAGCTTACCATAAAGATCTTTGTTAAAATCTCTTGAGCGACTTTGGATGGCAGTTCTATAAAATTTGTTAGGAAGTCTTTGCGCTCATAAAACGTTCCTTTTAAGGTTAGACATGGCAAAATCGCGGGTCGATAAATCAGTTTTCTGAGGTACACTCAGTGGTCACCCTATTGTAGGAAAGGCACTAGGCGAGTTTCTACTCTCAATATTTCACGGCTAATCGCAACACCCTCGTAAACATCATTCTATGAATCGGTATGTTGAGGTACAAGAAATCATTTTTGAGATTCTTTTCACTTGGAGTAAACCATTCTTTATGACCAAGGGTTCACGTATCTTCTCATCCGCGCATCCCCTTAAGTATAAGGATAAATTCAGATCAACTCGCTCATTATACGAAGAGTTCACTCTCGTTCAAAGATCACACCTTTCGTGCGATTTTCTTTCGGAAATGTAATGTAAATCACTTTAAAAATCTATGAATCTTGTTATCCTCTTGGAAGGGTCTGCTTAAAACATCTATAACACTGATGTGGTTACTCTATATATTTCTTCCTCCGTTAGTTGCAACTATGGTCTCCTTCCGAAATTAAGGGCTTAGTAAAATCCGTGGCTAACACTATCCAGACATTAAATCGCATGGTTTTGATCACCATGTTTTCCATTCTACCTGTCAGTTTTTGTACTGCGACATAAGCGCTCAATGTTCTAGATGATTTTGGTAACATTCATGATACATTTCTTGCATCCAGCTTACTGAAGATGCCGGTAAGGCTAAAAACATCATCTTTCCTTTTGTGGGTATATATATTCAGATGACATATTCATATTAACAAGAAACGGAATCAATTTGTTGATCTCTAAGGTCAAGAGACTTAATTAATGGCATATACCTATTCTTACTTTATACGCCTAAGTACCTTTTATGGTAAATAGCTCACTTCCGAGCCCACGAGTCTTTTGAAACTTTGATACGCTTCATCTTCTTCAAATTCGGTACTGTTGTTGGTCACTCCTCAAAATTTAGGGACGAAATTTTCTTTAACAGGTGGGTAATGTAACGACTCGACTTTTTCTACTTATATTTGTGTGCTCTATACTTTCACGAATCTGTGTATATGTGCGTACAGAGCTAGTTTATGCTCTAGGATCTTATTTCATGATTAATTACTTTCGTTGATACCTTACAATGTGCTATTAAGTGCTTAATCACTTAACTTGATCCTCGAATGCTTTTACGACCGTTAGTGTCACTTGTCGTTTTGAACGAGCTATGTACTTTGTACACGTTAAACTTTTGTCATAATTGGAATATTATGACTACGTAATACTAATTGTTATTTTTCTAATGACAATTACTTGGCTTATTGGTTGCTTAATTACGCTTAGTGTTTTACTTATGCTCACTAGTTAGTCTTGTTGGACTTTCTGCCTTGTTGGACTTTAGCCCACCCTAATCTAGCTAATGGACTATTTAATTAGCCCCATTTTAAATGGATTATGACCCATTAAGATGTAGGACAAATACCCATTTATAAGAGCCAACATACTAGCATTTTTGTTAACCATTACCATACATGTTGCATGGGATCCCAACAATAAGCACCACCTTTAGACCACCACCATACAAAAAGCAAAAAGGTGTCCTTTTGTCCCCCCCATGTCCCACGGCCTACACACCCTCACCACCCCTATAAATATCAAGCTATTCTCATCCATTTTACACTTGATCTTATTCTCATTTTACACGCTTACTCTCTAATTTTCTCTCTAGTCTTTCTCACTCTAAAAATTGTAAGTTTTAAATTTTCTTCTTCTTCTTTTCTTCTTCTAGGTCATGACATCATCATCATCTTTATAAGATCAAGCTTGTTAGCTTTTTGATCTTGTTATATCTTGTAGATTCAAACTTTGATTTGAATCCTTCAAGAACATTAAAGATTCAAGATTTCTAGCTTTGAATCTTCATTACTTTGATGGATCTAAGCTTTATAGCTTAAGATCACTTAATTTTTGTTAAAAGATCAAAACTTGTGTTTATGATCTTCATGAAACTTGAAGATCTAACTTCATGCTTTAAGGATCTTCAAGAACATTCAAGATTCAAGCTTTCTAGCTTTGAATCTTCATTACTTTTGTTGGATCTAAGTTTTCTAACTTATAATCTCTTTTATTTTGTTAAAAGATCAAAACTTGTGTTTATGATCTTCATGGAACTTGAAGATCTAGCCTTTTGCTTTGAAGATCTTCAAGAACATAAAAGATTCAAGCTTTCTAGCTTTGAATCTCATAACTTTTGTTAAAAGGATCCAAGCTCTCTAGCTTAGAGTTCCATTACTTTGTTTGATCAAATTTATGTTCTTAATTGTTTGATTGAATGAAAGTTTGTAGCTTTAGTTATAGATAGAACTTGTATTTATGTGAAGACTAAGAACATGATGTAACCTTGGTTCATCATCCTTCTAAAACTCTTAAGTGAGTTGTATTCTTACTTAGTCTTGACATTGTGTGTTGATGGTTGAAACTTGGTCAAAGTGATGCTAAAACATCAGAGAGTTGTATACTTGAGCTTACACGCATCAAGGATGAGAACCGTTGTCATACCCCATCCTAATCCATCTGGACGAAGTCACCAACATCTGGTCCCGTTGCGATGATCGACTCCAAGTAATGTCTCTAAAATGAGCAAATGCACAGCGGAAGATTTCTTTCATACCTGAGAATAAACATGCTTTCAAGTGTCAACTAAAAGGTTGGTGAGTTCATAGGTTTATCATAAAAAAATAAAATTCATCATTTTGATAGACTACAAGATTTAAATCCTGCATGGTACAAATGGGCCCGAATCCTATACCCACCTGTAATGTACATGCGATATCATTTAAATAAATTACACCTTTCTCGTGTACGAAATCATCTTTCATAAATCTTAGTAACCGTACACATATCTTGTGCATAAAAATAACATACACATAACCTGTGTATAAAATCATTCTCTCGATACATAACATTCACTTTTCATTACTTTCATAGCTTAGCTTGGTAACCGACCTTAACATATAATGAGCATAAATAATATCCCCAAAATAGAACATCTCGTCAGTATAATAATCATATAAACTTCGAAGTACTAAACACCACGCCCACTAGCTCTTTCGTCTAGTGAACATTCTGGGTGGGGGTGTTAAACCCGGTAGCTACCTTTAGGATTCGCGTCAATTAGGCGTGCACTAATTCTCAAAATTAGTGATGTTCCCTAATTCTTAGGTTACCAAGCAATAATAATAAGGGGAAAAATATTCATATCAATTGTGTTAATTATCACGTCCACATAATTCAATGGTGGCAATTATCACGTCCACATAATTCATTTGAGGAATGTTTTGCTTGTGTATATCTAGTCAAACATTTATAAAAGCATTTCATGTATTTGTGATGACCCGGGAATTTCCGACCAAATTTAAACTTGAATCTTATATGGTTTCGACACGATAAGAAAATTCTGTAATGTTGAAGTCTCAAAACCTTTGAACTGTGTTCATGTATTCATTTGACTTCGACTGTTCCCGACGATTCACGAACTGTTATTTGTAAATAAATATGTGTATATATATATACATACATGAATATATATAGGTATATATAGAAATTTGAGATAATAAAATACAATTGAATCATAGAATTAAATATGTAAAATAACATACCAGATAAAAAGATGATATATATATATGACCTCTATATATAATTAATATGTATATATATAAAAGGTATAAACATTCAATATATTTTATTATATAATATATAAATATTACATAATCTAATAATATTAAATTTAATTATAAATTAAAATATAGTTGATATATTAATTATCATTTTAATATTAATATTAATAACAGATGTGATACGTTAATTTATTACATAAGTACTATTACTAAAATGTTTGTTATACTTATTTTCTGTATTATTATTAATATTAATATTAACAATAATATTAGTCAATATTATTAAGTATATATATACATGAAATTGATACGCCGAATTTGTTATATTAATATTATTATAACTATCAATATTAATATTATTAACATCATTATAAACATTTTTAATAATAATTAGTATTACTACTATTATTAATGTTATTAATATTATTATTATCATTATTATTCAATTATTGATATTATTATGGTAATTATTTTTATTAATATTAATATATTTATTAGTGATTAGTATCAATTATTAATTATTAACATTATATAAAAATTATATATACAAAAGCTCATAAAAAGCATATTATATTAAGACATCACCATCTACTTTATATTCTTTCTTCCACCCGTGATTTATGTATTGATCCAAACTTCCACTACCAAACATTAATTCATCTTTTCTTGTTTACTACAATCAATCACTCAAATTACCAACAATCATATCATTTATAAAGTAGTCCTTTGTGGCTGCCTATATACTCAAAAACCCAACACCCTTCAACACCCATGTTCAACTTTTAAACATGTTTGATCGACCACCATACAATCGCCACAAACTACCATCATCACAGCTATACCACCGTAGACACCACCATTTCGATCACCACCCTCTAAACCTCCAGAGCACCATCATAATCGACACCCTCACACCTTGGAAACCACTGCCACTATCAATTTTTTTTTTCAAAAATTGCAGCTACTGTCGTGGTGATTTAACTATTGTAGCTATGTATTGTTGTCCTTGATTCAGCATGTAGCACAAACCCAGACACATCAACACCTGCAACACATCGCTGCTAATGAGTCAACTTTCTGTTTTGGCTGAACGATTACGATCACAGGCTGCTGTATTTGTAACAGCTGCAGTTACAGATGCATATCTGTTCCAACCAGTCTAAACTCGAATACCACATCATTCTTAAACCTGCAATTGCTGTTCATTGCCACTGTTACACTGCCATTCGATCCAGGTTTCTACTTGACTAACTGATAGTAACTTAACAAAGAAAACCATTAACCACCATCGATCAAATTGTTTCTATTTCGGGTCTGTTTCTGTAGTGACCTGAACTTTTCCGAACCTTTCTATGATTATATGTTTAATGAAAACTATATTTACATGATTAAATATTTCCAACATGTTAAGCAATCAAACTTGTTAAGACTTGGTTAATTGAAATGGAAATTTTGTAAACGTCTGATTACCCAGTTTGACCAATGATTCATGAACACTATAAGTTGTATATGACATGATGATACATAAATAAATAAATATATATGTTTAACATGATATAATGATCATCAAGTATCTCATTAAAAATAGTAACAATAATTTATATACTTAAAAAGGAGACTATTGATGTATGAAACTCGAAACGATACATATAACGATTATCGTTATAACCACGTCTTACTAAATATATATGAAGCATATTAATACATTGTTATATTATATATAACATGATAATATGATAATTAAATATATCATTAAGTGTATTAACAATGAACTACATAAGTAAAAACAAGACTACTAACTTAAGGATTTCGAAACGAGACATATATGTAACGATTATCGTTGTAACGACATTTAAATGTATATATCATATTAAGATATATTAATATATCATAATATCATGATAATATAATAATTTAAAATCTCATTTGATATTATAAACATTGGGTTAACAACATTTAACAAGATCGTTAACCTAAAGGTTTCAAAACAACACTTACATGTAACGACTAACGATGACTTAACGACTCAGTTAAAATGTATATACATGTAGTGTTTTAATATGTATTCATACACTTTTGAAATACTTCAAGACACTTATCAAAATACTTCTACTTAACAAAAATGCTTACAATTACATCCTCGTTCAGTTTCATCAACAATTCTACTCGTATGCACCCGTATTCGCACTCGTACAATACACAGCTTTTAAATGTATGTACTATTGGTATATACACTCCAATGATCATCTCTTAGCAGCCCATGTGAGTCACCTAACACATGTGGGAACCATCATTTGGCAACTAGCATGAAATATCTCATAAAATTACAAAAATATGAGTAATCATTCATGACTTATTTACATGAAAACAAAATTACATATCCTTTATATCTAATCCATACACCAACGACCAAAAACACCTACAAACACTTTCATTCTTAAATTTTCTTCATCTAATTGATCTCTCTCAAGTTCTATCTTCAAGTTCTAAGTGTTCTTCATAAATTCTACAAGTTCTAGTTACATAAAATCAAGAATACTTTCAAGTTTGCTAGCTCACTTCCAATCTTGTAAGGTGATCATCCAACCTCAAGAAATCTTTGTTTTTTTACAGTAGGTTATCATTCTAATACAAGGTAATATTCATATTCAAACTTTGGTTCAATTTCTATAACTATAACAATCTTATTTCAAGTGATGATCTTACTTGAACTTGTTTTCGTGTCATGATTCTGCTTCAAGAACTTCGAGCCATCCAAGGATTCTTTGAAGCTAGATTAATTTTTCTCATTTCCAGTAGGTTTATCCAAGGAACTTGAGGTAGTAATGATGTTCATAACTGTAGCGACCCGACCAAATCGTCATTGACGGCGCCGTCTACTTAGGTCCCGTTACGTGGTCATAAGTCTTTAAAACAACGTTTGACCAAAAGATATGTCGCATTCATTTCAAATGTAAAGGTTGTTCAAGTTTACAAGAATAGTTCCGCCACAAGTTACGATACAAAGTTTTAAGTACAAATGAAACTTATGCGACACAATTTAAAAGTATCCAAAAGACGCTCCATGTATGCATATATACTCGACATCCAATGCAAGTATCAAAATAATGAGCGGAAGCATGTATCATGTATCGTTCAAGGACCTGAGAAAAACGTAGAAATCTGTCAACGAAAACGTTGGTGAAATCATAGGTTTAAGTAAGTAAGTACAAGTGAACCACAAGATTTGCATCAATGAAATAATAGTAATACATTCCAAAAGTTTGTTTCACGAGCACCCAATTATCAAAGCTTAACATTCCTTCCATTGTATACCCCATCACTTAGTGCTAGAACAAACACTGATTCTCGAAAATATATTTCATCCGTAGACGGTAGCGAACCGTCAAAGATGAGGGTTGTCAACCCATATGGCCATATAACATAAGTTCTCGCTTACACCCGGCAAGTGTAACTAATGATAATCGAATTGAGGATTTTTGTTCTAAACTCGTATGTAGAATGTTTGTTTTCCCGTTCTTGTGTTCACTTAGTTCAAAAGAATCGTTTATGTTTTCTCATCCCAATATAAGTTCAAAAAGAGTAAAAGTGGGACTATGATCTCACCTTGAGTGCAAGAGTTAATAAAGTACTTCGACAAGTAAACGCGTGCAAAGACAAAGCTAGTCCTGACCTAAACATATAGGTTGTATTAATAACGGTAAACACAAACGGTCAAAGATGTTCAATTAGTCCTATGGCTCGTTACGACTCGATTAATATAGCATGTGAATCAATTTGTCAAGTTTCATGCACGATACAAGTAGTTAAGTATGTTAGAACGATCGTATAATCGTTTGGTTAAGTTTGACTAAAAGTCAAACTTGGTCAAAGTCAAAGTCAACGGGGTCGGGTCGGGTATCCGACAATTTTCCCATGATGAGAAATCATTTATGAGCAGAATGGCCAAGTTTCATGTTAATCGGAGTTACGGTTAAGCGGGAAACATTTTGTGAAAGGAAAAATAAAAACAAAAATGAGCTGGGCATATGCGCGGCGCGCAATGGGTTGCGCGGCGCGCACCCAGTGCAATTTCTGGTCAGAACTCAACCAAGAAGGCAAGCATCTGAGATTTCTGATTCTGCGCGGCGCGCAGGTATGTGCGCGCCGCGCACTACCTGGGAAACATGTTGTTTGCAGAAAATTGGTCTAAGTCACGACCCAAAACACAATTTAACACATTTCATGCACCGAAAACATTTAAAACGCATATCATATATCATTAGAAAGGAAATTTAACGAGGAATACAACTAAGCACTTATGGTCCAACAATAACATCATTTACAATAGCCGAAATCTCATCAAGCGAACAATAAAAGTCCATTTCCTAAGTTTCAAGTTCATCAATTGCATTTTGAGTTTCGGGAAACCAATTCACACATATGATATGCCGTTTTGAAGGTAATGAAGCATACATTACTATTAAATACTAACAATTAGCATTCCATGACATTCAAGCATCCAAAAATTCATGTCAAGAACTATCAAACCCTAGTCAAACATCTCAAAATCAATAATCATGTTTTTGAAGTTTTCTTAATCAACCTACACATCAATTTGAAGCTAATGATGCTAGTAACACATTTAATACATGAACTTCAACAATTAAACAACTTTTAATCATCCAAAATCAAAGATTAAGCAAGCAATTTTCATATTCAAGCTAGTTACACCAAAAACAACAAATCGAGCATACAAATTACATACACGACATCACAATGAGCCATAGACACTAACTAACACCATTTCAAGTCAAAAACACGAATTTAGAGAAATCTAGAGTTTTAGAAATGTTACCCAAATGAGATGAAGTTGGTACCAAAACGAAGAGGATGAAGAGAGGATCACGAATATGTAATTTATTTTGTTGTAAGCCTCCTAGATCGGATTTAGATGATGATTGAATGGATATGGTTTTGGGTGTGTGTTCTTGCTAGAGAGAAAGAGAGAGAGATGGAGGTGGAAATGAATGGGTGAAAGGGGTTTGACCCTTTGACCTAGTCAAGGGTTTGATCCCTTGTCAAGTTTAGTCCCTCAACTTTCGTTCGGGTGCGGGAATTACCTAAACGAGATAAATTAAAACGCGTATCAACGGGAGATGTTATAAACATATAACTGAATTTATATTAGTATAACGGAAAAGTAAATGGAAAAAGGCGGGATGTTACATTACCTACTCCTTAAAAGAAATTTCGTCCCGAAATTTAAGTAGGCGTAGTAGTCGTTGTTTCTTCCTCGAGATCTTGCGTTTCCGAATTCACGAATAGATGAGGATACTTCCTTTGCATTTGATCTTGTCTTTCCCAAGTAAACTCGGGTCCTCTTTTGGCATTCCAACGAACCTTGACAATCGGGATTCGGCTTTGTTTCAATGTCTTGACGGAGGTGTCCACAATTTCAACCGGTTCCTCCAAAAAATGAAGTTTGTCATCAATAGTAAGTTCTTCGAGAGGGATGACGATATCGGGTTCGGCAAGACACTTTTTCAAGTTAGATACATGGAAGGTAGGATGAACGGAGTTCAATTGAGGCGGAAGATCTAAACGATAAGCAACGGTTCCAATACGCTCCAAGATTTCGAAAGGACCAATATACCGCGGATTTAGCTTTCCGCGTTTCCCAAAACGGATTACACCTTTCCAAGGCTCGACTTTTAACATTACTCGGTCACCGACTTGAAATTCAAGATCGTTGCGTCGTTTGTCGGTATAGCTCTTTTGACGACTTCGGGCCGTCCTAAGCCTATCTCGGATTTGAACGATTTTCTCGGTGGTTTCGTGAATGAGTTCGGGTCCGGTGATTTGCACGTCGCCTACCTCGGCCCAACAAAGAGGTGAACGACATTTGCGGCCATATAGCGCTTCAAAAGGTGCGGCTTTAATACTCGCGTGATGACTATTGTTGTAAGAGAACTCGGCGAGAGGTAAGTGCTTGTCCCAAGCTTTTCCGAAATCAACCACGCAAGCTCGTAACATGTCCTCTAAGGTTTGAATTGTACGTTCGCTTTGTCCATCGGATTGAGGATGATATGCGGTGCTCATGTCTAAACGCGTTCCCAACGCTTCTTGCAATGTACGCCAAAATCTAGAAACGAAACGGCCATCTCGTTCGGAGATAATCGATAAAGGTACACCGTGTCGGGCTACGATCTCCTTAATGTAAAGTTGTGCAAGTTTCTCCATTTTGTCCGTTTCTTTCATGGCAAGGAAGTGTGCGGATTTGGTGAGACGGTCAACAATAACCCAAATGGTATCATAACCGCCCGTCGTTTTTGGTAGTTTGGTGATAAAATCCATCGTTATTCTTTCCCACTTCCATTGCGGGATCTCGGGTTGTTGAAGTAGTCCGGACGGTCTTTGGTGTTCGGCTTTGACTTTGGAACATGTCAAACACTTGGAAACATAAGTAGCTACGTCCCTTTTGATGTTCGGCCACCAATATAGTTGTTTAAGGTCGTGGTACATCTTATTGGCACCGGGGTGAATCGAGTATCGTGACTTATGGGCTTCATCTAAAATAAGGCTTCGTAGATCCCCATAACTAGGCACCCAAATTCTTCCGGCGAAATATCGGAGTCCGGTTTCTTTAACTTCGAATCGAGAGGTGAGGACGTTCAAGTGTTCGAGAGAGATGTTTTCATCCTTGAGAGCCTCATCTTGGGCTACCCGAATTTGGATATTAAGGTTGGTGTGAATGGTGATGTTTAAAGCTCGGACACGGAGAGGCACCGCTCTTTCTTTTCGACTTAAGGCATCGGCTACTACATTTGCCTTCCCGGGATGGTAACGAAGCTCGCAATCGTAATCGTTTAAGGTTTCAATCCACCTTCGTTGTCTCATGTTTAGTTGCTTTTGATCGAAAATGTGTTGAAGGCTTTTGTGATCGGTGAAGATAGTACTCTTGGTTCCATAAAGATAGTGTCTCCACATTTTAAGTGCAAAGACAACGGCTCCGAGTTCGAGATCATGCGTCGTGTAGTTTCGTTCATGAATTTTGAGTTGTCGAGAAGCATAAGCAATGACTTTCGTTCGTTGCATCAATACACACCCAAAACCATGTTTCGAGGCATCACAATATACAACAAAGTCATCATTGCCTTCGGGAAGTGACAAGATAGGAGCGGTGGTTAGCTTCGTTTTCAAGATTTGGAATGCGGATTCATGTTCGGTCGCCCAAATGAATTTCTTTCCCTTGTGAGTCAATGCGGTTAGAGGACGTGCAACCAAAGAGAAATTTTCGATGAATCTACGATAGTACCCGGCGAGACCCAAGAATTGACGAATGTGAGTAGGAGTAGTAGGAGTCTCCCATTTACTAATGGCTTTGATTTTCGTGGGATCGACTTTAATAACTTGATCACTTACAACATGACCAAGAAATTGAACTTCCTTTAACCAAAATTCACACTTGGAGAATTTGGCATAGAGTTGTTCTTGTCTTAAAAGTTCAAGCACAAGTCGGAGGTGTCCCTCGTGTTCTTCTTCGCTTTTTGAATAGACTAAAATATCATCGATGAACACGATAACGAATTTGTCAAGATACGGTTTGCACACGCGGTTCATAAGATCCATGAACACCGCCGGTGCGTTAGTGAGACCAAATGGCATTACAAGAAATTCATAACTACCATAACGAGTTCGGAAAGCGGTTTTGGAGACATCTTCCCCCTTAACCCTTAATTGATGATAACCCGAGCGGAGATCGATTTTCGAATATACACAAGACCCTTGTAGTTGATCAAAGAGGTCATCGATGCGAGGAAGAGGATATCGGTTCTTAACCGTCAATTTATTTAGTTCACGATAATCAATGCACATTCGTAGGGATCCGTCTTTCTTTTTAACAAACAAAATCGGAGCGCCCCAAGGTGAATGGCTAGGTTGGATAAAACCACGATCAAGTAGTTCTTGGATTTGACTTTGCAATTCTTGCATTTCGGATGGAGCGAGTCTATATGGTGCACGTGCTACGGGTGCGGCTCCCGGAATAAGATCGATTTGGAATTCAACCGGTCGATGGGGTGGAAGACCCGGCAATTCGTCGGGAAATACATCGGAAAAGTCACTAACAATTTGCACATCATCGATATGCTTCTCATCGGACTCGACTTTCTTAACGTGGGCAAGGATCGCAAAACAACCCTTACGGAGTAGTTTTCTAACTTTAAGGCACGAAACGAGGTTGAGTCTGGTGCAACTCTTATCGCCATAAACAATCAAAGGTTCACCATTCTCGATAGGAATTCGGATTGCGTTAAGATCACAAAGGATGTGAGATTTCGTTTTGACTAACCAATTCATACCGATTATTACATCAAAGCTTCCTAGTTCCATGGGTATCAAGTCAATTTCAAATTCTTTACCCAAAATGTTTATCGTACACCCCCGGTAATATGTGTCGGCACTTAATAGTTTCCCGTTAGCCATTTCAATGGTATAAGTGGTATCTAATGGAAGAGGTGGAGTGCTAAAAGAATGAGTCAAAGTCTTGGATACAAAGCATTTATCGGCACCCGAATCGAATAAGCAAGAGACATAAGAATTGTTGAGAAGAAACGTACCCGTGACTAGTTCAGTGTCATCCCGGGCTTCCTCGGTGTTGATGTTGAAAGCTCGGCCGCGCGTATTGGGGTTATCTTTCTTCTTTGGGCATGCATTTCTATAATGACCCGTTTGGCCACATTCGTAACAAGTGCCCGTCTTTGGTGCATTGGGCCACTTTCGAGCGACGGGAGTGGCACTTTTACAATCGTTGGCCTTATGACCAACTCCTTGGCACCGGTGGCAAATTAACTTACTACATTCGCCAAAGTGATGTTTGTTGCATTTGTTGCAAAGAGGTAGGTTCCCGGCATAACCTTTCTTGCCGTCGGAGGTGTAAGGCTTCTTAGCAAAGTTGTTGTTGCTTGATTGGGAGGGTTCCCACTTTCTTTTGTTGCCGCCCGATTTATCCTCGGCCTTAGGTGCCGGAACTACGATTTCGTCAACCGTTTCAATTAGTTGGCGAGCCATGTTCATAGCGGCTTGATGAGTAGTGGGTTTGGATGACATCACCCCTTGTTTGATGCTTTTTGGAAGACCGAGCATGTAGAGCTCAATCCTTTGAGATTCGGGGTTAACAAGATTAGGACACATCAAGGATAGTTCGGCGAAGCGTTGATTATAAGCTTTAAGATCGTTTCCGACCGCTTTCAAAGCTCTTAGTTCTTCCTCAAGCTTTCGGGTTTCTTCGCGCGGAAAATATTCAACAATCATCTTTTCCTTTAGATCGGCCCAAGAGAGGGCATGAGCTTCATCGGTACCCACCGATTGAACATAGGTGTTCCACCATGTTAGAGCAATTCCGGAGAAAGTGTGAGTGGAGTATTTGACCTTGTCTTGGTCCCGACAACCGCTTATGGTAAAGACGGCTTCCGTTTGCTCAAACCATCGGGTGAGCACGACCGGTCCCCCGGTTCCATCAAAAGTGTGAGGTTTGCACCCCATGAAAGCTTTATAGGAGCATCCCTCGTTTGAGTTTCCGGCTCCATTGTTGTTGTTGTTGTTGTTGTTGTTATTATTATTGTTGTTGGATGAGTGACCGGCCATGGCCGCATCTACGGCGGTAGCTATCATCCGTTCGAGAGCTTGTTCGGGAGTTTCATTGCGGCGTACACGACGAGGAGCCATTGTTCCTTCAAGACACAAGAATATCATTGATTAGTATTCTCAATAATACTAACCGTGATATAGAATAAAGATAAAGAGAAGTTTTTCCTCGACTCGCCTTAAATTCTTTATGTCATAATGTCGGAACGTTCATATGAGTCACCGTAATATAATCCCGGAAATTATATTACCCTGATTCATATGTGCATTCGACATCATTTCATATAGTCAAGGAGGCGCGTCAATCAAATTAAACAACGTGAGATTAAGATGAACTAAGAGTAGATATGAGTAGAAGCGTTCGAGTATAAATGCACAAGTAGTCAAGTAATTCCTACTTCAAGTCTATATGCCGGTTGTAGTCTAGACTCACCAATGTACCCTATGACTCGTGGTTGACACCAATGAACTCTAAATCCCTACAACCAACGCTCTGATACCATCTGTAGCGACCCGACCAAATCGTCATTGACGGCGCCGTCTACTTAGGTCCCGTTACGTGGTCATAAGTCTTTAAAACAACGTTTGACCAAAAGATATGTCGCATTCATTTCAAATGTAAAGGTTGTTCAAGTTTACAAGAATAGTTCCGCCACAAGTTACGATACAAAGTTTTAAGTACAAATGAAACTTATGCGACACAATTTAAAAGTATCCAAAAGACGCTCCATGTATGCATATATACTCGACATCCAATGCAAGTATCAAAATAATGAGCGGAAGCATGTATCATGTATCGTTCAAGGACCTGAGAAAAACGTAGAAATCTGTCAACGAAAACGTTGGTGAAATCATAGGTTTAAGTAAGTAAGTACAAGTGAACCACAAGATTTGCATCAATGAAATAATAGTAATACATTCCAAAAGTTTGTTTCACGAGCACCCAATTATCAAAGCTTAACATTCCTTCCATTGTATACCCCATCACTTAGTGCTAGAACAAACACTGATTCTCGAAAATATATTTCATCCGTAGACGGTAGCGAACCGTCAAAGATGAGGGTTGTCAACCCATATGGCCATATAACATAAGTTCTCGCTTACACCCGGCAAGTGTAACTAATGATAATCGAATTGAGGATTTTTGTTCTAAACTCGTATGTAGAATGTTTGTTTTCCCGTTCTTGTGTTCACTTAGTTCAAAAGAATCGTTTATGTTTTCTCATCCCAATATAAGTTCAAAAAGAGTAAAAGTGGGACTATGATCTCACCTTGAGTGCAAGAGTTAATAAAGTACTTCGACAAGTAAACGCGTGCAAAGACAAAGCTAGTCCTGACCTAAACATATAGGTTGTATTAATAACGGTAAACACAAACGGTCAAAGATGTTCAATTAGTCCTATGGCTCGTTACGACTCGATTAATATAGCATGTGAATCAATTTGTCAAGTTTCATGCACGATACAAGTAGTTAAGTATGTTAGAACGATCGTATAATCGTTTGGTTAAGTTTGACTAAAAGTCAAACTTGGTCAAAGTCAAAGTCAACGGGGTCGGGTCGGGTATCCGACAATTTTCCCATGATGAGAAATCATTTATGAGCAGAATGGCCAAGTTTCATGTTAATCGGAGTTACGGTTAAGCGGGAAACATTTTGTGAAAGGAAAAATAAAAACAAAAATGAGCTGGGCATATGCGCGGCGCGCAATGGGTTGCGCGGCGCGCACCCAGTGCAATTTCTGGTCAGAACTCAACCAAGAAGGCAAGCATCTGAGATTTCTGATTCTGCGCGGCGCGCAGGTATGTGCGCGCCGCGCACTACCTGGGAAACATGTTGTTTGCAGAAAATTGGTCTAAGTCACGACCCAAAACACAATTTAACACATTTCATGCACCGAAAACATTTAAAACGCATATCATATATCATTAGAAAGGAAATTTGACGAGGAATACAACTAAGCACTTATGGTCCAACAATAACATCATTTACAATAGCCGAAATCTCATCAAGCGAACAATAAAAGTCCATTTCCTAAGTTTCAAGTTCATCAATTGCATTTTGAGTTTCGGGAAACCAATTCACACATATGATATGCCGTTTTGAAGGTAATGAAGCATACATTACTATTAAATACTAACAATTAGCATTCCATGACATTCAAGCATCCAAAAATTCATGTCAAGAACTATCAAACCCTAGTCAAACATCTCAAAATCAATAATCATGTTTTTGAAGTTTTCTTAATCAACCTACACATCAATTTGAAGCTAATGATGCTAGTAACACATTTAATACATGAACTTCAACAATTAAACAACTTTTAATCATCCAAAATCAAAGATTAAGCAAGCAATTTTCATATTCAAGCTAGTTACACCAAAAACAACAAATCGAGCATACAAATTACATACACGACATCACAATGAGCCATAGACACTAACTAACACCATTTCAAGTCAAAAACACGAATTTAGAGAAATCTAGAGTTTTAGAAATGTTACCCAAACGAGATGAAGTTGGTACCAAAACGAAGAGGATGAAGAGAGGATCACGAATATGTAATTTATTTTGTTGTAAGCCTCCTAGATCGGATTTAGATGATGATTGAATGGATATGGTTTTGGGTGTGTGTTCTTGCTAGAGAGAAAGAGAGAGAGATGGAGGTGGAAATGAATGGGTGAAAGGGGTTTGACCCTTTGACCTAGTCAAGGGTTTGATCCCTTGTCAAGTTTAGTCCCTCAACTTTCGTTCGGGTGCGGGAATTACCTAAACGAGATAAATTAAAACGCGTATCAACGGGAGATGTTATAAACATATAACGGACTTTATATTAGTATAACGGAAAAGTAAATGGAAAAAGGCGGGATGTTACAATAACATCATTCGATTCATACATATAAAGCTATCTTATTCGAAGGTTTAAACTTGTAATCACTAGAACATAGTTTAGTTAATTCTAAACTTGTTCGCAAATAAAAGTTAATCCTTCTAACTTGACTTTTAAAATCAACTAAACACATGTTCTATATCTATATGATATGCTAACTTAATGATTTAAAACCTGGAAACACTAAAAACACCATAAAACCGGATTTACGCCGTCGTAGTAACACCGCGGGCTGTTTTGGGTTAGTTAATTAAAAACTAAGATAAACTTTGATTTAAAAGTTGTTATTCTGAGAAAATGATTTTAATTATGAACATGAAACTATATCCAAAAATTATGGTTAAACTCAAAGTGGAAGTATGTTTTCTAAAATGGTCATCTAGACGTCGTTCTTTCGACTGAAATGACTACCTTTACAAAAACGACTTGTAACTTATTTTTCCGACTATAAACCTATACTTTTTCTGTTTAGATTCATAAAATAGAGTTCAATATGAAACTATAGCAATTTAATTCACACAAAACGGATTTAAAATGAAGAAGTTATGGGTAAAAGAAGATTGGATAATTTTTCTCATTTTAGCTACGTGAAAATTGGTAACAAATCTATTCCAACCATAACTTAATCAACTTGTATTGTATATTATGTAATCTTGAGATACCATAGACACGTATACAATGTTTCGACCTATCATGTCGACACATCTATATATATTTCGGAACAACCATAGACACTCTATATGTGAATGTTGGAGTTAGCTATACAGGGTTGAGGTTGATTCCAAAATATATATAGTTTGAGTTGTGATCAATACTGAGATACGTATACACTGGGTCGTGGATTGATTCAAGATAATATTTATCGATTTATTTCTGTATATCTAACTGTGGATAACTAGTTGTAGGTTACTAACGAGGACGGCTGACTTAATAAACTTAAAACATCAAAATATATTAAAAGTGTTGTAAATATATTTTGAACATACTTTGATATATATGTATATATTGTTATAGGTTCGTGAATCAACCAGTGGCCAAGTCTTACTTCCCGATGAAGTAAAAATCTGTGAAAGTGAGTTATTGTCCCACTTTTAAAATCTAATATTTTTGGGATGAGAATACATGCAGGTTTTATAAATGATTTACAAAATAGACACAAGTACGTGAAACTACATTCTATGGTTGAATTATCGAAATCGAATATGCCCCTTTTTATTAAGTCTGGTAATCTAAGAATTAGGGAACAGACACCCTAATTGACGCGAATCCTAAAGATAGATCTATTGGGCCTAACAAACCCCATCCAAAGTACCGGATGCTTTAGTACTTCGAAATTTATATCATATCCGAAGGGTATCCCGGAATGATGGGGATATTCTTATATATGCATTTTGTTAATGTCGGTTACCAGGTGTTCACCATATGAATGATTTTTATCTCTATGTATGGGATGTGTATTGAAATATGAAATCTTGTGGTCTATTATTATGATTTGATAATATATAGGTTAAACCTATAACTCACCAACATTTTTGTTGACGTTTAAAGCATGTTTATTCTCAGGCGAATATTAAGAGCTTCCGCTGTTGCATACTAAAATAAGGACAAGATTTGGAGTCCATGTTTGTATGATATTATGTAAAAACTACATTCAAGAAACATATGTCGATGTAATATATTTCTATTGTAAACCATTATGTAATGGTCGTGTGTAAACAGTATATTTTAGATTATCATTATTTGATAATCTACGTAAAGCTTTTTAAACCTTTATTGATGAAATAAAGGTTATGGTTTGTTTTAAAATGAATGCAGTCTTTGAAAAACGTCTCATATAGAGGTCAAAACCTCGCAACGAAATCAATTAATATGGAACGTTTTTAATCAATAAGAACGGGACATTTCAGTTGGCATCCGAGCGTTGGTCTTAGAGAACTAGAAATTTGCATTAGTGTGTCTTATCGAGTTTGTTAGGATGCATTAGTGAGTCTGGACTTCGACCGTGTTTTCTTTAAAAATGATTGCTTAACATTTTTGTTGGAAACTATATATTATTAACATGTATATGTTATGTGATATATTAATCTCTTAACATGTTTGATATTGTGTGATAGATGTCTACCTCTAGCACAAATCCCATTGACTCACCTAATAATAATGAAGAGTCAAATGTAAATTGGAATGATTCGTGGACTGATTCACAAGTTCCCGAAGAAGAACCGGAAGAAGAGTCGGAACCGGAAGAAGAATCGGAACCGGAAGAAGAAATAGAACCAGTGGGGGAAATAATAAAACGGTTAAGAAAATCCTCAACCAACCGACCAAAGTTAATTATGGTCAATGGTGTTTCCGCCAAGGAAGCAAAGTATTGGGAGGATTACTAATTCTCCAATGAATCGGATCCCGACAAGGATTCTGATGATGTTATAGAAATTACCCCAACACAATTTAATAAGGTAAAAGAGAACAATAAGGGAAAGGGCATAAAAATAGAGAAATTTGATTCCATACCCGATGAACTTTATATGTATCATCAACACCCGTATTTCTTAAGTTATGACAATAACCCGGGAACCTCTAAACCACCACGTTTTTCTAAACCAATGTGGAAAACGACGGCTCGTATTAGGGGAACATCATATATCCCTAGAAACTTGGCAAAACGAACCAAAATCGAAGGCGAAGAAACGAGCGAGTCAGAATAAGATAGTTGTATTCGTGTGGTGTAATATATGTAATATAGTGTGCTTATGCTTTATGATATATGTAAAAATTGCTTGTATTAATAAGTATTTTTTTTATGAATCTAACTCTTGTCTATTTTATAGTATAAAAACACAAAATGGATAGACAACCCAATATTTTAAGAGACCTACCCGGAGACATGATTGATGAAATCTTGTCTAGAGTCGGTCAGAATTCCTCGGCACAACTATTTAAGGCGAGATCAGTTTGTAAGACATTCGAAGAACGTTCCAAGAATTCCTTGGTTTATAAAAGGCTTTCGTTCAAAAGATGGGAGATATCACATTGGGAAATCCATAAGTTACGATGTGTTTACTTTGACGCATATATTGCGGGGAACCCAAATGCTATTTTACGCAATGGGTTAAGAAATTATTTTGATTCAATATATCCGAATATAGGACTTCGTGATTTAGAAAAAGCGGCTAACATGCAACATAAAGAAGCATGTTATGCTTACGGCTTAGTAATGTTCGCTTCTCACCAAAGTGAGAACAAGAACATCGGGCTACAACTATTAAATAAAACGTTCCCACAAGTGACGGAGTCAGTAATTGGAGTAAGAAATGAGGTTTTTAGATTGTTAAGGGACTGTTGGATATTACGTAACCCTCGTCCTTTTGACGACGTTACAATACGCTGTCTTATCAACGGCCATAACGGTTATGTTCCACAAGACCAAGGATGGAAAGTAGTCCTAGTAAAACCAGAATGCATGACATGTTTCTGGACGTATGAATTACGTGTCTTTATTGCCTTTGCTGAACGACTTGTGTACTAGCTAGAATTATCTTCACAACTATCTTGTATCAAAGTTATTGTGTGCTATATTTCATGCTTTATGTAAAATAAGCGGTATTGTAAGTTTGTAAAATATTGTATAAAAGTTTGAACGCGAAATATTATTATAATCAGTTTTTCATATAGAATTGTAGTAGTTGAATTGTATATTAGCTACTAAGTATGAACTTAACGGGTAGGTACTACCCGAATTTAAACTTATAAAACGCTAATATGAAGAAAAAGCTTTTATAAATGAGTTCATATTATGCTACGAAATACTATTAACTACTCTTAATATTCTGTATGATTAACTTGTTCCATTTGACTATTTTGAAGGAAATGGCACCGACTACTAGACACACCGTGAATATGAATGAAGAGGAATTTCGTACTTTTCTAGCTTCAAACATAGCCGCAGTACAGGCTGCGCTACATACCAACAATAACCTTGGATCTAGCAGTACAGGAAATCATGTAGGATGCACCTACAAAGAATTCACTGCCTGCAAACCTTTGGAATTTGATGGAACAGAAGGACCGATCGGATTGAAATGGTGGACCGAGAAGGTCGAATCGGTGTTTGCCATAAGTAAGTGTACTGAAGAGGACAAAGTGAAGTATGCTACGCATACCTTCACAGGTTCTGCGTTAACATGGTGGAATACCTATCTAGAGCAAGTGGGACAAGATGATGCGTACGCACTACCGTGGTCAGCATTCAAGCACTTGATGAACGAGAAATACTGTCCCAGAACCGAGGTCAATAAGCTCAAGACAGAACTTAGAGGGTTACGAACCCAAGGATTTGATATTACCACGTACGAAAGACGATTCACAGAATTGTGCCTATTGTGTCTGGGAGTGTTGGAAGATGAGGAAGAGAAGATCGACGCGTTTGTGAAAGGATTACCGGAAAGAATCCAAGAAGATATAAGTTCACACGAGCCCGCCTCCATACAACAGGCATGTAGAATGGCTCACAAACTAGTGAACCAGATTGAGGAAAGAATTAAAGAACAGATGGCTGAAGAGGCCAATGTGAAGCAAGTCAAAAGAAAGTGGGAGGAAAACGGTGATAAGAATCACCAATACAACAACAACAGCAATTACAACAATAATCGCAATAACTATCCCAAAAATCGCAACATCAATCGTAACTACAACAAACGGTCCAACAACAACAACAACAATAATAGCAGCAGCAACTACAACAATCATCCCAACAACAATAATAACTACAACAACAACAACAATCAGAAGCAGCTATGCCAAAGGTGTGAAAAGTATCACTCGGGGTTCTGCACCAAATTTTGCAACAAGTGTAAAAGAAATGGTCATAGCGCGGTGAAGTGTGAGGTCTACGGACTAGGGGTTAACAGAACGAAAGGAACAAATGGTGTCGGAACGAGTAATGGCAGAGCAAGTAGTGTCGGAGCAAGTTATGCCAATGTAGTTTGTTATAAATGTGGAAAACCGGGCCACATTATTAGAAATTGCCCGAACCAGGAGAACACGAATGGACAAGGCCGTGGAAGAGTTTTCAATATTAATGCAGCAGAGGCACATGAAGACCCGGAGCTTGTTACGGGTACATTTCTTATTGACAATAAATCTGCTTACGTTTTATTTGATTCGGGTGCGGATAGAAGCTATATGAGTAGAGATTTTTGTGCTAAATTAAGTTGTCCATTGACGCCTTTGGATAGTAAATTTTTACTCGAATTAGAAAATGGTAAATTAATTTCAGCAGATAATATATGTCGGAATCGAGAAATTAAACTGGTTAGCGAAATATTTAAGATTGACTTGATACCAGTAGAGTTAGGGATTTTTGATGTGATAATCGGTATGGACTGGTTGAAAGAAGTGAAAGCAGAGATCGTTTGTTACAAAAATGCAATTCGCATTATACAAGAAAAAGGAAAACCCTTAATGGTGTACGGAGAAAAGGGCAACACGAAGCTACATCTTATTAGTAATTTGAAGGCACAAAAACTAATAAGAAAAGGTTGCTATGCTGTTCTAGCACACGTCGAGAAAGTACAAACTCAAGAAAAGAGCATCAATGATGTTCCCGTCGCAAAAGAATTTCCCGATGTATTTCCGAAAGAATTACCGGGATTACCCCCACATCGATCCGTTAAATTTCAAATAGATCTTGTACGAGGAGCTACACCAATAGCTCGTGCTCCTTACAGACTCGCACCCATCGAGATGAAAGAGCTGCAAAGCCAATTACAAGAACTTTTAGAGCGTAGTTTCATTCGACCAAGCACATCACCGTGGGGAGCTCCTGTTTTGTTTGTCAAGAAGAAAGATGGTACATTTAGGTTGTGTATTGACTACAGAGAGTTGAACAAACTTACCATAAAAAACCGTTATCCACTGCCGAGATTTGAAGACTTATTTGATCAACTACAAGGCTCGTCTGTTTATTCAAAGATTGACTTACGTTCCGGGTATCATCAAATGCGGGTGAAAGAAGATGATATTCCAAAGACTGCTTTCAGAACACGTTACGGTCATTACGAGTTTATGGTCATGCCGTTTGGTTTAACTAATGCACCAGCTGTGTTCATGGACCTTATGAACCGAGTGTGTGGACCATACCTTGACAAGTTTGTCATTGTTTTCATTGATGACATACTTATTTACTCAAAGAATGACCAAGAACACGGTGAACATTTGAGAAAGGTGTTAGAAGTATTGAGGAAGGAAGAATTGTACGCTAAGTTTTCAAAGTGTGCATTTTAGTTGGAAGAAGTTCAATTCCTCGGTCACATAGTGAACAAAGAAGGTATTAAGGTGGATCCGGCAAAGATAGAAACTGTTAAAAAGTGGGAAACCCCGAAAACTCCGAAACACATACGCCAGTTTTTAGGACTAGCTGGTTACTACAGAAGGTTCATCCAAGACTTTTCCAGAATAGCAAAACCCTTGACTGCATTAACGCATAAAGGGAAGAAATTTGAATGGAAGGATGAACAAGAGAAAGCGTTCCAGTTATTGAAGAAAAAGCTAACTACGGCACCTATATTGTCATTGCCTGAAGGGAATGATGATTTTGTGATTTATTGTGACGCATCAAAGCAAGGTCTCGGTTGTGTATTAATGCAACGAACAAAGGTGATTGCTTATGCGTCTAGACAATTGAAGATTCACGAACAAAATTATACGACGCATGATTTGGAATTAGGCGCAGTTGTTTTTGCATTAAAGACTTTGAGGCACTACTTATATGGGGTCAAAAGTATTATATATACCGACCACAAAATTCTTCAACACATATTTAATCAGAAACAACTGAATATGAGGCAGCGTAGGTGGATTGAATTGTTGAATGATTACGACTTTGAGATTCGTTACCACCCGGGGAAGGCAAATGTGGTAGCCGATGCCTTGAGCAGGAAGGACAGAGAACCCATTCGAGTAAAATCTATGAATATAATGATTCACAATAACCTTACTACTCAAATAAAGGAGGCGCAACAAGGAGTTTTAAAAGAGGGAAATTTAAAGGATGAAATACCCAAAGGATCGGAGAAGCATCTTAATATTCGGGAAGACGGAACCCGGTATAGGGCTGAAAGAATTTGGGTACCAAAATTTGGAGATATGAGAGAAATGGTACTTAGAGAAGCACATAAAACCAGATACTCAATACATCCTGGAACGGGGAAGATGTACAAGGATCTTAAGAAAAAATTTTGGTGGCCAGGTATGAAAGCCGATATTGCTAAATATGTAGGAGAATGTTTGACGTGTTCTAAGGTCAAAGCTTAACATCAGAAACCATCAGGTCTACTACAACAACCTGAAATCTCGGAATGGAAATGGGAAAACATTACCATGGATTTCATTACTAAATTGCCAAGGACTGCAAGTGGTTATGATACTATTTGGGTAATAGTTGATCGTCTCACCAAGTCAGCACACTTCCTGCCAATAAGAGAAGATGACAAGATGGAGAAGTTAACACGACTGTATTTGAAGGAAGTCATCTCCAGACATGGAATACCAATCTCTATTATCTCTGATAGAGATGGCAGATTTATTTCAAGATTCTGGCAGACATTACAGCAAGCATTGGGAACTCGTCTAGACATGACTACTGCCTATCATCCACAAACTGATGGGCAGAGCGAAAGGATGATACAAACACTTGAAGACATGCCACGAGCTTGTGTTATTGATTTCGGAAACAGTTGGGATCGACATCTACCGTTAGCAGAATTTTCCTACAACAACAGCTACCATTCAAGCATTGAGATGGCGCTGTTTGAAGCACTTTATGGTAGAAAGTGCAGGTCTCCGATTTATTGGAGTGAAGTGGGGGATAGACAGATTACGGGTCCGGAGATAATACAAGTAACTACCGAGAAAATCATCCAAATTCAACAAAGATTGAAAACCGCCCAGAGTCGACAAAAGGGCTACGCCGACATTAAAAGAAAAGATATAGAATTTGAAATTGGAGAGATGGTCATGCTTAAGGTTGCACCTTGGAAAGGCGTTGTTCGATTTGGTAAACGAGGTAAATTAAATCCAAGGTATATTGGACCATTCAAGATTATTGATCGTGTCGGACCAGTAGCTTACCGACTTGAGTTACCTCAACAACTCGCGGCTGTACATAACACTTTCCACGTCTCGAATTTGAAGAAATGTTTTGCTAAAGAAGATCTCACTATTCCGTTAGACGAAATCCAAATCAACGAAAAACTTCAATTCATCGAAGAACCCGTCGAAATAATGGATCGTGAGGTAAAAAGACTTAAACAAAATAAGATACCAATTGGTAAGGATCGATGGAATGCTCATAGAGGACCCGAGTTCACCTGGGAACGAGAAGATCAGATGAAGAAGAAGTACCCGCACTTATTTCCAGAAGATGAGCCAACACCTCCAATCGCTTAAAATTTCGGGACGAAATTTATTTAACGGGTAGGTACTGTAGTGACCCGAACTTTTCAGAACCTTTCTATGATTATATGTTTAATGAACACTATATTTACATGATTAAATGTTTCCAACATGTTAAGCAATCAAACTTGTTAAGACTTGGTTAATTGAAAAGGAAATTTTGTAAATGTCTGATTACCCAGTTTGACCAATGATTCACTAACGCTATAAGTTGTATATGACATGATGATACATAAATGAATAAATATATATGTTTAACATGATATAATGATCATCAAGTATCTCATTAAAAATAGTAACAATAAGTTATATACTTAAAAAGGAGACTATTGACGTATGAAACTCGAAACGATACATATAACGATTATCGTTATAACCACGTCTTACTAAATATATATGAAGCATATTAATACATTGGTATATTATATATAAAATGATAATATGATAATTAAATATATCATTAAGTTTATTAACAATGAACTACATAAGTAAAAACAAGACTACTAACTTAAGGATTTCGAAACGAGACATATATGTAACGATTATCGTTGTAACGACATTTAAATGTATATATCATATTAAGATATATTAATATATCATAATATCATGATAATATAATAATTTAAAATCTCATTTGATATTATAAACATTGGGTTAACAACATTTAACAAGATCGTTAACCTAAAGGTTTCAAAACAACACTTACATGTAACGACTAACGATGACTTAACGACTCAGTTAAAATGTATATACATGTAGTGTTTAATATGTATTCATACACTTTTGAAAGACTTTAAGACACTTATCAAAATACTTCTACTTAACAAAAATGCTTACAATTACATCCTCGTTCAGTTTCATCAACAATTCTACTCGTATGCACCCGTATTCGTACTCGTACAATACACAGCTTTTAAATGTATATACTATTGGTATATACAATCCAATGATCAGCTCTTAGCAGCCCATGTGAGTCACCTAACACATGTGGGAACCATCATTTGGCAACTAGCATGTAATATCTCATAAAATTACAAAAATATGAGTAATCATTCATGACTTATTTACATGAAAACAAAATTACATATCTTTTATATCTAATCCATACACCAACGACCAAAAACACCTACAAACACTTTCATTCTTCAATTTTCTTCATCTAATTGATCTCTCTCAAGTTCTATTTTCAAGTTCTAAGTGTTCTTCATAAATTCTACAAGTTCTAGTTACATAAAATCAAGAATACTTTCAAGTTTGCTAGCTCACTTCCAATCTTGTAAGGTGATCATCCAACCTCAAGAAATCTTTGTTTCTTACAGTAGGTTATCATTATAATACAAGGTAATATTCATATTCAAACTTTGGTTCAATATCTATAACTATAACAATCTTATTTCAAGTGATGATCTTACTTGAACTTGTTTTCGTGTCATGATTCTGCTTCAAGAACTTCGAGCCATCCAAGGATCCTTTGAAGCTAGATCTATTTTTCTCATTTCCTGTAGGTTTATTCAAGGAACGTGAGGTAGTAATGATGTTCATAACATCATTCGATTCATACATATAAAGCTATCTTATTCGAAGGTTTAAACTTGTAATCACTAGAACATAGTTTAGTTAATTCTAAACTTGTTCGCAAATAAAAGTTAATCCTTCTAACTTAACTTTTAAAATCAACTAAACACATGTTCTATATCTATATGATATTCAAACTTAATGATTTAAAACCTGGAAACACGAAAAACACCGTAAAACTGGATTTACGCCGTCGTAGTAACACCGCGGGCTGTTTTGGGTTAGTTAATTAAAAACTATAAAAAACTTTGATTTAAAATTTGTTATTCTGGGAAAATGATTTTTATTATGAACATGAAACTATATCCAAAAATTATGGTTAAACTCAAAGTGGAAGTATGTTTTCTAAAATGGTCATCTAGAAGTCGTTCTTTCGACTGAAATGACTACATTTACAAAAACGACTTGTAAATTATTTTTCCGACTATAAACCTATACTTTTTCTGTTTAGATTCATAAAATAGAGTTCAATATGAAATTATAGCAATTTGATTCACTCAAAACGGATTTAAAATGAAGAAGTTATGGGTAAAACAAGATTGGATAATTTTTCTCATTTTAGCTACGTGAAAATTGGTAACAAATCTATTTCGACCATAACTTAATCAACTTGTATTGTATATTATGTAATCTTGAGATACCATAGACACGTATACAATGTTTCGACCTATCATGTCGACACATCTATATATATTACGGAACAACCATAGACACTCTATATGTGAATGTTGGAGTTAGCTATACAGGGTTGAGGTTGATTCCAAAATATATATAGTTTGAGTTGTGATCAATACTGAGATACGTATATACTGGGTTGTGGATTGATTCAAGATAATATTTATCGATTTATTTCTGTACATCTAACTGTGGACAACTAGTTGTAGGTTACTAACGAGGACAGCTGACTTAATAAACTTAAAACATCAAAATATATTAAAAGTGTTGTAAATATATTTTGAACATACTTTGATATATATGTATATATTGTTATAGGTTCGTGAATCAACCAGTGGCCAAGTCTTACTTCCCGACGAAGTAAAAATCTGTGAAAGTGAGTTATAGTCCCACTTTTAAAATCTAATATTTTTGGGATGAGAATACATGCAGGTTTTATAAATGATTTACAAAATAGACACAAGTACGTGAAACTACATTCTATGGTTGAATTATCGAAATCGAATATGCCGCTTTTTATTAAGTCTGGTAATCTAAGAATTAGGGAACAGACACCCTAATTGACGCGAATCCTAAAGATAGATCTATTGGGCCTAACAAACTCCATCCAAAGTACCGGATGCTTTAGTACTTCAAAATTTATATCATATCCGAAGGGTGTCCCGGAATGATGGGGATATTCTTATATACGCATTTTGTTAATGTCGGTTACCAGGTGTTCACCATATGAATGATTTTTATCTCTATGTATGGGATGTGTATTGAAATATGAAATCTTGTGGTCTATTATTATGATTTGATAATATATAGGTTAAACCTATAACACACCAACATTTTTGTTGACGTTTAAAGCATGTTTATTCTCAGGTGAATATTAAGAGCTTCCGCTGTTGCATACTAAAATAAGGACAAGATTTGGAGTCCATGTTTGTATGATATTTTGTAAAAACTGCATTCAAGAAACATATGTCGATGTAATATATTTCTATTGTAAACCTTAATGTAATGGTCGTGTGTAAACAGTATATTTTAGATTATCATTATTTGATAATCTACGTAAAGCTTTTTAAACCTTTATTGATGAAATAAAGGTTATGGTTTGTTTTAAAATGAATGCAGTCTTTAAAAAACGTCTCATATAGAGGTCAAAACCTCGTAACGAAATCAATTAATATGGAACGTTTTTAATCAATAAGAATGGGACATTTCCGTTTCCACATAAACAAAAACCTGCAAGATGTTCCAAATTCTTGTTCTATTCAATTAAACTCGAGACCAAACCTTAACCAAATACCATCAAACTATCTTACCATTTTTCTATTTCTATTTCAAATCAAAGCACAAATCAAATACATCACCTTTGGTTACTTACTTCTATTTAGATTATCCATTTGTTCTATGATTCGAAAGTACAGACCAGGAAGCAAGCTGGTACCGTTTTGAATCTAGGTTCAAAACCCTAATTTTCCCTACAATCCAATAGGTCAATGAGAAGTGAAATCGAAGGGCTAATTGAGTTGTCGTTATGATAAATACTTTTGAAATATGCGGCTAATTTCGAATCTAATTAATTAAACAAAATCATCATACCTGATGATAATGATGATCAACGATGGTGACTGATGATGATCGAGCAAGGATAATGAGGATTAGATGATATGCTCGCTGTTTGATTGATCTATTGATGATGATTGACGTTCGATGATGATGATGATGATAAAACGATTGAAGATGATAAGTGATGAAGATTGAGGATCGAAATCTTCTTTTTCTTTTTAATCCCGTCGCACTATAGAAACTCCCACAGATTTTTTATTAGGTATAAATATCATAATAATTATTAATATTATCTATATATTATTATTATGATATATTATTGAAGGATGTAAAGATATGGTTACAATATATAACATAAAATCGAAACAGCTCAGATGGTTTACGAGTGTGATTGGTTAGCGGGAGGTCGCGGGTTCGAGCCCGGTTCGGGGCATTTTTTTTTAGAAAAGCTTTATGAGGTAGTTCTCTTATTATTATTATTATTATTATTATTATTATTATTATTATTATTATTATTATTATTATTATTATTATTATTATTATTATTATTATTATTATTATTATTATTATTAATATTATTATTATTGTTAATACTAATTGTTATTATTGTTATTGTTAATGTAATGATAAGTAATGTTATTATTAACATTAATATTATGATTATCATTAACATAATTATTATTATAATTATCATTATTACTAGTATTATATTATTAGTATTATTATTACTAGGCTTAGAAATATTATCATCATTGATAAAATTATCATTTTGGTATTGTCCTTAAGTATTATTGTTATTATCGTTATTAACATTATTATTAACTTTATCATATTAATATTATAAGTATTATTAATAATATTACCAAATTTATCAGTTTAAGTACTATTAACACTATTATGATTATGATTATGATTATTATTATTATTATTATTATTATCATTTTATAAATATTATAACTTTTATTATTAACATATGTATATTATTAGTATTATTAATATTGACAGAAGTATTATTATTAATATTATCACTTTTATTAAAATGATTATCATTAACGAGTACTGTCATTAATAAAAGTTAATATAATCATTACTAAAAAGTATCATTACTTTAAAGATGTATTTTTTTTACTACCATTATTATTATTAAGAAAATTATTATTTTTATCATTATACTTATTCTAGTATTATTATAACTAAATTATGTAAACAAAAGATTGCTTATATAAAAAGATATATAATATAACACTTAATTATATTAAAATAATTATTTATTTAAATAGATAGAATAACATATAATTTATTAATATAAAAATTATAGCATTAATAATAATAATATATAAATTTGTTCGAATACGATTATGTGTATTAATAAATATACAAATGATATAGGTTCGTGAATCCGAGGCCAATCCTGCAATGTTCAGTTTCGTCATATGTATTTTTACTACAAAATATAATATTGTGAGTTTCATTTGTTCCCTTTTTAAATGCTTTTGCAATATATATTTTTGGGACTGAGAATATATGCGCTGCTTTTATAACTGTTTTTACGAAATAGACACAAGTACTTAAAACTACATTCTATGGCTGGATTATTAAACCGAATATGCCCCGTTTTAGTCTGGTAATCTAAGAATTAGGGAACAGACACCCTAATTGACGCGAACTCTAAAGATAGATCTATCGAGCCCAACAAGCCCCATCCAAAGTACCGGATGCTTTAGTACTTCGAAATTTATATCATGTCTGAAGGAGGATCCTGGAATGATGGGGATATTCTTATATGCATATTGTAAATGTCGGTTACCAGGTGTTCAATCCATATGAATGATATTTTTATCTCTATGCATGGGACGTATGTTTATGAGAAATGGAAATATGAAATCTTGTGGTCTATTAAAATTATGAAACGATTATTGATATTATAATGAACTCACCAATCTTTTAGTTGACACTTTAAAGCATGTTTATTCTCAGGTACGAAAGAAATCTTCCGCTGTGCATTTGCTCATTTTAGAGATATTACTTGGAGTCATTCATGGCATATTTCAAAAGACGTTGCATTCGATTCGTTGAGTTCATCAAGATTATTATTAAGTCAATTATAGGTGGATATATTATTAAATGATATGCATACCGTCAACTTTCGATGTAAAGCAATTTGTCTTTTAAAAATGAATGCAATGTTTTTAAAATGTATCATATAGATGTCAAGTACCTCGCGATGTAATCAACTATTATGAATCGTTTATAATCAATATGGACTTCGTCCGGATGAATTAGGACGGGTCTTTATAGTTGGTATCAGAGCTGGTATAACGCCGTCCATGTGTGGCGGGTTAGTCGTAAAGGAGGTTCTCACAGTGTTACCTGTGACGAAGCATTAGCTCTTACTCCTTGCGATCCCTTACGAGGGTTGGCAGTAGCCGAGAGGCAGGCCCTAAAATCAGTATCTGAGGTACACTCAGTGGTCACCAGGCGGTTAGTTGGGAAGGCACTGGGTAGGACGGTGGTTATCCCCACTGTATTTACAGTTGGTATCAGAGCGGTGGTCTTAGCGAACTAGGTCTGCATTAGTGAGTCTGGACTTCGACCGTGTCTGCATGTCTAAAGTTTTGCTTATTATTTCGTGTCGAAAACTACCTGCTTATCATTCTTAGAGGATCACTTACTTATCACCTTTAGTCTAGACACATCTTATTGCATTGATTGCATGATTAGTGTATAGACAAAATTCATATCTTAGCGTATCTGTTTTTGTAAACTTTGCCTGACATTTTCTGTAGATTTCCCCGTAACGTATGGGATTTTGGTATTATATATGCATATGTAAATTATGTATTGCAGGGTACTAATCTACATCCTATAATCTATTTCTTATCGAAAATCCTTCATCTGATCGTACGAGATGAATCCCTCAACCAGTTCGAGTCCCTCAGATTTCGATAGCTATCCCGATAGTTATCTCGACAGCTATTCTGACATGGATATTCACCTAAGCTCCGAAAGCGGTGTCACCAGAATGAATCAATCAATCAGCTATCCCCAATTCATCTGATGGGTTCGTAGTCGACTTAATCAATGGAGACGTGAAGAAGGCGATCCCTTCCACCAACTGAATTCACCTCTTGACGAAGAATTCGAAGCATTTACCAGTGAACTAGTCCGAAACACCATTTTCACCCTCATTTCCCAAAATAACTTGACATGATTATATTCTATCTAAAATTCTAAACATCATTCATTCGCTCGTATGAACCGACAATCATCCTGGCGTAATAGAAGAAGTCAATGAGCTTTGCGCTCGAGTAGTGGCTTTGGAAAATATGGTGCAAAACGTACCAGATTCAACAACATCACCGGCACCAACAGTATCACCAATATCAACACGAGTACCACCAACAACCCAAGTTTCAACATCACACGCCTCAACATCGCAATCTATACCTCGAGCATAATTTTCGTTCTACATCTTGTCCTACATCGATTATCTTCGTTCTACGTATCGTTCTACATCCTTGATCTTTGTTCGACATGACGATTATGTAATCTCTAATGTTTTAGAGATTATGTATTCTTATTCTAACGGTAAAGCAAATGAGATTAATATCATATTAACCCATTAAATCCATGATTACATCTGAAGAAAATAGATATGTATATATATTTTCACAAAGATTGTAATAGAAAATTCTTTTGTACAAACTGTTAATGATGAAAATATTTTAACGGGTAGGTAATACCCGAGGAATATTCAGATTTCACATTAATAAGTTACACTGTACATTCTTCGAAGCTGATTCAACAGTCGTTTACTATCCTACTTACATCCACCGATCTACAAATCCGTTCACCACAGAATAACCATATTCATCCAATTTCATATTGGGATTTTGATTTATCAGAATCCAACAAGTGGCATAATGAAGAAAACATTTGGCAAAATAAAATTTGTTAGAAACAAACAAATTAACTATGAGAAATTTTGTTAAGAATCCACGCTAACTGTTCCTAGCTAATTGTTCCTAGCTAACTGATTACATTTTATTTATCGCAATTTAATTATCGCAATTTACATTCTCGCAATTCTATTTATCGTCATTTAATTTCTGTTATTTACTTTTACGCACTTTAAATATCGGGACACGTATACAAGGTTTTGACATATCATATCGACGCATATATATATATATTATTTGGAATAACCATAGACACTCTATATGCAGTAATGATCGAGTTCTCTATAGAGGGTTGAGGTTGATTCTATAATAATATATATACTTTGAGTTGTGATCGAGTCTGAGACATGTACACGGGTCACGATACATATTAATTAATTCGAATATTATATATTAAATTATATATGAATTATTGGACTGTCAACTGTGGACTATCGACTGTGGACTAATAATATTGGACAATTAAAATGAATTAAAATATTGATGATAATATATGAAACTAAACAATTCTTCAAGTTTGCCACTTGAGTTCATCTTAAACCTCATTTGTATCTCGACGATTACAATCTACATTTAACCTTTCATAATTCTTGAAAACACCTCAATCTAGAGGATGAACTAATCGCACTTCATCTACGGAAAGAAAGATTGATACATATAGTTATGCACATGAAAAACTCTAGGAACCTAACTAAGCGTTTAAAACGTATCTGTGCTAGCTCCTTTGGCGTTGTTATTACCGAAAATAACTTTGCAATTTCTTTTCTAATTAGCCAATTTTGTCACAGCTCCAGCAAGTCAACTTCGACTTTTCATTCTAAACAACCTTATTAACACTTTGATATATATGTGTACTCTTTTATTGTTACCGGGGAACCTTTCATATTCCACCATATTATCAGTAGCCGTACCAGCAACCTCGTCGCTCCTTGGTTTAAATCCCTCCGATAAATCACTATATTTATCTATTAAAGTCTTATCATGTACTCATCCGCATCTTATAACGAGAATTACCATACCAATTATCGAGAACTAGCAATCGGTATTTTGAATCTCGTAACGTTTATACATCAAGAGTTATATGTATCCATATAACATCTATCTCTTAGAATTATGATCTTTTATTCTGAAATTCTGAAAAGCACCCAGTCTACGAATCAATACTCCAAATTTTGAGGAAGCTGAATGAAGCAACAGAAACCGTAGACAACCGTAAATGACCTTAACCATCGAAAGTTTGATGATAAAGAATGGAGTATTGGAAACACTCAATAGAAAATTTAGTGCCGAAAAGCGGATTATGCGAAACTATGAAGGAAGCCGTGGAGAAATCACAAAGAATAAGTTTGACTTCAAAGAATCTAAATGATTCAATGCCTGCTAAAATATTTAGCGAATACCTTGCTTCTGACTCCAAACTTTTGCTGACAAATTTTCTTCACCATCCTTCGATATTAGAAATTCCAAGATATCATCGTATCTTTCATTATAAATATCCTCCATATTTCTGAAGATATTTTCATAACTATTCTTATCTAAAATCATTAACCTCTTAGTGCTAACAGTATTACATCATATAGAAACTGTTAGTTTCTATATTCTGTAAACTTTCGAGCTTAAAAATATGAATGCTATTGAAGTAATGTTGGGAACTGATGCATGAGTTAGTATAATATAATGACATTTGATCAACGTGATTATATTACATTAAGTCATGCTGAGTTTCTAATGGAACATGATGATTCACAGATCATAACGTCATCATGTGCCATGTTACATGACTCTTTCATTGTGCTTAACTTTTGAACATATCAAGAAAGTATATTTTTGATAGTTCTATTCTCAATGATTCTAATAATTTGACAAATCAAATCGTACGATTTCTTTCTTTCTTGGTTAGAACATTAAGTTCATTCGAAACTCCGTACATACGAATTCTGGACCGTTGCTCACTTTACTAGAGATCGAGAGGATAATAAAAAGGCAAAGAAATCCAAAATATAAGGGAAAATATAAAGCCCAATAACAACACGGAGGTTACAAACCATGGATATTAATACGAATAGCAATATAAAGACACGGTATAAATAAGAATAGTATCACCCCAAGGTAATAGTAGAAGTAAACAGATTCTTCTGGTGGAAAATTGAAAAGAAGGATGTATGAACTAAGATAGAAAGTATACGAATGGTGAGAATAATGGAACGGAAGAGCTTAATTTATAGTGAAAATATCAGACAGAGTAATCTAGGCAGATCACCATATTTAATTATAGAGATCTTAATTTCCTTACTCGCCGAAGAATCAAATCTTTTAGATTTCGAAGATTTTTTTTTAAAACCCTTGAATACCAGAATTCAACCCTGTTTACGTCAAAAGCTAAGGAAAATCTTATTTTCTTCAATTCACTCTTTTGCGATAGCTTCATTCATATACTTAGAATAATCGAATTATTTTATCATTATTAATCAATGATGATAAACCTCTAATTATCCACTCATATTGGTCATGAAAACATTTTTATTGTTAGCCATGACCACCTCACTCAAATTTTGGGAAAAAATTTATTTAACGGGTAGGTACTGTGATGACCCGGGAATTTCCGACCAAATTTAAACTTGAATCTTATATGGTTTTGACACGATAAGCAAATTCTGTAATGTTGAAGTCTCAAAACCTTTGAACTGTGTTCATGTATTCATTTGACTTCGACTGTTCCCGACGATTCACGAACTGTTGTTTGTAAATAAATATGTGTATATATATATATACATACATGAATATAAATATAGGTATATATAGAAATTTGAGATAATAAAATACAATTGAATCATAGAATTAAATATGTAAAATAAAATACCAGATAAAAAGATGATATATATATATATATATATATATATATATATATATATATATATATATATATATATATGACCTCTATATATAATTAATATGTATATATATATAAAAGGTATAAACATTCAATATATTTTATTATATAATATATAAATATTACATAATCTAATAATATTAAATTTAATTATAAATTAAAATATAGTTGATATATTAATTATCATTTTAATATTAATATTAATAACAGATGTGATACATTAATTTATTATATAAGTACTATTACTAAAATGTTTGTTATACTTATTTTTTCTGTATTATTATTAATATTAATATTAACAATAATGTTAGTCGATATTATTAAGTATATATATACATGAAATTGATACGCCGAATTTGTTATATTAATATTATTATAACTATCAATATTAATATTATTAACATCATTATAAACATTTTTAATAATAATTAGTATTACTACTATTATTAATGTTATTAATATTATTATTATCATTATTATTCAATTATTGATATTATTATGGTAATTATTTTTATTAATATTAATATATTTATTAGTGATTAGTATCAATTATTAATTATTAACATTATATAAAAATTATATATACAAAATCTCATAAAAAGCATATTATATTAAGACATCACCATCTACTTTATATTCTTACTTTCACCCGTGATTTATGTATTGATCCAAACTTCCACTACCAAACATTAATTCATCTTTTCTTGTTTACTACAATCAATCACTCAAATTACCAACAATAATATCATTTATAAAGTAGTCCTTTGTAGCTGCCTATATACTCAAAAACCCAACACCCTTCAACACCCATGTTCAACTTTTAAACATGTTTGATCGACTACCATACAATCGCCACAAACTACCATCATCACTGCTATACCACCGTAGACACCACCATTTCGATCACCACCCTCTAAACCTCCGGAGCACCATCATAATCGACACCCTCACCCCTTGGAAACCACTACCACTATCAAATTGTTTTTCAAAAATTACAGCTACTGTCGTGGTGATTTAACTATTGTAGCTATGTATTATTGTCCTTGATTCAGCATGTAGCACAAACCCAGACACATCAACACCTGCAACACGTCGCTACTAATGAGTCAACTTTCTGTTTTGGCCGAACGATTACGATCATAGGCTACTGTATTTGTAACAGCTGCAGTTGCAGATGCATATCTGTTCCAACCAGTCCAAATTCGAATACCACGTCATTCTTCAACCTGCAATTGCTGCTCATTGCCACTGTTACACTGCCATTCGATCCAGGTTTCTGCTTGACCAACTGATAGTAACTTAACAAAGAAAACCATTAACCACCATCCATCAAATTGTTTCTATTTCGAGTCTGTTTCCACATAAACAAAAACCTGCAGGATGTTCCAATTTCTTGTTCTAATCAATTAAACTCGAGACCAAACCTTAACCAAATACCATCAAACTATCTTACCATTTTTCTATTTCTGTTTCAAATCAAACCACAAATCAAATACATCACCTTTGGTTACTTACTTCTATTTAGATTATCCATTCGTTCTTTGATTCGAAAGTACAGACCAGGAAGCAAGCTGGTACCGTTTTGAATCTAGGTTCAAAACCCTAATTTTCCCTACAATCCAATACGTCAATGAGAAGTGAAATCGAAGGGCTAATTGAGTTGTCGTTATGATAAATACTTTTGAAATATGCGGCTAATTTTGAATCTAATTAATTAAACAAAATCGTCATACCTGATGATAATGATGATCAACGATGGTGACTGATGATGATCGAGCAAGGATAATGAGGATTAGATGATCTGCTCGCTATTTGATTGATCTATTGATGATGATTGAAGTTCGATGATGATGATGATAAAACGATTGAAGATGATAAGTGATGAAGATTGAGGATCGAAATCTTCTTTTTCTTTTTAATCCCGTCGCACTATAGAAACTCCCACAGAATTTTTATTAGGTATAAATATCATAATATTTATTAATATTATCTATATATTATTATTATGATATATTATTAAAGGATGTAAAGATATGGTTACAATATATAACAGAAAATCGAAACAGCTCAGATGGTTTACGAGTGTGATAGGTTAGCGGGAGGTCGCGGGTTCGAGCCCGGTTCGGGCCATTTTTTTTTTAGAAAAGCTTTATGAGGTAGTTCTCTTATTATTATTATTATTATTATTATTATTATTATTATTATTATTATTATTATTATTATTATTATTATTATTATTATTATTATTATTATTATTATTATTATTATTATTATTATTATTATTATTGTTAATACTAATTGTTGTTATTATTATTGTTAATGTAATGATAAGTAATGTTATTATTAACATTAATATTATGATTATCATTAACATAATTATTATTATAATTATCATTATTACTAGTATTATATTATTAGTATTATTATTACTAGGCTTATAAATATTATCATCATTGATAAAATTATCATTTTGGTATTGTCCTTAAGTATTATTGTTATTATCATTATTAACATTATTATTAACTTTATCATATTAATATTATAAGTATTATTAATAATATTACCAAATTTATCATTTTGAAGTACTATTAACACTATTATGATTATGATTATGATTATTATTATTATTATTATTATTATTATTATTATTATTATTATTATTATTATTATTATTATTATCAGTTTATAAATATTATAACTTTTATTATTAACATATGTATATTATTAGTATTATTAATATTGACATAAGTATTATTATTAATATTATCACTTTTATTAAAATGATTATCATTAACGAGTACTGTCATTAATAAAAGTTAATATAATCATTACTAAAAAGTATCATTACTTTAAAGATGTATTTTTTTTACTACCATTATTATTATTAAGAAAATTATTATTTTTATCATTATACTTATTCTAGTATTATTATAACTAAATTATGTAAACAAAAGATTGCTTATATAAAAAGATATATAATATTACACTTAATTATATTAAAATAATTATTTATTTAAATAGATAGAATAACATATAATTTATTAATATAAAAATTATAGCATTAATAATAATAATATATAAATTTGTTCGAATACGATTATGTGTATTAATAAATATACAAATGATATAGGTTCGTGAATCCGAGGCCAATCCTGCATTGTTCAGTTTCGTCATATGTATTTTTACTACAAAATACAATATTGTGAGTTTCATTTGTTCCCTTTTTAATGCTTTTGCAATATATATTTTTGGCACTGAGAATATATGCGCTGCTTTTATAACTGTTTTTACGAAATAGACACAAGTACTTAAAACTATATTCTATGGCTGGATTATTAAACCGAATATGCCCCTTTTTAGTCTGGTAATCTAAGAATTAGGGAACAGACACCCTAATTGACGCGAACTCTAAAGATAGATCTATCGGGCCCAACAAGCCCCATCCAAAGTACCGGATGCTTTAGTACTTTGAAATTTATATCATGTCCGAAGGAGGATCCCGGAATGATGGGGATATTCTTATATGCATATTGTAAATGTCGGTTACCAGGTGTTCAATCCATATGAATGATATTTTTGTCTCTATGCATGGGACGTATGTTTATGAGAAATGGAAATATGAAATCTTGTGGTCTATTAAAATTATGAAACGATTATTGATATTATAATAAACTCACCAACCTTTTGGTTGACACTTTAAAGCATGTTTATTCTCAGGTACGAAAGAAATCTTCCGCTGTGCATTTGCTCATTTTAGAGATATTACTTGGAGTCATTCATGGCATATTTCAAAAGACGTTGCATTCGAGTCGTTGAGTTCATCAAGATTATTATTAAGTCAATTATAGTTGGATATATTATTAAATGATATGCATGTCGTCAACTTTCGATGTAAAGCAAGTTTGTCTTTTAAAAACGAATGCAATGTTTGTAAAATGTATCATATAGATGTCAAGTACCTCGCGATGTAATCAACTATTATGAATCGTTTATAATCAATATGGACTTCGTCCGGATGGATTAGGACGGGTCTTTACAGTATTCGCAGTTTAAAATGTATTTCAAAAGCATTTAATAAAGTAGTTGTAAAAGTAGCGAATGTATTCTCAGTCCAAAAATGTAATGAGTAAAAAGAGAGCGAATGAACTCACAATACTGTATTTTGTAGTAAAAATACATATGACGACATTGCACAACTAAACAATGCAGGGTTGGCCTCGGATTCACGAACCTATATCATTTGTATATTTATTAACACGTATAATTGTATTCGAACAATTTATATATTATTATTAGTGATATAATTGTTATATTGATAAATTATGTGTTTTATTAATTAACTTAATTAAATATATTTATGTTATATACCTTAAATACACAATTAGTATCTTAAATAAATAATTAGTATTTAGTATAAAAATGTTAAGTTATGTTATAGGTATTAAATATATTTTTATATAACAAATATTTATTTAGTAAAATAGTATTAATAATAATAATTAAAAGGTGTATTTGATTAATAATAATAATAATAATAATAATAATAATAATAATAATAATAATAATAATAATAATAATAAAGGGTTACAACCTTTGAAGAAAAGCGTAAAAAATACGCCATTGATGGGGCTCGAACCCGTGACCTCCCGTTCACCCGCCACAACCACTAACCACTCGTCTGTTTGTGTTTTTCTAATATGAACCCAATTATCCAAATATATAACCCGTATTTTTGTTTTGTTCCTATCTACAACCCAATATGATAATACGGCCCAACTAAAATATTTCGGCCCAATTAACATTCGAATCATATCAGCCCATCAGCACTTAAATCGTAGCCCAACATTTAAAACCCATTTAACAATTTAATAAACCCCAACTTAAAATCAAATTCGTGGTTTGCCTATTATTTGGAACGGCAACCGATCGGGAAAGAAAAAAAAATACGCCAGCACTTATCGTATTCCACCTCATAATATCATCAACGATTTCATCATCATCATGACATCATAACTTCATCATCATTCATCTTAAACGTCATCAACATCACTCAATCGACTTACTACCATGGCATCATATCGAATCATCATCGTACGTATCATCTTCTTTGTTTCACAACAGCATCATTGTTATCATCCAACAATCCGTAATCATCATCTTCGTATAATCAAATTAGAAAAACGTAATAGCAGCAACAGCGTATACCACATAACAATACGCGAATCGCGTATAGAGTACATGAAACGTGTAATGTTATAAAATAAATATGCGGATCATGTGATTATTAAACGAAACATGTAATGTTTTTTTACACTATGCTGAACGTGTACAGGTTGCGAGGTACGCGTAATCTTTTCTTATTTTATTGTTTGAACAAACACCGGTGGTTTAAGCCATATGAAATAGAATAAAACAGAACTAAATAGTAGAAATTTATAATGGTTTGTATGGTGTTTTGGTTGTTGATGGGTGGCGGCGATGGAATGAATAAAACACCTAATGATAAATTAAAACAGCGACTGTAGCAGCAGTACTTTAGCACAACAAGAATTGGCTGAGGGTTGTATTTTTAATCGAAGATGGCGTTCTCCATGGTTTATAAGATCTGTTCGTTAATTAGAAAAAGGTTAGTAGTTTGACGACATAAGGTGATGGTGGTTTTCTTTGATGGGCTGTACCCACAAATAGTAGCGGTAGCAACATCATGACCGTAGGTGGTATATGACCGTAGAAACAGAAACAGAAAAAAAGAAGTTATATCGAAGGTGATAAAATTGGTGATGGTTACAGGTGGTATATGACCGTAGGGTGAAGGTTGGTGATTGCCGGGGTGGTGGTTACGGTAGATAGAAGTGATGGCCGGTGGTGGTTATGGTTGCTCGATAAAAGCATGAAATCAAACAAGAAACTAAATTTATGAAGATAGTGGATGGTGGGTTTCATTAAGAAAGGTGGTGAGGATGATGGTTAATGTGGTTCTAAGTGGAAAGTGAGTTCAAGAAACTAAATTAATGTTTGCTTGGTGTTGAAATGTGGTCGATGAGTTCAAGATGGTTAAGGGAATTGAGAAGTGGATCATTCATTAAATATATCGTGTATCTTAATGTATGCTATGTATATATATGTTGTATATATCTAAGAAATAGAGATATGGAAAATAAGGAGAAAACCATAAGTCAATTAGTAATAGTAGTACACAGTAATAATAATTCATAATATGGTGTCTATTCAGCTCACGGATAAGTTCAACCAAAGTTGAGAACATAATTTAATATTATAATAATAATAATATTATATCTTAATCAATTAAAGGAAAAGAATCCTGCAAAAATATAATAATAAAAATAATAATAGTAGCCTCACACTTAACTTATCCTACCGACAGTTTCACGGGGTATTATATCGTGCTCCGTTGTTTACTCAAGTGGTGGATAAAAGTCTTCGGAAAAATCCCAAATTTTTAAATTAACTATATTTAATTATTTTGGTCATTATGGTACAAAATTCGATCCTTAATTTAATAAATAAAAATTACATCAAATATCCCTCTCATTTATGGGTGAAATATAAAAAGTTCTAAAATTTGATAACTAGATCCTAAATACATTTTTAGTAAGCCTAAAATTTATAGAACTCATTTTCGTATCACCGTTTATTTTAAAATTACATAAGTTTGAATTTAACTTGCTTAATATCAATCGAAACATCAAATGAGTATTACAATCATTTAATATTTATTTTTAATATACTTTATTTATATATAGAGATATATTTTAAATAGTAATTATTATAATATCCGATTTTTATTTTATTAATTTTTCATAACAACAACATATAATACTTAAAATTATTTTTCAAATTATTATTTATATATACATACACACATATCTATTTACAATTAATTGTTCGTGAATCGTCGGAACTGGTCGAAAGGGCAAATGCATTCATGTAACTGTTCCAAAGTTTTCGAGACTCAACATTACAGACTTTGCTTATCGTGTCGAAAATATATAAAGATTAAGTTTAAATTTGGTCAGAAATTTCCGGGTCGTCACAACCGTGATGAGCATCAAGCACCAAGAAATCCACCGGAGCACTTGTTTGCTGTTTTTGGGGTCTGATCAGACTCCTGGGACATCTGGAAAATTTTTCAGATAGTTCGTTTCGAGTAGATGACTTTTCGTTCAAGACTCGCCTAAATCCGATATACGGTTTAGGATTTATAGCCTTCCGAAAATCACTACGCCTTTGTAACAACGTGCTGAAAATTCTATTAGGATCTAAAAATTGGAAAGCAGTTAGAGGACTCACATACGGAGCCTTGGCCACTGACCACGCGTTTTTTCGGTTTTTATAGAGGTCGTAGCAGCTGTCCGAAGTCAGCATTTTGTTTCGATCTCTATTCTTGTTGAAAACTTACTTTATCTTTTACGAATGATGATGATGATGATGATGATACTTAAGACTTAATTTATTCACTTTTAAACTTTTGAGGACAATATACTGACTTAGTGACCTTTGACTTAGGTTGACGACCTTTTGGACCGACTTACTACTTGCATACTTTTCATATCAACTTTTACTGCTTATTCACTGTGAGTTATAGCTCCCTTTTTACTTTAACTATTTTTGGGACTGAGAATACATGCGCTTTTTATGTTTTACATACTAGACACGAGTACTTAAACTTTATATATGTATGGGTGACATAATGACACAAAGATTCCCCTTAGCTCGGTAACGTTTAGTCATTGGTTTATGAACCGGTGAACGCGAATATTAGATATGGATCCATATGGTTTGAAATCCCCACTCAGGCTAGTAGCGCTAGCATTCAACGGGTGTTTAATACTTCGTAAACTTACGCACTTGCCAGGTGTACTTTTAAGGGGTGATATTACTTGTTAAGTTAGTTACCGAGTGCCCACGGATAAGCATATACTTTATATTACTGATTTGAAATACTGATTTGAAATGCTGGTTGAAGCACTGAAATCTCGTGGTCTACATTACATTACTGATTACAAACAAACTATAGCTCACCAACATTCGTGTTGACTTTTTAAGCATGTATTTCTCAGTTGCTTCCACTGTTAGACTTGCCGTTATAGTCTTGGTGTTATAGACTTGCTGTTACAGACTCGCTGTGTTAGACTTCCGCTGCATTACTTAGAGATGTCTCAATCATGAAAATTGTACTTTTCATTCACAACTTATGTTACATTTGAACAATGGTTTTGTAATGACCTTTGTGTCACGTACTTATGTTAATGCTTTCTATTCGTGGAAGCACATTATCTTTGTAAAACATTTGACGTTGGTAAAGACGTCACATTTTCATGAATGCAAAACTTGTTTTAAAACAGCATGTAGTATTGTAACGTGTAATGGACCTGTTGTTGATGATCCATACACGTTGATTTTGTACGGGGCGTCACAGATTTCGACAATGTTGATAGGGTTATGGGGCTAATAAATTTCGTGGCTAGGGTAGGGAGGAAGAAAAATATGTGCAGTTTATGATTTATGTGGATTAGAGTTGCCTAAATAAGGAATAACTAGCAAATAAGGCCCAAAATAAAAAAAAGGGAGGCCCCCTTTTGTGGATTTTGGCCAAATGGCCCACATGGGTGATCCATGGGCTAATTTTGACTAGTTTGAACATTTATTGTATAGCCCATTAGGCGTCGTTGGCCGAAAACGCAAATTGGAACGTTAACTGAGCGTTTTAGCGAATTCTACGCGTTTTAAATTCTTAAAACTTCTAATAGATTAAAAGTATTCTTAAAACATAATAATTACATAAAATAATTATTAAAAGAGAAATACTATTCGTTTCCTTATTTTCTTGCATGTGCGCGGTCCGTTTCGAGTGCCGTTAACCGTACCGGGTCTTCGAAACGTTAACTAGTCGTTGAAACGAATTCACCGGGTTTAATTTACCAAATAAATAATAAATTAAATAATTTTTTCATAAATTCAATAATTATTAGAAATAATTATTTTATCATTCTTCTGAGTTCCGTAAACTGAAAAGCTTTCTAGGCGATTAACTTAATCGTAACGTTTTCTATTTATTTCGCTATCCGAAACAAGTAATAGATTAATATAACATATTAATTCAAGTAATCTACTAGGATCAAGTATGCATTTAATTCTATTAAACACATAAAGTCTAAGTAATCACCGTTAAATATTTAACGGACAAGGAACGATAGTAAACGTAAAAAGTCGGGTTGTTACAGTAATAATTGAAATAGGTTTGAGGAAGGATTACTTCTGTGACGACCCGGAAATTTCCGACCAAATTTAAACTTAATCTTGATATGATTTTGATACGATAAGCAAAGTATGTAATGTGGAGTCTAGAAAATTTTGGAACGATGTTCATATATTCAATTGACCTTCGACTGCTCTCGACGATTCACGAACAATTAATTGTAAATAGATATGTGTGTATGTATATATAAATAATAATTCAAAATATAATTTGAAGTATTATATGTTGTTATTATTAAAAATTAATAAAATAAAAATAGGATATTATAATAATTATTATTTAAAATATATCTCTATATATAAATAAAGTATATTAAATGATTGTAATACTCGTTTGATGTTTGGATTGATATTAAAAGATATATTCAAACTTATATTATTTTAAAATAAACGGTGATACGAAAATGAGTTCTATAAATTTTAGGCTTATTAAAAATGTATTTAGTAACTATTTATTAAGTTTTAACACTTTTTATATTTCACCCATAAATGAGAGGGACAATTGATGTAATTTTTATTTAATAAATTAATGATTGAATTTTATACCATAATGACCAAATTAAATAAATATAATTAAGATAAAAATTTGGGATTTTTCTAAAGACTTTTTATCCGCCACTGCTTATCAACGGAGCACGAATTTCAGTCCGTGAATGAAATAGTAGACGACGGCTAACTTAATCACACGTTTTAATTTTAAATTATATTATAATTATTATAATATTATTAATATTATTATATTATATACTCAATCCGTGAAATAAGGGAATTAAAGTAGAGTACATTATGATTGATTCCAATTCACCTATCACTATCCATTCTTTCACTATCTATTATTTATCTATATATCTTATATATTCACGAGCAGGGACATGAGCAATCACCACCACTTTCTATATCTTCTTTCTGCTTTTATACTACATATAACCAACACGATCATATATCTATAACTTCGTATACAAGAACCATCATCCCTTTAACCATGGATAAACCTGATCACTTCATATTATTTGGTTCGATCAATACCCATAGAATACCAAACCATAATCACCATTCTTGTATCTATTTTCGGTCGTTCCAACCCTGAAATCAAGTTTCAGTTTTTCCATCCAAGGTTAAGCTATCTATCTATATGTTTTCTTCTCCTCGCATTATTATCTAGGTCACTTCAACTCTTTTCATATTATTGTTTTCTTTTTCGGATCAATCTCCAATACCACCATAATTGTTTTTATGTTGCAAACTAAACCGAGACCAAAACCCAAATTGTTTCTTATTCTTCTTATCGTTTCTGATTATGTTGAAGACCACCGAACCAACGCACATACTATTATATTTTTGTTTCAATCATCTTAAACTACTCAATCACCACCACTTACAACTCGCCATTTCCTCTCTCTATCCCCCTCTCTCTACAACCTCTCTTAGTGAACCACACTAAACCACCACCACCCAAAACGCCACCATCCCTAATGTATTTAATATGCTAAATGTTTTCTGATTCAGTCCATCGAGAACCACCACCTTCATCCTTTTCTTGTTCAACCACTACCTACGATCTTCATCACCATCCTTGTAAACTGCTGCAGCTCGCTGGTTACTGTTTCTGTTTATAATTTTTTTCCTTCTTTCGATCACATGGATTCCCTTATTATTTGAAGTTTTTATTTTTAATGTATGATTTCATTGCAGCTGCATCCGACCTTCTGTTTTGCTGAATAACCATCACAAATCATCAATTACAAACGTCATAAATCATCACCATTATTTTATGTTCCCAATTTTAAAACCAAACCCATCGAATAACCACCCCTGCTACAGCCGAAACCACCATAGGAAAACCCTTTTTCCTGCTACGAAACCTTATGTTTGATCAATATCGAATCACCATTATTACTAGCTGATCCCTTCCTGCTCACCATCATCAAACCATGTGGTCATAAAATCACTGCAACTACGTTGTGCTTTCTATTTTGCTTCGATGACTAAACCCTCACCTTCAATCACACAACCACCAATGAGACCGCTGCTAACCGCCCTTCTCACTTCTTTCATTTGGTTTACCACAACAGTCGCCACCACCATCATAAACAGCTTAAGAATCAAACACCATTTTTTTCTCTTGTAACAGCAACTGTAACGAATTCCTACTCAAATTAATAGCTTCTGCTACTGCTACTATGTACGTCTGTTTCTATTGGAAACAAAACTCGAAGAAGAAAATGATTTGAAAGTAATAGTATGATTATGATGACAGTGACAATAATGATTAAGTAGATGAGGAGTGGTTGTGTCTGATTCCTTTTCCATGACGAGGAACCCACTACAAAAAGAAACAGATAATTGACTTTGATTTTAATCCCACTTGATTTAATGAAATTATAATAATGATGATAAAGCTAAATAGATAATGACAGGTTAGGTTTCTGTTACAAATTCTAAACACCATTTGGGCCGTAAACTGGTTGGTTTGTTGGGCCACATGTTTCTTTTAAAAATTGTGATTGGGCCGTATACATATTGTAGAGATTGGGCCGAGATCCAATCTGATGTTGGGCCGAAATCAAATTACTAATCGGGCCAAAATCTAGTTAAAAGACATTTTGTATCAGATAAATCAGAAAAATGGGATTGCTTGAATGGTTTAGGAGTGTTTGCGTTATTCTAGAGGTCAAGGGATTCGAGCCCGGTCTTTGCCATTATTTTTGGGAAAACTCTTTAAGGTAGTTATTCTATATTTTTTTTATTGTTATTATTATTATTACATCTATTATTATTAACATTATTGATATTATTGTTGTTATCATAATTGATAAAAATATCAGTATTAGTAAAAGTATCATTATTATTATTATTATTAGTATAAATATCATTATTATTATCATTACTATTATGAATATCATTATTAGTAGTATTATTACCATTATTATCATTAGTAGTAAAAATGGATATTATTATTAAGTATCATTATTACTACTATTATTATTACCAAAACTATTATTATTATCATTGTCATTATTAAAATCTAATCATTTTCATTATTAAAGATTATCATAAATATTATTAATATAACTATTATTATTATTATTATTATTATTATTATTATTATTATTATTATTATTATTATTATTATTATTATTATTATTATTAATATTTTAAATATTATTATTACAACAAATATTATTTATGCAAAATATATTTATTACCTATATCATAAATATACTAATATCACATAAATATCATGTTTTTAATATAATATCATTTATAGTAAGATAACAACAATTAAATTATATATCATATACATATTATAACATATTATAAGTATTAATATAAATATAAATATATAAAGATATTAGTCTTAATACGATATAAACTTAGTTGATTAATATTATAATGTGTTAATATATATACTTGATATAGGTTCGTGAATCCGAGGACAATCCTGCATTGTTCAATATCGACGTATGCATATTTTTACTACAAAATATCGTATAGTGAGTTTCAATTGCTCCCTTTTTAAATGCTTTTACAATATATATTTTTGGGACTGAGAATAAATGCGCTTTTATAAATGTTTTACGAAATAGACACAAGTAATTAAAACTACATTATATGCTTGAATGGATCAAAGCCGAATATGACCCTTTTAGCCTGGTAATCTAAGAATTAGGGAACCGAGCCCCTAGTTGACGCGAATCCTAAAGATAGATCTATTGGGCCTAACAAACCCCATCCGTTGTTGCGGATGCTTTAGTACTTCGAAATTTATCATGTCCGAAGGGAGTCCCGGAATGATGGGGATATTCTATATGCATCTTGTAAATGTCGATTATCAGGTGTTCAATCTATATGAATGATTTTTGTCTCTATGCATGGGACGTATATTTATGAGAAATGGAAATGAAAATCTTGTGGTCTATTAAAATGATGAAATGATCGATTATGATAAACTAATGAACTCACCAACCTTTTGGTTGACACTTTAAAACATGTTTATTCCCATGATTGAAAGAAATCTTCCGTTGTGCATTTGCTCATTTTAAAGATATTACTTGGAATCATTCATGGCATATTTCAAAAGACGTTGTATTCAAGTCGTTGAGTTCAGTAAAGATTATGATTAAGTAAATGACAGATTAGATCATTTATAGTTGAATATTATGAAATGGTATGCATGCCTGTCAACTTTCGATGTAATGAAAGTTTGTCTTTTAAAACGAATGCAATGTTTGTAAAATATATCATATAGAGGTCAAGTACCTCGCGATGTAACCATATGTTATTGTATTTGTTCTTATGGATTAGAACGGGTCTTTACATGTGGTATCAGAGTGGTGGTCCTAGCGAACCAGGTCTTGCATTAGTGTGTCCAACTGATAGTTGTTTAGATGCATTAGTAGGTCTGGACTTCGACCGTGTCTGCATGTCAAAAGTTTTGCTTATCATTTCGTGTCGAAAATCATCTACTTATCATCCTTAGGAAATTACCTTCTTATCAATACTAGTCTAGACACATCTTACTGCATTGATTGCAGGAATAGTGTATAGACAAAATTCATATCCTAGCGTATCTGTTACTATAGATTTGATTGACATATGCCGTAAATTCCTCCGTAATCTACGAAATCTTTTATTATATATATATATATATATATATATATATATATATATATATATATATATATATATATATATATATATATATTCTATGTAATTAGAATACCATCCGATAGCCGAAAATCATTTCATAATGAAAATCCTTTATTCGAAAGTATGAAATGGGACTCGTCACTAGTTCAAGTTCTTCGGAACCCGACAGCTATTCCGACATGGATGTTCACCTAAGCTCCGGAGGCAGCGTCACCAGAATGAATCAACCAATCAACCATCCCCAATTCATCTGATGGGTTCGTAATCTACTTAATCATTGGAGACAAGAAGAAGGCGATCCCTTCCATCCACCACATTGCCCTCTTGGCGATGAACCTGAAGCACTTACCGGCGAACCTGTCCGAGACACCATTTTCTCTCTCATTTCCAGAGTGTCTCGTCACGACTACATATTATTTCAAATTCTAGATCTTATTCATCCGCTCATCCGAACCGCCAATCATCCCGGTGTAATAAAAGAAGTTAACGAGCTTCGCACTCGGGTAGTGACTTTGGAGGATATGGTGCAAAGGTTACAAGCACCAGCAGCAGCACCGGCAGCAACAGTACTACCATCAGCAACACCAACAGTACCATCACCACCACCAACAGCAACATCAGCATCCCATGCCTCAACATCTCATTCTGTACCTCGAGTATAATCATCGTTCTACGTGACGTTCTACATTATTTATCTTCGTTCGACATGATGATTATGTAATCTCTAATGTTTTAGAGATTATGTACTCTAGTTCTAACCAAAAAGCAAATGAGATTAATATCATGTTAACTCATTAAATCCATGATTACATCTGAAGAAAATATATATGTATATATGTTTTCATAAGGATTTTAATTAAAAATTCTTTTGTACAAACTGTTAATGGTGAGAATATTTTAACGGGTAGGTAATACCCAAGAAATATTTAGATTTAACATTAATAAGTTACACTGTACATTCTTCGAATCTGATTCAACAGTCATCTACTGTCCTATTTACATCCACAAATATACGAATCCGTTCACCACAAAATAACCATTTTCATTCAATTTCATATTTGGATTTTGAGTTACTAGAATCCAACAAGTGGCATAATGAAGAAAATATTGGACAAAAATAAAATTTGTTAGAAACAAACAAATTAACTATGAGAAAATTTGTTAAGAATCCACGCTAACAAAATCTTAGCTAACTGTTCCTAGCTAACTGTTAATTCCGTATTACATTTTATTTATCGCAATTTATTTATCGCAATTTTCATTCTCACAATTTTATTTATTGTCATTTAAATTTCTGTTATTTGTTTTACGCATTTAAATATCGGGACACGTATACAAAGTTTTGACATATCATATCGACGCATCTATATATATTATTTTGAATAACCATAGACACTCTATATGCAGTAATGCTTGAGTTAGCTATACAGGGTTGAGGTTGATTCTCAAATAATATATATACTTTGAGTTGTGATCGAGTCTGAGACTTGTATACAATGGGTTACGACACGTATTAATTAATTCGAATATTATATATTAAACTATATATGAATTATTGAATTTTTAATTTTGGACTATTAACTGTGGACTGCTAACATTGGACAATTAAAATGAATTAAAATATTGATTATAACATATGAAACTAAACATTTCTTCAAGTTTGCCACTTGATTTTATCTTAAACCTCATTTGTATCTTGACGATTACAATTTGCATTCAAATCTTTCATGATTCTTGAAAACACCTCAATCGGGAGGATGAACCAACCGCACTTCATCTACGGAAGAAAAGATTGATGCACATAGTTATGCACCTGAAAACACTCGGAACCTGAGTAAATGTTTAACACGTATCTGTGCTAGCTCCTTTGGCGTTGTTATTACAGAAAATAACATTACAATTCTTTTTCAAATTAGTCAATTTTGTCACAGCTCCAGCAAATCAACTTCAATTTTTCGTTCGAATAAACCTTATTATAAAGATTACCCTTTCATCATCATTACCGGAGAACCATTTATATTCTACCGCATTAGTAGTAAACTTACCAGCAACTTCATTACTCATTGGCTTAAGTCTCTTCGAAGAACCATTATATTTGTTCATTAAAACCCTATCATATACTTATCCGCATCTTATAACGAGAGTTTCTATATCAATTACCGAGAATTAGCAATCAGTATTTCGAATCTCGCAGCATGTCTACATCAACAGTTATATGTATACATATAACATTTATCTCTTAGAATTATGATCTTCCATTCTGAAATTTTGAAAAGCACCCAGTCTGCGAATCAATACTCTGAATTTTGAAAAGTTGAATGAAACAGCAAAAACTGTAAATGACCTTAACAGCCAAAATTTTGATGATAAAGAATTGTATGTTGGCAAAGCTCATAAATGTTGGAACTGGAAAACGGATTGAGCAAACCATGAAGTAGACTGTGGACAAATCACAACGACTAAATCTGCCTTCAAAGAATCCAAATGATTCCGTATCTACTGAAGTCATTAATAAAGACCTTGCTCCTGACTCTAAACCTTTACGAACAAATTTTCTTCATTATCCATCGATATTAGAAATTCTAAGATATCATCGTATCTTTCATTATAAATATCCTCGATATTTCTGAAGATATTTTCATAACTATTCTTATCTGAAATCATTTATTTCTTCATAATATCAGTATTACATCAGAAAGGAAACTAATTTAGTTTATAAATTCTAAAAAAAAAATCTAATTTAAAAATATGAATGTTTTTGAAGTAGTGCTGGAAATTGATGCATGAGTTAGTATAATATAATGACACTTGATCAACGTGATTATATTACAGGAAGTCATGCTGAGTTTGTGACACCCCGTACAAAACCATCGTGTATGATTTGTCAACAACAGGATCTTTACACGGTCAAATACTACATGCTGTTTGAAAACCAGTTTTGCATTCATAAAAATATAGCGTTTACAAAAGATAACGTGACACAAAGGTCGTTACAAAGTCATTATTTGAAAATAATATAGACTACGAATGCAAAAGAAAAGTTCCATGATTGAGACATCTCTAAGTAATGCAGCAGAAATCTAACACAGCAGGTCCTTAACAGCAAAGCTATAACAGCATGACAGCAAGTCTAACAGTGGAAGCAACAACGTCTAAGCACCTGAGAAATACATGCTTAAAAAGTCAACACGAATGTTGGTGAGCTATAATTTGTCTGTAATCAGTAATGTAAGATTGACCATGAGATTTGAATGTTTCAAAACAGTATGAAAAGTATATGTATAACCGTGGGCACATGGTAACTAGACTTAACGTAAATATAAATATCACCCCTGGAAGTACACCTGGCGAGTGCGTATGTCCTCGAAGTATTAAACACCCGTTAAATGCTAGCGCGACTAGCCCGAGTGGGGATGTCAAACCCTATGGATCCATATCTAAGATTCGTGTCTACCGGTTCAAAAACCAATAGTTAAACGGTACCGTGCTAAGGGGAAAGTTTATGCCGTTATATAACCTACACATATGTAAAGTTTAAGTACTCGTGTCAAATAAGTAAAACATAAAAAGTGCATGTATTCTCAGTCCCAAAAATAGTAAAGTAAAAAGGGAAGCTATAACTCACAGTGAATAAGCAATACAAGTCGATACGAAAGTGTGCAAGTAGTAAGTCGGTACGAAAGGTCGTCAACCTAAATCAAAGGTTACTAGGTCAGTAGGTTGTCTTTATAAGCTCTATTAGTGCATAAAATAAGTTTACGTGTCATCATCATCATCATAAAAGCTAAGTAAGTTTGACAAGAATAGAGATCGAAACAACAAGCTGACTTCGGTCAGCTGCTACGATTTCTACGTAAATCGAAAAGATGTGTAGTCAGTGGCTATGACTCCATATATGTGTCCCCTAACCGCTGACCAATTTTCAGAACCTAACTCGTCTTCGTTTGACCGTGGTGACGGTTTAAGTGCGAGTAGGTCAGAAATTTCAGCACAACGTTACAACGGCGTAGTGACTTTCGGAGGGCCGTAAATCCTAAACCGTAATTCGGATTAAGACGAGGCCTAAACGGAAAATCATCTACTCGAACCGAACTAACTGAAAATTAACTTTTCAGTAGCCCAGGTGGTCTGATCAGATCCCGAAAATAGTAAGTATGGTGCTCCGGTGGGGTTCTTAGTGCTTGATGCTCATCACGGTTCTCATCCTTGATGCTTGTAGCTTCAAGTGTACAACTCGTTGATGGTTTAGCATCACCTTGACCAAGATTCTACCATCAACACACAATATGTTAAGACCAAGTAATAACACAACTCATTTAAGAGTCTTAGATGGATGATGAACCAAGGTTACATCATATACTTAGTCTTAACACAATTACAAGTCACATTTACAACTAAAGCTACAAACTTTACTTCGATCAAGCAAGTATGAACATAATCTAAGTCAAATGAAGTGATGGAACCCTAAGCTAGAGAGCTTGGATCCCTTTCACACAAGTTATAAGGTCACAAAGCTAGAAAGCTTGAACCTTTAGTGTTCTTGAAGATCTTGAAGCACAAAGCTTGGATCTTTAAGTTACATGAAGACCATAAACACAAGTTTTGATCTTTATAACAAAATAATGAGATCATAAGTTAGAAAACTTAGATCCAACAAAAGATATGAAGATTCAAGCTAGAAAGCTTGCATCTTGGTTGTTCTTGAAGATCTTGAAGTATAAAGCCTGAATCTTTAAGTTACATGAAGATTACACACACAAGTTTGAATCTTTATAACAAAATAACAAGATTTAAAGTTAAAAGATATAGATCTAAAAAGTGGGTGAAGATTCAAAGCTAGAAAGCTTGAATCTTCCATGTTCTTGAAGGATTCAAATCCATGTTTGAATCTACAAGATGTAATCAAGATCAAAAGCTAAAAAGCTAGACCCATGATGATGATGATGATGATGAATTCGTGGTAATGAGAAGGATAAGAAGAAGAAAAATTCAAAATACTTACACTTTTAGAGAGAAAGAACTAGAGAGAATTAGAGAGAGTGTGTGTGTGTGAATTACAAATGAAAGCAAGTGTAAAATGGATGGAATAAGGCTAGTATTTATAGGTGAATGAGGGAGGGGAGGGGTGAAGGTGGCCGGGAATTAGGAGGGGGGGACAAGGGGGACAAAAGTTTACTTTTTGTTTAATGGTTGTCTAAAGTTGGTGCTTATGTTGGGATCTCATGCCACATTAAGGATAATACTTGACATAAATGCTAGTATGTTCCCTCTAATAAATGGGCATTTGTCTTACATATTAATGGGTCACTAGCTAATATTAATTGGGCTAATTAAATAGTCCACTAACTAGTGTAGGGAGGGCTAAGGCCCAACAAGGTAGAAAGTCCAACAAGACTAACTAGTAAGCATAAGTAAATTACTACGCGTAATTAAGCATCCATAAACCCAAGTAATTATTATTATAAAATAATAATTAAGATTTCGTAGTCATAATATCCTAATTACGACAGAGTTAAACGTGTACGCAGTACGCAGTTTGTTCATAAAGTCAAGTGACACTAACGGTCATAAAGGTTTCCGATGAACAAATTAAGTATCCTACGTACTTAAAGGCACATTTTAACACATAAATGAAAGTAAGCCATGTATATAAAGATTCCAGAGTATAAGGTAGCACAGTACGCACAAATACGCAGTTTCGCTAAAATCACAAGGCACATAAACAAGTCGAAAAAGTCGGGTCGTTACATTACCCACCTGTTAATGGAAATTTCGTCCCGAAATTTGAGGAGTGACTAAAAATGGTACTGTATTTAAATAAGAAGTAGCGTATCAAGGTTCCGTGTGACTCGTGGGCTCAGAAGTGAGTTATTTACCTCGAAAGGTACTTGGGCGTATAAGAGTAAGGATAGGTATGTGACATTAATTAAGTCTCTTATCCTAAGAGATCAACAAATTGATTTCGTTTCTTGCTAACATGAATATGTCATCCGAATATATATACCTACAAAAGGAAAGATGTTGTTTTTAGCCGTACATGCATCTTCAGTAAGCTGGATGCATTAAATACATCATGAATGTTACTAAACTCATCTAAAACATTGAACGCTTATGTCGCAATACAAAGCTGACTGATAGAATGGGAAACATGATGATCACAACATACTGCGTGTGAACTTATCCTTGGATGTAATGAAAGCACAGTTCCATAATGTAACTTTATCCTTTCAGTTACATGTTGAAGTTAGGGTTAACATTGACCAGAGCAACACATAGTTGCAACCAACGAAGGAAGATATATATAGAGTAATCACATCAGTGTTATAGACGTTTTAAGCAGTCCCTTCCAAGAGGATAACATGATTCTTAGATTCTTAAAGTATTTTATACTACACTTCCGAAAGAAAATGGCACGAAAGGTGTGGTCCTTAAACGAGAGTGAACTCTCCGAGCGGTTCGTCCTGAATTTTTCCTTATACTAAAGGGGATGCGCGGATGAGAAGATACATGAACCCTTGGTCCTAAAGAATGGTTTACTCTAAGTGAAAAGAATCACCAAAAATGATTTCTTGTACATCAACCTACTGTTTCATAGAGATGATGTTTACGAGGGTGTTGCGATTAGCCGTGAAACATTGAGAGTAGAAACCCACCTAGAGCCTTTCCTACGATAGGGTGATCCTCGAGTGTACCTCAGAAAACTGATTTATCGACCCGCGTTTTTGCCATGTCTAACCTTAAAAGGGAACATTTTTCGAGTGCAAAGACTTCCTAACAAATTTTTATAAATCTGGCACCCAAAGTGGCTCATGCGTTTTTAACAAAGATTTTAATAGTAAGCTTCATCCCTAACGGAGGGAGAGAAGAAGTTTGATCCCTACATGGTATAGTCTAATACGAAAACCTTTAATAAAATCAACAGAGGAAGTTTTGAAAAACCTTTAAATGTTTGATGCGACAACATAAATGGAACGAAGTTCTTGGTAAATTTAGAATTATGTATAACGAGTACTATTTTGCACAAAATTATTTGACTTAAAACAACTCAATAAAGGAGCGATTTTTAATTATCTTGAAGGTATAACTTAGTATGTACTAACCCAAAATAAGTAAGGGTAAATTTATTCATATATGATTTTATAAATCGCCTAAGTGATAGAAAAATTTTTAGTACTCTCATTTGTCCATAAATCTCGTGAGGACCGCACAAATAAGCAACGTGTAAAATCAATGTGTAAAATTTTTGATAAACATAGTTTTTTCGTATTTCAGAGGTTACGAGTTGAAAAGAAAAGTCGAGTAAAAAATCTTTGAATCATCGGTTGACATGTTACTAGGTAATGAAAACTAATGAATTAAATGTAGTTTTGATAATTATCAGGGACTTAAGTCTTTGGCCCAAAAATGTTCACGTGCGAAGCCGTTGCTAAAAAGTGAGGTATGAAGGATAGAGCATGAGGATGAGAAGTTAATCGCTTCTTGACTTTGTAAGATGCCAAACAGGTTATGACTAACATTAAAGTCGGAATACTGATGGTGTTAATATCGCTAGATGAGAATCTCTTGGAATAAGTCAGGACTTCGAGTTATGTAAGAAAGAGCATCGTTCCAACAGACGTGGCAATTAAGATCCTTAGGGTAACGCAGTAATTTTGAATGGTTTAAGTGTTAATGGATGCCCGAAGGCTCTGCAGGATGTGGTAGTAAGTGCCTTCATCACATACACACACACATGAATCTCTCAATTTCGATAGTTGTAAATTCTTCATGATGACTTAGATACGAATAAGCAATGAAAATTTTTATATAATAAGTGTAGCGACCCGACAAAAATGTCATTGACGGCGCCGTCTACTTAGGTCCCGTTACGTGGTCATAAGTCTTTAAAACAACGTTTGACCAAAAGTATGTCGCATTCATTTCAAAAGTAAAGATGTTTCAAGGTTACAAAGTAGTTCGACAACTAGTTACATAACAAAGTTTAAAGTACAATTGAAACATATGCGACACAATTTGAAAGTAGCCAAAAGACGCTCCACGTATGCATGTATACTCGACATCCAAGAAAGTATCAAAAGTAATGAGCGGAAGCATGTATCACAAACGTTCAAGGACCTGAGAAAAACATAGAAATCTGTCAACGAAAATGTTGGTGAAATCATAGGTTTAAGTAAGTAAGTACAAGTGAACCACAAGATTTGTAACATTGATATAATAGTAAACAATTCCAAAAATTGTTTCACGAGCACCCAATTATCAATGCTTAACATTCCTTCCATAAAACCCCATCACAATAGTGTTAGAACATACACTATTTCTTGAAAATATATTTCATTCGTAGACGGTAGCGAACCGCCTGAATGAGGGTTTGTCAAACCCATATGGCCATATAACATAAGTTCTCGCTTACACCCGGAAAGTGTAACTAATGATAATCGAATTGAGGATTTTTGTTCAAACTCGTATGTAGAATGTTTGTTTTCCTGTACTTACTTAGTAAAAAGAAACGTTTATGTTTTCTCATCCCAATTGTAAGTTCAAAAGAGTAAAAGTGGGACTATGATCTCACCTTGAGTGCACGAGTAATATAGTACTTCAACAAGTAAACGTGTGCAAGAACGAATGCTAGTCTTGACCTAAATAAGTAGGTTTGTATCAATATCTGTAAACACGGTCGGTCAAAGTGTTCATGTGAATCAAATTTTCATGTGAATCAAATTTTCATGTTTCATGCAAGGTACAAGTATAAAAGCATGTTAGAACGATTGCACAAACATTTGGTTAAGTTTGATTAAAAGTCAAACTTTGGTCGGGTCAAAGTCAACGAAAAGTCAACACGTTCGGGTCGGGTCCCGAACTATTTTTCTGAGGTTTTTAATCATACATGAGCATGTTAGAACAAGTTACATGTGAATCGGAGGTGCGTAGCATAGCAAAATTTTTTCGTAAAATGGTAAAACAAATCAGAAACTGGCAGTGTAACTGGACGGCGTCCAGATTTGCTGGACGGCATCCAGCATTGAAGGCCTGGACGGCGTCTAATAATCTGGACGGTGTCCAGATTGGTATGAAGACCCTGTTTCTGCTGCAAAAAATAAATGCACGAACCAAACTTCAAACATTCCCAATTTATGACCCGCAAACAACCAAAACATGTATCTTATATCATCGGGAATGTATTTTGACGAAGAAAACAACTAAACAAGTTTCAACAAACAATTTAATACATGCAACAACCTAAATCACATTCAATGCTCATCATTTAATGTATTCAAGTTCATAAATGCAATTCAATGATTCGGGCAACCAATTTACTCAAATGATATGCCGTTTCGAAGATAATTAAACATACAATACAACTAAACACTTACTAATAACATCTCATGTCATTCAAAACATCAAAGGTTCATTTCAAGTTCATCAAACCCTAACCCAAATCAATAATCAAGTTTATGAAGTGTCACGACCCTACTTTTTCCGTTATCTTTTTCCGTTAATTATTTAACGACCGTTAACTGTTAGTGTGCCACGTCATTTCTATGACCTATATTATTATTTTTGTAATAATATATATATAATAATTATTATGTGTTATGTGAATAGATGTATTCATATTTTAATTTATACGTTTCTACGTCTCGCGGATTTTCATCCGGCGAATCTTTTCGGTTTTTAAACCAACGGTCGAGCTTTCGGGATTTTTAAATCCTAAATATTTTAAATATGATATTTTATGATCATATTATTATTAGGTGTATTTATATTTATTTTTCGTCGCGCGTTTGTTATCTTTCCGGATTTTTAATCGCGTAAGCGTGTTTTCGCGTTTCGGGATTCGTTCGGGCTTTTGGGCCATCAGACTTTAAGCACTTAGCAAATTTGGCCCACCATGGGGCCCACCCTACCCATTTTCGGCCGAAGCCACAAGGGAGGGGGGATACACTCCCTTGTTTTCCCATATTTTGATTTATTTTATTTTTACAAAATCTTATCTAAACCTAAAACCTAATTTTTTGCTTTCTTCCTCCCTTTCTCTCTTTTGGGCGACGAGCACCACCACCTTAAACATCATCACCATCAATCAAAATATTACTTGGATCATCAAATCGTTTATACAATCGTGTTCCTCTCTTCGTTCTCTACGCGATCATATACTTTGATTCTCGATTTGGGTATAAACCCTAACCCTAGCTTTTTATTTTTCATATATATTACTGATTTTGTATGTTATATTATTAGTATGATGTATATTAGTTGTTGTAATGTTGTTTGGATGCGTAGAATTACTCGTTTGCTTATGATTTCGGTTTGTAAATTTTGGACAGCAGCATAATTTGTATTTTCTGACTTTGTAACTGATATGAATGTTAAAATAAAGTACATAAATGAGTTCCTCTCATCAAGACATTAATTTTAGACTCCGGATTCATGTCGTTTCGATTCCCGGAGCCCTAGATATGCTTAATTTGATTTTTGTTAAAGATTGAAAGGTGTTCTTGGCATGAACAAGGTTGGGTCCGACTTTGTGACCATCCTTGGTGTCTTTAGGGTGTGTCATTTGGTTAGGACTGATGGTGGGATGAATTTTCATGTTCGGGTCACCTAAATCCGAGCCACGATTCACCCGATGTGCCTAAATTACTGTTTTGAGTAAATCGATTTTCCCAAGTGTGGTCATGCCTGATATCCACGACCTAGGGACTGTTCTTGGAGTGTTCTTGAGTTCATAATTGTGTTGGGTGGTTTGAGTAGGCGGAAATGCATATGTGGCTCGCCCGAAACCGACACCCGGGGCTCAAGATATGACCCGATGAACTTTTAAACTTAAAACTTATGGTTAATTATTAAACTTATGTTAAAATTAATGGATTTCATTATTAATTAATTACTTATGATAAAAGAAGTAATTATTATTATTTAAAACTTATGATATAAATATTTATTATATCATTTAATTATTAATTATGATTTACTTAACATTTTAATTAAACTTATGATTAATAATACTTTTATTATTAAAGGAAAATACTTATGATAAGTATTAACTTTGTTTTTGAGAAATTATTAAAAGACTTATAATAAAGATTAAATAATTATTTAATTATTATAAGACTTAATTATTATTTAATTATGAGTTAATTATTAAATACTTATGATTTAATAATTTTAATTAGAAACTTATGATATAATTAATAATTCTTTATTAATTAAAAATACTTATGATTTAATTTAAAAATTATTATTATTAATAATACTTATATTATGATTAGTATTTAATTAATTTATTTAAATACTTATGTCGTACTAATTATAACATTTCAACTTATATTAACTTTAATAATTCATTTTATTTAATTAAACTTATGTTAAGACATTATTATACACTTTTGACCTTAATAAACATTATAACCTATGTTATTATTATAACTTACACTTTTCAAATTAATGTTGACTATGTTTGACCAAGGTTGACTTTTGAGTTGACTTTCGGTTGACTTTGACTTTCAGTTGACTTCTGTTGACTTTCTAAATAAGGAAACTTTCCTAACTTCAAAACTTTCTAAAAATAGAACTTTCTAAATTTGGAAACTTTCCAAAAATAGAAACTTTCCAAAAATAGAAACTTTTCTAAAATAGAAAACTTTCCAAAAATGGAAACCTGCTAAAAATAGAAAGTGTGTGTCCTTATGCTGTTCCAATCAAACCGATGCTTGCTGAGTAATGTTCTATGTCTACTTGCAACATGTACAATAGCTATCATACTATGACTTGACCTAAGTTAGTTATTTATTTCGACCTGCTTTATTTATAGGTCGGCGTTGTGATCTTTCTTGATCACTTTACTTTACTTGCTGTTCGCTTGTTTGTGAGATTTCTTCAGTTGCTATTAAGGTGAGTTATAGTCCCGTTTTTATATACTTTTCAAAGTATACTTTTTGGGATGTGATTACATGCATATTTCTATTTACGGTTAGACACAAGTAATAGTTAAATTTAATTATTCATCGTGAGTTGGACAAACATATTCCCTAGTCTGGTAACTGTAATCTTTGGTTTCTACCGGTGAACGCGAATCCTACGGATAGATCTATCGGGTTTGACAACCCCATTTCGAGCTAGTCGCGCTAGCAATTTATAATCGGAATGTTTAGTACTTCGTAATTTGTTGTAGATACACTGTCCAAGTGTATATTTTTATTGTGTTTGGCAAGGGTAAATAAAGGGTTAAGTGGTTACCAGGTGGCTCATTGATAATGGAATAATGTTTAATGTTTTCTAACATTTTTAAATCTTGTGGTCTAAAGTTTACTTATTTATTTAAACCTATAATTCACTCAACCTTTGTGTTGACAGTTTACTCGCATGTTTTCACAGGTACTTGAGTTATTTGATGCTTCCGCTGTCGTTAGAAGAGTCTGCATGCATTTGGACAGATTTTATGAAACTATTTATGAAACTTAAGTTTGCATTCTATTTTGGATAATTTAAATTGTGGGTTTGTTGGCAATGTTTTGTGTCAACTTTTGGTTCATTAATATGGTTGGTTGATTTTAAACTACTTAATTGGGTTTGTTTCCTTTTTGGGCAACATTTTGAAATAAAAGAATGCAACTTTGTTTATTTAATTCATTTAAGTCCGATCAAGCTATGGGACCAACTGACGGATCCGTTAAGTGTTTTGACGGGGTCATCAAATGTGGTATCAGAGCTCTGGTTGTAGGGAACTAGGCGGTCTTAATGTGGTCAACCCGTGGTTATTAGGGTGCATTAGAGTCTAGTCTACAGCCCGACCTTTTTGCTATAGCATTATTATGCATTTCATTTCGTATAAGTTATATTATTAGCTTTCATATCTTTTTAGTATGTGGTTTGCGGTTTTGCTGTTTGCAGATGTCGACTTCGAGCGATAACTCTGTTGCTGCTCCTGCTCCACCGTCTCCTGCTAGACGTCGTGCTAATCAACCAGAGATCGATGATCCTGTTCATTACTATTTTTCTACCATTACTCATATGAACCGGGCTTATAATAAGGTGACATGTATTAACGCCCTTAGTGATTGTTTGCGCACCTTGCCACATAATGAAGTTATGGACGAGATCCGTGCCGACATGGGTAACTTTATCACTTTCAAGCATAGGGTTGAGGATGCGAACCGTAAGCGTGATCGAGAAGTTAATGCTAAGTTCGAGGCTCTCGAGAGCACTGTGCGTGTGTTGAAGGAAGAGTTGGATGTTGTGAAAGGGAAGTTGCGTAAGTATGAGGATCCTGCTGAGACTCATGCTGGACCAGCTTATCACACCCGCTCTAAACGAATGTGATGTGATTATTCATATTGATTATCTATTTCATCAGACTTAATGTCCTTTTTATACATACATTTTGGGTTATGTACGGCGTTTTGCCGAGGATTTTATTAAGATTTTGTTATGGGATATTTTTCATTATGTATGGATGGTTATTTTTATGACATCTATTATCATTATCATGTTTTATTTCTGATGATTGTGGCTCTTGGCATGTTACATTATGCGTAATATATGTTCATGTATGTTAGGTGCTATGTATGTTGTATGATGTTATCATAAAATATGTATGCATGTGATGGTTATTTCTATAACAATCATAACTGTCATGTTATTACTCATAGTGTTGGTTGACTAATATCTTAATGGTTAGTCTTTTCGTGTTTTGATCTATTCCTTTATGACACTAGTATTATTCTTGGTACTAACGGATGTGTTATTCTATTTTGAAGATCATGCCTCCAAGAGAGTCTACTGAAGCGCGTATGCAACGCCTGATCAATGAAGGAATTGCTGCTGCTATGGCAGCAAATGCTAATGTTAACGCCAATGTGAACAACAACGTGGGATGCTCCCACAAAACTTTTATGGCTGGTCGACCCCAAGAATTCAGTGGTACGGAAGGACCAGTAGGGCTTACTCGTTGGTTCGAGAAAATCGAATCTATTTTCAGGGTCAGTCGGGTCCGTGAAGAGGACAAAGTTAGTTTCGCTAGTTGCACTCTCAAGGATAGTGCCTTGACATGGTGGAACAATCTGGTTAGTAGTTTGGGAAGCGATGTAGCTTATGGTTTGGCCTGGAATGATTTTAAAGAAAGATTGATCACCCGCTAAAGACCTCGGGGTGAGCTTAAGAAGCTAGAGGTTGAGCTCAAGAATTTGAAAATGCATGGCACCGAGTTAGATGCCTATGAACGAAGGTTTTTCGAGTTAACTTTTCTGTGTCCTAGGGTTTATGCGGATGAGGACCGCAAAATTGAGGCTTACATTGATAGTTTGTCCGAGAAGATTGAACACGGGGTTGAGTCCAGTGAACCCCAGACTATTGAGGCAGCTATGTCTATGGCCCACAAACTTAATGACAAGGTGTTGAGAAGAAGCAAGACTACAGTTGTTGAAAGTAGTGAGGAGGTTGTCAAGAAGGCTGATAATGGGAAACCAAAGTGGGATAACAACCGCAATCAAAACCAGGGTCAGCAGAAGAAACAGGATACCTCAGGTGCTAATAATAGAAATCAGCGTGTGTGTCCTGATGCTATAAAGCTCATGATGGTTACTGCACAGTTACTTGTAAGAGGTGCTCTAAGCAATGGCACATTGCTAAAGATTGTACAGTGCTTTTGCCGGGGTCTGCTACTCCCGCGACTGGTGGTAATAATATTAATGTTGGTAATAGAGGTGGTAACGGTAACGGTAATGGGAAATCGAATAATGGAGGTAATCCAAGGGTTTGTTATGAGTGTGGGAAGCTGGGGCATTTCCGAGATGCTTGTCCCAACAAGAAGACTGCAGAGACTGCACGCGGCCGAGCGTTCAACATTAATGCGAAGGATGCTGAGGAAGATCCTAAGCTTGTTACTAGTACGTTCTCAGTCAACGATTTATCAGTATATGTTCTATTTGATTCAGGGGCTGATTTAAGTTTTGTGTCGAATAAGTTAAGTCCAAAGATCAAAACGCCGTTAACTCTCTTAGACAATACTTATGTTGTTGAAGTAGCTAATGGTAAGGAACTTACTGCTAAGACTGTACATCGTATGTGTAACATTAATCTGGGTGGTAGGGATTTTGAGATAGATTTGATACCGATTGAACTTGGTAGTTTTGATATTGTTATTGGTATGGATTGGTTGTCTGTAAACCGTGCTGAGATCGTGTGTTATGATAAGGCTATTCGAATTACTGATGTGATTGGAGAGCCACTGATGGTCTTTGGAGATAAGAAATGCACACAGTTAAACCTTATTAGCTGTATGAAAGTTTGAAAACATCTCCGCAAAGGCTGTCATGCTATCCTTGCTCATGTTGTTGATCCTAGTAAGGAAGTAAAGAACGTTGATGACGTTCATATTGTTAGGGATTTTCCCGAGGTGTTTCCCGATGACTTACCTGGCCTTCCGCCGCAACGCGCGGTAGAATTTCAGATTGATCTTGTTCCCGGCGCTGCTCCTGTAGCACGTGCTCCTTATCGTCTTGCGCCTTCTGAACTTCAAGAATTGTCAAGTCAACTCCGTGAGTTGTTAGACAAAGGTTTTATTCGTCCTAGTTCGTCCCCTTGGGGAGCTCCTGTTCTGTTTGTTAAGAAGAAGGATGGTTCTTTTCGTTTATGCATTGATTATCGTGAACTGAATAAGCTCACTGTTAAAAATCGTTATCCTCTTCCGAGAATTGATGATCTGTTCGATCAGCTTCAGGGTTCTTCTGTATATTCAAAAATTGATCTTCGTTCTGGCTATCATCAGTTGCGTGTTAAAGAATCTGATGTTTCAAAAACTGCTTTTCGCACCCGTTACGGTCACTTTGAATTTCTTGTTATGCCATTCGGATTGACAAATGCACCTGCTGTGTTCATGGACCTCATGAACCGTGTGTGTAGACCCTATATGGACAAGTTCGTTATTGTTTGCATCGACGACATCCTTATCTATTCTAAGAGTGATGAAGAGCACGAAGAACACTTGAGGTTAGTGCTTGATTTGTTAAAGAAAGAAGAGTTGTACGCTAAGTTCTCTAAGTGTGCTTTTTGGTTAAGAGAAGTTCAGTTCCTTGGTCATATTGTTAGTAAACAGGGAATACAAGTTGATCCTGCTAAAATTGAGGCGATTGAAAAGTGGGAAACCCCGAAAACTCCTACTCAGATTCGTCAGTTCCTAGGATTAGCAGGTTACTATAGAAGGTTCATACAAGATTTCTCTCGTATCGCGAAACCTCTGACTGCTTTAACGCATAAAGGGAAGAAGTACGAGTGGAAGGATGAACAAGAGACTGCTTTTCAGATTTTGAAGAAGAAGTTGACTACCGCTCCGATATTGTCACTACCTGAGGGTAATGATGATTTTGTGGTTTATTGTGATGCTTCGCGTCAAGGCTTTGGTTGTGTTTTGATGCAACGAAAGAAAGTTATTGCGTACGCATCACGTCAGTTGAAGATTCACGAGCAGAACTATACAACTCATGATTTAGAGTTGGGGGCCGTTGTTTTTGCACTTAAGATTTGGAGACATTATTTGTATGGGGTCAAGAGTACTGTGTACACAGATCACAAAAGTCTTCAACATATCCTCGATCAGAAGCAGTTGAACATGAGACAACGAAGATGGATTGAGACGTTGCATGATTACGATTGTGAACTTTTGTATCATCCGGGTAAGGCCAATGTGGTGGCGGATGCGTTGAGTCGTAAAGAAAGGGCTGAACCTCGTAGGTTTAGGGCCTTGAATATGACAATTAGAACAAACCTCGCAAGGCAGATTCTTGAGGCACAACAAGAAGCCTTGAAGGAAGAGAATTTTGTGAAAGAGAACGTAAGAGGTATGGCTAAGAAATTTGAGATTCGAGCAGATGGTACTAGGTACTTTGTAGGACGTCTTTGGGTTCCGAAGTTTGGTGAACTGCGACAACTTGTTTTGGATGAGGCTCATAAGTCTAGGTACTCTATTCATCCTAGTTCAGGAAAGATGTATCATGATCTTAAGGAGCTGTATTGGTGGCCAAATTTGAAACGTGATGTGGCTACGTATGTGGCTAAGTGTTTGACCTGTGCTAAGGTTAAAGCTGAACATCAAAAACCGTCTGGACTGTTGGTACAACCCGAGATTCCCGAGTGGAAGTGGGAAGGAATTACAATGGATTTTATTACTAAGTTACCGAGAGTTGCGGGTGGCTATGACACTATCTGGGTGATTGTAGATCGACTCACTAAGTCGGCTCACTTTTTGCCAATCAGGGAAACAGATTCAATGGAGAAGCTCACTCGTTTGTACTTGAAGGAGATTGTTTCTAGGCATGGTGTTCCTGTATCCATTATTTCGGACCGAGACAGTCGTTTTGTATCGAGGTTTTGGCGATCTTTACAGGAAGCCTTGGGAACTAGATTAGATATGAGCACCGCTTATCATCCTCAAACGGATGGTCAAAGTGAGAGGACCATTCAGACATTAGAAGATATGTTGCGAGCTTGTGTGATTGATTTTGGGAATGGGTGGGATAAGTATTTGCCGTTAGCTGAGTTTTCTTATAACAACAGTTATCACGCAAGTATTAAAGCCGCACCATTTGAAGCTTTGTACGGTAGGAAATGTAGGTCTCCTATTTATTGGAATGAGGTTGGGGATGCTCAACTTACAGGTCCAGAGATTATTCACGAGACTACTGAGAAGATTGTGCAAATTAAAGAAAGGTTGAGAACTGCTAGAAGTCGGCAAAAGAGTTATGCCGACAAAGGAAGGAAAGATGTTGAATTTCAAGTTGGTGATCGTGTTATGTTAAAAGTTTCGCCTTGGAAGGGTGTTATTCGTTTTGGTAAAAGAGGGAAGTTAAGTCCTCGTTTCGTGGGACCGTTTGAGATCATTGAAAGAGTTGGACCGGTGGCTTATCGTTTGAAGTTGCCACAAGAACTCAGTGCTGTTCACGATGTTTTCCATATTTCGAACTTAAAGAAGTGTTTGGCTGAATTTGATCAGACTATTCCTTTGGAGGAACTTCAAGTTGACAAGCAATTGCATTTTATTGAGGAGCCAGTTGAGATCATGGACCGAGAGGTTAAGACTCTTAAACAGAGCAGAATTCCTATTGTTCGGCTCCGATGGAACGCTAGACGCGGTCCCGAGTTCACTTGGGAGCGTGAAGACCAAATGAAGCAGAAGTACCCACATTTGTTCTCAGATGCCGAGTCAACCCCTGCGCCTGCTTAAATTTCGGGACGAAATTTCCGTAACGGGGAGGTACTGTCACGACCCTACTTTTTCTGTTATCTTTTTCCGTTAATTATTTAACGACCGTTAACTGTTAGTGTGCCACGTCATTTCTATGACCTATATTATTATTTTTGTAATAATATATATATAATAATTATTATGTGTTATGTGAATAGATGTATTCATATTTTAATTTATACGTTTCTACGTCTCGCGGATTTCCATCCGGCGAATCTTTTCGGTTTTTAAACCAACGGTCGAGCTTTCGGGATTTTTAAATCCTAAATATTTTAAATATGATATTTTATGATCATATTATTATTAGGTGTATTTATATTTATTTTTCGTCGCGCGTTTGTTATCTTTCCGGATTTTTAATTGCGTAAGCGTGTTTTCGCGTTTTGGGATTCGTTCGGGCTTTCGGGCCATCAGGCTTTAAGCACTTAGCAAATTTGGCCCACCATGGGGCCCACCCTACCCATTTTCGGCCGAAGCCACAAGGGAGGGGGGATACACTCCCTTGTTTTCCCATATTTTGATTTATTTTATTTTTACAAAATCTTATCTAAACCTAAAACCTAATTTTTTGCTTTCTTCCTCCCTTTCTCTCTTTTGGGCGACGACCACCACCACCTTAAACATCATCACCATCAATCAAAATATTACTTGGATCATCAAATCGTTTATACAATCGTGTTCCTCTCTTCGTTCTCTACGCGATCATATACTTTGATTCTCGATTTGGGTATAAACCCTAACCCTAGCTTTTTGATTTTTCATATATATTACTGATTTTGTATGTTATATTATTAGTATGATGTATATTAGTTGTTGTAATGTTGTTTGGATGCGTAGAATTACTCGTTTGCTTATGATTTCGGTTTGTAAATTTTGGACAGCAGAATAATTCGTATTTTCTGACTTTGTAACTGATATGAATGTTAAAATAAAGTACATAAATGAGTTCCTCTCATCAAGACATTAATTTTAGACTCCGGATTCATGTCGTTTCGATTCCCGGAGCCCTAGATATGCTTAATTTGATTTTTGTTAAAGATTGAACGGTGTTCTTGGCATGAACAAGGTTGGGTCCGACTTTGTGACCATACTTGGTGTCTTTAGGGTGTGTCATTTGGTTAGGACTGATGGTGGGACGAATTTTCATGTTCGGGTCACCTAAATCCGAGCCACGGTTCACCCGATGTGCCTAAATTACTGTTTTGAGTAAATCGATTTTCCCAAGTGTGGTCATGGCTGATATCCACGACCTAGGGACTGTTCTTGGAGTGTTCTTGAGTTCATAATTGTGTTGGGTGGTTTGAGTAGGCGGAAATGCATATGTGGCTCGCCCGAAACCGACACCCGGGGCTCAAGATACGACCCGATGAACTTTTAAACTTAAAACTTATGGTTAATTATTAAACTTATGTTAAAATTAATGGATTTCATTATTAATTAATTACTTATGATAAAAGAAGTAATTATTATTATTTAAAACTTATGATATAAATATTTATTATATCATTTAATTATTAATTATGATTTAATTAACATTTTAATTAAACTTATGATTAATAATACTTTTATTATTAAAGGAAAATACTTATGATAAGTATTAACTTTGTTTTTGAGAAATTATTAAAAGACTTATAATAAAGATTAAATAATTATTTAATTATTATAAGACTTAATTATTATTTAATTATGAGTTAATTATTAAATACTTATGATTTAATAATTTTAATTAGAAACTTATGATATAATTAATAATTCTTTATTAATTAAAAATACTTATGATTTAATTTAAAAATTATTATTATTAATAATACTTATATTATGATTAGTATTTAATTAATTTATTTAAATACTTATATCGTACTAATTATAACATTTCAACTTATATTAACTTTAATAATTCATTTTATTTAATTAAACTTATGTTAAGACATTATTATACACTTTTGACCTTAATAAACATTATAACCTATGTTATTATTATAACTTACACTTTTCAAATTAATGTTGACTATGTTTGACCAAGGTTGACTTTTGAGTTGACTTTCGGTTGACTTTGACTTTCAGTTGACTTCTGTTGACTTTCTAAATAAGGAAACTTTCCTAACTTCAAAACTTTCTAAAAATAGAACTTTCTAAATTTGGAAACTTCCCAAAAATAGAAACTTTCCAAAAATAGAAACTTTCCTAAAATAGAAAACTTTCCAAAAATGGAAACCTGCTAAAAATAGAAACTTTCTAAAAATAGAAAGTGTGTGTCCTTATGCTGTTCCAATCAAACCGATGCTTGCTGAGTAATGTTCTATGTCTACTTGCAACATGTACAATAGCTATCATACTAAGACTTGACCTAAGTTAGTTATTTATTTCGACCTGCTTTATTTATAGTTCGGCGTTGTGATCTTTCTTGATCACTTTGCTTTATTTGCTGTTCGCTTGTTTGTGAGATTTCTTCAGTTGCTATTAAGGTGAGTTATAGTCCCGTTTTTATATACTTTTCAAAGTATACTTTTTGGGATGTGATTACATGCATATTTCTAGTTACGGTTAGACACAAGTAACAGTTAAATTTAATTATTCATTGTGAGTTGGACAAAAATATTCCCTAGTCTGGTAACTGTAATCATTGGTTTCTACCGATGAACGCAAATCCTACGGATAGATCTGTCGGGTTTGACAACCCCATTTCGAGCTAGTCGCGCTAGCAATTTATAATCGGAATGTTTAGTACTTCGTAATTTGTTGTAGATACACTGTCCAAGTGTATATTTTTATTGTGTTTGGCAAGGGTAAATAAAGGGTTAAGTGGTTACCAGGTGGCTCATTGATAATGGAATAATGTTTAATGTTTTCTAACATTTTTAAATCTTGTGGTCTAAAGTTTACTTATTTATTTAAACCTATAATTCACTCAACCTTTGTGTTGACAGTTTACTCGCATGTTTTCACAGGTACTTGAGTTATTTGATGCTTCCGCTGTCGTTAGAAGAGTCTGCATGCATTTGGGCAGATTTTATGAAACTATTTATGAAACTTAAGTTTGCATTCTATTTTGGATAATTTAAATTGTGGGTTTGTTGGCAATGTTTTGTGTCAACTTTTGGTTCATTACTATGGTTGGTTGATTTTAAACTACTTAATTGGGTTTGTTTCCTTTTTGGGCAGCATTTTGAAATAAAAGAATGCAACTTTGTTTATTTAATTCATTTAAGTCCGATCAAGCTATGGGACCAACTGACGGATCCGTTAAGTGTTTTGACGGGGTCGTCAAATGAAGTTTTCTAAAGCAACCTACACATCAAATTGAAGCTAGTGATACTAGGAACACATTTAATATAGGAACACATTTAATACTTGCACTTTATCATAACAACAACATTAAATCATCCAAAACTCAAAATCAAACACACACTTTTCATGTTCATGCTAGTTACACTAAAATAGCGAGATCGAGCATATAAATCATATATTCATGTTATACTTGAGCCATAGACACTAATTAACAACTCTATAAGTTAAAAATATCAAAAACACAAAATCTAGTGATTTTAGAAAGTTACCTAAATGTAATAAAATTGGTATGGAATCGAAGAGGAAGTTGCAAGGATTCCGAATATGTAATTTGTTTGGATTGTTGCTTGCTCGATTTGAAATAGATGGCGATTCTTGTTTGTGGTGTTGAGAGAAAAGAAGGAAGTAGTAAAGATGGAGATGATGAAATAAGAGGAGGAGGTTGAAGGTTTGACTAGTTGACCTAGTCAAATCTTTGGCCTCTTGGCAAGTTTAGTCCCCCTAGTTTCATTCGGGTGCGTGAATTACCTAAAAGAGATAATTTAAAACGCGTATTAACGAAAGATGTTATAAACATATAACGGACTTTAAAATAGTTAAACAGAAAGTAAACGGAAAAAGGCGGGATGTTACATTACCTACTCCTTAAAAGAAATTTCGTCCCGAAATTTAAGTAGGCGTAGTAGTCGTTGTTTCTTCCTCGGGATTTTGCGTTTCTGATTTCGCGAATAGATGAAGATACTTCCTTTGTATTTGATCTTGTCTTTCCCAAGTAAACTCGGGTCCCCTTTTGGCATTCCAACGGACCTTGACAATTGGAATTCGGCTTTGTTTTAACGTTTTGACGGAGGTGTCCACAATTTCGACCAGTTCCTCCATGAAATGAAGTTTGTCATCAATGGTAAGCTCCTCGAGAGGGATGATGATATTGGGTTCGGCAAGGCACTTTTTCAAGTTGGATACATGGAAAGTAGGATGAACGGAGCTCAATTGAGGTGGAAGATTTAAACGATAAGCAACGGTTCCAACACGCTCCAAGATTTCGAAAGGACCAATGTACCGCGGATTTAGCTTCACGCGTTTCCCAAAACAGATTACACCTTTCCAAGGTACGACTTTTAACATTACGCAATCACCGACTTAAAATTCAAGGTCGTTGCATCGTTTGTCGGTATAGCTCTTTTGATGAATTCGGGCTGTCCTAAGCCTATCTCGGATTTGAACGATTTTCTCGGTTATTTCATGAATGAGTTCGGGTCCGGTGATTTGTGTGTCGCCTACTTTGGCCCAACAAAGAGGTGAACGACATTTTCGGCCATATAAAGCTTCAAATGGTGCGGCGTTAATACTCGCGTGATAACTATTGTTGTAGGAGAATTCAGCGAGAGGCAAGTGCTTATCCCAAGCTTTTCCAAAGTCGACAATGCAAGCTCGTAGCATGTCTTCTAAGGTTTAAATTGTGCGTTCGCTTTGTCCGTCGGTTTGCGGATGGTATGCGGTGCTCATGTCCAAACGCGTTCCCAACGCTTCTTGTAAAGTACGCCAAAATCTAGAGACAAAACGGCCATCTCGGTCGGAGATAATCTATAAGGGCACACCGTGTCGGGCTACGATTTCTTTAATGTAAAGTTGTACGAGTTTCTCCATGTTGTCGGTTTCCTTCATGGCTAGGAAGTGCGCGGATTTGGTGAGACGGTCAACAATAACCCAAATAGTATCATAACCGCCAACCGTCTTTAGTAGTTTGGTGATAAAATCCATCGTTATCCTTTCCCATTTCCATTGCGGGATTTCGGGTTGTTGAAGTAGTCCGGACGGTCTTTGATGTTCGGCTTTGACTTTGGAGCAAATTAGGCACTTTCCAACATAAGTAGCAACGTCCTTTTTAATGTTCGGCCACCAATATTGTTCTTTGAGGTCGTGGTACATCTTATTGGCACCGGGGTGAATCGAATATCTTGACTTATGCGCTTCGTCTAAAATAAGGCTTCGCAAGTCCCCATAACTAGGCACCCAAATTCTTTCGACGAAATATCGGAGTCTGGTTTCTTTAACTTCGAATCGAGAGGTGAGGATGTTCAAGTGTTCGAGAGAGATGTTTTCATCCTTGAGAGCCTCGTCTTAGGCTACACGAATTTGACTATTGAGGTTGGTGTGAATGGTGATGTTTAAAGCTCGGACACGAAGAGGCACCGATCTTTCCTTTCGACTTAAGGCATCGACTACTACGTTTGCCTTCCCGGGATGGTAACGAAGCTCACAATCATAATCGTTTAAAGTTTCAATCCACTGTCATTGTCTCATGTTTAGTTGCTTTTGATCGAAGATGTGTTGAAGGCTTTTGTGATCGGTGAAGATGGTACTTTTGGTTCCATAAAGATAATGTCTCCACATTTTAAGTGCGAAGACAACGGCTCCGAGTTCGAGATCATGTGTTGTATAGTTCCGTTCGTGAATTTTAAGTTGTTGGGAGGCATAAGCAATGACTTTCTTTCGTTGCATCAATACGCACCCAAAACCATGTTTCGAGGCATCGCAATATACAACAAAATCATCATTGCCTTTGGGAAGTGACAAGATAGGAGCGGTGGTTAGCTTTGTCTTCAAGATTTGAAATGCGAATTCTTGTTCGGTTGCCCATATGAATTTCTTTCCCTTGTGAGTTAACGCGGTTAGAGGACGAGTAACCAAAGAGAAATCCTTGATGAACCTACAGTAGTATCCAACGAGACCCAAAAATTGATGAATGTGAGTAGGAGTAGTAGGAGTCTCCCATTTACTAATGGCTTCGATTTTCGTGGGATCGACATTAATACCTTCATCACTTATAACAAGACCAAGAAATTGAACTTCCTTCAACCAAAATTCACACTTGGAGAATTTGGCATAGAGTCGTTCTTGTCTCAAGAGTTCAAGCACAAGTCGGAGATGTTGTTCGAGCTCTTCTTCGCTTTTAGAATAGACCAAGATGTCATCGATGAACACAATAATGAATTTATCGAGATACTGTTTGCACACGCGGTTCATAAGATCCATGAACACCGCCGGTGCATTAGTGAGACCAAATGGCATAACAAGAAATTCATAACTACCATAACGAGTCCGAAAAGCGGTTTTGGAGACATCTTCCCCCTTAACCCTTAATTGATGATAACCCGAGCGGAGATCGATTTTAGAATATACACGAGATCCTTGTAGTTGATCAAAGAGGTCATCGATGTGAGGAAGAGGATATCGGTTCTTAACCGTTAATTTATTTAGTTCACGATAATCGATGCACATTCGTAGGGATCCGTCTTTCTTTTTAACAAACAAAATCGAAGCGCCCCATGGTGAATGGCTGGGTTGGATAAAACCACGGTCAAGTAGTTCTTGGATTTGACTTTGCAATTCTTGCATTTCAGATGGAGCAAGTCTATATGGTGCACGTGCTACGGGTGCGGCTCCCGGAATAAGATCGATTTGGAATTGTACCGGTCGATGAGGTGGAAGACCCGGCAATTAGTCGGGAAATACATCGGAAAAGTCACTAACAATTGGCACATAATCGATATGCTTCTCATCGGACTCGACTTTCTTAACATGGGCAAGGATCGCAAAACAACCCTTACGAAGTAGTTTTCTAACTTTAAGGCACGAAACAATGTTGAGTCCGGTGCAACTGTTATCGCCATAAACAATCAAGGGTTCACCATTCTCGATAGGAATTCAGATTACGTTAAGATCACAAAGGATGTGAGATTTCGTTTTGGCTAACCAATTTATACCGATTATTACATCGAAGCTTCCTAGTTCTATGGGTATCAAGTCAATTTCAAACTCACTACCCAAAATGTTTAACGTACACCCCCGGTAATATGTGTCGGCACTCAATAGTTTCCTGTTGGCCACTTCAATGGTATAAGTGGTATCTAGTGGAAGTGGTGGAGTGCTAAAAGAACAAGTCAAAGTCTTGGATACAAAGCATTTATCGGCACCCGAATTGAATAAGCAAGTAACATAAGTGTTGTTGAGAAGAAACGTACCCGTGACTAATTCATTGTCATCTCGGGCTTCCTCGGTGTTGATGTTGAAAGCTCGGCCTCGCGTATTGGGGTTATCTTTCTTCTTCGGGCATGCATTTCTATAATGGCCCGTTTGGCCACATTCGTAACAAGTGCCCGTCTTTGGTGCATTGGGCCACTTTCGAGCGATGAGGGCGACACTTTTACATTCGTTGGCCTTATGACCAACTCCTTGGCACCGATGGCAAATTAGCTTGCCACATTCACCAAAGTGATGCTTGTTGCATTTGTTGCAAAGAGGTAGGTTCCCGGCATAACCCTTCTTGCCGTCGGAGGTGTAAGGCTTCTTGGTAAAGTTGTTGTTGCTTGATTGGGGGGTTTCCCATTTTTTTGTTGTTACCCGACTTATCCTCGGCTTTAGGTGTCGGCACTACGATTTCGTCCACCGTTTCTATCAACTTGCTGGCCATGTTCAAAGCTTCTTGATGATTAGTGGGTTTGGATGACATTACCCCGTGTTTGATGCTCTTTGGAAGACCATCCATGTAAAGTTCAACCCTTAAAGACTCGGGGTTCACAAGGTTTGGGCACATCAAGGCTAGTTTGGAAAATCGTTGATTATAAGCCTTGAGATCGTTTCCGACCGCTTTCAAAGTTCTTAGCTCTTGTTCGAGCCTTCGGGTTTCTTCACGAGGGAAATATTCGACGATCATCTTTTCCTTTAAGTCAACCCAAGAGAGGGCGTGAGCTTCATCGGTACCCACCGATTGTACATAGGTGTTACACCATGTGAGGGCGACACCGGAGAAAGTGTGAGTGAAGTATTTGACCTTATCTTGGTCCCGGCAACCGCTTATGCTAAAGACGGCCTCCGTTTGTTCGAACCATCGAGTGAGAGTAACCGGTCCCCCGGTCCCATCAAAAGTATGAGGTTTGCACCCCATGAAGGCTTTGTAAGAGCACCCTTCGCTTGAGTTACCGGCCCCTTGATTGTTGTTGTTGTGTTTGTTGTTATTGTTGTTGTTGGAGGAGTGACCGGCCATGGCCGCATCCACGGTGGTGGCTATCATCCGTTGAAGGGCTTGTTCAGGAGTCTCATGGCGTGGTACACTGTGAGGAGGCATTGTTCCTTCAAAACACAAGAATACCATTGATTAGTATTTTCAATAATACTAATCATGATATCGAATAAGGATAGAGAGAAAAATTTGCCTTGACTTGCCTTAAATTCTTTGTGTCATAATGTCGGAACGTTCATATGAGTCACCGTAATATAATCCCGAAAATTATATTACCCTAATTCATATGTGCATTCGACATTATTTCACTAAGTCAAGGTGGCGCTTCAATCAAATTAAACAACGTGAGATTAAGATGAATTAAGAGTAGATATGAGTAGAAACGTTCAAGTATAAATGCACAAGTAGTCAAGTAATTCCTACTTCAAGTCTATATGCCGGTTGTAGTCTAGACTCACTAATGTACCCTATGACTCGGGGTTGACACCAATGAACTCTAAATCCCTACAACCTGGCTCTGATACCATTTGTAGCGACCCGACAAAAACGTCATTGACGGCGCCATCTACTTAGGTCCCGTTACGTGGTCATAAGTCTTTAAAACAACGTTTGACCAAAAGTATGTCGCATTCATTTCAAAAGTAAAGATGTTTCAAGGTTTACAAAGTAGTTCGACAACTAGTTACATAACAAAGTTTAAATTACAATTGAAACATATGTGACACAATTTGAAAGTAGCCAAAAGACGCTCCACGTATGTATGTATATTCGACATCCAAGCAAGTATCAAAAGTAATGAGCAGAAGCATGTATCACAAACGTTCAAGGACCTGAGAAAAACATAGAAATCTGTCAACGAAAACGTTGGTGAAATCATAGGTTTAAGTAAGTAAGTACAAGTGAACCAGAAGATTTGTAACATTGATATAATAGTAAACAATTCCAAAAATAGTTTCACGAGCACCCAATTATCAATGCTTAACATTCCTTCTATGAACCCCATCACAATAGTGTTGGAACATACACTGTTTCTCGAAAATATATTTCATTCGTAGACGGTAGCGAACCACCTGAATGAGGGTTTGTCAAACCCATATGGCCATATAACATAAGTTCTCGCTTACACACGGCAACTGTAACTAATGATAATCGAATTGAGGATTTTTGTTCAAACTCGTATGTAGAATGTTTGTTTTCCTGTACTTGTGTTCACTTAGTAAAAAGAAACGTTTATGTTTTCTCATCCCAATTGTAAGTTCAAAAGAGTAAAAGTGGGACTATGATCTCACCTTGAGTGCACGAGTAATATAGTACTTCAACAAGTAAACGTGTGCAAGAACGAATGCTAGTCTTGACCTAAACAAGTAGGTTTGTATCAATATCGGTAAAAATGGTCGGTCAAAGCATTCAATTAGTCCTATGGCTCGTTAAGACTCGATTATAATAGCATGTGAATCAAATTGTCATGTTTCATGCAAGGTATAAGTATAAAAGCATGTTAGAACGATTGCACAAACATTTGGTTAAGTTTGATTAAAAGTCAAACTTTGGTCGGGTCAAAGTCAACGAAAAGTCAACACATTCGGGTCGGGTCCCGAACTATTTTTCTGAGGTTTTTAACCATATATGAGCATGTTAGAACAAGTTACATGTGAATCGGAGGTGCGTAGCATAGCAAACATTTTTCGTAAAATGGTAAAACAAAACAGAAACTGGCAGTGTAACTGGACGGCGTCCAGATTTGCTGGACGACATCCAGAATTGAAGGCCTGGATGGCGTCCAATAATCTGGACGGTGTCCAGATTGGTATGCAGACCTGTTTCTGCTGCAACAAATAAATGCACGAACCAAACTTCAAACATTCCCAATTTATGACCCGCAAACAACCAAAACATGTATCTTATATCATCGGGAAGGTATTTTGACGAGGAAAACAACTAAACATGTTTCAACAAACAATTTAATACATGCAACAACCCAAATCACATTCAATGCTCATCATTTAATGTATTCAAGTTCATAAATGCAATTCAATGATTCGGGCAACCAATTTACTCAAATGATATGCCGTTTCGAAGATAATTAAACATACACTACAACTAAACACTTACTAATAACATCTCATGTCATTCAAAACATCAAAGGTTCATTTCAAGTTCATCAAACCCTAACCCAAATCCACCAAAATCAATAATCAAGTTTATGAAGTTTTCTAAAGCAACCTACACATCAAATTGAAGCTAGTGATACTAGGAACACATTTAATACTTGCACTTTATCATAACAACAACATTAAATCATTCAAAACTCAAAATCAAACACACACTTTTCATGTTCATGCTAGTTACACTAAAACAACAAGATCGAGCATATAAATCATATATTCATGTTAGACTTGAGCCATAGACACTAATTAACAACTCTATAAGTTAAAAACATCAATAACACAAAATCTAGTGATTTTAGAAAGTTACCCAAATGTAATGAAATCAGTATGCAATCGAAGAGGAAGTTGCAAGGATTCCGAATATGTAATTTGTTTGGATTGTTGCTGTAGTGACCCGAACTTTTCCATGTTTATATATATTAATTGAGATTCATATTTACATGATTAAATGTTTCCAACATGTTAAGCAATCAAACTTGTTAAGACTTGATTAATTGAAATATGTTTCATATAGACAATTGACCACCCAAGTTGACCGGTGATTCACGAACGTTAAAATTTGTAAAAACTATATGATGACATATATATGGATATATATATAGTTAACATGATACTATGATAAGTAAACATATCATTAAGTATATTAACAATGAACTACATATGTAAAAACAAGACTACTAACTTAATGATTTTTAAACGAGACATATATGTAACGATTATCGTTGTAAAAAACATTTAATGTATATATATCATATTAAGAGATATTCATACATGATAATATCATGACAATATAATAATTTAAAATCTCATTTGATATTATAAACATTGGGTTAACAACATTTAACAAGATCGTTAACCTAAAGGTTTCAAAACAACACTTACATGTAACGACTAACGATGACTTAACGACTCAGTTAAAATGTATATACATGTAGTGTTTTAATATGTATTTATACACTTTTGAAATACTTCAATACACTTATCAAAATACTTCTACTTAACAAAAATGCTTACAATTACATCGTCGTTCAGTTTCATCAATAATTCTACTCGTATGCACCCGTATTCGTACTCGTACAATACACAGCTTTTAGATGTATGTACTATTGGTATATACACTCCAATGATTAGCTCTAAGCAGCCCATGTGAGTCACCTAACACATGTGGGAACCATCATTTGGCAACTAGCATGAAATATCTCATAAAATTACAAAAATATGAGTAATCATTCATGACTTATTTACATGAAAAAAAAATTACATATCCTTTATATCTAATCCATACACCAACGACCAAAAACACCTACAAACACTTTCATTCTTCAATTTTCTTCATCTAATTGATCTCTCTCAAGTTCTATCTTCAAGTTCTAAGTGTTCTTCATATATTCTACAAGTTCTAGTTACATAAAATCAAGAATACTTTCAAGTTTGCTAGCTCACTTCCAATCTTGTAAGGTGATCATCCAACCTCAAGAAATCTTGGTTTCTTACAGTAGGTTATCATTCTAATACAAGGTAATAATCATATTCTAACTTTGGTTCAATTTCTATAACTATAACAATCTTATTTCAAGTGATGATCTTACTTGAACTTGTTTTCGTGTCATGATTCTGCTTCAAGAACTTCGAGCCATCCAAGGATCCGTTGAAGCTAGATCCATTTTTCTCTTTTCCAGTAGGTTTATCCAAGGAACTTAAGGTAGTAATGATGTTCATAACATCATTTGATTCATACATATAAAGCTATCTTATTCGAAGGTTTAAACTCGTAATCACTAGAACATAGTTTAGTTAATTCTAAACTTGTTCGCAAACAAAAGTTAATCCTTCTAAATTGACTTTTAAAATTAACTACACACATGTTCTATATCTAAATGATATGCTAACTTAATGATTTAAAACCTGGAAACACGAAAAACACCGTAAAACCGGATTTACGCCGTCGTAGTAACACCGCGGGCTGTTTTGGGTTAGTTAATTAAAAACTATGATAAACTTTGATTTAAAAGTTGTTATTCTTAGAAAATGATTTTTATTATGAACATGAAACTATATCCATAAATTATGGTTAAACTCAAAGTGGAAGTATGTTTTCTAAAATGGTCATCTAGACGTCGTTCTTTCGACTGAAATGACTACCTTTACAAAAATGACTTGTAACTTATTTTTCCGACTATAAACCTATACTTTTTCTGTTTAGATTCATAAAATAGAGTTCAATATGAAACCATAGCAATTTTATTCACTCAAAACGGATTTAAAATGAAGAAGTTATGGGTAAAACAAGATTGGATAATTTTTCTCATTTTAGCTACGTGAAAATTGGTAACAAATCTATTCCAACCATAACTTAATCAACTTGTATTGTATATTATGTAATCTTGAGATACCATAGACACGTATACAATGTTTCGACCTATCATGTCGACACATCTATATATATTTCGGAACAACCATAGACACTCTATATGTGAATGTTGGAGTTAGCTATACAGGGTTGAGGTTGATTCCAAAATATATATAGTTTGAGTTGTGATCAATACTGAGATACGTATACACTGGGTCGTGGATTGATTCAAGATAATATTTATCGATTTATTTCTGTACATCTAACTGTGGACAACTAGTTGTAGGTTACTAACGAGGACAGCTGACTTAATAAACTTAAAACATCAAAACATATTAAAAGTGTTGTAAATATATTTTGAACATACTTTGATATATATGTATATATTGTTATAGGTTCGTGAATCAACCAGTGGCCAAGTCTTACTTCCCGACGAAGTAAAAATCTGTGAAAGTGAGTTATAGTCCCACTTTTAAAATCTAATATTTTTGGGATGAGAATACATGCAGGTTTCATAAATGATTTACAAAATAGACACAAGTACGTGAAACTACATTCTATGGTTGAATTATCGAAATCGAATATGCCCCTTTTTATTAAGTCTGGTAATCTAAGAATTAGGGAACAGACACCCTAATTGACGCGAATCCTAAAGATAGATCTATTGGACCTAACAAACCCCATCCAAAGTACCGGATGCTTTAGTACTTCGAAATTTATATCATATCCGAAGGGTGTCCCGGAATGATGGGGATATTCTTATATATGCATCTTGTTAATGTCGGTTACCAGGTGTTCACCATATGAATGATTTTTATCTCTATGTATGGGATGTGTATTGAAATATGAAATCTTGTGGTCTATTATTATGATTTGATATATATAGGTTAAACCTATAACTCACCAACATTTTTGTTGACATTTTAAGCATGTTTATTCTCAGGTGATTATTAAGAGCTTCCGCTATCGCATACTTAAATAAGGACGAGATTTGGAGTCCATGCTTGTATGATATTGTGTAAAAACTGCATTCAAGAAACTTATTTTGTTGTAACATATTTGTATTGTAAACCATTATGTAATGGTCGTGTGTAAACAGGATATTTTAGATTATCATTATTTGATAATCTAAGTAAAGCTTTTTAAACTTTTATTGATAAAATAAAGGTTATGGTTTGTTTTAAAATGAATGCAGTCTTTGAAAAACGTCTCATATAGAGGTCAAAACCTCGCAACGAAATCAATTAATATGGAACGTTTTTAATCAATAAGAACGGGACATTTCAGTTGGTATCAGAGCGTTGGTCTTAGAGAACCAGAATTTTGCATTAGTGTGTCTTATCGAGTTTGTTAGGATGCATTAGTGAGTCTGGACTTCGACCGTGTTTACTTGAAAAATGATTGCTTAACAAATTTTGTTGGAAACTATATATTTTTAACATGTGAATATTATGTGATATATTAATCTCTTAACGTGTTTGATATTATGTGATAGATGTCTACCTCTAGAATAAGTCCCATTGACTCACCTAATAATAATGAAGAGTTAAATGTAAATTGGAATGATTCGTGGACTGATTCACAAGTTCCCGAAGAGGAACCGGAAGAAGAGTCGGAACCGGAAGAAGAATCGGAACCGGAAGAAGAATCGGAACCGGATGAAGAAATAGAACCGGTGGGGGAAATAATAAAACGGTTAAGTAAAAGAAAATCCTCAACCAACCGACCAAGGTTAATTATGGTCAATGGTGTTTCCGCCAAGGAAGCAAAATACTGGGAGGATTACCAATTCTCCGATGAATCGGATTCCGACGAGAATTCCGATGATGTTATAGAAATTACCCCAACTGAATTTAAAAAGGCAAAAGAAAATAATAAGGGAAAGGGCATAAAAATAGAGAAATCTAATTCCAACCCCGATGAACTTTATATGTATCGTCAACCCCCGAAGTCCTTAAGTTGTAATAATGACCCGGGAACCTCTAAACCACCAGGTTTTTCTAAACCAATGTGGATAACGATGGCTCGTATTAGGGGAACATCATATATCCCTAGAAACTTGGCAAAACGAACCAAAACCGAAGAAGAAGAAACAAGCAAGTCGGAATAAGATAGTTGTATTCGTGTGGTGTAATATATGTAATATAGTGTGCTTATGCTTTATGATATATGTAAAAATTGCTTGTATTAATAAGTATTTTTTTTATGAATCTAACTCTTGTCTATTTTACAGTATAAAAACAAAAAATGGATAGACAACCCAATATTTTAAGAGACCTACCCGGAGACATGATTGATGAAATCTTGTCTAGAGTCGGTCAGAATTCTTCGGCACAACTATTTAAGGCAAGATCAGTTTGTAAGACATTCGAAGAACGTTCTAAGAATGCCTTGGTTTATAAAAGGCTTTCGTTCAAAAGATGGGGGATATCACATTGGGAAATCCATAAGTTACGATGTGTTTACTTTGACGCATATATTGCGGGGAACCCAAATGCTATTTTACGCAATGGGTTAAGAAATTATTTTGACTCAATATATCCGAATATTGGACTTCGTGATTTAGAAAAAGCGGCTAACATGCAACATAAAGAAGCATGTTATGCTTACGGATTAGTAATGTTCGCTTCTCACCAAAGTGAGAACAAGAACATCGGGCTACAACTATTAAACAAAACGTTCCCACAAGTGACGGAGTCGGTAATTGGGGTAAGAAATGAGGTTTTTAGATTGTTACGGGACTGTTGGACATTACGTAACCCTCGTCCCTTTGACGACGTTACAACACGCTGTCTTATCAACGGCCATAACGGTTATGTTCCACAAGACCAAGGATGGGAAGTAATCCTAGTAAAACCAGAATGCATGACTTGTTTCTGGACGTATGAATTACGTGTCTTTATTGCCTTTGCTGAACGACTTGTGTACTAGCTATAATTATCTTCACAACCATCTTGTATCAAATTTATTGTGTGCTAAATTTCATGCTATATGTAAAATAAGCGGTATTGTAAGTTTGTAAAATATTGTGTAAAAGTTTGAACGCGAAATATTATTATAATCAGTTTTTCATATAGAATTGTAGTAGTTGAATTGTATATTAGCTACTAAGTATGAACTTAACGGGTAGGTACTACCCGAATTTAAACTTATAAAACGCTAATATGAAGAAAAAGCTTTTATAAATGAGTTCATATTATGCTACGAAATACTATTAACTACTCTTAATATTCTGTATGATTAACTTGTTCCATTTGACTATTTTGAAGGAAATGGCACCGACTACTCGACACACCGTGAATATGAATGAAGAGGAATTCCGTACTTTTCTTGCTTCAAACATAGCCGCAGTACAGGCTGCGCTACATACCAACAATAACCTTGGATCTAGCAGTACAGGAAATCATGTAGGATGCACCTACAAAGAATTCACTGCCTGCAAACCTTTGGAATTTGATGGAACCGAAGGACCGATCGGATTGAAACGGTGGACCGAGAAGGTCGAATCGGTGTTTGCCATAAGTAAGTGTACTGAAGAGGACAAAGTGAAGTACGCTATGCATACCTTCACAGGTTCTGCGTTAACATGGTGGAATACCTATCTAGAGCAAGTGGGACAAGACGATGCGTACGCACTACCGTGGTCAGCATTCAAGCACTTGATGAACGAGAAGTACCGTCCCAGAACCGAGGTCAATAAGCTCAAGACAGAACTTAGAGGGTTACGAACCCAAGGATTTGATATTACCACGTACGAAAGACGATTCACAGAATTGTGCCTATTGTGTCCGGGAGCATTCGAAGATGAGGAAGAGAAGATCAACGCGTTTGTGAAAGGATTACCGGAAAGAATCCAAGAAGATATAAGTTCACACGAGCCCGCCTCCATACAATAGGCATGTAGAATGGCTCACAAACTAGTGAACCAGATTGAAGAAAGAATTAAAGAACAGACTGCTGAAGAGGCCAATGTGAAGCAAGTCAAAAGAAAGTGGGAGGAAAACGGTGATAAGAATCACCAATACAACAACAACAGCAATCGCATCAATTATCCCAACAATCGCAACATCAATCGCAACTACAACAAACGGCCCAACAACAACAACAACAACAACAACAACAACAACAACAACAACAACAACAACAGCAACAACAACAACCATCCCAACAACAATAATAACCGCAACAACAACAACAATCAGAAGCAGCTATGCCAAAGGTATGAAAAGTATCACTCGGGGTTCTGCACCAAATTTTGCAACAAGTGTAAAAGAAATGGTCATAGCGCGGCGAAGTGTGAGGTCTACGGACCAGGGGTTAATAGAACGAAAGGAACAAATGGTGTCGGAACGAGTAATGGCGGACCAAGTAGTGTCGGAGCAAGTTATGCAAATGTAGTTTGTTATAAATGTGGAAAACCGGGCCACATTATTAGAAATTGCCCGAAACAGGAGAACACGAATGGACAAGGTCGCGGAAGAGTTTTCAATATTAATGCGGCAGAGGCACAGGAAGACCCGGAGCTTGTTACGGGTACGTTTCTTATTGACAATAAATCTGCTTACGTTTTATTTGATTCGGGTGCGGATAGAAGCTATATGAGTAGAGATTTTTGTGCTAAATTAAGTTGTCCAGTGACGCCTTTGGATAGTAAATTTTTACTCGAATTAGCAAATGGTAAATTAATTTCAGCAGATAATATATGTCGGAATCGAGAAATTAAACTGGTTAGCGAAACATTTAAGATTGATTTGATACCAGTAGAGTTAGGGAGTTTTGATGTGATAATCGGTATGGACTGGTTGAAAGAAGTGAAAGCAGAGATCTTTTGTTACAAAAATGCAATTCGCATTATACGAGAAAAAGGAAAACCCTTAATGGTGTACGGAGAAAAGGGCAACACGAAGCTACATCTTATTAGTAATTTGAAGGCACAAAAACTAATAAGAAAAGGTTGCTATGCTGTTCTAGCACACGTCGAGAAAGTACAAACTGAAGAAAAGAGCATCAATGATGTTCCCATTGCAAAAGAATTTCCCGATGTATTTCCGAAAGAATTACCGGGATTACCCCCACATCGATCCGTTGAATTTCAAATAGATCTTGTACCAGGAGCTACACCAATAGCTCGTGCTCCTTACAGACTCGCACCCAGCGAGATGAAAGAACTGCAAAGCCAATTACAAGAACTTTTAGAGCGTGGTTTCATTCGACCAAGCACATCACCGTGGGGAGCTCCTGTTTTGTTTGTCAAGAAGAAAGATGGTACATTCAGGTTGTGTATTGACTACCGAGAGTTGAACAAACTTACCATCAAGAACCGCTACCCACTACCGAGAATCTATGACTTATTTGATCAACTACAAGGCTCGTCTATTTATTCAAAGATTGACTTACGTTCCGGGTATCATCAAATTCGGGTGAAAGAAGATGATATTCCAAAGACTGCTTTCAGAACACGTTACGGTCATTACGAGTTTATGGTCATGCCGTTTGGTTTAACTAATGCACCAGCTGTGTTCATGGACCTTATGAACCGAGTGTGTGGACCATACCTTGACAAGTTTGTCATTGTTTTCATTGATGACATACTTATTTACTCAAAGAATGACCAAGAACACGGTGAACATTTGAGAAAGGTGTTAGAAGTATTGAGGAAGGAAGAAATGTACGCTAAGTTTTCAAAGTGTGCATTTTGGTTGGAAGAAGTTCAATTCCTCGGTCACATAGTGAACAAAGAAGGTATTAAGGTGGATCCAGCAAAGATAGAAACTGTTGAAAAGTGGGAAACCCCGAAAACTCCGAAACACATACGCCAGTTTTTAGGACTAGCTGGTTACTACAGAAGGTTCATCCAAGACTTTTCCAGAATAGCAAAACCCTTGACTGCATTAACGCATAAAGGGAAGAAATTTGAATGGAATGATGAACAAGAGAAAGCGTTTCAGTTATTGAAGAAAAAGCTAACTACGGCACCTATATTGTCATTGCCTGAAGGGAATGATGATTTTGTGATTTATTGTGACGCATCAAAGCAAGGTATCAGTTGTGTATTAATGCAACGAACGAAGGTGATTGCTTATGCGTCTAGACAATTGAAGATTCACGAACAAAATTATACGATGCATGATTTGGAATTAGGCGCGGTTGTTTTTGCATTAAAGACTTGGAGGCACTACTTATATGGGGTCAAAAGTATTATATATACCGACCACAAAAGTCTTCAACACATATTTAATCAGAAACAACTGAATATGAGGCAGCGTAGGTGGATTGAATTATTGAATGATTACGACTTTGAGATTCGTTACCACCCGGGAAAGGCAAATGTGGTAGCCGATGCCTTGAGCAGGAAGGACAGAGAACCCATTCGAGTAAAATCTATGAATATAATGATTCATAATAACCTTACTACTCAAATAAAGGAGGCGCAACAAGGAGTTTTAAAAGAGGGAAATTTAAAGGATGAAATACCCAAAGGATCGGAGAAGCATCTTAATATTCGGGAAGACGGAACCCGGTATAGGGCTGAAAGGATTTGGGTACCAAAATTTGGAGATATGAGAGAAATGGTACTTAGAGAAGCTCATAAAACCAGATACTCAATACATCCTGAAACGGGGAAGATGTACAAGGATCTCAAGAAACATTTTTGGTGGCCGGGTATGAAAGCCGATGTTGCTAAATACGTAGGAGAATGTTTGACGTGTTCTAAGGTCAAAGCTGAGCATCAGAAACCATCAGGTCTACTTCAACAACCCGAAATCCCGAAATGGAAATGGGAAAACATTACCATGGATTTCATCACTAAATTGCCAAGGACTGCAAGTGGTTTTGATACTATTTGGGTAATAGTTGATCGTCTCACCAAATCAGCACACTTCCTGCCAATAAGAGAAGATGACAAGATGGAGAAGTTAGCATGACTGTATTTGAAGGAAGTCGTCTCCAGACATGGAATACCAATCTCTATTATCTCTGATAGGGATGGCAGATTTATTTCAAGATTCTGGCAGACATTACAGCAAGCATTAGGAACTCGTCTAGACATGAGTACTGCCTATCATCCACAAACTGATAGGCAGAGCGAAAGGACGATATAAACGCTTGAAGACATGCTACGAGCATGTGTTATTGATTTCGGAAACAGTTGGGATCGACATCTACCGTTAGCAGAATTTTCCTACAATAACAGCTACCATTCAAGCATTGAGATGGCACCGTTTGAAGCACTTTATGGTAGAAAGTGCAGGTCTCCAATTTGTTGGAGTGAAGTGGGGGATAGACAGATTACGGGTCCGGAGATTATACAAGAAACTAGCGAGAAGATCATCCAAATTCAACAACGGTTGAAAACCGCCTAAAGTCGACAAAAGAGCTACGCTGACATTAAAAGAAAAGATATAAAATTTGAAATTGGAGAGATGGTCATGCTTAAAGTTGCACCTTGGAAAGGCGTTGTTCGATTTGGTAAACGAGGGAAATTAAATCCAAGGTATATTGGACCATTCAAGATTATTGATCGTGTCGGACCAGTAGCTTACCGACTTGAGTTACCTCAACAACTCGCGGCTGTACATAACACTTTCCACGTCTCGAATTTGAAGAACTGTTTTGCTAAAGAAGATCTCACTATTCCGTTAGATGAAATCCAAATCAACGAAAAACTTCAATTCATCGAAGAACCCGTCGAAATAATGGATCGTGAGGTTAAAAGACTTAAGCAAAACAAGATACCAATTGTTAAGGTTCAATGGAATGCTCGTAGAGGACCCAAGTTCACCTGGGAGCGTGAAGATCAGATGAAGAAGAAATACCCGCATCTATTTCCAGAAGATTCGTCAACACCTTCAACAGATTAAAATTTCTGGACGAAATTTATTTAACGGGTAGGTACTGTAGTGACCCAAACTTTTCCATGTTTATATATATTAATTGAGATTCATATTTACATGATTAAATGTTTCCAACATGTTAAGCAATCAAACTTGTTAAGACTTGATTAATTGAAATATGTTTCATATAGACAATTGACCACCCAAGTTGACTGGTGATTCACGAACGTTAAAACTTGTAAAAACTATATGATGACATATATATGGATATATATATAGTTAACATGATACTATGATAAGTAAACATATCATTAAGTATATTAACAATGAACTACATATGTAAAAACACGACTACTAACTTAATGATTTTTAAACGAGACATATATGTAACGATTATCGTTGTAAAAAACATTTAATGTATATATATCATATTAAGAGATATTCATACATGATAATATCATGAAAATATAATAATTTAAAACCTCATTTGATATTATAAACATTGGGTTAACAACATTTAACAAGATCGTTAACCTAAAGGTTTCAAAACAACACTTACATGTAACGACTAACGATGACTTAACGACTCAGTTAAAATGTATATACATGTAGTGTTTTAATATGTATTTATACACTTTTGAAAGACTTCAATACACTTATCAAAATACTTCTACTTAACAAAAATGCTTACAATTACATCCTCGTTCAGTTTCATCAACAATTCTACTCGTATGCACCCGTATTCGTACTCGTACAATACACAGCTTTTAGATGTATGTACTATTGGTATATACACTCCAATGATCAGCTCTTAGCAGCCCATTTGAGTCACCTAACACATGTGGGAACCTTCATTTGGAAACTAGCATGAAATATCTCATAAAATTACAAAAATATGAGTAATCATTCATGACTTATTTACATGAAAACAAAATTACATATCCTTTATATCTAATCCATACACCAACGACCAAAAACACCTACAAACACTTTCATTCTTCAATTTTATTCATCTAATTGATCTCTCTCAAGTTCTAACTTCAAGTTCTAAGTGTTCTTCATATATTCTACAAGTTCTAGTTACATAAAATCAAGAATACTTTCAAGTTTGCTAGCTCACTTCCAATCTTGTAAGGTGATCATCCAACCTCAAGAAATCTTTGTTTCTTACAGTAGGTTATCATTCTAATACAAGGTAATAATCATATTCAAACTTTGGTTCAATTTCTATAACTATAACAATCTTATTTCAAGTGATGATCTTACTTGAACTTGTTTTCGTGTCATGATTCTGCTTCAAGAACTTCGAGCCATCCAAGGATCCGTTGAAGCTAGATCCATTTTTCTCTTTTCCAGTAGGTTTATCCAAGGAACTTAAGGTAGTAATCATGTTCATAACATCATTCGATTCATACATATAAAGCTATCTTATTCGAAGGTTTAAACTCGTAATCACTAGAACATAGTTTAGTTAATTCTAAACTTGTTCGCAAACAAAAGTTAATCCTTCTAACTTGACTTTTAAAATTAACTACACACATGTTCTATATCTAAATGATATGCTAACTTAATGATTTAAAACCTGAAAACACGAAAAACACCGTAAAACCGGATTTACGCCGTCGTAGTAACACCGCGGGCTGTTTTGGGTTAGTTAATTAAAAACTATGATAAACTTTGATTTAAAAGTTGTTATTCTGAGAAAATGATTTTTATTATGAACATGAAACTATATCCAAAAATTATGGTTAAACTCAAAGTGGAAGTATGTTTTCTAAAATGGTCATCTAGACGTCGTTCTTTCGACTGAAATGACTACCTTTACAAAAACAACTTGTAACTTATTTTTCCGACTATAAACCTATACTTTTTCTGTTTAGATTCATAAAATAGAGTTCAATATGAAACCATAGCAATTTTATTCACTCAAAACGGATTTAAAATGAAGAAGTTATGGGTAAAACAAGATTGGATAATTTTTCTCATTTTAGCTACGTGAAAATTGGTAACAAATCTATTCCAACCATAACTTAATCAACTTGTATTGTATATTATGTAATCTTGAGATACCATAGACACGTATACAATGTTTCGACCTATCATGTCGACACATCTATATATATTTCGGAACAACTATAGACACTCTATATGTGAATGTTGGAGGTAGCTATACAGGGTTGAGGTTGATTCCAAAATATATATAGTTTGAGTTGTGATCAATACTGAGATACGTATACACTGGGTCGTGGATTGATTCAAGATAATATTTATCGATTTATTTCTGTACATCTAACTGTGGACAACTAGTTGTAGGTTACTAACGAGGACAGCTGACTTAATAAACTTAAAACATCAAAACATATTAAAAGTGTTGTAAATATATTTTGAACATACTTTGATATATATGTATATATTGTTATAGGTTCGTGAATCAACCAGTGGCCAAGTCTTACTTCCCGACGAAGTAAAAATCTGTGAAAGTGAGTTATAGTCCCACTTTTAAAATCTAATATTTTTGGCATGAGAATACATGCAGGTTTCATAAATGATTTACAAAATAGACACAAGTACGTGAAACTACATTCTATGGTTGAATTATCGAAATTGAATATGCCCCTTTTTATTAAGTCTGGTAATCTAAGAATTAGGGAACAGACACCCTAATTGACGCGAATCCTAAAGATAGATCTATTGGGCCTAACAAACCCCATCCAAAGTACCGGATGCTTTAGTACTTCGAAATTTATATCATATCCGAAGGGTGTCCCGAAATGATGGGAATATTCTTATATATGCATCTTGTTAATGTCGGTTACCAGGTGTTCACCATATGAATGATTTTTATCTCTATGTATGGGATGTGTATTGAAATATGAAATCTTGTGGTCTATTATTATGATTTGATATATATAGGTTAAACCTATAACTCACCAACATTTTTGTTGACATTTTAAGCATGTTTATTCTCAGGTGATTATTAAGAGCTTCCGCTGTCGCATACTTAAATAAGGACGAGATTTGGAGTCCATGCTTGTATCATATTGTGTAAAAACTGCATTCAAGAAACTTATTTTGTTGTAACATATTTGTATTGTAAACCATTATGTAATGGTCGTGTGTAAACAGGATATTTTAGATTATCATTATTTGATAATCTACGTAAAGCTTTTTAAACCTTTATTGATAAAATAAAGGTTATGGTTTGTTTTAAAATGAATGCAGTCTTTGAAAAACGTCTCATATAGAGGTCAAAACCTCGCAACGAAATCAATTAATATGGAACGTTTTTAATCAATAAGAACGGGACATTTCAGTTGCTTGCTCGATTTGAAATAGATGGTGATTCTTGTTTGGGGTGTTGAGAGAAAAGAAGGAAGTAGTAAAGATGGAGATGATGAAATGAGAGGAGAAGGTTGAAGGTTTGACTAGTTGACCTAGTTAAATCTTTGGCCTCTTGGCAAGTTTATTCCCCCTAGTTTCATTCGGGTGCGTGAATTACCTAAACGAGATAATTTAAAACGCGTATTAACGAAAGATGTTATAAACATATAACGGACTTTAAAATAGTTAAATGGAAAGTAAACGAAAAAAGGCGGGATGTTACAATAAGCAACGAAAGTTTTATAGAAACCGTTTTAGGTGACAATGTAAGAAAAGAAACGAAGTTCTTAGTAAACTAGGGTTATGTACAACATGTTCCATTCAAAGTGAAATATCTTTTGAATAAAAGATTTGATTTGTAAATGCGAAAGTAAAATTTCATATGTATTTGTCAAAATAAGTAATCATTTACTTTATTTTATATAACATATACGATTTCAAAAAATTTGCACGAATGACTAAGTGTGAAGTTTTAGTAGGACATAAGTCCTTTGACCAAAAATGCTTAAGTGTGAAGTTTTTGCTTATAAGTGAGATACGAGTGGGAGAGTATGAGGATGAGAATTAACTACTCATGGATTTTAGAAATTTCGAACTGGTACGACTAATATCGACGTAAGAAGGGTGATGGTGTGATTATCATCGATTAAGAATTCTCTCGGAATAAGTTAGGATTCAGAGTCGCGTAAGAATGAGTATCAAATAAGATTCCTGGCTAGTCCTTAAGATAGAATTTGAATTGCCGAAGTGACGGAATACAATTTCCTTTATGTATCGTCGTGTAAGTTTGTCCATTGTATCGGTTTCTTTCATGGCTAAAAAGTGAGCAGATTTAGTGAGGCGGTCAACGATAATCCCGATAATGTCATAACTGCCTATTGTTTTCAGTTGCTTCAGGATGAAATCCATCGTCATCCCTTCCCATTTCCATTGTGGGATCTCGGGTTGTTGAAGTAACCCGGATGGCTTTTGGTGTTCGACTTTGACCTTTTGTGCCTTCATGCAACTAATAAGGTTTAGCTTCGGCTACTTCTTTCCTCATAAACTATTAATGGTTCGCCATTTCTCGTGAGGTATACAAATAATCTTCTCACTATAAATAACTTTCACTTTCATCTTTGAAAGCCAGTCCGTTCCAACTATTTCATCAAAGCTTCCTAACTTGATGAGTATTAGGTTAATCCTAAAGTCCATTCCAACTAATCTTATTATACTACCGTGAAAAATTCTATCAATCATCTCAAATATCATCTGTTTGTGCATAGGTAACTAATCCTTTCCAACTACTACCTTAAAACTTCCAAGTTTTGTTGACATGAGGTCGTCTCCAATGACCCACCTGTTGATTTTAGGGTACTACCTTAAATTATTCCTCTATCTCTGCCAGCTGACCATTAACTCGTCCTATAGAATGCTTAACTCTCATGGTTGTCAATGGCTTATTAGTCATAACACTAAGGTTCTTAGATATAAAGTTTCTATCGTTCTAGTATTAAACAACTTTGAGACAAAGAAAACGTCGTGATGAAACGTACCCTAACAAAATCAGGATCTATGCGAGTCTCCATAACTGAGGTAATGATTGCTCTACCACAGGTAAGTCCGAAGTTTTTCTTATTTGAGAACTGTTCCCTTAAGTGTCCAGGGTGTTTATATCTATAACATATTTTCGGATTATCAATCTGAATCAAGGTCCTATTTGTACAATATCTGGGCTACGTGGTTATTCTTTCCCTACCTCTAACAGACCATAATGCGTATACTCAAGTGGTTCCTACCAAAATTTTCCTTGAATCACTTCATATTCCTCATGTAATAACATTGGGACTTCTGTATGATTTACTTCAATATAATCACGCTGGCCTGGCGTCATTATATTGTACTAAATCGTACGTTCATTCCAATATCACTCCATATGGTCAATGTAACGTGATCACCTCAAGTTCTACTCAATTTCATCTAACGGTGCTTTAACTATGTTATCTCAAAACAAAATCTACGAAATTAATTTCTTGGTTTCTCGGTGTGGGTGCTGTGATGACCCGGGAATTTCTGACCAAATTTAAACTTTAATCTTTATATGTTTCTGACACGATAAGCAAAATCTGTAATGTTGAGTCTCGAAGGTTTTGAAATCTATATTTATGTAATCAATTACCCTTTGGCCTTGCCTAACGATTCATGAACATTTATGTGTATAATGATATGTATATAATATATATTTATTAATTGGAAACGTTAACAAAGTATTAAATATAAAAATACTTTACATAAAAGTATTTGTTCAATATGCTTATCGATGGAATTAAAAGATAATATCATATGATTGAATTATCAGATACATTGAATTATGATTACGAGTTTCTGTTATGAGGTCCACGTTGATTTAAGAAATCTTTTCTTTTTAACGGTATTCGGAATAAATGGTTAAGTCATTTACAAGTAAGAACAGAGTATCAATTATTGAGAGTTAGTCAAATGATAGTGAAGATTCCTCCCTAACTTTCAAGGTGTATTTTACAATAAATTCTCGAGTATTTTGATAGGTTAATCATTAGAATTAAATATGTAAAATAGGATATAAAATAATTAAGATGTAATTAAAATAAATTTATATACAAAAATATGACTTATATATTATATGTACATTGTAAGATATGTTAAAATGTATAAAAAAATTTAATATTCATTCTTACATAATATACAGTATGTAACTATATTACTTAATCTATAATATGTACTACTTATATACTAAGAGTATTAAGAATAGTTGTTATAATAAAAATATCAATATCGGTATTATTAATATTATTAATGATGTGTAATATATAGATGTAAAATTTAATACATGTAAATTATTACATTAATATTATTATTGTCATTATTTTTATAATTAACATTATCATTAGAGTTATTATTATTAATTATAATTATCATTATTATTAATACATATATAAATTATTAATGTTTATTTAAAAGAAACAGATATACATCAGCAAAATCGATTCTCTCATTATCAGAATTTTATTTTTACTAACCATATTATTATTAATATATAGTTATTTATAATTACTAATTATTAAGGTTAATATTAAATATAAGTGAAATATAGTACAGAATTAGCTTTCTGTTGTGAATCACCATCGGACTATTCTGAATTATTGCTTCTGTCTCTAAATTATTTAGCATCGAATCTCAATCTTTAATTACAGACAAAAATCGTTGAGAGTCCATATCAGGTGTATTTTTTTTTTATCTTTTTTTTTCTTTTTCTTCTATTCTCATGAGGAGTCTGTCGACATCTATATATGTAGAAAACAAGTAAACGAAACCATTCAACCCTTTCACTCTCATATTAAATTATAATTACAGAAAACAACTGAAATTCATTTGAAATTAAACTGAGATTTTTAAAACGAGTCAAATATCTCTGTTTCATCTTATTTTTCCAAAAATCTTGAATCTGAACTCCATTTTGAAATCTATAAATGCAAAGATGTTAGAAAGATTTCATTTAAACATTCTGTAAAGTTTCAAAAGCCAATTCGTTGTATCGAGTACGAATTCGTGAGTCAAAGTTTAAATTCAAAAAAAGTCAAATTTTGTTCATCAATCGAATTCGCGTCATTCGTTCCAATTCAAATTAAATTGACAATTTATAAAGTTTATAGACGTAATTTGGAACATACTTTGTGTTGAAAGCTTTACCTAAAATGTTCTCAATTCAACGATCAAATTTTTTTTTTCCTGCTCCACAGCGTCGAACAGCGATCTGCTGTATATACATATATATATTTTTTTTTATCAGAAGCACAATTATAAATATATCATTGGTTGTTTATGAGTCTCAAACAGAAATTAAATTCATTGTTTCAATTTGAAAGAGATCCCTGGTCGACTTACAAGTGAAGAAGAAGGAGAGAAAGGGACAGAAAACAGAAACGGGTTTTAAACATTAAAGTTAGCATAATATCAAAAAAACGGAAATGGCTTAATGGTTAGGGTGCGTGATGGGTGAGCGTGAGGTCTAGGGTTCGAGTCCCGTCTCCTGCAATTCTTTTTATGGAAACTTTAAAAGGGTATAACCTTTTTACCTTTCATTTTTTTTTATTATTATCATTAGTAGTAACCCCATTTATTATTATTAATGTTATTATTGTTAGAATTATAATTGTTATTACTATTATCATATTTACAAATTATAAGTATTACAATTATTGATATCATAAATATTAATATAAGTATCATGGATATTAATATCATTTTAGTATTATCTTTAGGTATTGTTATTATTGTTATTATCATTATTATTAAACTATTATTATAAGTATTACTAGTATTATTATTATCATTCTGTATTTTTATCATTATTATGTTTACGATCATTATTATGAATGTAAGGAGTGTAATTATAAATAATATCATCTCTATTATTAACAGAATTATTAGTATTATTATTATTAAACCTTTTATCAATATTATTATTTTTAGTAGTAAAATGGATATTTTTATAAGTGTTATTATTATCAGTACTAATATTGTTACCGCTAATACTAAAAATATCATTATTTTTAAAATCTATCATGTTATTAAAAATTGATACTATCATCGAAATTAACATTTTTTTTTGTTAAATATTAATTTGTTATTATTATTAAAAACTAACATCCTTATTATTATTATTATTATTATTATTATTATTATTATTATTATTATTATTATTATTATTATTATTATTATTATTATTATTATTATTATTATTATTATTATTATTATTATTATTATTATTACTTTCATGATCCTTAACTTCATATTATTACAAATATCAACTTTTACAAACAGAAGATATTTTTATAAAAATATATTTATTATAAATTATATTAATATTACATAATATTATGTTCTAACTAATATAATGTTATAACGTTAATTAAATTATATATATCAAATAAGTATCATAACAAAATATATAAATTTGCTCAATTACTATTATATGTTTTAATATATATACGAATGATATAGGTTCGTGAATCCGAGGCCAACCTTATACTTGTTCAATGTCGTCATATGTATTTTTACTACAAAATACAATAGGTGAGTTTCATTTGATTCCCTTTTACTCTTTACATTTTGGGACTGAGAATACATGCGCTGTTTTCATAACTGCTTTATTAAATGCTTTTGAAATATATTTTGAACTGCGAATACATGCAAATGCTTTCTTAACTGTTTTACAATATTTATATGCGTGAGTTTCATTTTCTCCCTCTTTAAATGCTTTTGCAATATATATATTTATGGGACTGAGAATACATGCGCTGCTTTTATAAATGCTTTACGAGATAGACACAAGTAATCGAAACTACATTCTATGGTTGGATTATCTAATCGAATATGCCCTTTTTATTAAGTCTGGTAATCTAAGAATTAGGGAACAGACACCCTAATTGACGCGAACTCTAAAGATAGATCTATCGGGCCCAACAAGCCCCATCCAAAGTACCGGATGCTTTAGTACTTCGAAATTTATATCATGTCCGAAGGAGGATCCCTGAATGATGGGGATATTCTTATATGTATATTGTGAATGTCGCTTACCAGGTGTTCAATCCATATGAATGATATTTTGTCTCTATGCATGGGACGTATGTTTATGAGAAATGGAAATATGAAATCTTGTGGTCTATTAAAATTATGAAATGATTATTTATGTTAAACTAATGAACTCACCAACCTTTTGGTTGACACTTGAAAGCATGTTTATTCTCAGGTATGAAAGAAACATTCCGCTGTGCAATTGCTCATTTTAGAGGCATTATTTGGAGTCGATCATCGCAATGGGACCAACTGTTAAAGATTTCGTCCAGGTGGATTAGGACGGATCATTTCAGTTGGTATCAGAGCGGTGGTCTTAGCGAACCAGGTCTGCATTAGTGTGTATAACTGATAAGTCGTTAGGATGCATTAGTGAGTCTGGACTTCGATCGTGTCTGCATGTCAAAAGTTTTGCTTATCATTTCATGCCGAAAATTACTTGTTTATCATCCTTAAAGTCTAGACACGTCTTACTGCCGCTATTACATAGACAGTGTATAGATAAATTCATATCTTAGCATATCTGTTGTTATTACTTTGCCTGACAGCTTCCGTAGATTCCTCCATAACTTATGGGATTTTAATATTATATATGCATATGTAAATTAGGTATTGCAGGATACTAATCTACATCCTATAATTTATTTTTATCGAAAATCCTTCATCTGATCACACGAGATGAATCCCTCAACTAGATCGAGTCCCTCGGATTCCGACAGCTATTCCGACATAGATGTTCACCTAAGCTCCGAAAACAGCGTCATCGGCATGAATCAACCAATCAGCCATTATCAATTCATCTGATGGGTTCGTAGTTGACTTAATTAATGGAAACGCGCAGAAGACAATCCCTTCCATCAACCGAATTCACCTCTTGACAATGAACCTGAAGCATTTACAGGCGAACCTGTTCGAGACACCATTTTCAGTCTCATTTCCAGGGTAACTCAACAAGATTATATTCTATCCACAATTCTGAACCCTATTCATCAGGTCATTCTGACCGACAATCATCCTGGAGTAATAAGTCAACGAACTTCGCGCTCGAATAATCAATTCGGAGGATATGGTGCAAAATGTACCAGCTTCAGCAACATCACCGGCACCAACAGTACAATCAATAACAGCATCAGTACCATCAACAATCCATACTTCAATATCATCATCTGTACTTTGAGTATGATCTTCGTTCGACATGGCGATTATGTAATCTCTAATGTTTTAGAAATTATATATTCTTGTTCTAATGATAAATCAAATGAGATCAATATCACATTAACTCATTAAATTCATGATTACATCTAAAGAAAATATATACGTATATATGTTTTCATAAAGATTGAAATTAAAAATTCTTTTGTACAAACTGTTAATGGTGAAAATATTTTTAACGGGTAGGTAATACCCGAGGAGTATTTAGATATCACATTAATAAGTTACACTGTACATTCTTCGGAATTGATTCAACGATCATTTACTATCCTATTTACAACCACCGATTTACGTATCCGTTCACCAAAGAATAACTATTTTCATTCAAATTCAATTTCATATTTGGATTTTGATCTATCAGAATCCAACAAGTGGCATAATGAAGAAATAATGGACACAATAAAAATTGATTAGAAACAGACTAATTGACAATATGAAATTTTGTTAAGAAACCACGCTAACAAAATCCTAGCTAACTGTTCCTAGCTAACTGTTAATTCCATATTACATTTTATTTATCGCAATTTATTTTATCGCAATTTTAATTCTCGCAATTTTATTTATCGTTATTTAATTTCTGTTATTTACTTTACGCATTTTATTTATCGTCATTTAATTTCTGTATTTACTTTACGCACTTTAAATATCGGGACACGTATACAAAGTTTTGACATATTATATCGACACATCTATATATATTATTTGGAATCACCATAGACACTCTATATGCAGTAATGATCGAGTTCTCTATACAGGGTTGAGGTTGATTCTACAATAATATATATACTTTGAGTTGTGATCGAGTCTGAGACATGTACACGGGTCACGATACGTATTAATTAATTCGAATATTATATATTAAATTATATATGAATTATTGGACTGTCAACTATGGACTAATAACATTGGATAATTAAAATGAATTAAAATATTGATTATAATATATGAAACTAAATAATTCTTCAAGTTTGCCACTTGATTTCATCTTAAATTCCATTTGTATCTTAATGATTACAATCTGCGTTCAAACCTTTCATGATTCTTGAAAACACCTCAATCAAGAGGATGAACCAACCGCACTTCATCCATAGAAGAAAAGGCTAATGTATATAACTATGCACATGAAAAATCACGGACCCTGAGTAAACGTTTAAAACATAGCTGTGCTAATTCCTTTGGCATTGTTATTACCGAAAATAACTTTGCGATCTCTTTTCAAAGTAGCCAATTTTGTCACAGCTCCAGCAAATCAACTTCGACTTTTCATTCGAAGTAGCCTTACTATAAATCCTGATTACCCTTTTGATACCGGAGAATTCTTTTATATTCTACCATATTACCAGCAGACATACCTGTAATCTCGTTGCTCCTTGGTTTAAATCCCTCAGACAAATCACTACATTTATCTATTGAAGTCTCATCACATTCTCATCCACATCTGGTAACGAGAATTGCCATACCAATTGCCGAGAATCAGCAAATCTGTATTGTGAGCCTCGCAACGTTTCCACATCAACAGTTATATGTAAACATATAACATTTATCTCTTAGAATTATGATCTCTCATCTGAAATCCTGAAAAGCACTCAGTCTACAAATCAAATACTCTGAATGTTGAAAAAGCTGAATGAAGCAGCAGAAATCGTCGACAACTGTAAACGACCCTAATCGTCGGAAGTCTTGATGATAAAGAATGGAGTATCGGAAACACTCAATAGGAAATTTAGTACTAAAAAGCAGATTATGCGAAACTATGAAGGAAACCGTGGACAAGTCACAAAGAATAAAGTGACTTCAAAGAATCCAAATGATTCAATGCCTGCTGAAGTCTTTAGCAAATGTCTTGCTCCTTACTCTAAACCCTTGTGGACGATATTCTTCCTCATCCTCCGATCATAGATATTCCAAGATATCATCGTATCTTTTATTATAAATATCATCAATATTTCTGAAGATAATTTTATAACTATTCTTATCTGAAATCAATAATCTCTTCATGTTATCAGTGTTACATCATATAGAAACTGTTAGTTTCTATATTCTGTAAACTTTCGAGCTTAAAATATGAATGTTTTTGAAGTAATGTTGGGAACTGATGCATGAGTTAGTATAATATAATGACACTTGATCAACGTGATTATATTACAGTAAGTCATGCTGAGTTCTAATGGGACATGATGGTTCACAGTAGATCATACCACCATCATGTGTCATGTTACATAACTCTTTCATTCTAATTAACTTCTGAACATATCAATAAAGTATATTCTTGATAGCTCTATTCTCAATGATTCTGGTAATCTGACGAATCAAATCGTGCTATTACGTTCTTTCTTGATTATAACATTAAATTCATCCGAAACTCCATACTTACAAATTCTAGATCATTACTCGTTTTACTAGAGATCGAGAGGAGATTAAAAAAAAAAAAACGAAGAGCTCCGAAACATAAAGGAAGATATAAAGACTCGACAACAACACTGAAATTACAATAATTAAAAATTAAAAGATTTAAAATCAAACTACTCGTCGTCGTCAATTGTCATTTGTAAAGTAGCGTTCACCAGTCATTTCACCATCCGTGAGGTATTCTGGAGGCATCGGTATTTCTCTTGATACCTCAACTGCTGCTTCAGCTGATTCATCGAGGTAACGATAACCCAACGTCTCTTCATCTTCAAGAACCGCATACAAAGAAATGCGTTTACCGCGATCTTCAATAGTATCTTTTATAAAGTACCATTGATCATCGGTACACAGAAAACTTGACCTACAATCCGCATCATAATCGTCTTTATAAAAGAATACAGACGTGAATTCACACGGAACTTTTTCCTTCAGAAAGGATAGCAAATCTTGTAAACCAACATCACGAATGTCGATATCTTCAAATGAAATACTGTCGCCCCACTTATATTCCTTCATTTGATTACGGAAATCACCTCCGTAATGAACATTGAAGGAAACAATCATTGGAAGAAGTGTTAACATTTTGCAGTTTGAGAGTGCTTGATTTTGATTTTGAGAAAGGTGGAAATATAGAAGAAATATATGTGGGAGTGTATAAAAATGAAGTAAATGGTTGGTTTTTTTTATAATGTAAAAGTGACCGTTGGGATAGCCGTTAAAATTTTTTTTTTATTTTACTAACGGCTAAAAATTTGGGCAAGTTTTTGGACGAAGGTGGACGATGCCCGTTGGGACCTCTCTCATGATAGCTTCATTCGTATTCTTAGAATAATCGAATTGTTTCATCATTATTATTCAATGATGATAAACCTCTAATTATCAACTTTTTGGTCATGAAAACATTTTTTATTGTTAGCCATGACGACCACACTCAAATTTCGGGACGAAATTTCTTTAACGGGTAGGTACTGTGATGACCCGGGAATTTCTGACCAAATTTAAACTTTAATCTTTATATGTTTCCGACACGATAAGCAAAATCTGTAATGTTGAGTCTCGAAGGTTTTGAAATCTATATTTATGTAATCAATTACCCTTTGGCCTTGCCTAACGATTCATGAACATTTATGTGTATAATGATATGTATATAATATATATTTATTAATTGGAAACGTTAACAAAGTATTAAATATAAAAATACTTTACATAAAAGTATTTGTTCAATATGCTTATCGATGGAATTAAAAGATAATATCATATGATTGAATTATCAGATACATTGAATTATGATTACGAGTTTCTGTTATGAGGTCCACGTTGATTTGAGAAATCTTTTCTTTTTAACGGTATTCGGAATAAATGGTTAAGTCATTTACAAGTAAGAACAGAGTATCAATTATTGAGAGTTAGTCAAATGATAGTGAAGATTCCTCCCTAACTTTCAAGGTGTATTTTACAATAAATTCTCGAGTATGTTGATAGGTTAATCATTAGAATTAAATATGTAAAATAGGATATAAAATAATTAAGATGTAATTAAAATAAATTTATATACAAAAATATGACTTATATATTATATGTACATTGTAAGATATGTTAAAATGTATAAAAAAAATTTAATATTCATTCTTACATAATATACAGTATGTAACTATATTACTTAATCTATAATATGTACTACTTATATACTAAGAGTATTAAGAATAGTTGTTATAATAAAAATATCAATATCGGTATTATTAATATTATTAATGATGTGTAATATATAGATGTAAAATTTAATACATGTAAATTATTACATTAATATTATTATTGTCATTATTTTTATAATTAACATTATCATTAGAGTTATTATTATTAATTATAATTATCATTATTATTAATACATATATAAATTATTAATGTTTATTTAAAAGAAACAGATATACATCAGCAAAATCGATTCTCTCATTATCAGAATTTTATTTTTACTAACCATATTATTATTAATATATAGTTATTTATAATTACTAATTATTAAGGTTAATATTAAATATAAGTGAAATATAGTACAGAATTAGCTTTCTGTTGTGCATCACCATCGGACTATTCTGAATTATTGCTTCTGTCTCTAAATTATTTAGCATCGAATCTCAATCTTTAATTACAGACAAAAATCGTTGAGAGTCCATATCAGGTGTATTTTTTTTTATCTTTTTTTTTTTCTTCTATTCTCATGAGGAGTCTGTCGACATCTATATATGTAGAAAACGAGTAAACGAAACCATTCAACCCTTTCACTCTCATATTAAATTATAATTACAGAAAACAACTGAAATTCATTTGAAATTAAACTGAGATTTTTAAAACGAGTCAAATATCTCTGTTTCATCTTATTTTTCCAAAAATCTTGAATCTGAACTCCATTTTGAAATCTATAAATGCAAAGATGTTAGAAAGATTTCATTTAAACATTCTGTAAAGTTTCAAAAGCCAATTCGTTGTATCGAGTACGAATTCGTGAGTCAAAGTTTAAATTCAAAAAAAGTCAAATTTTGTTCATCAATCGAATTCGCGTCATTCGTTCCAATTCAAATTAAATTGACAATTTATAAAGTTTATAGACGTAATTCGGAACATACTTTGTGTTGAAAGCTTTACCTAAAATGTTCTCAATTCAACGATCAATTTTTTTTTCCTGCTCCACAGCGTCGAACAGCGATCTGCTGTATATACATATATATATATTTTTTTTTATCAGAAGCACAATTATAAATATATCATTGGTTGTTTATGAGTCTCAAACAGAAATTAAATTCATTGTTTCAATTTGAAAGAGATCCCTGGTCGACTTACAAGTGAAGAAGAAGGAGAGAAAGGGACAGAAAACAGAAACGGGTTTTAAACATTAAAGTTAGCATAATATCATAAAAACGGAAATGGCTTAATGGTTAGGGTGCGTGATGGGTGAGCGTGAGGTCTAGGGTTCGAGTCCCGTCTCCTGCAATTCTTTTTATGGAAACTTTAAAAGGGTATAACCTTTTTACCTTTCATTTTTTTTTATTATTATCATTAGTAGTAACCCCATTTATTATTATTAATGTTATTATTGTTAGAATTATAATTATTATTACTATTATCATATTTACAAATTATAAGTATTACAATTATTGATATCATAAATATTAATATAAGTATCATGGATATTAATATCATTTTAGTATTATCTTTAGGTATTGTTATTATTGTTATTATCATTATTATTAAACTATTATTATAAGTATTACTAGTATTATTATTATCATTCTGTATTTTTATCATTATTATGTTTACGATCATTATTATGAATGTAAGGAGTGTAATTATAAATAATATCATCTCTATTATTAACAGAATTATTAGTATTATTATTATTAAACCTTTTATCAATATTATTATTTTTAGTAGTAAAATGGATATTTTTATAAGTGTTATTATTATCAGTACTAATATTGTTACCGCTAATACTAAAAATATCATTATTTTTAAAATCTATCATGTTATTAAAAATTGATACTATCATCGAAATTAACATTTTTTTTTGTTAAATATTAATTTGTTATTATTATTAAAAACTAACATCCTTATTATTATTATTATTATTATTATTATTATTATTATTATTATTATTATTATTATTATTATTATTATTATTATTATTATTATTATTATTATTATTATTATTATTATTATTATTATTATTATTATTATTATTACTTTCATGATCCTTAACTTCATATTATTACAAATATCAACTTTTACAAACAGAAGATATTTTTATAAAAATATATTTATTATAAATTATATTAATATTACATAATATTATGTTCTAACTAATATAATGTTATAACGTTAATTAAATTATATATATCAAATAAGTATCATAACAAAATATATAAATTTGCTCAATTACTATTATATTTTTTAATATATATACGAATGATATAGGTTCGTGAATCCGAGGCCAACCTTATACTTGTTCAATGTCGTCATATGTATTTTTACTACAAAATACAATAGGTGAGTTTCATTTGATTCCCTTTTACTCTTTACATTTTTGGGACTGAGAATACATGCGCTGTTTTCATAACTGCTTTATTAAATGCTTTTGAAATATATTTTGAACTGCGAATACATGCAAATGCTTTCTTAACTGTTTTACAATATTTATATGCGTGAGTTTCATTTGCTCCCTCTTTAAATACTTTTGCAATATATATATTTATGGGACTGAGAATACATGCGCTGCTTTTATAAATGCTTTACGAGATAGACACAAGTAATCGAAACTACATTCTATGGTTGGATTATCTAATCGAATATGCCCTTTTTATTAAGTCTGGTAATCTAAGAATTAGGGAACAGACACCCTAATTGACGCGAACTCTAAAGATAGATCTATCGGGCCCAACAAGCCCCATCCAAAGTACCGGATGCTTTAGTACTTCGAAATTTATATCATGTCCGAAGGAGGATCCCGGAATGATGGGGATATTCTTATATGTATATTGTGAATGTCGGTTACCAGGTGTTCAATCCATATGAATGATATTTTGTCTCTATGCATGGGACGTATGTTTATGAGAAATGGAAATATGAAATCTTGTGGTCTATTAAAATTATGAAATGATTATTTATGTTAAACTAATGAACTCACCAACCTTTTGGTTGACACTTGAAAGCATGTTTATTCTCAGGTATGAAAGAAACATTCCGCTGTGCAATTGCTCATTTTAGAGGCATTATTTGGAGTCGATCATCGCAATGGGACCAACTGTTAAAGATTTCGTCCAGGTGGATTAGGACGGGTCATTTCAGGTGCATAGGTTCCGTAGGTCATGCATCAATGCCGAAATGTCCCGAAATTTCTTTAAAATGTTCGGGTTCGGGTAACGTCTTTAGGTTCCTTTCTAGAAATTCAATCTGGGTCTCGTGTCGAGTTGTACGTGTACCAAGTAGTAATATGGCATGTCTTGAGGCGACTCCCAAGTCTTTGGGTATGGCTGAGCATCAGTAGAAGGTACTCTGACCTTGTGAAAGGAGATGTCCTCCCGACTTCTCCAATTCCTAAGAGTGTTGGGGACCTAAATCCAGAAGTGTCGTTAGATCGTCGAGCAGTGGTGAAAGATGAAAGAGATAAGTGACGGTCGTGAAAGTGTACGAGATACTAGTCATCTTGCAGAAACTGAACATCCTTCTAATGTTCATACGTTGTACGTGGCTAATTAGGGTGAGCTCGGGGTGCGGTTACTCCGACAAGTCCTCGCATATCTCCTCCTCCGAGGATCAACCTTAGTGAGCGTGTAATCCGAGGGGTACTCCTCCTAGATTGCGTGAAGAATCGTTTCGATCTCCAGAATGGTGGAACGATAGTAACATGTGGATTACAATACCAATCCTTAGGGTTAGACGTGTGGGAAAAGGGTTTAGAAAAATATCTGAACTAGGAAAGGTAAATTCTCCAAGTTGGTACAGCGAATAGCAGGCATGAAGCAAGCACGTAATCAGGCACTACAGCAACCTAGATCATCTACAGCAGTATATAGCATGGCAATATTAACAGTACTAAATAGAAGTAACATGAAATCGAAAGCAGATAGTAGTATGCAGTAGCGAGGATAAGCAATAGCATACAGCGAGTTCACATAGCAGTAAGAGTAAGCAGTAGCATGCAGCAGTTCATACAGCAGTAGAAGTAAGCAGTGGCATGCAGTAGTAGTAAACATTAACATGCATTAATATAACATAGTAGCATGCAGCGGTCCGCAGAAACAGGTAAACAAGCAAGTTGTAGATTAGTCCTATTAGTGAATCCTAATCGATATGGTCTAGACTCACTAATGCAACCTAATTCCCTACAACCAATGCTCTGATACCAAATGTGACGCCCCGTACAAAACCATCGTGTACGATTCGTCAACAACAGGATCTTTACACGGTCAAATACAACATGATGTTTGAAAACCAGTTTTGCATTCATAAAAAGATATCGTTTACAAAAGATAACGTGACACAAAGGTCATTACAAAGTCATTATTTGAAAATAATATAGACTACGAATGCAAAAGAAAAGTTCCATGATTGAGACATCTCTAAGTAATAGAGCGGAAATCTAACACAGTAGGTCCTTAACAGCAAAGCTATAACAGCATGACAGCAAGTCTAACAGCGGAAGCAACAACGTCTAAGCACCTGAGAAATACATGCTTAAAAAGTCAACACGAATGTTGGTGAGCTATAGTTTGTCTGTAATCAGTAATGTAAGATTGACCACGAGATTTCAATGTTTCAAAATAGTATGAAAAGTATATGTATAACCGTGGGCACATGGTAACTAGACTTAACGTAAATATAAATATCACCCCCTGGAAGTACACCTGGCGAGTGCGTATGTCCTCGAAGTATTAAACACCCGTTAAATGCTAGCGCGACTAGCCCGAGTGAGGATGTCAAACCTTATGAATCCATATCTAAGATTCGCGTCTACCGGTTCAAAAACCAATAGTTAAACGTTACTGTGCTAAGGGGAAAGTTTATGCTGTTATATAACCCACACATATGTAAAGTTTAAGTACTCGTGTTAAATAAGTAAAACATAAAAAGCCCATGTATTCTCAGTCCCAAAAATGGTAAAGTAAAAAGGGAAGCTATAACTCACAGTGAATAAGCAATACAAGTCGATACGAAAGTGTGCAAGTAGTAAGTCGGTCCGAAAGGTCGTCAACCTAAATAAAAGGTTACTAGGTGAGTAGGTTGTCTTTATAAGTTCTATTAGTGCATAAAATAAGTTTAAGTGTCATCATCATCATCATAAAAGCTAAGTAAGTTTGACAAGAATAGAGATCGAAACAACAGGCTGATTTAGTCAGCTGCTACGACCTCTACGTAAATCTAAAAGACGCGTAGTCAATGGCTATGGCTCCGTATATGAGTCCCCTAACCTCTGACCAATTTTCAGAACCTAACTCGTCTTCATTTGACCGTGGCGACGGTTTAAGTGCGAGTAGGTCAGAAATTTCAGCACAACTTTACAACGGCGTAGTGACTTTCGGAGGGCCGTAAATCCTAAACCGTAACTCGGATTAAGACGAGGCCTAAATGGAAAATCATTTACTCGAACCGAACTAACTGAATATTAACTTTCCAGTAGCCCAGGTTGTCTGATCAGATCCCAAAAACAGTAAGTAAGGTGCTCCGGTGGGGTTCTTAGTGCTTGATGCTCATCACGGTTCTCATCCTTGATGCTTGTAGCTTCAAGTGTACAACTCGTTGATGGTTTAGCATCACCTTTACCAAGATTCTACCATAAACACACAATATGTTAAGACCAAGTAATAACACAACTCATTTAAGAGTCTTAGATGGATGATGAACCAAGGTTACATCATATCCTTAGTCTTAACACAATTACAAGTTACATTTACAACTAAGGCTACAAACTTTACTTCGATCAAGCAAGTATGAACATAATCTAAGTCAAATAAAGTGATGGAACCCTAAGCTAGAGAGCTTGGATCCCTTTCACACAAGTTATAAGGTCACAAAGCTAGAAAGCTTGAACCTTTAGTGTTCTTGAAGATCTTGAAGCATAAAGCTTGGATCTTTAAGTTACATGAAGACCATAAACACAAGTTTTGATCTTTATAACAAACTGATGAGATCATAAGTTAGAAAACTTAGATTCAACAAAAGATATGAAGATTCAAGCTAGAAAGCTTGCATCTTGGTTGTTCTTGAAGATCTTGAAGTATAAAGCCTGAATCTTTAAGTTACATGAAGATTACAAACACAATTTAGAATCTTTATAACAAAATAACAAGATTTAAAGTTAAAAGATATAGATCTACAAAGTGGGTGAAGATTCAAAGCTAGAAAGCTTGAATCTTCCATGTTCTTGAAGGATTCAAATCCATGTTTGAATCTACAAGATGTAATCAAGATCAAAAGCTAAAAAGCTAGACCCATGATGATGATGATGATGAATTCGTGGTAATGAGAAGGATAAGAAGAAGAAAAATTTAAAATACTAACACTTTTAGAGAGAGAAAGAACTAGAGAGAATTAGAGAGAGTGTGTGTGTGAATTACAAATGAAAGCAAGTGTAAAATTGATGGAATAAGGCTAGTATTTATAGGTGAATGAGGGAGGGGAGGGGTGAAGGTGGCCGTGAATTAGGAGGGGGGACAAGGGGGACAAAAGTTTGCTTTTTTGGTTAATGGTTGTCTAAAGTTGGTGCTTATGTTGGGATTCCATGCAACATTAAGGATAATACTTGACATAAATGCTAGTATGTTCCCTCTAATAAATGGACATTTGTCTTACATATTAATGGGTCACTAGCTAATATTAATTGGGCTAATTAAATAGTCCACTAACTAGTGTAGGGTGGGCTAAGGCCCAACAAGGTAGAAAGTCCAACAAGACTAACTAGTAAGCATAAGTAAATTACTACGCGTAATTAAACATCCATAAACCCAAGTAATTATTATTATAAAATAATAATTAAGATTTCGTAGTCATAATATCCCGATTATGACAAAAGTTAAACGTGTACGCAGTACGCAGTTTGTTAGTAACGTCAAGTGACACTAACGGTCATAAAGGTTTCCGATGAACAAATTAAGTATCCTACGTACTTAAAGGCACATTTTAACACATAAATGAAAGTAAGCCATTTATATAAAGATTCTAGAGTATAAGGTAGCACAGTACGCACAAATATGCAGTTTCACTAAAATCACAAGACACAGAAACAAGTCGAAAAAGTCGAGTCGTTACATTACCCACCTGTTAATGGAAATTTCGTCCTGAAATTTGAGGAGTGACTAAAAATGGTACTGTATTTAAATAAGAAGTAGCGTATCAAGGTTCCGTGAGACTCGTGGGCTCAGAAGTGAGTTATTTACCTCGAAAGGTACTTGGGCGTATAAGAGTAAGAATAGGTATGTGATATTAATTAAGTCTCTTATCCTAAGAGATCAACAAATTGATTTCGTTTCTTGCTAACACAAATATATCATCCGAATATATATACCTACAAAAGGAAAGATGATGTTTTTAGCCGTACATGCATCTTTAGTAAGCTGGATGCATGAAATACATCATGAATGTTACTAAACTCATCTAAAACATTGAACGCTTATGTCGCAATACAAAGCTGACTGATAGAATGGGAAACATGATGATCACAACATACTGCGTGTGAACTTATCCTTGGATGGAATGAAAGCACAGTTCCATAATGTAACTTTATCCTTTCAGTTACATGTTGAAGTTAGGGTTAACATTGACCAGAGCAACACATAGTTGCAACCAACGAAGGAAGATATATATAGAGTAATCACATCAGTGTTATAGACGTTTTAAGCAGTCCCTTCCAAGAGGATAACATGATTCTTAGATTCTTAAAGTATTTTATACTACACTTCCGAAAGAAAATCGCACGAAAGGTGTGGTCCTTAAACGAGAGTGAACTCTCCGAGCGGTTTGTCCTGAATTTTTCCCTATACTAAAGGGGATGCGCGGATGAGAAGATACATGAACCATTGGTCCTAAAGAATGGTTTACTCTAAGTGAAAAGAATCACCAAAAATGATTTCTTGTACATCAACCTACTATTTCATAGAGACGATGTTTACGAGGGTGTTGAGATTAGCCGTGAAAAATTGAGAGTAGAAACCCGCCTAGTGCCTTTCCTACGATAGGGTGATCACCGAGTGTACCTCAGAAAACTGATTTATCGACCCGCGTTTTTGCCATTTCTAACCTTAAAAGGGAACATTTTTCGAGTGCAAAGACTTCCTAACAAATTTTTATAAATCTGGCACCCAAAGTGGCTCAAGCGTTTTTAACAAAGATTTTATTAGTAAGCTTCATCCCTAACGGAGGGAGAGAAGAAGTGTGATCCCTACATGGTATAGTCTAATACGAAAACCTTTAATAAAATCAACAGAGGAAGTTTTGAAAAACCTTTAAATGTTTGATGCGACAACATAAATGGAACGAAGTTCTTGGTAAATTTAGAAGTATGTATAACGAGTACCATTTTGCACATAAATATTTGACTTAAAACAACTCAATAAAGGAGCGATTTTTAATTATCTTGAAGGTATAACTTAGTATGTACTAACCCAAAATAAGTAAGGGTAAATTTATACATATATGATTTTATAAATCGCGTAAGTGATAGAAAAATTTTTAGTACTCTCATTTGTCCATAAATCTCGTGAGGACCGCACAAATAAGCAACGTGTAAAATCAATGTGTAAAATTTTTGATAAACATAGTTTTTCGTATTTCAGAGGTTACGAGTTGAAAATAAAAGTCGAGTAAAAAATCTTTAAATCATCGGTTGACATGTTACTAGGTAATGAAAACTAATGAATTAAATGTGGTTTTGATAATTATCAGGGACTTAAGTCTTTGGCCCAAAAATGTTCACGTGCGAAGCCGTTGCTAAAAAGTGAGGTATGAAGGATAGAGCATGAGGATGAGAAGTTAATTGCTTCTTGACTTTGTAAGATGCCAAATAGGTTATGACTAACATTAAAGTCGGAATACTGATGGTGTTAATATCGCTAGATGAGAATCTCTTGGAATAAGTCAGGACTTCAAGTTATGAAAGAAAGAGCATCATTCCAACAGACGTGGCAATTAAGATCCTTAGGGTAACGCAGTAATTTTGAATGGTTTAAGTGTTAATGGATGCCCGAAGGCTCTGCAGGATGTGGTAGTAAGTGCCTTCATCACATACACACACACACACACACACACATGAATCTCTCAATTTCGATAGTTGTAAATTCTTCATGATGACTTGGATACGATTATGCAACGAAAATTTTTATATAATAAGTGTAGCGACCCGACAAAAACGTCATTGACGGCGCCGTCTACTTAGGTCCCGTTACGTGGTCATAAGTCTTTAAAACAACGTTTGACCAAAAGTATGTCGCATTCATTTCAAAAGTAAAGATGTTTCAAGGTTTACAAAGTAGTTCGACAACTAGTTACATAACAAAGTTTAAAGTACAATTGAAACATATGCGACACAATTTGAAAGTAGCCAAAAGACGCTCCACGTATGCATGTATACTCGACATCCAAGCAAGTATCAAAAGTAATGAGCGGAAGCATGTATCACAAACGTTCAAGGACCTGAGAAAAACATAGAAATCTATCAACGAAAATGTTGGTGAAATCATAGGTTTAAGTAAGTAAGTACAAGTGAACCACAAGATTTGTAACATTGATATAATAGTAAACAATTCCAAAAAAATTTTCACGAGTACCCAATTATCAATGCTTAACATTCCTTCCATAAAACCCCATCACAATAGTGTTAGAACATTCACTATTTCTCGAAAATATATTTCATTCGTAGACGGTAGCGAACCACCTAAATGAGGGTTTGTCAAACCCATATGGCCATATAACATAAGTTCTCGCTTACACCCGACATGTGTAACTAATGATAATCGAATTGAGGATTTTTGTTCAAACTCGTATGTAGAATGTTTGTTTTCCTGTACTTACTTAGTAAAAAAAAACGTTTATGTTTTCTCATCCCAATTGTAAGTTCAAAAGAGTAAAAGTGGGACTATGATCTCACCTTGAGTGCACGAGTAATATAGTACTTCAACAAGTAAACGTGTACAAGAACGAATGCTAGTCTTGACCTAAACAAGTAGGTTTGTATCAATATTGGTAAACACGATCGGTCAAAACGTTCAATTAGTCCTATGGCTCGTTAAGACTCGATTATAATAGCATGTGAATCAAATTTTCATGTTTCATGCAAGGTATAAGTATAAAAGCATGTTAGAACGATTGCACAAACATTTGGCTAAGTTTGATTAAAAGTCAAACTTTGGTCGGGTCAAAGTCAACAAAAAGTCAACACGTTCGGGTCGGGTCCTGAACTATTTTTCTGAGGTTTTTAATCATACATGAGAATGTTAGAACAAGTTACATGTGAATCGGAGGTGCGTAGCATAGAAAACATTTTTCGTAAAATGGTAAAACAAAACAGAAACTGGCAGTGTAACTGGACGGCGTCCAGATTTGCTGGACGGCTGTCAAAACCCGACCTTAACCATAAGGACGAATACAATAACATATGATTTCATCGCGAGGTATTGACCTCTATATGCGACATTTTTCAAAAACTGCATTCGTTTTTACAATACAAACCATAGCTTTTATTACAAATACAAGGTTTAAACAACTTAATAATGATTATCGTTTAGCGATAATCTTAGACTTACAAACTTTACATGTGATAATAACAATACGACCTCCAACATATTTTACATTACAAATCCTCCGATATGCAGTTTTATTTTTGACACAAATATGCATACTCAAGATCTTGCTTAAATTCAACATGTTGCAGCGGAAACTTTTAGTTATCACCTGAGAATAAACATGCTTAAAACGTCAACATAAAGTTGGTGAGATATAGGTTTAATGCCGGCAGTGTTATAAATATAGACCACAAGATTTCATATATAAACGTTTTAATAAAAATATTCTAAGTTGTTGAGCACTTGATAACCATACTTAACATTTAATCAACGTCGCATATTCCCTTTATTATGAAATCTTACTACACCGTACCAAGTGTAGTTACCGAAACGAAGTACTGTGCAACCGTTGAATACTGGTCGTCCAGTCCGGTTGGGGTTGTCAGGCCCGATAGATCTATCAACAGGATTCGCGTTTACAATACCTCATGTAAATAATAGTTACCAAGTTACAGGGAAGTATGCCAGTGGTACAACTCAACGTAGAATATATATTTTTAATCACTTGTGTCCATAACGTAAATCATAAAATGCATGTATTCTCATCCCGAAATATTTAGAGTTTAAAAGTGGGACTATATACTCACCTTTTCCTTGAAGGTATTTAACTCGACTTGGTCTCTGATAGATATCACGAACCTAACCATATATATAATATATCAACATATTTTCTTTTCAAGTAATCGTTACATATATATATATACTTATAATACTTTTAATATTTTCTTAGTCCGTAGTTAGCAGTCTGTTGTTAATGGTCCACAATTAGTTGCTCAATAAAATAAATAAAGACCCCATCGTATTCGTATTGATCAGAATTAATCTCGACCCATGGTACCATGTTGTCAAATGACGTGTTGCATACATAAAGTACCGTGTTGTCAGAAGACGTGTTGCATACAATCATGAGGTCTTATGATTAATCTTCTCGTGTTGTTTACGGGTGGTCCTGGAATATATAAAATCAAATCATAAGTAAATATATATTAAATATTATGTTAATTAGCCAAGATATGATTAATCCGATTTTTTCATAATATGATATATTACAGGTTTTGAAGTGTTTTAAAAATCAAATTAGAAGGATCTATTTAGTTTGCGAACAGGTTTGAAATCATTCAAACTATGTTCTTGTTGTTAAAAATTTTATAACACAAAATAAGATAGCTATATAAATATGAATCGAATAAGATTATGAATAAGGTTACTACCTCAAGTTACTTGGATAAAGCTACTGGAAAAGATAGAAAATAATCTTGATCAAACTTCCTTATGATGATTATAGGTTGTTCATGAAGCTAGTTCTTCATGAGTATTTGCTGAGATTGTGAAGAACACTTAGAGTTCCTAAGAGTGTGTTTTTTTTTTGGTTAGAGAAAGATGGTTGTAAGAATGAAATGAAAAACCAAGGTGATGGTGATACTTATAGGACAGTCTGGTTGTTGAGGGAACAAGGACAAATTATTGTGTTGAATTTTTGAGTAATAATGTATGCTAGCTTACAAATAAGATTCCCTCTTATCTAGGGCAGATCTAAAGCTGATAAGGATATTGATTTGATGTGTATTTACCAATAGTAAATACGTATGGATGATGGGTGAAAGGACCCGTTCATATAAATTATAAACGATTCACAATAGTTGATTACATTGCGAGGTATTTGACCTCTATATGATACATTTTACAAACATTGCATTCGTTTTTAAAAGACAATCTTTCTTTACATCAAAAAATTGACAGGCATGCATACCATTTCATAATATCCACTATCCAACTATAAATTGATTTAATAATAATCTTTGATGAACTCAATGACTCGAATGCAACATTCTTCGAAATATGCTATGAAAGACTCCAAGTAATATCTTTAAAATGAGCAAATGCACAGCGGAAGATTTCTTTAACACCTGAGAATAAACATGCTTTAAAGTGTCAACCAAAAGGTTGGTGAGTTCATTAGTTTATCATAATCATTTATTTCCATCATTTTAATAGACCACAAGAATTTCATTTCCAGTTCTCATAAATATACGTCCTATGCATAGAGACAAAAAATAATCATTCATATGGTGAACACCTGGTAACCGACATTAACTAGATACATATAAGAATATCCCCTATCATTCCGGGATCCTCCTTCGGACATGATATAATTTCGAAGTACTAAAGCATCCGGTACTTTGGATGGGGTTTGTTAGGCCCAATAGATCTATCTTTAGGATTCGCGTCAATTAGGGTGTCTGTTCCCTAATTCTTAGATTACCAGACTTTAATAAAAAGGGGCATATTCGATTTCAATATTTCAACCATATAATGTAGTTTCAATTACTTGTGTCTATTTCGTCAAACATTTATAAAAGTGCATGTATTCTCAGTCCCAAAAATATAAAGGGTAAAAAGGCAAATGAAACTCACCATACTGTATTTTGTAGTAAAAATACATATAACGACATTGAACAAAAGTAGGGTTGGCCTCGGATTCACGAACCTATAGTAATTATATATATATTCGTATATTTGTCAATATTTGTCTAATAAATTAAGTTAAGCCATAGTGTACCACAATCCTAATGCTCGAGTCTAATATGCAAGGATCGACAAAAATTAGTTTGACTCAAAATGATTTCCAAATTCAAAAATGATTATTATATAATTTTTAAATATCGTCATTTTATATTTTTAAAATATTTTTAAAAGATTTAATAGAGTAAATAATATAATTCATTTATAAATGCCATTTTATGTTAAAGTATACTTTTATATATTTTTAATTAATAAAATTTATAAAGTGCAATTAATATTATAAAAATATTGTGATAGATTCTATTGAGGTATTTATATAATTTGTATTCCATTTTTATTTGATAAACTAGCATTGATAATAATAATAAGTAACAGTCGTTTTATTTTATAATAATAATTATTATTATTTTATTAATAAAAAAATCAATATTTATTTTTACTAAAAAAATATTATAAAATGGTAATTCTAATTTTAATTTCCACAATACCTTTTTAATATTAACATAATAATAATAATAATAATAATAATAATAATAATAATAATAATAATAATAATAATAATAATAATAATAATAATAATAATAATAATAATAATAATAATAATAATAATAATGATAATGATAATGATAATAATAATAATAATTATAATAATAATAATATTAACAATTAGATAAAAATTAGAACAACGATATTAACGACGATAATAATAATCATTTTTACGAAATTTCAATTGGCTATAACTTCTAATCCGTCCATCGGATCCCTTTGGCATCTAAAGGTAAAGTTATTAATTTTTCACTAGCTTTCCAATGACATGCATATCTTATACCTTAATTCATCCCTAGTATAACAACCTTTAAGATTCAACATAACCTATCTAAGGGCAATATCAAATGTACAAGCATGTATAATCCTATTTTCTCGAGCACTAGTCAGGGATACACTATTAGTATGTAAAAATTAAATTAGGAGTACTCACGTATCAATATTGAGATTCAATATTGCAGGAAAGGTACGTAGACACAACAGAGATGACAACCACTAAATTTGACCTCACGAGCATACCAATGAACCATACCCATCACCTCCATAGTCATAACCCATAATTCCCTTAGCCCTATCCTACTCATAAAACTTGTCTTGAAATGACCCGCTCATGACCTCGTCATCGTATTTTATGTATAATATTACTAATAATGACACTCCTTATCATAAGATTAATAATAATATTCTTCTTAATAATAATAATAATAAAATAAAAATATATAATACAGAGCAATACTTAGAGGAATGAGAGATTGTGAGCAAATGAATTGAATCGTGCCAATTTATAAAATTAGTTCACCTACTCCCCAGCTCATGAGCACTAACAAAATAAAAAATATATATATATATATATATATATATATATATAACACCGACACTCGCTATATCATTCTCATGATACGTAATATATGGTTTTATTTAAATATTATTTAATATATAATATATTTAATCTTTAGAATTAATTAAATATTATATTATATTTACGGTCATGGTAAAAATATAATTTTTACAAAAATGACACGGTCGTGGTCTCACGACTCATGTACCACTTTCGGTTTTTCGAGCGCACTTTCGTACGTTTAGAAAACTAGCCTTTTGCGTTACGTGACGTGTACCTTTTACAAAAATTAGACTTACTCAACAATAAATTACCTTTATAAAAATATAACTTATAAAATTGAGTGTTGTGGTCATTTCCTTCTATAAATTAAAGTCTCGTTGTTTGTCAAAATATTTTATTTTAAATTAAACATTTTGTGAAACGTACCTTTATTAATAACTAGACTTAAATTAATTAAAAACTAACCCACTCAAAGTGTAACTTAATCTTTTGAGTGTTTTGGTCATTTACTTTTATAATTCATAATCTTGTTATTTATCAAAGCATATTTATTAATATTAGTTTAATATCAAAACGTTTTATGACTAATTTAAATTAAAAGTTATAATCTTATACATATTTTTAAAATATTTATCTAATAACATACTAGTTATCCTTTCAAAACTAATTATATAATTTAAGATCCTTTACAAAATCGAAAAAAATCCTATAACGTTTATGCTTTAAAACTTAATTTGATTTCAATCTTTTATGCGTAAATGTTTAGTTTAATTTCTTTAACTTTCTAAATAATATATCTTAATATAACATATCAAATGGGTTTATCTAGTCAACGAATCTTATCCCAATTATTCCTTCTATATGATAAATCGAGTATTATGAAATTCGATTCTCCACTAACTTTTGTCTAACTCCCAATAAGTGATACTTTGTTCTTACTTATAAATCACTTTACCATTTATTCCGAATACCGTTAAAAAGTAAGGGTTTCCTAATTCAAAGTGGACCTCATAACAGAGACTCATAATCATAGTTCAATGTATCCGATAATTCAATCATTTGATATTATCTTTTAATCTCGTCGATAAACTTACACCGAACAAATATGTTTATGTAATATATTATTCATTCAATACCTTGATAGCATTTCCAAGTTCAAAAAAATAGATCTCATAGCTTATATTCATATTAACTAATCCGTTCAAAGTTTTATATAATATATCACAATTTAATAATCACACATATGTATATGTATATATAATTGTTCGTGAATCGCTAGGCATGGTCAAAGGGTAATTGATTATATGGATATAGTTTTCAAAACTTTCGAGACTCAACATTACATATTTTTGCTCATCGTGTCGGGAACATATAAAGATTAAAGTTTAAATTTGTTCGGAAATTTCCGGGTCATCACAGTACCTACCCGTTAAAAGAAATTTCGTCCCGAAATTTGGTAGAGGTCGTCATGGCTAACAGTAAGAACGTTATTATGACGAATATGAGTTGGTAAATAGGGTTTTATCAACATTGAGTAATATAGATAAAACAATTCATTTTTGTGAAGAGCACGAATGTAGTTATCGCTTAAGAGTGAAAATGAATAAATGCAGGTTTGACTTAACCAGTGACGTAGTCAAGATTGATTTCCGGAATTTAAGGAATTTAGAAGAAATCTTCATATTAAGATTTGATTCTTCGGTAATTAAGGAGATTCAGATCTTCTTTGATCAAACGCGATAATCTGCTTCGATTGCTCTGTCGAAAATTTTCCTATAAATCCACCCTCTCCATTTCCTTACAACTCACACCTTCTATTCTTTCTTTCTCAATTCCTACTTTAAAGTATTCGTTAATATGCTCCATCCCATCCTGATCCTTGATATCCTCTTAACTTTCATATCTGTCGTTCTTCTTTTTAATCTGCCACCGGAAGAATCTATTTACTTCTACTATACTCTAGGGTTTATAGTGTTTCTAGTCCTCCCGTGTCTTTATATTGCTATATGCATCGATATATACTGTTTATAATTTATGGGTGATTTGTTGGGTTTTACATCTTCCCTTATACTTCGATGTCCCTGTTTCTGTCTTCTATAATCATTGTCATCCACAGTTAATGTTCTCTTCTATTTGCTGTGGTTTATACCCCAATTTCTGTTTCGGAGCTTTGTCCTTTCGTTTCTTCTTCTTGCGATTAAGTAGCTCTTGTAATGGTCCGGAATTCGTATGTATGGATTTCAGAAGGAATATAGTAATTGTTCTAAGAAGGAAAGGGTAATGGTAAATCCTGATTTGTTTAAATTACCAGAATACCCTGGAAAGGACCGAATCATCAAGAAATATTTTCTTGATATGTTTAGAGATTAGATAGAATGTAAGAGTCATGTAAATGGTACATGATGACGGTATGTTCTGTGAATCATCGCGTCCATTAGAAACTCAGCATGAATTACTGTAATATAATCACGTTGATCAAGTGTCATTATATTATACTAACTCATGCTTCAGTTTCCAACACTACTTCAAAAACATTCATGTTTTAAACTCAAAGGTTTACAGAGTATAGGAACTAAACAGTTTCCTTTTTGATGTAATACAGATAGCGCAAAGAGATAAATGATTCCAGATAAGAATAGTTATGGAAATATCTTCAGAAATATGGAGGATATTTATAATGAAAGATACGATGATATCTTAGAATTTCTAATATCAGAGGATGATGAAGAATATTGTCTGTAAGGGTTTAGTGTCAGGAGCAAGGTATTCATTAATGACTTCAGCAGATACGGAATCATTTGGATTCTTTGAAGGCAGGTTCAGTCTTTGTGATTTTTCCACAGCCTCCTTCATACTTTGCTCAATCCGTTTTCCAGTTCCAAAACTTCTCTATTTCCGAGCTTTGTTAATACACTAATCTTTATCATCAAACTTTTTACTGCTAAGGTCGTTTACAGTTTTTGTTGCTTCATCAGCATTTCGAGAACTAGTTCGTGGTTCAGAGTGTTTTTCAGAAACTTCACATTCGAAGTATGTAAGTCTTGGAAATAGACGTTATGTATAACTGTTGGCGTCAACATGCTGTGAGATTTCAAAATACTGATTGCTAACTCCCAATGATTCGTATGACAATTCTCGTTACAAGAGGCAGATGAGTAAATGATGAGGTTTCGATAAATATAAAGATTCTTCGGAATGCCCAAGATCAGGGAAGTTGTTGGTAAGTTTATTGCTAATGTGGTGGAATATGAAAGGTTCTCCGGTAACAAAAGGGTAATCACATATATCAAAATTATGATAAGGCTACTCCGAATGAAAAAATTGAAGTTGTCTTGCAGGAGCTGTGATATAATTTGCTACTTTGCAAAGGAATTGCAAGGTTATTTTTGCTAATAAATGCCAAAAGATCTGACACAGATATGTGTTGAATTATGACTTTGGTTTCGAGAGCTTTTTAAGTACATAACTGTGGGTAATATGTGGTTGGATCATCATCTCGATTGCTCATTATTTGAAGTATCTTCAGAGATTTTCGAAGGGTTTGAACATAGATTGTAATCGTTTGTATACATTTGATGTTCTAACACACTTTTGAAGTCAAAGTATAGCTTTGAAAGATGTAGGAATCTAAAAGTGATGGTACCGGTTATATCTCGAATTGAATTCCGAGGTTTCAAAATCAGAATATGTAATTGAGTTTGAATGAATATGGTTGTTTTGATTTCTATGAAAGAATGTATATTATTGTGAAAGTAGGAAGTATAGTTGATAATTTGCTTAATCAGATTCGAAGAATGTAACATATTAATTGTGAATATATATATATATATATATATATATATATATATATATATATATATATATATATATATATATATATATATCGGGTATTACCTACCCGTTAAAAAAAATTCACAATTAATATTTTGTACAAAATAATTTTATTACAGTCTTTATGAAAATATACATGTATATATTCTCTTCAGATGTAACATAGATTTTAATGAGTTAATACTAAATTAAACTCATTCTATTTACGGCTAGAACTAGAATTGAATAATCCCTTGAAGGCTTTAGAGATTACATAAGTATTTCTTCAATAATATTGAAATTATGAATCAATACTTCGTTATATGTTGAGGCGTGATGTTGGTTTTTGTTAAATTCTTGTGAACTTCGCAAAGTACGAATGATGGTATCTGGAAAGTTTTGAGTACATCGATGATGAAAGTGTAAAATCAAATCTATACTTGATTTATTAGGAATTGGAATTTGTTGAATTGAGACAGAGATTGTAGTTAACGATGGTTAAGTCGCGGGAGAATGACGTACATTATTGCATATTTGTAATATGAATTAACCGAGTAGTTAAGATTCACACACAATAGCTTAGCACGGAAAGATTTATTTTTATTTCAAAATATATATATATATATATAAAATATACATATAATTTCTTCAGAGGGAATGAGTTAATTCTTCATAACTCGTTGATACAATATACGCATTATTGATTCGTAATTATGTCCACAGTGATTCTTGTACTGACGGAATTTGTGATATTATAGATGTTGTTGATTCTGATGCTGACTGCACTGACGATGATGGTGACGCTGACGGTACTGATGATGCTGTTGATAAAAACAAGTTTAGTTGGTTAATCACACACCATTTTTGTCAGGTTTTCTACTCTTCCTTCTATCATTTTGGTTCGCTTAACTGATTTATGGTTAGGGCTAGATTAGATAATCTTTAAGACTTTAAAGATTACATAATCTCCGCGGAATGTTTCTCCAATGAAGTTATGAATTAATACTTCGTAAGTTATTGTTGTTGGTATTCCTTGGCATCTATGATGCGTATGACGTTGATGCTCGTGGGACAGGTTGTAAAGTTTGAGGTTTACGACGCGGTTGTGGTTGGAGGTGGTAATGGTACTGTTGGCGTTGATGATGGTGGTACTGGTTATGCTGCAGGTGCTGCTGCTGGTGTTTGTAACCTTTGCACCATATTCTCCAAAGCCACTACCCGAGCACGAAGTTCGATGACTTCTTCTATTATTCCAAGATGATTGTCGGTCGGAACGAGCGGATAAATAAAATCTAGAATTTGATGTAGTATATAATCGTGACGAGATACCCTGGAAATGAGAGAGAAAATGGTGTCTCGAACAGATTCGCCGGTAAGTGCTTCAGGTTCTTCGCCAAGAGGGCAATGTGGTGGATGGAAAGGATCGCCTTCTTCTTGTTTCCAATGATTGAGGAGGCTACGAACCCATCCCCAATTCATCCAGAATAGGTGATGACTGATTGGTTGATCCATTCCGGTCGCACTGCTTTCGGAGCTTGAGTGAGATTCCTTTTCGGAATCCGAGTGACTTGAACTAAGGACAAATTCCATTTTGTACGATTGGATAAAGGATTTTCGATATAAAAATGATTTTTCGGCTATCGGGTGGTATTCTATTTACATAGGATATCTATATATAGAGATCAAAAGATTAAATAGATTACAGAGGAATTTGCGGGGTATGTCAGGTAAAGTTTAAAGTAACAGATACGATAAGATATGATTTAGCAGATACGCTAAGATATGAAGTTTGTCTATACACTACTCATGCAATTAATATAGCAAGACGTGTCTAGACTAATAATGATAAGCAGGTAATTTCCTATGGATGATAAGCAGATGATTTCCGACTAGAAATGATAAGCAAAACTTTTGACATGCAGACACGGTCGAAGTCCAGACTCACTAATGCATCCTAACGACTTATCAGTTAGACACACTAATGCAGACCTGGTTCGCTAAGACCACCGCTCTGATACCAACTGAAAGGACCCGTTCATATACATTATAAACGATTCACAATAGTTGATTACATTGCGAGGTATTTGACCTCTATATGATACATTTTACAAACATTGCATTCGTTTTTAAAAGACAATCTTTCTTTACATCAAAAAATTGACAGGCATGCATACCATTTCATAATATCCACTATCCAACTATAAATTGATTTAATAATAATCTTTGATGAACTCAATGACTCGAATGCAACATTCTTCGAAATATGCTATGAAAGACTCCAAGTAATATCTTTAAAATGAGCAAATGCACAGCGGAAGATTTCTTTAACACCTGAGAATAAACATGCTTTAAAGTGTCAACCAAAAGGTTGGTGAGTTCATTAGTTTATCATAATCATTTATTTCCATCATTTTAATAGACCACAAGAATTTCATTTCCAGTTCTCATAAATATACGTCCCATGCATAGAGACAAAAAATAATCATTCATATGGTGAATACCTAGTAACCGACATTAACTAGATACATATAAGAATATCCCCTATCATTCCGGGATCCTCCTTCGGACATGATATAATTTCGAGGTACTAAAGCATCCGGTACTTTGGATGGGGTTTGTTAGGCCCAATAGATCTATCTTTAGGATTCGCGTCAATTAGGGTGTCTGTTCCCTAATTCTTAGATTACCAGACTTTAATAAAAAGGGGCATATTCGATTTCAATATTTCAACCATATAATGTAGTTTCAATTACTTGTGTCTATTTCGTCAAACATTTATAAAAGTGCATGTATTCTCAGTCCCAAAAATATAAAGGGTAAAAAGGCAAATGAAACTCACCATACTGTATTTTGTAGTAAAAATACATATAACGACATTGAACAAAAGTAGGGTTGGCCTCGGATTCACGAACCTATAGTAATTATATATATATTCGTATATTTGTCAATATTTGTCTAATAAATTAAGTTAAGCCATAGTGTACCACAATCCTAATGCTCGAGTCTAATATGCAAGGATCGACAAAAATTAGTTTGACTCAAAATGATTTCCAAATTCAAAAATGATTATTATATAATTTTTAAATATCGTCATTTTATATTTTTAAAATATTTTTAAAAGATTTAATAGAGTAAATAATATAATTCATTTATAAATGCCATTTTATGTTAAAGTATACTTTTATATATTTTTAATTAATAAAATTTATAAAGTGCAATTAATATTATAAAAATATTGTGATAGATTCTATTGAGGTATTTATATAATTTGTATTCCATTTTTATTTGATAAACTAGCATTGATAATAATAATAAGTAACAGTCGTTTTATTTTATAATAATAATTATTATTATTTTATTAATAAAAAAATCAATATTTATTTTTACTAAAAAAATATTATAAAATGGTAATTCTAATTTTAATTTCCACAATACCTTTTTAATATTAACATAATAATAATAATAATAATAATAATAATAATAATAATAATAATAATAATAATAATGATAATGATAATGATAATAATAATTATAATTATAATAATAATAATATTAACAATTAGATAAAAATTAGAACAACGATATTAACGACGATAATAATAATCATTTTTACGAAATTTCAATTGGCTATAACTTCTAATCCGTCCATCGGATCCCTTTGGCATCTAAAGGTAAAGTTATTAATTTTTCACTAGCTTTCCAATGACATGCATATCTTATACCTTAATTCATCCCTAGTATAACAACCTTTAAGATTCAACATAACCTATCTAAGGGCAATATCAAATGTACAAGCATGTATAATCCTATTTTCTCGAGCACTAGTCAGGGATACACTATTAGTATGTAAAAATTAAATTAGGAGTACTCACGTATCAATATTGAGATTCAATATTGCAGGAAAGGTACGTAGACACAACGGAGATGACAACCACTAAATTTGACCTCACGAGCATACCAATGAACCATACCCATCACCTCCATAGTCATAACCCATAATTCCCTTAGCCCTATCCTACTCATAAAACTTGTCTTGAAATGACCCGCTCATGACCTCGTCATCGTATTTTATGTATAATATTACTAATAATGACACTCCTTATCATAAGATTAATAATAATATTCTTCTTAATAATAATAATAATAAAATAAAAATATATAATACAGAGCAATACTTAGAGGAATGAGAGATTGTGAGCAAATGAATTGAATCGTGCCAATTTATAAAATTAGTTCACCTACTCCCCAGCTCATGAGCACTAACAAAAAAAAAAAAAAATATATATATATATATATAACACCGACACTCGCTATATCATTCTCATGATACGTAATATATGGTTTTATTTAAATATTATTTAATATATAATATATTTAATCTTTAGAATTAATTAAATATTATATTATATTTACGGTCATGGTAAAAATATAATTTTTACAAAAATGACACGGTCGTGGTCTCACGACTCATGTACTACTTTCGGTTTTTCGAGCGCACTTTCGTACGTTTAGAAAACTAGCCTTTTGCGTTACGTGACGTGTACCTTTTACAAAAATTAGACTTACTCAACAATAAATTACCTTTATAAAAATATAACTTATAAAATTGAGTGTTGTGGTCATTTCCTTCTATAAATTAAAGTCTCGTTGTTTGTCAAAATATTTTATTTTAAATTAAACATTTTGTGACACGTACCTTTATTAATAACTAGACTTAAATTAATTAAAAACTAACCCACTCAAAGTGTAACTTAATCTTTTGAGTGTTTTGGTCATTTACTTTTATAATTCATAATCTTGTTATTTATCAAAGCATATTTATTAATATTAGTTTAATATCAAAACGTTTTATGACTAATTTAAATTAAAAGTTATAATCTTATACATATTTTTAAAATATTTATCTAATAACATACTAGTTATCCTTTCAAAACTAATTATATAATTTAAGATCCTTTACAAAATCGAAAAAAATCCTATAACGTTTATGCTTTAAAACATAATTTGATTTCAATCTTTTATGCGTAAATGTTTAGTTTAATTTCTTTAACTTTCTAAATAATATATCTTAATATAACATATCAAATGGGTTTATCTAGTCAACGAATCTTATCCCAATTATTCCTTCTGTATGATAAATCGAGTATTATGAAATTCGATTCTCCACTAACTTTTGTCTAACTCCCAATAAGTGATACTTTGTTCTTACTTATAAATCACTTTACCATTTATTCCGAATACCGTTAAAAAGTAAGGGTTTCCTAATTCAAAGTGGACCTCATAACAGAGACTCATAATCATAGTTCAATGTATCCGATAATTCAATCATTTGATATTATCTTTTAATCTCGTCGATAAACTTACACCGAACAAATATGTTTATGTAATATATTATTCATTCAATACCTTGATAGCATTTCCAAGTTCAAAAAAATAGATCTCATAGCTTATATTCATATTAACTAATCCGTTCAAAGTTTTATATAATATATCACAATTTAATAATCACACATATGTATTTGTATATATAATTGTTCGTGAATCGCTAGGCATGGTCAAAGGGTAATTGATTATATGGATATAGTTTTCAAAACATTCGAGACTCAACATTACATATTTTTGCTCATCGTGTCGGGAACATATAAAGATTAAAGTTTAAATTTGTTCGGAAATTTCCGGGTCATCACAATGGGTATGATACGGTAAAAGAAGCTCAAAATCGGGCTTTTATTTTGGGTCCAACCGTGCCAAAAATAAAATTTTAAGACATTTTTAATAAAGCAAGGTTAGCCCCTTGGACCCTGCCAGGGGTTGCCACCCCTTGGACCCCGCTTATCGGGGGCGCTGCCCCCGAACCCCCGTCATAATCAAGATAAGTTCAAACAAGTGTGCACTCCACACTTCCCCAAACTTGTTCGATATTTATCAAGATTATTTTGGTTACAAATTAATCCCATTACACTTAAATCATATTGGTGACATAAATCACAACACATTATAGATTGTAAGTATATATGTCAAAGAACGTTACATATAGTTATCGTTTTGAAAACTTAAGTTAGTGGTCTCAAAGTATACTTATAACTCATTGTTGTTAGTTCACAATGAAATGTTAAACCATCCTTAAATCATGTTAAATTTTTATAGATATGTACATATACATAATCGTATAATTATCGTGTGTTATATAGTTCGTGATATCATCGGTCAAATTGGACGGTCAAACGTTGTGTAAAACTCTTTTCAAAAATATAAGTCTCAACAGTTTGGATTGCTTATCATGTTGGTAAGGTTTAATTTATGTAAATATTAATCTCATAAGTATAGAACGATCGGAAAATTCCGGGTCGTTACAGTACCTACCCGTTAAATAAATTTCGTCCCGAAATTTTAAAATTGTACCTATTTTACGTTCTCGGGAAACAAATGTGGGTACTTTTGTTTCATATGATCCTCTCGTTCTCAAGTAAACTCGGGACCCCTTCGAGCATTCCAACGAACCTTAACGATTGGTATGTTGCTCTGCTTGAGTTGTTTAACTTCACGGTCCATGATTTCGACTGGTTCTTCTATGAATTGTAGTTTCTCGTCGACTTGGATTTCTTCAAGAGTAATGGTGAGGTCTTCCTTTGCAAGACACTTCTTAAGGTTTGAAACGTGAAATGTATTATGTACTCCGGCGAGTTGTTGTGGTAATTCGAGTCGATAAGCTACCGGTCCAATGCGTTCGATGATCTTGAACGGGCCTACATACCTTGGGTTCAATTTACCTCTTTTTCCAAAACGTATTACACCTTTCCAAGGTGACACCTTTAACATAACCATGTCATTGATCTGAAACTCTAATGGTTTCCTTTGGACATCGGCGTAGCTCTTTTGGCGACTACGGGCTGTTTTCAATCTCTCCTTGACTTGTACTATCTTCTCAGTCGTTTCGTGTATGATCTCGGGACCAGTTAATTGTCGATCTCCTACTTCATTCCAACAGATAGGGGATCTACACTTCCTTCCATACAGTGCTTTGAATGGTGCAGCTTTAATGCTCGCATGATAACTGTTATTATACGAGAATTCTGCTAATGGTAGATATTTATCCCATCCGTTTCCAAAATCGATCACACATGCCCTGAGCATGTCTTCAAGAGTCTGAATTGTTCTTTCACTCTGCCCGTCAGTTTGTGGATGATATGCGGTGCTCATATCCAAACGAGTTCCCAGGGCCTCCTGTAGTGATTGCCAAAACTTTGATGTAAATCTACTATCACGATCGGATATAATGGAAATAGGTATTCCATGCCTTGAAACAATTTCCTTTATGTATAATCGTAATAGTTTCTCCATTCTATCCGTTTCCTTTATAGGCAAGAAATGTGCAGATTTGGTGAGACGATCAACTATTACCCAAATGGTGTCATAACCCCAGGCAGTCTTAGGTAACTTTGTGATGAAATCCATGGTAATACCGTCCCATTTCCATTCTAGGATTTCTGGTTGTTGAAGTAATCCTGACGGCTTCTGGTGTTTTGCTTTGACTTTGGAACAAGTTAAACATTCCCCAACATATGTTGAAACGTCTATCTTCAAATTAGGCCACCAATAATGCGTCTTAAGATCTTGATACATCTTTCCAACTCCAGGATGTATCGAGTATCTTGTCTTATGTGCCTCATTCAATATCAACTTCCTTAATCCACCCAACTTTGGTACCCAAATACGGTTTGCAAAATATCGAATTCCATCTTCCCGTATAACGAGTTGTTTCCCATACTTCTTCATTATTTCATTTCCTATGTTTTCTTTAGTAAGAGCTTCTCGTTGAGCCTCTTTGATTTGTGAGTTGAGATTCATGCGAATTTTTATGTTCATTGCTCGTACTCGAATTGGTTCCCGTTCCTTTCTGCTTAGAGCGTCGGCCACTACATTCGCTTTCCCAGGATGATAGCGAATCTCACAATCATAGTCGTTTATCAGCTCGACCCACCTACGTTGCCTCATGTTCAGCTGTTTCTAATCGAAGATATGTTGAAGGCTTTTATGATCGGTAAACACAGTGCATTTAACCCCATATAAGTAGTGTCTCCATATATTCAATGCAAACACTACTGCTCCCAGTTCTAAATCATGCGTCGTATAATTCCGCTCATGGATCTTCAATTGTCGGGATGCGTATGCTATAACTTTCTTCCGTTGCATAAGGACGCAACCAAAACCTTTTCGCGAAGCGTCACAATATATCTCAAAATCATCGTTCCCTTCAGGTAACGATAAAATAGGTGCTGTAGTCAACTTCTTCTTCAGTAATTGAAATGCACTCTCCTGCTCAGAAGTCCATTCGTACTTCTTCCCTTTTTGTGTTAACGCTGTTAATGGTTTAGCTATTCGGGAAAAATCTTGAATAAACTTTCTATAATAACCAGCTAAACCCAAAAATTGGCGTATCTGCGTTGGTGTCTTAGGAGTCTCCCATTTTTCAATGGCCTCAATTTTAGCTGGGTCAACCTGGATTCCTTTGCTACTAACAACATGGCCAAGAAATTGCACTTCTTTCAACCAAAACGCACACTTAGAAAATTTGGCGTATAATTGTTCTTTTCTTAACAATTCTAATACCAATCTTAAATGCTGCTCATGCTCTTGCTCACTCTTGGAATAGATAAGAATATCGTCAATGAAAACGATAACAAACTTATCTAAATACGGATTACAAACTCGATTCATGAGGTCCATGAATACAGCTGGCGCATTCGTTAATCCAAACGGCATGACCAAAAATTCATAATGACCGTAGCGTGTCCGAAAAGCAGTTTTCGGAATATCTTCTTCTTTGACGCGTAGTTGATGATAGCCCGACCTTAGGTCGATTTTCGAGTAAACACATGATCCTTGCAATTGATCAAATAAATCATCAATTCTCGGTAGTGGATACCGATTCTTGATAGTTAACTTATTTAATTCACGATAATCTATACACATTCGGAAAGATCCGTCTTTCTTCTTGACGAATAAAATCGGAGCTCCCCACGGTGAAGTGCTCGGTCGAATGAAACCACTGTCCAGTAATTCTTGTAACTGGCTTTGTAACTCTTTCATCTCAGATGGTGCAAGTCTATATGGAGCACGAGGCACTGGTGCAGCTCCCAGTACTAGATCTATTTGAAATTCTACAGATCTAAATGGAGGTAATCCTGGTAACTCTTCCGGAAATACTTCAGGAAAATCTCTTGCCACAGGCACGTCGTTGATGCTCTTCACTTTTTCCTTCGTTTCGACTTTATTAACATATGCTAAGATAGCATAGCACCCTTTCTTCAAACACTTTTGAGCTTTCAAATAACTAATGAGTTTTAGCTTTGAGTTACCCTTCTCTCCATAAATCATTACTGGCGTTTTATCCTTACGAGGAATGCGAATTGCCTTCTTGGCGCACACAACTTCAGCTCCTATTTTGGACATCCAGTCCATGCCGACTATTACATCAAAACTTCCTAATTCTACGAGTATCAAATCAATCTTAAATGTTTCTCCGGTTAAATTTATTTTACAATCACGGCAAATTTTATCGGCTTTAATTAGTTTACCATTAGCTAACTCAATCATGTACTTAGCATCTAGAGGTAATGATGAACAATTCAATTTAGCATAAAAGTCTCTACTCACGTAACTTCTATCGGCACCAGTATCAAATATAATAGATGCGGATAAGTTATTGATGGTAAACGTACCCGTAACAAGCTCCGGGTCTTCACACGCCTCTCTAGCATTAATAACAAATGCTCTTCCACGTGCAGATCCATTATTCTTCTCTGGATTCGGACACTGGCTCTTATAATGACCCTGTTTCCCACACCCATAACAAGTAACAGTGGCCAAGGCAGTTCTATTTGCATTGGTGGCAGGAGTCTTGGTACCGTTTGTATTTGTAGCAGGAACCCTACAATCTTCAGCAAGATGACCTTTTTGATTACAATTGTTGCACACCACATTACAATAACCAGAGTGATGTTTGTGGTATCTGTTACATAAAGGATTTCGTCCTTTGTAACCTGAGTTTGAACCGCTACCCGCACCTTGCGTGGTTTCTTGTTTCTTGTTGGATTGTTGATGATTACCTTCCCACTTTCTTTTGTTTCCCGATGTCTTGACATCGGTGTTCTTATCCAGAATAATCTGGTCCATCAATTCGTTCGCCATGGTGATAGCTTCATGAATAGTCTTGGGTTTGGATGCTGTAACATTTGCCTTGACCTTTTTAGGCAAACCCTCTTTGTACAGTTCAATCTTTCGTTCTTCGGTTGGTACCAATTCGGGACATAGCAAATCTAATTCCATGAATCGCTGATTGTAGTTGGTGAGTTCAGTACCAATAGCTATCAGGCTTCGTAATTCAGCTTCCAACTTCCTAACCTCGTTCCTTGGACAATATTCATTGATTAGCATTGTTTTGAATTCTTCCCAAGGAGTATCATAAGCTACATCTCCTCCTACGGCCTTCACATAGTTTTTCCACCACGTGAGTGCACTATCTTGTAGGTTGCACGATGCATACTTGGTCATGTCCTTCTCAATACAACCACTGATTTTAAACACAGACTCAATCTTTTCGATCCACCGGGTTAAACCGACCGGTCCTTCTGTTCCACTGAATGATGAGGGCTTGCAACCTTGAAAAGTTTTGTAAGTGCACCCCACACGAGGATTTGGGTTAACTGCAGCACCTCTTGCAGCCTCGACCCATAACATTCTGTTGTTCACTCGCTGATTGATGAGTTCCTGGATTTCTTGTTCCGTCATTCGGTTCAATCGCGCCATAATCTTTAATAAGAATGAAAAAAATAATTATTCACATGAAATATTATAGATGTAGTATGTATTTACAGTACATTGTAGCTTATTAATAATATGAACCAGTTATTATTATAAAAGCCTTTTCTTCTTATTAGCATTTTATAATTATATCTAGGGTAGTACCTACCCATTAAAGTTCATACTTAATAGCTTAGTACGAAAATCAATTACTACCACCCAAATAATACTTAACCATGGAAAATTATTGCATTTCACACTTCACTATTTTACATATGCTTATCTTACATCAAACATTAAGCAAACCACACTAGTAATATTATACAAAACATTATATAATCCCATGGTTTAAAACAACAGCGCATCATTTAACCCAAAGCGTTTGTGTTCAAAGAAATCACTTAAAGGTTATCCTGGTTGTCTCCCTGCGTTTTGGCTGAGGAACCGAAGAACTGGATGTCGGGATAGAACTAATAGGAATAGCGGGAATAGGTGTGGAAGTATCTGGTGGAGTTGGTTCCACAACATCCTCTCTAGACTCGGGATTTAGATTTTCCATTTCAGTAGCCTTTCGTTTCTTTCCTCGTTCGAACTTGTCTTTCGTAATTTCCTGTATTTCTTCCTCCTCATGATCACTTTCCGGTTACTCTTCAATTGATTCATCCGGAACTTGTGAGTCTTCCCCAAAGGTGTCGTTTTCATCATCGGATAGATTAATGACTGGAACACCATCTGAAGAGTCTGGTTCGGAGTCGCTGAATGTGATAATAAGTTCTAAGCCAGACATCTATCACATAACAACTAGCACGTTAATACCACATAAGATTTACATATTAATTTTTAACCAACAAGGATAAGCAATAGTTTTCGAAATCAAACATGGTCAAAGTCTAGACTCACTAATGCATCCTAACAAACTCGATAAGACACACTAATGCAAATTCTCTGGTTCTCTAAGACCAACGCTCTGATACCACATGTCAAAACCCGACCTTAACCATAAGGACGAATACAATAACATATGATTTCATCGCGAGGTATCGACCTCTATATGCAACATTTTTCAAAAACTGCATTCGTTTTTACAATACAAACCATAGCTTTTATTACAAATACAAGGTTTAAACAACTTAATAATGATTATCATTTAGTGATAATCTTAGACTTACAAACTTTACATGTGATAATAACAATACGACCTCCAACATATTTTACATTACAAATCCTCCGATATGCAGTTTTATTTTTGACACAAATATGCATACTCAAGATCTTGCTTAAATTCAACATGTTGCAGCGGAAGCTTTTAGTTATCACCTGAGAATAAACATGCTTAAAACGTCAACATAAAGTTGGTGAGATATAGGTTTAATGCCGGCAGCGTTATAAATATAGACCACAAGATTTCATATATAAACGTTTTAATAAAAATATTCTAAGTTGTTGAGCACTTGATAACCATACTTAACATTTAATCAACGTCGCATATTCCCTTTATTATGAAATCTTACTACACCGTACCAAGTGTAGTTACCGAAATGAAGTACTGTGCAACCGTTGAATACTGGTCGTCCAGTCCGGTTGGGGTTGTCAGGCCCGATAGATCTATCAACAGGATTCGCGTTTACAATACCTCATGTAAATAATAGTTACCAAGTTACAGGGAAGTATGCCAGTGGTACAACTCAACGTAGAATATATATTTTTAATCACTTGTGTCCATAACATAAATCATAAAATGCATGTATTCTCATCCCAAAATATTTAGAGTTTAAAAGTGGGACTATATACTCACCTTTTCCTTGACGGTATTTAACTCGACTTGGTCTCCGATAGATATCACGAACCTAACCATATATATAATATATCAACATATTTTCTTTTCAAGTAATCGTTACATATATATATATACTTATAATACTTTTAATATTTTCTTAGTCCGTAGTTAGCAGTCTGTTGTTAATGGTCCACAATTAGTTGCTCAATAAAATAAATAAAGACCCCATCGTATTCGTATTGATCAGAATTAATCTCGACCCATGGTACCATGTTGTCAAATGACGTGTTGCATACATAAAGTACCGTGTTGTCAGATGACGTGTTGCGTACAATAATGAGGTCTTATGATTAATCTTCTCGTGTTGTTTACGGGTGGTCCTGGAATATATAAAATCAAATCATAAGTAAATATATATTAAATATTATGTTAATTAGCCAAGATATGATTAATCCGATTTTGTCATAATATGATATATTACAGGTTTTGAAGTGTTTTAAAAATCAAATTAGAAGGATCTATTTAGTTTGCGAACAGGTTTGAAATCATTCAAACTATGTTCTTGTTGTTAAAAATTTTATAACACAAAATAAGATAGCTATATAAATATGAATCGAATAAGATTATGAATAAGGTTACTACCTCAAGTTACTTGGATAAAGCTACTGGAAAAGATAGAAAATAATCTTGATCAAACTTCCTTATGATGATTATAGGTTGTTCATGAAGCTAGTTCTTCATGAGTATTTGCTGAGATTGTGAAGAACACTTAGAGTTCCTAAGAGTGTGTTTTTTTTTTTGGTTAGAGAAAGATGGTTGTAAGAATGAAATGAAAAACCAAGGTGATGGTGATACTTATAGGACAGTCTGGTTGTTGAGGGAACAAGGACAAATTATTGTGTTGAATTTTTTAGTAATAATGTATGCTAGCTTACAAATAAGATTCCCTCTTATCTAGGGCAGATCTAAAGCTGATAAGGATATTGATTTGATGTGTATTTACCAATAGTAAATACGTATGGATGATGGGTATGATACGGTAAAAGAAGCTCAAAATCGGGCTTTTATTTTGGGTCCAACCGGGCCAAAAATAAAATTTTAAGACATTTTTAATAAAGCAAGGTTAGCCCCTTGGACCCCGCCAGGGGTTGCCACCCCTTGGACCCCGCTTATCGGGGGCGCTGCCCCCGAACCCCCGTCATAATCAAGATAAGTTCAAACAAGTGTGCACTCCACACTTCCCCAAACTTGTTCGATATTTATCAAGATTATTTTGGTTACAAATTAATCCCATTACACTTAAATCATATTGGTGACATAAATCACAACACATTATAGATTGTAAGTATATATGTCAAAGAACGTTACATATAGTTATCATTTTGAAAACTTAAGTTAGTGGTCTCAAAGTATACTTATAACTCATTGTTGTTAGTTCACAATGAAATGTTAAACCATCCTTAAATCATGTTAAATATGTATAGATATGTACATATACATAATCGTATAATTATCGTGTGTTATATAGTTCGTAATATCATCGGTCAAATTGGACGGTCAAACGTTGTGTAAAACTCTTTTCAAAAATATAAGTCTCAACAGTTTGGATTGCTTATCATGTTGGTAAGGTTTAATTTATGTAAATATTAATCTCATAAGTATAGAACGATCGGAAAATTCCGGGTCGTTACAACGGCGTCCAGCATTGAAGGCCTAGACGGCGTCCAATAATCTGGACGGTGACCAGATTGGTATGCAAACCCTGTTTCTGCTGCAAAAAATAAATGCACGAACCAAACTTCAAACATTCCCAATTTATGACCCGCAAACAACCAAAACATACATCTTATATCATCGGGAAGGTATTTTGACGAGGAAAACAAATAAACACGTTTCAACAAACAATTTAATACATGCAACAACCCAAATCACATTCAATGCTCATCATTTAATGTATTCAAGTTCATAAATGCAATTCAATGATTCGGGCAACCAATTTACTCAAATGATATGCCGTTTCGAAGATAATTAAACATACAATACAATTAAACACTTACTAATAACATCTCATGTCATTAAAAACATCAAAGGTTCATTTCAAGTTCATCAAACCCTAACCCAAATCTACCAAAATCAATAATCAAGTTTATGAAGTTTTCTAAAGCAACCTACACATCAAATTGAAGCTAGTGATACTAGGAACACATTTAATACTTGCACTTTATCATAACAACAACATTAAATCATCCAAAACTCAAAACCAAACACACACTTTTCATGTTCATGCTAGTTACACTAAAACAGCGAGATCGAGCATATAAATCATATATTCATGTTATACTTGAGATATAGACACTAATTAACAACTCTATAAGTTAAAAACATCAAGAACACAAAATCTAGTGATTTTAGAAAGTTACCCAAATGTAATGAAATCGGTATGGAATCGAAGAGGAAGTTGCAAGGATTCCGAATATGTAATTTGTTTGGATTGTTGCTTGCTCGATTTGAAATAGATGGTGATTCTTGTTTGGGGTGTTGAGAGAAAAGAAGGAAGTAGTAAAGATGGAGATGATGAAATGAGAAGAGGAGGTTGAAGGTTTGACTAGTTGACCTAGTCAAATCTTTGGCCTCTTGGCAAGTTTAGTCCCCCTAGTTTCATTCGGGTGCGTGAATTACCTAAACGAGATAATTTAAAATGCGTATTAACAAAAGATGTTATAAACATATAACGAACTTTAAAATAGTTAAACGGAAAGTAAACAGAAAAAGGCGGGATGTTACATTACCTACTCCTTAAAAGAAATTTCGTCCCGAAATTTAAGTAGGCGTAGTAGTCGTTGTTTCTTCCTCGGGATTTTGCGTTTCCGAATTCACGAATAGATAAGGATACTTCCTTTGTATTTGATCTTGTATTTCCCAAGTAAACTCGAGTCACCTTTTGGCATTCCAACGGACCTTGACAATTGGAATTCGGCTTTGTTTTAACGTTTTGACGGAGGTGCCACAATTTCGACCGGTTCCTCCATGAAATGAAGTTTGTCATCAATGGTAAGCTCCTCGAGAGGGATGACGATATCGGGTTCGGCAAGGCACTTTTTCAAGTTGGATACATGGAAAGTAGGATGAACGCAGCTCAATTGAGGCGGAAGATCTAAACGATAAGCAACGGTTCCAACACGCTCCAAGATTTCGAAAGGACCAATGTACCGCGGATTTAGCTTCCCGCGTTTCCCAAAATGGATTACACCTTTCCAAGGTGCGACTTTTAACATTACGCAATCACCGAGTTGAAATTCAAGGTCGTTGCGTCGTTTGTCGGTATAGCTCTTTTGACGACTTCGGGCTGTCCTAAGCCTATCTCGGATTTGAACGATTTTCTCGGTTGTTTCATGAATGAGTTTGGTTCCAGTGATTTGTTTGTCGCCTACTTCGGCCCAACAAAGAGGTGAACGACATTTTCGGCCATATAAAGCTTCGAATGATGCGGCGTTAATACTCGCGTGATAACTATTATTGTAGGAGAATTCGGCGAGAGGCAAGTGCTTATCCCAAGCTTTTCCAAAGTCAACAATGCAAGCTCGTAGCATGTCTTCCAAGGTTTGAATTGTGCGTTCGCTTTGTCCGTCGGTTTGCGGATGGTATGCGGTGCTCATGTCCAAACGCATTCCCAACGCTTCTTGTAAAGTACGCCAAAATCTAGAGACAAAATGGCCATCTCGGTCGGAGATAATCGATAAGGGCACACCGTGTCGGGCTATGATTTCTTTAATGTAAAGTTGTGCGAGTTTCTCCATGTTGTCGGTTTCCTTCATGGCTAGGAAGTGCGCGGATTTGGTGAGACGGTCAACAATAACCCAAATAGTATCATAACCGCCAACCGTCTTTGGTAGTTTGGTGATAAAATCCATTGTTATCCTTTCCCATTTCCATTGCGGGATTTCGGGTTGTTGAAGTAGTCCGGACGGTCTTTGATGTTCGGCTTTGACATTGGAGCAAATTAGGCACTTTCCAACATAAGTAGAAATGTCCTTTTTAATGTTCGGCCACCAATATTGTTCTTTGAGGTCGTGGTACATCTTATTGGCACCGGGGTGAATCGAATATCTTGACTTATGGGCTTCGTCTAAAATAAGGCTTCGCAAGTCCCCATAACTAGGCACCCAAATTCTTTCGGCGAAATATCGGAGTCCAGTTTCTTTAACTTCGAATCAAGAGGTGAGGATGTTCAAGTGTTCGAGAGAGATGTTTTCATCCTTGAGAGCCTCGTCTTAGGCTACACGAATTTGACTATTGAGGTTGGTGTGAATGGTGATGTTTAAAGCTCGGACACGAAGAGGCACTGATCTTTCCTTTCGACTTAAGGCATCGGCTACTACGTTTGCCTTCCCGAGATGGTAACGAAGCTCACAATCATAATCGTTTAAAGTTTCAATCCACTGTCATTGTCTCATGTTTAGTTGCTTTTGATCGAAGATGTGTTGAAGGCTTTTGTGATCGGTGAAGATGGTACTTTTGGTTCCATAAAGATAACGTCTCCATATTTTAAGTGTGAAGACAACGGCTCAGAGTTCGAGATCATGTGTTGTATAGTTCCGTTCGTGAATTTTGAGTTGTCGGGAGGCATAAGCAATGACTTTCTTTCGTTGCATCAATACGCACCCAAAACCATGTTTCGAGGCATCGCAATATACAACAAAATCATCATTGCCTTAGGGAAGTGACAAGATAGGAGCGGTGGTTAGCTTTGTCTTCAAGATTTGAAATGCGGATTCTTGTTCGGTTGCCCATATGAATTTCTTTCCCTTGTGAGTTAACGCGGTTAGAGGACGAGCAACCAAAGAGAAATCCTTGATGAACCTACAGTAGTATCCAACGAGACCCAAAAATTGATGAATGTGAGTAGGAGTAGTAGGAGTCTCCCATTTACTAATGGCTTCGATTTTCGTGGGATCGACATTAATACCTTCATCACTTATAACATGACCAAGAAATTGAACTTCCTTCAACCAAAATTCACACTTGGAGAATTTGGCATAGAGTCGTTCTTGTCTCAAGAGTTCAAGCACAAGTCAGAGATGTTGTTCGTGCTCTTCTTCACTTTTAGAATAGACCAAGATGTCATCGATGAACACAATAATGAATTTATCGAGATACTGTTTGCACACATGGTTCATAAGATCCATGAACACCGCCAGTGCGTTAGTAAGACCAAATAGCATAACAAGAAATTCATAACTACCATAACGAGTCCGGAAAGTGGTTTTGGAGACATCTTCCCCCTTAACCCTTAATTGATGATAACCCGAGCGGAGATCGATTTTAGAATATACACGAGATCCTTGTAGTTGATCAAAGAGGTCATCGATGCGAGGAAGAGGATATCGGTTCATAACCGTCAATTTATTTAGTTCACGATAATCGATGCACATTCGTAGGGATCCATCTTTCTTTTTAACAAACAAAATCGGAGCGCCCCATGGTGAATGGCTGGGTTGGATAAAACTACGGTCAAGTAGTTCTTGGATTTGACTTTGCAATTCTTGTATTTCAGATGGAGCAAGTCTATATGGTGCACGTGCTACGGGTGCGGCTCCCGGAATAAGATCGATTTGGAATTGTACCGGTCGATGAGGTGGAAGACCCGGCAATTCGTCGGGAAATACATCGGAAAAGTCACTAACAATTGGCACATAATCGATATGCTTCTCATCGAACTCGACTTTCTTAACGTGGGCAAGGATCGAAAAACAACCCTTACAGAGTAGTTTTCTAACTTTAAGGCACGAAACAAGGTTGAGTCCGGTGCAACTCTTATCTCCATAAACAATCAAGGGTTCACCATTCTCGATAGGAATTCAGATTGCATTAAGATCACAAAGGATGTGAGATTTGTTTTGGCTAACCAATTCATACCGATTATTACATCGAAGCTTCCTAGTTCCATGGGTATTTAGTCAATTTCAAACTCATTACCCAAAATGTTTAACGTATACCCCCGGTAATATGTGTCGGCACTCAATAGTTTCCCGTTGGCCACTTCAATGGTATAAGTGGTATCTAGTGGAAGTGGTGGAGTGCTAAAAGAACAAGTCAAATTCTTGGATACAAAGCATTTATCAGCACCCGAATCGAATAAGCAAGTAAAATAAGTGTTGTTGAGAATAAACGTACTCGTGACTAATTCATTGTCATCTCGGGCTTCCTCGGTGTTGATGTTGAAAGCTCGGCCGCGCGTATTGGGGTTATCTTTCTTCTTCGGGCATGCATTTCTATAATGGCCCATTTGGCCACATTCGTAACAAGTGCCCGTCTTTGGTGCATTGGGCCACTTTCGAGCGATGGGGGCGACACTTTTACATTCGTTGGCCTTATGACCAACTCCTTGGCACCGATGGAAAATTAGCTTGCCACATTCACCAAAGTGATGCTTGTTGCATTTGTTGCAAAGAGGTAGGTTCCCGGCATAACCCTTCTTGCCGTCGTAGGTGTTCTTGGTAAAGTTTTTGTTGCTTGATTGGGGGGTTTCCCATTTTCTTTTGTTGTTACCCGACTTATCCTCGGCTTTAGGTGCCGACACTACGATTTCGTCCACCGTTTCTATCAACTTACGGGCCATGTTCAAAGCTTCTTGATGATTAGTAGGTTTGGATGACATTACCCCGTGTTTGATGCTCTTTGGAAGACCATCTATGTAAAGTTCAACCCTTAAAGACTCGGGGTTCACAAGGTTTGGGCACATCAAGGCTAGTTTGGAAAATCGTTGATTATAAGCCTTGAGATCGTCTCCGACCGCTTTCAAAGTTCTTAGCTCTTGTTCAAGCCTTCGGGTTTCTTCACGAGGGAAATATTCGATGATCATCTTTTCCCTTAAGTCAGCCCAAGAGAGGGCGTGAGCTTCATCGGTACCCACCGATTATACATAGGTGTTACACCCTATGAGGGCGATACCGGTGAAAGTGTGAGTGGAGTATTTGACCTTATCTTGGTCCCGGCAACCGCTTATGCTAAAGACGGCCTCCGTTTGTTAAAGACGGCCTCCGTTTGTTCGAACCATCGAGTGAGAGTAACCGGTCCCCCGGTCCCATCAAAAGTATGAGGTTTGCACCCCATGAAGGCTTTGTAGGAGCACCCTTCGCTTGAGTTACCAGCCCCTTGATTGTTGTTGTTGTTGTTATTATTGTTGTTGGAGGAGTGACCGGCCATGGCCGCATCCACGGCGGTGGCTATCATTCGTTGAAGGGCTTGTTCGGGAGTCTAATGGTGTGGTACACGACGAGGAGGCATTGTTCCTTCAAAACACAAGAATACCATTGATTAGTATTTTCAATAATACTAATCATGATATGGAATAAGGATAGAGAGAAAATTTTTCCTTGACTTGCCTTAAATTCTTTGTGTCATAATGTCCGAACATTCATATGAGTCACCGTATTATAATCCCGGAAATTATATTACCCTAATTCATATGTGCATTCGACATTATTTCACTAAGTCAAGGTGGCGCGTCAATCAAATTAAACAACGTGAGATTAAGATGAATTAAGAGTAGATATGAGTAGAAACGTTCGAGTATAAATGCACAAGTAGTCAAGTAATTCCTACTTCAAGTCTATATGCCGGTTGTAGTCTAGACTCACTAATGTACCCTATGACTCGGGGTTGACACCAATGAACTCTAAATCCCTACAACCTGGCTCTGATACCATCTGTAGCAACCCGACAAAAATGTCATTGATGGCACCATCTACTTAGGTCCCGTTACGTGGTCATAAGTCTTTAAAATAACGTTTAACCAAAAGTATGTCGCATTCATTTCAAAAGTAAAGATGTTTCAAGGTTTACAAAGTAGTTCGACAACTAGTTACATAACAAAATTTAAAGTACAATTGAAACATATGCGACACAATTTGAAAGTAGCCAAAAGACGATCCACGTATGCATGTATACTCGACATCCAAGCAAGTATCAAAAGTAATGAGTGGAAGCATGTATCACAAACGTTCAAAGACCTGAGAAAAACATAGAAATCTGTCAACGAAAATGTTGGTGAAATCATAGGTTTAAGTAAGTAAGTACAAGTGAACCACAAGATTTGTAACATTGATATAATAGTAAACAATTCCAAAAATTATTTCACGAGCACCCAATTATCAATGCTTAACATTCCTTCTATAGAACCCCATCACAATAGTGTTAGAACATACACTGTTTCTCGAAAATATATTTCATTCGTAGACGGTAGCGAACCGCCTGAATGAGGGTTTTTCAAACCCATATGGCCATATAACATAAGTTCTCACTTACACCCGGCAAGTGTAACTAATGATAATCGAATTGGGGATTTTTGTTCAAACTCGTATGTAGAATGTTTGTTTTCCTGTACTTGTGTTCACTTAGTAAAAAGAAACGTTTATGTTTTCTCATCCCAATTGTAAGTTCAAAAGAGTAAAAGTGGGACTATGATCTCACCTTGAGTGCAAGAGTAATATAGTACTTCAACAAGTAAACGTGTGCAAGAACGAATGCTAGTCTTGACCTAAACAAGTAGGTTTGTATCAATATCGGTAAACACGGTCGGTCAAAGCGTTCAATTAGTCCTATGGCTCGTTAAGCCTCGATTATAATAGCATGTGAATCAAATTGTCATGTTTCATGCAAGCTACAAGTACAAAAGCATGTTAGAACGATTGCACAAACATTTGGTTAAGTTTGATTAAAAGTCAAACTTTGGTCGGGTCAAAGTCAACGAAAATGTCAACACGTTCGGGTTGGGTCCTGAACTATTTTTCTGAGGTTTTTAATCATATATGAGCATGTTAGAACAAGTTACATGTGAATTGGAGGTGCGTAGCATAGCAAACATTTTTCGTAAAATGTTAAAATAAAACAGAAACTGGCAGTGTAACTGGACGGCGTCCAGATTTGCTGGACGGCATCCAGAATTGAAAGCCTGGACGGCGTCCAATAATCTGGACCGCGTCCAGATTGGTATGCAGACCCTGTTTCTGCTGCAACAAATAAATGCGCGAACCAAACTTCAAACATTCCCAATTTATGACCCGCAAACAACCAAAACATGTATCTTATATCATCGGGAAGGTATTTTGACGAGGAAAACAACTAAACACATTTCAACAAACAATTTAATACATGAAACAACCCAAATCACATTCAATGCTCATCATTTAATGTATTCATGTGACGACCCGGAAATTTCTGACCAAATTTAAACTTTAATCTTTATATTATTCCGACACGATAAGCAAAGTTTTTTTTTAAAGTTAAATCTCAAGAATTTTAAACTGTGTTCATACATTCATTATAACCTCGACCAAATTTCGACGATTCACGAACCGTTATATATAAATAGATATGTATATGTATATATATATATATTATAACTTGAGAATATTAATAAAGTATTAAACGTATAATACTTTACACGAACGTATTTATTTCAATATGATTTTCGACGAAATTAAAAAAAAATATATATATATATTAAATGATTGAATTATCAGAAAAATTGAATTATGATTACAAGTCTCTGTTGAGAGGTCCACTATGATTTGAGAAAATCTATTTCTCTTAACGATATTCAGAATAATTTATAAAGCTATTTATAAATAAAAACAAAAAGTATCATTTACGAAAGTTAGACAAAAGTTAGTGGAGAATTGGTTTCCATAATATTCTATTAATCTATTTTCAAACGTACAAAGACGTTTTCAGTTTAAAAAGAACTTTATTATTAAAACGTATATAACTTTTATAAATATCTAGAATCACTTTTGACAACTCATTACTTAACCAGTATAATAAATATAATGATATTTATATTTTATTTCATTAAATATATATAACCATTTAAATTAATATTATATATATTTATACGCGTATTATACATACATAGTTTTTATATTTTTACTATACTTTAACTTTACATTTACTTTACTTTAACTTTAATAATTCACTTTAATAATTTATACTTTAATAATTCACTTTAATAATTCATACTTTAATAATTCACTTTAATAATTCATACTTTAATAATTCATACTTTAATAATTCACTTTAATAATTCATACTTTAATAATTCATACTTTAATAATTCACTTTAATAATTCATACTTTAATAATTCACTTTAATAATTTAAAAATCTATTATAAATAGAATTCAATAGGTTTCATTATTTCATAGAAACTTGAAAATATATTTCTCTAAACTCTCTCAATCGATTTATATATATATATATATATATATATATATATATATATATATATATATATATATATATATATATATATATATATATATATATATATATATATATATATATATATTTGCTCTGTATTATTTCAAGATATTATTAGTATACATAAAATATTATGACGGAGTACTGTCCGAGTGATTTCAAAATAGTTTTTTTTGAATGAGTTGAAGCTAAGGAAATTATGGGTTATAGCTATGGAGGTGATGGGTATGGTTCATGGGTATGCTCGTGAGGTCAATCTAGTATTTATCATCTCCGTTGTGTCTACGTACTTTCCTGCAATATTGAATCTCAATATTGATACGTTCGTGAATCCGAGGCCAACCTTGCACTTGTTAAATGACGTTATACGTATTTTTACTACGAAATACAGTATTGTGAGTTTCATTACTCTCTTTTTATATATATTTTTGGGCTGAGAATACGTGCGTTGTTTTATAAATGTTTTACGAAATAGGCACAAGTACTAAAACTAATTCTATGTGGGTTTAAACCAGAAATATACCCTTAGCTTGGTAACATTAAACTACCTGTCTATGTACGGTAGGCGCGAATCTTAAAGATAGATCTATTGGGCCTGACAAACCACATCCTGACTATGGGATGCCTTAGTACTTCGAGGTTATTTTAAACACACATGATCTGGTGTACTTAAGAGGGTAAAACATGAACGTTAAGGCTTGTTACCGGGTGCCTACAACTTATAGAATACTTTTATACACTTGCGAGTGTACATATATTTATAAACGGAAATCTTGTGGTCTATTAATATATTGAAATGATTGTTATGATAAACCTATGAACTCACCAACCTTTTGGTTGACACTTTAAAGCATGTTTATTCTCAGGCATTAAAGAAATCTTCCGCTGTGCATTAGCTCATTTTAAGGATATTACTTGGAGTCATTCATGGCATATTTTGAAAGACGTTGCATTCGAGTCATTGAGTTCATCAAGATTATTATTAAGCCAATTATAGTTGGATGTATTATGAAATGGTGTGCATGCCGTCAACTTTCGTTGTAAAGAAAGTTTGTCTTTTAAAGACGAATGCAATGTTTGTAAAATGTATCATATAGAGGTCAAATACCTCACGATGTAATCAATTATTGTGAATCGTTTATAATGTATATGAACGGTTCCTTTCAGTTGGTATCAGAGCGGTGGTCTTAGTGAACCAGGTCTGCATTAGTGTGTCTAACTGATAGTCGTTAGGATGCATTAGTGAGTCTGGACTTCGACCGTGTCTACATGTCAAAAGTTTTGCTCATCATTTTTGTCGGAAATTACCTGCTTATCATTCTTAGTCTAGACACATCCTATTGCATTGATTGCATGAATAGTGTATAGACAAAATTCATATCTTAGCGTATCTGCTAATTCATATCTTAGCGTATCTGTTACTGTAAACTTTGCCTGACATATTCAATAAATTCCTCTGTAATCTACGAAACCTTTTGCTCTATATAATTAGAATACCACTCGATAGCCGGAAAATCATTTCATATTGAAAAATTCTTTATTCAATCATACGAAATGAAATTCTTCATTAGTTCAAGTCCCTCGGATTCCGAAATGGAATCCCACTCAAGTTCCGAAAGCAGTGTGACCGGAATGGATCAACCAATTAGTCATTATCTATTCTGGATGAATTGGGGATGGGTTCGTAGCCTCCTTAATCATTGGAGACAAGAAGAAGGTGATCCCTTCCATCCACCACATTGCCCTCTTGGCGAAGAACCTGAAGCACTTACCGGCGAACCTATCCGAAACACCATTTTCTCTCTTATTTCTAGAGTATCTCGTCACGATTACATACTACACCAAATTCTAGATTTTATTTATCCGCTCGTCCGAACCGACAATCACCCCTGTGACGACCCGGAAATTTTTGACCAAATTTAAACTTTAATCTTTATATTATTACGACACGATAAGCAAAGTTTGTTAAGTTAAATCTCAAGAATTTTAAACTGTGTTCATACATTCATTATAACCTCGACCAAATTTCGACGATTCACGAACCGTTATATATAAATAGATATGTATATGTATATATATATATATATATATATTATAACTTGAGAATATTAATAAAGTATTAAACGTATAATACTTTACACGAACGTATTTGTTTCAATATGATTTTCGACGAAATTAAAAAAAAATTAAATGATTGAATTATCAGAAACATTGAATTATGATTACAAGTCTCTGTTGAGAGGTCCACTATGATTTGAGAAAATCTATTCCTCTTAACGATATTCAGAATAATTTGTAAAGCTATTTATAAATAAAAATAAAAAGTGTCATTTACGAAAGTTAGACAAAAGTTAGTGGAGAATTGGTTTCCATAATATTCTATTAATCTATTTTCAAACGTACAAAGACGTTTTCAGTTTAAAAAGAACTTTATTATTAAAATGTATATAACTTTTATAAATATCTAGAATCACTTTTGACAACTCATTACTTAACCAGTATAATAAATATAATGATATTTATATTTTATTTCATTAAATATATATAACGATTTAAATTAATATTATATATATTTATACGCGTATTATACATACATAGTTTTTATACTTTTACTATACTTTAACTTTACCTTTACTTTACTTTTACTTTACTTTACTTTAACTTTAATAATTCACTTTAATAATTTATACTTTAATAATTCACTTTAATAATTCATACTTTAATAATTCGCTTTAATAATTCATACTTTAATAATTCACTTTAATAATTCATACTTTAATAATTAGCTTTAATAATTCATACTTTAATAATTCACTTTAATAATTCATACTTTAATAATTCATTTTAATAATTCATACTTTAATAATTCACTTTAATAATTCAAAAATCTATTATAAATAGAATTCAGTAGGTTTCATTATTTCATAGAAACTTGAAATATATTTCTCTAAACTCTCTCAATCGATTTATATATATAAATATATATATTTGCTCTGTATTATTTCAAGATATTATTAGTATACATAAAATATTACGACAGAGTGCTGTCCAAGTGATTTCAAAATAGTTTTTTTTTTTAATGAGTCGAAGCTAAGGAAATTATGGGTTATAGCTATGGAGGTGATGGGTATGGTTCATGGGTATGCTCGTGAGGTCAATCTAGTGTTTATCATCTCCGTTTCGTCTACGTACTTTCCAGCAATATTGAATCTCAATATTGATACGTTCGTGAATCCGAGGCCAACCTTGCACTTGTTAAATGACGTTATATGTATTTTTACTACGAAATACAGTATTGTGAGTTTCATTTGCTCCCTTTTATATATATTTTTGGGACTGAGAATACATGCGCTATTTTTATAAATGTTTTACGAAATAGGCACAAGTACTAAAACTAATTCTACGTGGGTTTAAACCAGAAATATACCCTTAGCTTGGTAACATTAAACTACTTGTCTATGCATGGTAGGCGCGAATCCTAAAGATAGATCTATTGGGCTTGACAAACCCCATCCTGACTATGGGATGCTTTAGTACTTCGAGGTTATTTTAAACACACCTGATCTGGTGTACTTCAGAGGGTAAAACATGAACGTTAAGGCTTGTTACCGGGTGCCTACAACTTATAGAATACTTTTATACACTTGCGAGTGTACATATATTTATAAATGGAAATCTTGTGGTCTATTAATATATTGAAATGATTGTTATGATAAACCTATGAACTCACCAACCTTTTGGTTGACACTTTAAAGCATGTTTATTCTCAGGTATTAAAGAAATCTTCCGCTGTGCATTAGCTCATTTTAAGGATATTACTTGGAGTTATTCATGGCATATTTTGAAAGACGTTGCATTCGAGTCATTGAGTTCATCAAGATTACTATTAAGCCAAATTATAGTTGGATGTATTATGAAATGGTGTGCATGCTGTCAACTTTCGTTGTAAAGAAAGTTTGTCTTTTAAAAACGAATGCAATGTTTGTAAAATGTATCATATAGAGGTCAAATACCTCGCGATGTAATCAACTATTGTGAATCGTTTATAATGTATATGAACGGGTCCTTTCAGTTGGTATCAGAGTGGTGGTCTTAGCTAACCAGGTCTGCATTAGTGTGTCTAACTGATAGTCGTTAGGATGCATTAGTGAGTCTGGACTTCGACCGTGTCTGCATGTTAAAAGTTTTGCTCATCATTTTTGTCAGAAATTACCTGCTTATCATTCTTTATCTAGACACAACTTATTGCATTGATTGCATGAATAGTGTATAGACAAAATTCATATCTTAGCGTATCTGCTAATTCATATCTTAGCGTATCTGTTACTGTAAACTTTGCCTGACATATTCCGTAAATTCCTCCGTAATCTACGAAACCTTTTGCTCTATATAATTAGAATACCACTCGATAGCCAAAAAATCATTTCATATCGAAAAATTATTTATTCAATCGTACGAAATGGAATTCGTCATTAGTTCAAGTCCCTCGGATTCCGAAATGGAATCTCACTCAAGTTCCGAAAGCAGTGTGACCAGAATGGATCAACCAATTATTCATCATCTATTCTGGATGAATTGGGAATGGGTTCGTAGCCTCCTTAATCATTGGAGACAAGAAGAAGGTGATCCTTCCATCCACCACATTGCCCTCTTGGCGAAGAACCTGAAGCACTTACCGGCGAACCTATCCGAAACACCATTTTCTCTCTTATTTCTAAAGTATCTCGTCACGATTACATACTACACCAAATTCTAGATTTTATTTATCCGCTCGTCCGAACCGACAATCACCCCGGTGTAATAGAAGAAGTCAACGAGCTTCGCGCTCGGGTAGTGGCTTTGGAGAATATGGTGCAAAGGTTACAAACACCAGCAGCAGCACCAGCAGCATAAACAGTACCACCATCAGCAACACCAACAGTACCATCACCACCACCAACAACAACATCTACATCCCACACCGCAACATCACAATATGTATCTCAAACATCAAGGTCATACGCCCTGTAAATATCCAGGAATATCAACAACAACAAACGATGAAGTATTAATTCATAAACATCATTGAAGAGATATCTCTGCGGCAGTTATGTAATCTCCAAAATCTTAGAGATTATTTAATTCTGACCGTAAATCGGATGAGTGAACGGAGATGGTACAGTAGAAACTTTGATCGAAAATGGTGTACGATTTACAAGCTAGAATTGTTTTACCAACAACATCAACAGGACTGTAGAATCATCAACACAGTCAGTGCCGTCAGTATCGTCAGAATCAATAGCACCTGTAACATCACAAACTCTATCAGTTCAAGAATCATTGTGGACATCATTACGAATCAACAACAAATATATTGTATCAACGAGGTATGAAGTATTAACTCATTTCCAATCGAAAGATTTATATGTATATTTTATATGTATAAATTTTTAAACCATAATAAATCTTCCCGTACTAAGCTATTATGTGTGAATCTTAACTACTCAGTTAATTCATATTACAAATATGCAATGATGTACGTCCTTCGTCCGCAACTTAACCATCGTTAATTTCAATCTCTGTCTCAATTCAATAAAAATCTAATTCATAATAAATCAAGTGTATTATTCGAATATATGTTTGATTTTACACTTTCATCATCGATGTACTCGAAACTTTTCAAATAACATCATTCGTACCTTGCGAAGTTCACAAGAATTTCACGAAAACCAACAAATAACAAAGTAATGATTCATAATTTCAATATTATTGAAGAAATACTTATGCAATTTATAAAGTTTTAGGGATTACTCAATTCTAGTTCCAACCATAAAACAAATGAGTTTAATTTAATATTAACTCATTAAATCTATATTACATCTAAAGAAAATATACACATATATATTTTCATAAAGACTGTAATAAACTTCTTTTGTACAAAATATTAATTGTGAAATTTTTTTTAACGGGTAGGTAATACCCAAGAGATATATAAATTCACAATTAATAGATTACATTTTTCGAAACTGATTCAGCAATCATCAACTATACTCCATACTTTCACAACAATATCCATTCTTTCATATAAATCAAAACAATCATACTCATTCAAATTCAATTACATATTCTGATTTTGAAATCGCATAATTCAATTCGAAATATAACCAGTATCATCACTCTTAGATTCCTATATCTTTCAAAGCTATTTTTTGACTTTAAAACTGTGTTAGAACATCATATGTATTAACGATTACAATATGTGCTCAAACCCTTCGAAATTCCTGAAGACACTTCAACTAAGGAACAATCAAGATGATGATCCAACCACATGTTACCCACAGTTATGATGATCCAACCACATGTTACCCACAGTTATACACCTGAAAAACTCTCAAAACCCAAGTCATAGTTCGACACGTATCCGTGTTAGACCCTTTGGCATTTACTAGCTAAAATAACTTTTCAATTCCGTTTCAAAATAGACAGTTTTATCACAGCTCCAGCAAGTCAACTTCGACTTCTCAATCAAAACAGTCTTATTATAACCTCGATAGATACGTTGCCCTTTCGCCAACGTTACCGGAGAATCGTTTATATTCACCACATTAGCAATAAACTTACAAACAACTACACTGATCTTTGACTTTCCAAAAAAAAAATCATTATAATTATCGAAACCCTATCATATACTCATTCGTACCTTATAACAAGAATTGCCATACCAATTATTGAGAATCAGCAATTAGTATTTTGAAACCTCACAGCATGTCTACATCAACAATTACATATACACACAACGTCTACCTCCAAGACTTACATTTTTTGAATGAGAAATTTCTGAAAAACACCCTAAACTGCGAACCAGTTCTCAAAATTTTGAAAAATGCTGATGAAGCAGCAAAAACTGTAAACGACCTTAACAGTAAAAAGTTGGATGATAAAGGATAGTATATTGGCAAAGCTCAGAAAAAGAGAAGCTTTGGAATTGGAAAACGGATTGAGCAAAGTATGAAGGAGGCTGTGGACAAATCACAAAGGCTGAACCTGCCTTCAAAGAATCCAAATGATTCAGTACTTGCTGATGTCATTAACGAATACCTTGCTCCTGACTCTAAACCCCTACGGACAATATCCTTCATCATCCTCTGATATTAGACATTCTAAGATATCATCGTATCTTTCATTATAAATATCATCCATACTTCTGAAGATATTTTTATAATTATTCTTATCTGAAATCATTTACCTCTTCGCGCTATATGTATTATATCATAAAAGAAACTATTTTAGTTTCTAAATTCTGAAACATTCGAATTTAAAATAGGAATATTCTTGAAGAAGTGTTGGGAGCTGAAGCATGAGTTAGTATAATATAATGACACTTGATCAACGTGATTATATTACAGTAATTCATGCTGAGTTTCTAAATGGAACATGATGATTCACAGATCATAACGTCATCATGTGCTATGTTACACGACTCTTGTATTCTCTTTGATCTCTAAATATCAAGAAAATATTTCTTGATGATTCGGCCTTTTCCGAGGTATTCTGGTAATTTGACAAGTCAAGATCGTGCCATTACAATTTCCTTCCTAGAACATTAACAATGTTCATTTCGAAATTTATATCTGCGAATTCTGGACCATTACAATCGGTGCTTAATCGCAAGACGAAGAAACGAAAGGACAAAGCTCCGAACTAAAAATGGGAGTATAAATCATAGCAAATAGAAGAGAGCATTAACTGTGGATGACAATGATTATAGAAGAAGCAAGGACTTTAAAATATAAGGGAAGATATAAAACCCAACAACAACTCAGAAATCACAAACCGTATATATCAATGCATATAGCAATATAAAGACACGGGAGAACTAAAAACACTATAAAACCAAGAGTATAGTAGAAGTAAATAGATTCTTCCGGAGGCAGATGAAAAAGAAGAGCGACAGATATGAAAGTGAGGAGTATATCAAGAGTCAGCACTGGATGAAGCATATTGACAAATACTTTAAAATATGAGTTGAGAAGGTGTGAGTTGTAAGAAAACAAATGAGGTGGATTTATAGTGAAATATCCGACAGAGAAATCAAAATGGATTATCGCATTAATTCGAAGAGGATCATAATTTCCTTAATCGCCGAATAATCAAATCCAATATAGATTACAAAGATTTTCTTTTCGGAGATCAATCGTGATGACGTCAAAAGATACGACGAATCACTATTATCTTATTTCATTCATTTACGATAACTTCACTAACACGCTTCGAGTAATCGAATTATTTTATCCATTCTTCTTGAACATGATAAAACTCTATAATCGTTATAATAACATTCTCATTGTTAGTCATGACGACCTCTATCAAATTTCGGGGACGAAATTTCTTTAACGGGTAGGTACTGTGACGACCCGGAAATTTTTGACCAAATTTAAACTTTAATCTTTATATTATTCCGACACGATAAGCAAAGTTTGTTAAGTTAAATCTCAAGAATTTTAAACTGTGTTCATACATTCATTATAACCTCGACCAAATTTCGACGATTCACGAACCGTTATATATAAATAGATATGTATATGTATATATATATATATATATATATATATATATATATATATATATATATATATATATATATATATATATATATATATATATATATATTATAACTTGAGAATATTAATAAAATATTAAACGTATAATACTTTACACGAACGTATTTTTTTCAATATGATTTTTGACGAAATTAAAAAAAAAATATTAAATGATTGAATTATCAGAAACATTGAATTATGATTACAAGTCTCTGTTGAGAGGTCCACTATGATTTGAGAAAATCTATTCCTCTTAACGATATTCAGAATAAATTGTAAAGCTATTTATAAATAAAAATAAAAAGTGTCATTTACGAAAGTTAGACAAAAGTTAGTGGAGAATTGGTTTCTATAATATTCTATTAATCTATTTTCAAACGTACAAAGACGTTTTCAGTTTAAAAAGAACTTTATTATTAAAATGTATATAACTTTTATAAATATCTAGAATCACTTTTGACAACTCATTACTTAACCAGTATAATAAATATAACGATATTTATATTTTATTTCATTAAATATATATAACGATTTAAATTAATATTATATATATTTATACCCGTATTATACATACATAGTTTTTATACTTTTACTATACTTTAACTTTACTTTTACTTTACTTTTAATTTACTTTTACTTTAATAATTCACTTTAATAATTTATACTTTAATAATTCACTTTAATAATTCATACTTTAATAATTCACTTTAATAATTCATACTTTAATAATTCACTTTAATAATTCATACTTTAATAATTCGCTTTAATAATTCATACTTTAATAATTCACTTTAATAATTCATACTTTAATAATTCACTTTAATAATTCATACTTTAATAATTCACTTTAATAATTCAAAAATCTATTATAAATAGAATTCAGTAGGTTTCATTATTTCATAGAAACTTGAAATATATTTCTCTAAACTCTCTCAATCGATTTATATATATAAATATATATATTTGCTCTGTATTATTTCAAGATATTATTGGTATACATAAAATATTACGACGGAGTGCTGTCCAAGTGATTTCAAAATAGTTTTTTTTTAATGAGTCGAAGCTAAGGAAATTATGGGTTATAGCTATGGAGGTGATGGGTATGGTTCATGGGTATGCTCGTGAGGTCAATCTAGTGTTTATCATCTCCGTTTCGTCTACGTACTTTCCTGCAATATTGAATCTCAATATTAATACGTTCGTGAATCCGAGGCCAACCTTGCACTTGTTAAATGACGTTATATGTATTTTTACTACGAAATACAGTATTGTGAGTTTCATTTGCTCCCTTTTATATATATTTTTGGGACTGAGAATACATGCGCTATTTTTATAAAGGTTTTACGAAATAGGCACAAGTACTAAAACTAATTCTACGTGGGTTTAAACCAGAAATATACCCTTAGCTTGGTAACATTAAACTACTTGTCTATGTACGGTAGGCGCGAATCCTAAAGATAGATCTATTGGGCTTGACAAACCCCATCCAGAATATGGGATGCTTTAGTACTTCGAGGTTATTTTAAACACACCTGATCTGGTGTACTTCAGAGGGTAAAACATGAACGTTAAGGCTTGTTACCGGGTGCCTACAACTTATAGAATACTTTTATACACTTGCGAGTGTACATATATTTATAAACGGAAATCTTGTGGTCTATTAATATATTGAAATGATTGTTATGATAAACCTATGAACTCACCAACCTTTTGGTTGACACTTTAAAGCATGTTTATTCTCAGGTATTAAAGAAATCTTTCGCTGTGCATTAGCTCATTTTAAGGATATTACTTGGAGTTATTCATGGCATATTTTGAAAGACGTTGCATTCGAGTCATTGAGTTCATCAAGATTACTATTAAGCCAATTTATAGTTGGATGTATTATGAAATGGTGTGCATGCCGTCAACTTTCATTGTAAAGAAAGTTTGTCTTTTAAAAACGAATGCAATGTTTGTAAAATGTATCATATAGAGGTCAAATACCTCGCGATGTAATCAACTATTGTGAATCGTTTATAATGTATATGAACGGGTCCTTTCAACCCCGGTGTAATAGAAGAAGTCAACGAGCTTCACGCTCGGGTAGTGGCTTTGGAGAATATGGTGCAAAGGTTACAAACACCAGCAACAGCACCAGCAGCATAAACAGTACCACCATCAGCAACACCAACAGTACCGTCACCACCACCAACAACAACATCCACATCCCACACCACAACATCACAATCTGTATCTCAAACATCAACATCATACGCCCTGTAAATATCCAGGAATATCAACAACAACAAACGATGAAGTATTAATTCATAAACTTCATTGAATAGATATCTCTGCGGCAGTTATGTAATCTTCAAAATCTTAGAGATTATTTAATTTTGACCGTAAATCGGATGAGTGAACGGAGATGGTAGAGTAGAAACTTTGATCGAAAATGCTGTACGATTTACAAGCTAGATTTGTTTTACCAACAGTATCAACAGGACCGTAGCATCATCAACACAGTCAGTGCCGTCAGTATCGTCAGAATCAACAGCACCTGTAACATCACAAACTCTGTCAGTTCAAGAATCATTGTGGACATCCTTACGAATCAGCAACAAATATATTGTATCAACAAGTTATGAAATATTAACTCATTTCCAATCGAAAGATTTATATGTATATTTTATATGTATAAATTTTTAAACCATAATAAATCTTCCCGTACTAAGCTATTATGTGTGAATCTTAACTACTCAGTTAATTCATATTACAAATATGCAATGATGTACGTCCTTCGTCCGCAACTTAACCATCGTTAATAACAATCTCTGTCTCAATTCAATAAAAATCCAATTCATAATAAATCGAGTGTATTATTCGAATATATGTTTGATTTTACACTTTCATCATCGATGTACTCGAAACTTTTCAAATAACATCATTCCTACCTTGCGAAGTTCACAAGAATTTCACGAAAACTAACAAATAACAAAGTAATGATTCATAATTTCAATATTATTGAAGAAATACTTATGCAATTTATAAAGTTTTAGGGATTACTCAATTCTAGTTCCAACCATAAAACAAATGAGTTTAATTTAATATTAACTCATTAAATCTATATTACATCTAAAGAAAATATACACATATATTTTCATAAAGACTGTAATAAACTTCTTTTGTACAAAATATTAATTGAGAAATTTTTTTTAATGGATAGGTAATACCCGAGAGATATATAAATTCACAATTAATATATTACATTTTTCGAAACTGGTTCAGCAATCATCAAATATACTCTCTACTTTCACAACAATATCCATTCTTTCATAAAAATCAAAACAATCATACTCATTCAAATTCAATTACATATTCTGATTTTGAAATCGCATAATTCAATTCGAAATATAACCAGTATCATCACTCTTAGATTCCTATATCTTTCAAAGCTATACTTTGACTTCAAAACTGTGTTAGAACATCATATGTATTAACGATTACAATATGTGCTCAAACCCTTCGAAATTCCTGAAGACACTTCAACTAAGGAACAATTGAGATGATGATCCAACCACATGTTACCCACAGTTATACACCTGAAAAACTCTCAAAACCCAAGTCATAGTTCGACACGTATCCGTGTTAGACCCTTTGGCATTTACTAGCTAAAATAACTTTTCAATTCCGTTTCAAAATAGACAGTTTTGTCACAGCTCCAGCAAGTCAACTTCGACTTCTCAATCAAAACAGTCTTATTATAACCTCGATAGATACGTTGCCCTTTCGCCAACGTTACCGGGGAATCGTTTATATTCACCACATTAGCAATAAACTTACCAACAACTTCACTGATCTTTGACTTAAAAAAAAAATCATTATAATTATCGAAACCCTATCATATACTCATTCGTACCTTATAACAAGAATTGCCATACCAATTATTGAGAATCAGCAATCAGTATTTTGAAACCTCGCAGCATGTCTACATCAACAATTACATATACACACAACGACTACCTCCAAGACTTACATTCTTTGAATGAGAAATTTCTGAAAAACACCCTAAACTTCGAACCAGTTCTCGAAATTTTGAAAAATGCTGATGAAGCAGCAAAAACTGTAAACGACCTTAACAGTAAAAAGTTAGATGATAAAGGATAGTATATTGGCAAAGCTCAGAAAAAGAGAAGCTTTGGAACTGGAAAACGGATTGAGCAAAGTATGAAGGAGGCTGTGGACAAATCACAAAGGCTGAACCTGCCTTCAAAGAATCCAAATGATTCAGTACTTGCTGAATTCATTAACGAATACTTTGCTCCTGACTCTAAACCCCTGCGGACAATATCCTTCATCATCCTCTGATATTAGACATTCTAAGATATCATCGTATCTTTCATTATAAATATCATCCATACTTCTGAAGATATTTTTATAATTATTCTTATCTGAAATCATTTACCTCTTCGCGCTATCTGTATTATATCATAAAAGAAACTATTTTAGTTTCTAAATTCTGAAACATTCGAGTTTAAAATAGGAATATTCTTGAAGAAGTGTTGGGAGCTGAAGCATGAGTTAGTATAATATAATGACACTTGATCAACGTGATTATATTACAGTAATTCATGCTGAGTTTCTAAATGGAACATGATGATTCACAGATCATAACGTCATCATGTGCTATGTTACACGACTCTTGTATTCTCTTTGATCTCTAAATATCAAGAAAATATTTCTTGATGATTCGGCCTTTTCCGAGGTATTCTGGTAATTTGACAAGTCAAGATCGTGCCATTACAATTTCCTTCCTAGAACATTAACAATGTTCTTTCCGAAATTTATATCTGCGAATTCTGGACCATTACAAGTGGTGCTTAATCACAAGAAGAAGAAATGAAAGGACAAAGCTCCGAACTAGAAATGGGAGTATAAATCATAGCAAATAGAAGAGAGCATTAACTGTAGATGACAATGATTATAGAAGAAGCAAGGACTTTGAAATATAAGGGAAGATATAAAACCCAACAACAACCCAGAAATCACAAACCGTATATATCAATGCATATAGCAATATAAAGACACGGGAGAACTAAAAACACTATAAAACCAAGAGTATAGTAGAAGTAAATAGATTCTTCCGGAGGCAGATGAAAAAGAAGAGCGACAGATATGAAAGTGAGGAGTATATCAAGAATCAGCACTGGATGAAGCATATTGACAAATACTTTAAAATATGAGTTGAGAAGGTGTGAGTTGTAAGAAAACAAATGAGGTGGAATTATAGTGAAATATCCGACAGAGAAATCAAAATGGATTATCGCATTAATTCGAAGAGGATCATAATTTCCTTAATCGCCGAATAATCAAATCCAATATAGATTACAAAGATTTTCTTTTCGAAGATCAATCGTAATGACGTCAAAAGATACGATGAATCACTATTATCTTATTTCATTCATTTACGATAACTTCACTCACACGCTTCGAGTAATCGAATTATTTTATCCATTCTTCTTGAACATGATAAAACTCTATAATCATTATAATAATATTCTCATTGTTAGTCATGACGACCTCTATCAAATTTCGGGGACGAAATTTCTTTAACGGGTAGGTACTGTGACGACCCGGAAATTTCCGACCAAATTTAAACTTTTATCTTTATATTATTCCGACACGATAAGCAAAGTTTTTTTTAAGTTAAATCTCAAGAATTTTAAACTGTGTTCATACATTCATTATAACCTCAACCAAATTCCGACGATTCACGAACCGTTATATATAAATAGATATGTATATGTATATATATATATATTATAACTTGAGAATATTAATAAAGTATTAAACGTATAATACTTTACACGAACGTATTTATTTCAATATGATTTTCGACGAAATTAAAAAAATATATATATTAAATGATTGAATTATCAGAAACATTGAATTATGATTACAAGTCTCTGTTGAGAGGTCCACTATGATTTGAGAAAATCTATTTCTCTTAACGATATTCATAATAATTTGTAAAGCTATTTATAAATAAAAACAAAAAGTATCATTTACGAAAGTTAGACAAAAGTTAGTGGAGAATTGGTTTCCATAATATTCTATTAATCTATTTTCAAACGTACAAAGACGTTTTCAGTTTAAAAAGAACTTTATTATTAAAACGTATATAACTTTTATAAATATCTAGAATCACTTTTAACAACTCATTACTTAACCAGTATAATAAATATAACGATATTTATATTTTATTTCCTTAAATATATATAACAATTTAAATTAATATTATATATATTTATACGCGTATTATACATACATAGTTTTTATACTTTTACTATACTTTAACTTTACCTTTACTTTACTTTTACTTTACTTTAACTTTAATAATTCACTTTAATAATTCATCCTTTAATAATTCACTTTAATAATTCATACTTTAATAATTCACTTTAATAATTCATACTTTAATAATTCACTTTAATAATTCATACTTTAATAATTTACTTTAATAATTCAAAAATCTATTATAAATAGAATTCAATAGGTTTCATTATTTCATAGAAACTTGAAAATATATTCTCTAAACGATATTTATGGGTTATAGCTATGGAGGTGATGGGTATGGTTCATGGGTATGCTCGTGAGGTCAATCTAGTGTTTATCATCTCCGTTGTGTCTACGTACTTTCCTGCAATTTTGAATCTCAATATTGATACGTTCGTGAATCCGAGGCCAACCTTGCACTTGTTAAATGAAGTTATACGTATTTTTACTACGAAATACAGTATTGTGAGTTTCATTACTCCCTTTTTATATATATTTTTGGGCTGAGAATACATGCGTTGTTTTATAAATGTTTTACAAAATAGGCACAAGTACTAAAACTAATTCTATGTGGGTTTAAACCAGAAATATACCCTTAGCTTGGTAACATTAAACTACCTGTCTATGTACGGTAGGAACGAATCCTAAAGATAGATCTATTGTGCCTGACAAACCCCATCCTGACTATGGGATGCTTTAGTACTTCGAGGTTATTTTAAACACACCTGATCTGGTGTACTTCAGAGGGTAAAACATGAACGTTAAGGCTTGTTACCGGGTGCCTACAACTTATAGAATACTTTTATACACTTGCGAGTGTACATATATTTATAAACGGAAATCTTGTGGTCTATTAATATATTGAAATGATTGTTATGATAAACCTATGAACTCACCAACCTTTTGGTTAACACTTTAAAACATGTTTATTCTCAGGTATTAAAGAAATCTTCCGCTGTGCATTAGCTCATTTTAAGGATATTACTTGGAGTCATTCATGGCATATTTTGAAAGACGTTGCATTCGAGTCATTGAGTTCATCAAGATTATTATTAAGCCAATTATAGTTGGATGTATTATGAAATGGTGTGCATGCCGTCAACTTTCGTTGTAAAGAAAGTTTGTCTTTTAAAAACGAATGCAATGTTTGTAAAATGTATCATATAGAGGTCAAATACCTCGCGATGTAATCAACTATTGTGAATCGTTTATAATGTATATGAACGGGTCCTTTCAATTCAAGTTCATAAATGCAATTCAATGATTCGGGCAACCAATTTACTCAAATGATATGCCGTTTTGAAGATAATTAAACATACAATACAACTAAACACTTACTAATAACATCTCATGTCATTCATAACATCAAAGGTTCATTTCAAGTTCATCAAACCCTAACCCAAATCCACCAAAATCAATAATCAAGTTTATGAAGTTTTCTAAAGCAACCTACACATCAAATTGAAGCTAGTGATACTAGGAACACATTTAATACTTGCACTTTATCATAACAACAACATTAAATCATCCAAAACTCAAAATAAAACACACACTTTTCATGTTCATGCTAGTTACACTAAAACAACAAGATCGAGCATATAAATCATATATTCTTGTTAGACTTGAGCCATAGACACTAATTAACAACTCTATAAGTTAAAAAACATCAAGAACACAAAATCTAGTGATTTTAGAAAGTTACCTAAATGTAATGAAATCAGTATGGAATCGAAGTGGAAGTTGCAAGGATTCCGAATATGTAATTTGTTTGGATTGTTGCTTGCTCGATTTGAAATAGATGGTGATTCTTGTTTGGGGTGTTGAGAGAAAAGAAGGAAGTAGTAAAGATGGAGATGATGAAATGAGAGGAGGAGGTTGAAGGTTTGACTAGTTTACCTAGTTAAATCTTTGGCCTCTTGGCAAGTTTATTCCCCCTAGTTTCATTCGGGTGCGTGAATTACCTAAACGAGATAATTTAAAACGCGTATTAAGGAAAGATGTTATAAACATATAACGGACTTTAAAATAGTTAAACGGAAAGTAAACGGAAAAAGGCGGGATGTTACAATAAGCAACGAAAGTTTTATAGAAACCGTTTTAGGTGACAATGTAAGAAAAGAAACGAAGTTCTTAGTAAACTAGGGTTATGTACAATATGTGATGACCCGGGAATTTTCGACTAAATTTAAACTTAATCTTTATATGATTCCGACACGATAAGCAAAATTTGTAATATTGAGTCTCGAAAATTTTGAAATCTATATTCATGTAATCAAGTACCTTTTGACTGTGCCCGACGATTCACGAACATTTATGTGTATAGATATGTATATATAAGATCTAGTTAAAACTTGAAAACGTTAACAAAGAATGAAACGTATAATACTTTACGTGAACGTATTTGTTTCAATATATATAATTAATATACTTATCTAAGTAATAAAATTTGATAAAACATAATTATAGATATAGTAATTTGAAAACATATATATATGAATTCTATACATAAATATTATTATATGTGTGTTGTAATATATATATATATATATATATATATATATATATATATATATATATATATATATATATATATATATATATATATATATATATATATATATATATATATATATATATATATATATATATATATATATATATATATATATATATATATATATGTATATATATATATATATGTATATATATATATATATATATATATAATTTATAAATATTAAATAATTAATATACATTATTATACTAATATTACATAAATTATAATATGTAAGGTTAATATATTAAAATTTTATTTCAAGTTAAAATAGAATGGCTATAGTAATATTATTTACTTTCAATATTAATATCAACATTTATATAATTAATATTATTATTTTAAAGACACAACATATAAATATAAAATTTGATATAAATCGATATATTATTATTACATTTATTTATTAGTTTTAATAGATAGTATTATTATTATTATCAATAATAACGTTATTATTATCATTTTTATTATTATCATTATTGTTACTTATTATTATTATTCTTGTAATTACTTATATTAAATATTAATATAATTTTGATAAGGTATTAGTAATATTATTATTCTTATAAATTCTATTATAATTATTATTAGGATTATTATTAAAAATAAAAATAAATATAAATAATAACAAGTTATATTAATAGATTTATATTATTAACTAAGATTACAGAAATTAATATAATAGATATATAAAATAAATAAACACAAATGCAGATACAAGGATATATAAATACAGATATAAAGATATATGCAGATGTATATATATGTACAAAGATACATACGTAAACATAATTACAGGAGAGTGAAATTCTGTTTCCATTGTTGTCAAAAGCTGTAGGTGATTAGCTTATGTCGTACGAATCAGATTCTAAACACACAGATAAAACCAAAATCAGTTGCCCATCTCAATCTAATACTGTAATTGATTTTTGTTATGTTCCTAAAAACGTTTTACATTATTATCACTTGTACAACTCAAATTAACATCACCATTAAATCATCAAACTCTGCAACTCTTTCCTGTTTTCTCTTCTATTTATTTGTTGTGGTAAACCAAAATTGTACCACTGGGGTATCTGCTACTTTATCTTGTTTTAAACCAAAGAAACCAAACCAACACCCACCTCCACCATGTGCAACCGTCACCCTCGCCACCTTGTAAATCATCAACCGTGAGTCACCTCTCTCCTTCTCCCTTTCTTCTCTCTCTCTCTACAAATTCGAAATTATAAACCACGGACATATCATCATACCGCCACTTAGTTGCTGCATGTGACAGCTGGAAACCCGTAGAAACCATCACCTTGTAAATTACCCACTGTGTATCTATTTTTTTGAATCATTACCACAACCTAACACCATTTGATTCGCCACCTCACCACCCTACAAGCCCATAAAATACCACCATGAATGACTACTGCTACAACTCATTATTTATGTTTCACCTGCACAAACCAACCGAAGCACCACCTTATCCCATTTATTTTTTTTCTCTTCTATTTCCAGTCACGAGAACTGCAGCCTGCTACTACGCATAAGGTATCCGTTTTCTGTTGTTATGCGATGAAGATGATGATTAATATGAATTTTGGTTGATACAACATAAAAGATATGTTGCTATTATAGTGCTTCTAATCTCATTTTGGACGACATATATAAAAAAAAAAAAAAGTCGATGGAATGCTGTGATGATTGCATGATATTATTTTTTCTCCAAATGGTTGACATCTTTTGAAAACCAAAGCCCCACTTGAACCTAAAATACGAATAGCTGTATCACTTGTTTTCCCTTTTTACCAAAAGATTTATATAATGGGGGTATTATTTAATCTATGGTGGGCACCGAACTTCACTCACACGATTTGTAATTAAATCAAAGTGGCGAGTTTGTTATCCTCTTTGCTTTCTAAAAAGTGTGACGAAACAGCTGGACCATCGAGCACTTTTTTTTTTTGTCGTGGCCAAGAATTTCAACTACCACTCAACAATCCCTTTCAGTCTATTTAATTTATTTTGCTGGGACATCGTGTACCCAATTGTCCAATTGTGCCGACACTTCTTTAACAAATGAAACCACTTGGTTATCAAAAGAAAATAGGAGGGATTAGTCAATGATTTGGCCACCAAATATTTTAATTATGGGGCTGCTGTATATATATATATTTTTTTGTCGAGCTACGGATGGAAACAAACCACCCACAAAATCTTTTATTAGACTAAAAAGTTTAGTTGGGTTGTGTGTTATGGGCCGAGGCTTTATACAATTTCAGTTGGACTGCCATGATTGAGTCACGATCTCTGTTGTGCTGTAGAATCGAAATGGATAATGAACTTGATTATGAAATTGATGAATGAAGAAGAATTCGTTAGATATAGGTTATATATTTATTCTGTGGTATTAAATCAGAAATACAGAAACAGAGGGACGGTTTAGTGTGTTGTGCCTAACCGAGAGGTTGCGGGTTCGAGTTCCAGTGGTGGCATTCTTTTTGAGCTTTTCTTCAAGGTTGTAACACTTTATTATTAATATTTATTATTATTGTTATTATTATTATTAATATGATAATAATAATAATAATAATTATTATTATTATTATTAATATTATTAACATAAGTATTATTATTATTATAATAAAAGTTAGTTATATACAAATATACTTAAGAAAACTACCTTTTTATAAATTATTTATTTAAGGTATACAAGTTAAATATATTTAAGTTAATAATGAAACACATGAACTACTAAAAAAATAACTGTTATACTTATAATAATACATAAATTTATTTGATTTCAATTATATGTGTTAATATATATACATGATATAGGTTCGTGAATCCAAGGCCAACCCTACACTTATTCATTGTCATTATATGTATTTTTACTACAAAATACAATATGGTGAGTTTCATTATTCCCTTTTTAAATGCTTTCGCAATATATATTTTTGGGACTGAGAATACATGCGCTGTTTTTATAAATGTTTTACGAAATAGACACAAGTAATCGAAACTACATTATATGGTTGAATGATCGAAATCGAATATGCCCCTTTTTATTAAGTCTGGTAATCTAAGAATTAAGGAACAGACACTCTAATTGACGCGAACTCTAAAGATAGATCTATCGGGCTCAACAAGCCCCATCCAAAGTATCGGATGCTTTAGTACTTTGAAATTTATATCATGTCCGAAGGAGGATCCCGGAATGATGGGGATATTCTCATATGCATATTGTGAATGTCGGTTACCAGGTGTTCAATCCATATGAATGATATTTTTGTCTCTATGCATGGGACGTATGTTTATGAGAAATGGAAATATGAAATCTTGTGGTCTATTAAAATTATGAAATGATTATTTTATGATAAACTAATGAACTCACCAACCTTTTGGTTGACACTTTAAAGCATGTTATTCTCAGGTACGAAAGAAATCTTCCGCTGTGCATTTGCTCATCTTAGAGATATTACTTGGAGTCATTCATGGAATATTTCAAAAGACGTCGCATTCGAGTCATTGAGTTCGTCAAGAATAATATCAAGTCATTTATAGTTTAGATATATTATGAAATGGTTTGCATGCCGTCAACTTTCGATGTAAAGAAAGATTGTCTTTTAAAACGAATGCAATGTTTGTAAAATGTATCATATAGGGGTCAAGTACCTCGTGATGTAATCAACTGTTGTGAATCGTTTATAATCGATATGGACGTTGTCCGGATGGATTAGGACGGGTCTTCACAATTGGTATCAGAGCGGAGGTCTTAGCGAACCAGGTCTTGCATTAGTGAGTCTAACTGATAGTCGTTAGAATGCATTAGTGAGTCTGGACTTCGACCGTGTCTGCATGTCAAAAGTTTTGCTTATAATTTCTAGTCGGAAATCATCTGCTTATCCTCCTTAGGAAACTACCTGCTTATCATTCTTAGTCTAGACACATCTTACTGCATTGATTGCATAAATAGTGTATAGACAAAACTCATACCTTAGCGTATCTGCTAATTCATATTTTAGCATATCTGTTACTGTAGAATTTGCCTGACAACTTTTTAGATTCCTCCGTAATTTATGGGATTTTAGTATTATATATGCATATGTAAATTATGTATTGCAGGGTACTAATCTACATCCCATAATTTATTTCTTATCGAAAATCCTTCATCTGATCGTACGAGATAAATTCTGCAACCAGTTCGAGTCTCTCAGATTCCGATAGCTATTCCGATAGTTATTCCGACAGCTATTCCGACATAAATATTCACATAAGCTTCGAAAACAGTGTCATCGGCATGAATCAACCAATCAGTCATTATCAATTCATCTGATGGGTTCATAGTCGACTTAATTAATGGAAACGCGCAGAAGGCAATCCCTTCCACCAACCGAATTCACCTCTTGACAATGAACCTGAAGCGTTTACCGGCGAACCTGCTCGAGACACAATTTTCAGTCTCATTTCCATGGTAACTCGACAAGATTATATTCTATCCATAATTCTGAACCTTATTCATCCGCTCGTTCTGACCGACAATCATCCTGGAGTAATAAGTTAACAAACTTCGCGCTCGAATAATCAATTCGGAAAATATGGTGCAAAATGTATCAGCTTCAGTAACATCACCGGCACCAACAGTACAATCAATAACAGCGCCAGTACCATCAACAATCCATGCTTCAATATCATCATCCGTACTTTGAGTATGATCTTCGTTCTACGTATCGTTCAATCTCATTTATCTTCGTTCGACATGGCGAATATGTAATCTCTAAAGTTTTAGAGATTATTTATTCTAGTTCCAACCAAAAAGCAAATGAGTTTAATATCATATTAACTCATTAAATCCAAGATTACGTCTGAAGAAAATATATATGTATATATGTTTTCATAAAGATTGTAATTAAAATTTTAATTGTACAAACTATTAATGGTGAAAATATTTTAACGGGTAGGTAATACCCGAGGGATATTTAGATTTCGCATTAATAAGTTACACTGTACATTCTTCGAATCTGAGTCAACAGTCATTTACTATCCTACTTGCAACTACAGCTATACGAATCCGTTCATCACAGAATAACCATTTTCATTCAATTTCATATTTGGATTTTAACCTATCAGAATTCGACAAGAGGCATAATGAAGAAAACATTGGACAAAATAAAATTTGTTAGAAACAAACAAATTAACTATGAGAAATCTTATTAAGAATCCACGCTAACAAAATCCTAGCTAATTGTTCCCAGCTAACTAATTACACTTTATTTATCACAATTTAATTATCGCAATTTACATTCTCGCAATTTTATTTATCATCATTTAATTTCTGTTATTTACTTTACGCATTTTATTTATTGTTATTTATTTTACGCACTTTAAATATCGGGACACGTATACAAGGTTTTGACATATCATATCGACGCATCTATATATATTATTTGGAATCACCATAGGCACTCTATATGCAGTAATGATCGAGTTCTCTATACAGGGTTGAGGTTGATTCTTCAATAATATATATAGTTTGAGTTGTGATCGAGTCTAAGATGTATATGGGTCGCGACACGTATTAATTAATTCAAATATTATATATTAAAATATACATAAATTATTGAATTTCTAATTGTGGACTACCTACTGTGGACTACCAACATTGGACAATTAAAATGAATTAAAATATTGACTATAACATATGAAATTAAACAATTCTTCAAGTTTGCCACTTGATTTCATCTTAAACCTCATTTGTCTCTTGAAAATTACAATCTGCGTTCAAACTTTTCATGATTCTTGAAAACACCTCAATCGAGAGGATGAACCAACCAAACTTCACCTACCGAAGGAAAGATTTATGCATATAGTTATGCACCTGAAAAACTCTCGACAACTGAGTAAAAGTTTAAGACGTAGCCGCGTCAGATCCTTTGGCATTTATTAGCAAAAATAACTTTGCGATCCCTTTTCAAAGTAGCCAATTTTGTCACAGCTCCATCAAATCAACTTCGACTTTTCATTCGAAGTAGCCTTACTATAATCCTGATATATACAATTACCCTTTTGATACCAGAGAATTCTTTTATATTCCACCACATTACCAGCAAATGTACCAGCAACCTTATCGCTCCTTAGTTTAAATCCTTCCGACAAATCACTATAATATTCTATTGAAGTCTCGTCATGTACTCATCCGCATCTTGTAACGAGAACTGCCATAACAATTACCGGGAATCAGCAATCAGTACTTTGAAAACTCACAGCATATCTACATCAACAGTTATATATATGACATTTATCTCTTAGAATTATGATCTCTCATTTTGAAATTTTGAAAAGCACTCAGTCACAAATCAATACTCTGAATGTTGAAAAAGCTGAATGAAGCAGCAGAAACCATAGACAACCGTAAACGACCTTAATCATCGAAAGTTTGATAATAAAGAATATTATGTTGGAAAAGCTCAGAAAAGTTGAAACTGAAACACGGATTGAGATAATCACAAAGGAGACCAAGGACAAATACAAGGACCATACCATATATTCAAAGAATCCAGGTAATTCTGGATTCGATGAAACCTTCAATGAATATCTTGCTCCATGCACATGTTAAAATCTTGCAGAAAATCTTTCTCCATCAACCATCGAACTTGAAAATTCCAAAATATCATCATCAATATCTTCGATATTTCTGAGGATATTTTCATAAATATTCTCGTTCGAAATTATATGTACCTCCTCGTGCTTTCTGTGTATCATTATATTGGAAACATTCAATAGAAAATTTAGTACCGAAAAACGGATTATGCGAAACTATGAAGGAAGCCATGGACAAATCACAAAGAATAAGTTTGACTTCAAAGAATCCAAATGATTCTGTTTCTGATGAAATCTTTAGTGAATACCTTGCTTCCGAATCTAAACCCTTACGGGTAAATCTTCTTCATCACCCATCGATATTAGAAATTCCAAGATATTATCGTATCTTTCATTATAAATATCCTCTATATTTTTGGAGATATTTTTATAACTATTCTTATCTGAAATCATTAATCTCTTCGTGCTATCAGTATTACATCATATAGAAACTGTTAGTTTCTATATTCTGTAAACTTTCGAGCTTAAAATATGAATGTTATTGAAGTAATGTTGGAAATTGATGCATGAGTTAGTATAATATAATCACACTTGATCAACGTGATTATATTACAGTAAGTCATGCTGAGTTTCTAAATGAAACATGATGATTCACAGATTATAACGTCATCATGTGACATGTTACATAACTCTTTCATTCTGATAAACTTCTGAACATATCGAGAAAATATATTCTTGATAGTTCTATTCTCAGTGATTCTGGTAATTTGACAAATCAAATCGTGCTATTACGTTCTTTCTTGTTTAGGACATTATATTCATTCTAAACTCCATACTTACAAATTCTGGACCATTACAAGAGATTTCCAATCATAAAAAGAAGAAACGAAGGGACAAAGCTCCAAAAGAAATAGAAATTGGAGTATAAATCGCAGCAAATAGGAAGGAGTATTAACCGTGGATGACAATGATTATAGAAAACAGATATAGGGACATTGAAATATAAGGAAAGATATAAAGCCCGATAACAACACCTAAATTACAAACCGTGTATATCAATGTTTATCGCAACATAAAGACATGGGAGAATTATAAGTACTATAACCCCAAGGGCAAAGTAGAAGTAAGCAGATTCCTCTGGTGGAAGTTGGAAAAGAAGAATAATTGTTGCGATAGTAAGGATGAGGACAAGGATCAGAACCGAATTAAGCATTATTATAATCTTTTGGACATATGAATTGAGAAAGAAGGCATAGAAGTGGTGGAAACTAAGGGAACGGAAAAGGTAAATTTATAATGGAAATATCAGACAGAGTAATTGAGGCAGATCACCGTATTTAATTATAGAGATCTTAATTCCCTTATTCGCCGAAGAATCAAATCTTTTAGATTTCGAAGATTTTCTTTAAATCCCTTCAATTTCGGAAATCAACCGTGACTACGTCACCAGTTAAGATGAACTTGCAATTACTCATTTCACTCGTTTGTGATAGCTTCACTCATACTCTTCACAAAATTCAAATTGTTTTATCTATATTACTCAATGATGATAAAACTCTAATTTTCAGCTCATATTCGTCATAAAAACATTTTTAGTGTTAGTCATGACCACCTCACTCAAATTTCGGGACGAAATTTCTTTAACGGGTAGGTACTGTGATGACCCGGGAATTTTCGACTAAATTTAAACTTAATCTTTATATGATTCCGACACGATAAGCAAAATTTGTAATATTGAGTCTCGAAAATTTTGAAATCTATATTCATGTAATCAAGTACCTTTTGACTGTGCCCGACGATTCACGAACATTTATGTGTATAGATATGTATATATAAGATCTAGTTAAAACTTGAAAACGTTAACAAAGAATGAAACGTATAATACTTTACGTGAACGTATTTGTTTCAATATATATAATTAATATACTTATCTAAGTAATAAATTTTGATAAAACATAATTATAGATATAGTAATTTGAAAACATATATATATGAATTCTATACATAAATATTATTATATGTGTGTTGTAATATATATATATATATATATATATATATATATATATATATATATATATATATATATATATATATATATATATGTATATATATATATATATATGTATATATGTATATATATATGTATATATATATATATATATATATAATTTATAAATATTAAATAATTAATATACATTATTATACTAATATTACATAAATTATAATATGTAAGGTTAATATATTAAAATTTTATTTCAAGTTAAAATAGAATGGCTATAGTAATATTATTTACTTTCAATATTAATATCAACATTTATATAATTAATATTATTATTTTAAAGACACAACATATAAATATAAAATTTGATATAAATCGATATATTATTATTACATTTATTTATTAGTTTTAATAGATAGTATTATTATTATTATCAATAATAACGTTATTATTATCATTTTTATTATTATCATTATTGTTACTTATTATTATTATTCTTGTAATTACTTATATTAAATATTAATATAATTTTGATAAGGTATTAGTAATATTATTATTCTTATAAATTCTATTATAATTATTATTAGGATTATTATTAAAAATAAAAATAAATATAAATAATAACAAGTTATATTAATAGATTTATATTATTAACTAAGATTACAGAAATTAATATAATAGATATATAAAATAAATAAACACAAATGCAGATACAAGGATATATAAATACAGATATAAAGATATATGCAGATGTATATATATGTACAGAGATACATACGTAAACATAATTACAGGAGAGTGAAATTCTGTTTCCATTGTTGTCAAAAGCTGTAGGTGATTAGCTTATGTCGTACGAATCAGATTCTAAACACACAGATAAAACCAAAATCAGTTGCCCATCTCAATCTAATACTGTAATTGATTTTTGTTATGTTCCTAAAAACGTTTTACATTATTATCACTTGTACAACTCAAATTAACATCACCATTAAATCATCAAACTCTGCAACTCTTTCCTGTTTTCTCTTCTATTTATTTGTTGTGGTAAACCAAAATTGTACCACTGGGGTATCTGCTACTTTATCTTGTTTTAAACCAAAGAAACCAAACCAACACCCACCTCCACCATGTGCAACCGTCACCCTCGCCACCTTGTAAATCATCAACCGTGAGTCACCTCTCTCCTTCTCCCTTTCTTCTCTCTCTCTCTACAAATTCGAAATTATAAACCACGGACATATCATCATACCGCCACTTAGTTGCTGCATGTGACAGCTGGAAACCCGTAGAAACCATCACCTTGTAAATTACCCACTGTGTATCTATTTTTTTGAATCATTACCACAACCTAACACCATTTGATTCGCCACCTCACCACCCTACAAGCCCATAAAATACCACCATGAATGACTACTGCTACAACTCATTATTTATGTTTCACCTGCACAAACCAACCGAAGCACCACCTTATCCCATTTATTTTTTTTCTCTTCTATTTCCAGTCACGAGAACTGCAGCCTGCTACTACGCATAAGGTATCCGTTTTCTGTTGTTATGCGATGAAGATGATGATTAATATGAATTTTGGTTGATACAACATAAAAGATATGTTGCTATTATAGTGCTTCTAATCTCATTTTGGACGACATATATAAAAAAAAAAAAGTCGATGGAATGCTGTGATGATTGCATGATATTATTTTTTCTCCAAATGGTTGACATCTTTTGAAAACCAAAGCCCCACTTGAACCTAAAATACGAATAGCTGTATCACTTGTTTTCCCTTTTTACCAAAAGATTTATATAATGGGGGTATTATTTAATCTATGGTGGGCACCGAACTTCACTCACACGATTTGTAATTAAATCAAAGTGGCGAGTTTGTTATCCTCTTTGCTTTCTAAAAAGTGTGACGAAACAGCTGGACCATCGAGCACTTTTTTTTTTTGTCGTGGCCAAGAATTTCAACTACCACTCAACAATCCCTTTCAGTCTATTTAATTTATTTTGCTGGGACATCGTGTACCCAATTGTCCAATTGTGCCGACACTTCTTTAACAAATGAAACCACTTGGTTATCAAAAGAAAATAGGAGGGATTAGTCAATGATTTGGCCACCAAATATTTTAATTATGGGGCTGCTGTATATATATATATTTTTTTGTCGAGCTACGGATGGAAACAAACCACCCACAAAATCTTTTATTAGACTAAAAAGTTTAGTTGGGTTGTGTGTTATGGGCCGAGGCTTTATACAATTTCAGTTGGACTGCCATGATTGAGTCACGATCTCTGTTGTGCTGTAGAATCGAAATGGATAATGAACTTGATTATGAAATTGATGAATGAAGAAGAATTCGTTAGATATAGGTTATATATTTATTCTGTGGTATTAAATCAGAAATACAGAAACAGAGGGACGGTTTAGTGTGTTGTGCCTAACCGAGAGGTTGCGGGTTCGAGTTCCAGTGGTGGCATTCTTTTTGAGCTTTTCTTCAAGGTTGTAACACTTTATTATTAATATTTATTATTATTGTTATTATTATTATTAATATGATAATAATAATAATAATAATTATTATTATTATTATTAATATTATTAACATAAGTATTATTATTATTATAATAAAAGTTAGTTATATACAAATATACTTAAGAAAACTACCTTTTTATAAATTATTTATTTAAGGTATACAAGTTAAATATATTTAAGTTAATAATGAAACACATGAACTACTAAAAAAATAACTGTTATACTTATAATAATACATAAATTTATTTGATTTCAATTATATGTGTTAATATATATACATGATATAGGTTCGTGAATCCAAGGCCAACCCTACACTTATTCATTGTCATTATATGTATTTTTACTACAAAATACAATATGGTGAGTTTCATTATTCCCTTTTTAAATGCTTTCGCAATATATATTTTTGGGACTGAGAATACATGCGCTGTTTTTATAAATGTTTTACGAAATAGACACAAGTAATCGAAACTACATTATATGGTTGAATGATCGAAATCGAATATGCCCCTTTTTATTAAGTCTGGTAATCTAAGAATTAAGGAACAGACACTCTAATTGACGCGAACTCTAAAGATAGATCTATCGGGCTCAACAAGCCCCATCCAAAGTATCGGATGCTTTAGTACTTTGAAATTTATATCATGTCCGAAGGAGGATCCCGGAATGATGGGGATATTCTCATATGCATATTGTGAATGTCGGTTACCAGGTGTTCAATCCATATGAATGATATTTTTGTCTCTATGCATGGGACGTATGTTTATGAGAAATGGAAATATGAAATCTTGTGGTCTATTAAAATTATGAAATGATTATTTTATGATAAACTAATGAACTCACCAACCTTTTGGTTGACACTTTAAAGCATGTTATTCTCAGGTATGAAAGAAATCTTCCGCTGTGCATTTGCTCATCTTAGAGATATTACTTGGAGTCATTCATGAAATATTTCAAAAGACGTCGCATTCGAGTCATTGAGTTCGTCAAGAATAATATCAAGTCATTTATAGTTTAGATATATTATGAAATGGTTTGCATGCCGTCAACTTTCGATGTAAAGAAAGATTGTCTTTTAAAACGAATGCAATGTTTGTAAAATGTATCATATAGGGGTCAAGTACCTCGTGATGTAATCAACTGTTGTGAATCGTTTATAATCGATATGGACGTTGTCCGGATGGATTAGGACGGGTCTTCACACAATATGTACCATTCAAAGTGAAATATCTTTTGAATAAAAGATTTGATTTGTTAATGCGAAAGTAAAATTTCATATGTATTTGTCAAAATACGTAATCATTTACTTTATTTTATATAACATATACGATTTAAAAAAATTTGCACGAATGACTAATAAAATAATGTAAAACTTCAAAAGGATTGCACAGTAAAATAGTGTGTGAAAATTTTTGGCAAACAAAATTTTCATGTTTCGGAGGTTACAAGTTGGAAAAAGATTGAGTAAAAGATTTTGAAAATTTCGGGTGACATTTGAGCATCAATGTCACGAGGTTATGAAAACTATTGAATTTTAAATGGGGTTGATGACTTTTAGTAGGACATAAGTCCTTTGACCAAAAATGCTTAAGTGTGAAGTTGCTGGTTATAAGTGAGATACGAGTGGGAGAGTATGAGGATGGGAATTAACTACTCATGGATTTTGAAAATTTCGAACTGGTACGACTAATATCGACGTAAGAAGGGTGATAGTGTGATTATCATAATCGACGTAAGAAGGGTGAAAGCCAGTCCGTTCCTACTATTTCATCAAAGCTTCCTAACTTGATGAGTATTAGGTTAATCCTAAAGTCCATTCCAACTAATCTTATTATACTACCGTGAATAATTCTATCAATCATCTCAAATAACATCTGTTTGTGCATAGTTAACTAATCCTTTCCAACTACTACCTTAAAACTTCCAAGTTTTATTGACATGAGGTCGTCTCCAATGACCCACCTGTTGATTTTAGGGTACTACCTTAAATTATTCCTCTATCTCTGCCAGCTGACCATTAGCTCGTCCTATAGAATGCTTAACTCTCATGGTTGTCAATGGCTTATTAGTCATAACACTAAGGTTCTTAGATATAAAGTTTCTATCGTTCTAGTATTAAAAAATTTTGAGACAAAGAAAACGTCGTGATGAAACGTACCCTAACAAAATCAGGATCTATGCGAGTCTCCATAACTGAGGTAATGATTGCTCTACCGCAGGTAAGTCCGAAGTTTTTCCTATTTGAGAACTGTTCCCTTAAGTGTCCAGGGTGTCTATATCTATAACATATTTTCGGATTATCAATCTGAATCAAGGTCCTATTTGTACAATATCTGGGCTACGTGGTTATTCTTTCCCTACCTCTAACAGACCATAATGAGTATAATCAAGTGGTTCCTTCCAAAATTTTCCTTGAATCACTTCATATTCCTCATTTAATAACATTGGGACTTCTGTATGATTTACTTCAATATAATCACGCTGGCCTGGCGTCATTATATTGTACTAAATCGTACGTTCATTCCAATATCACTCCATATGGTCAATGTAACGTGATCACCTCAAGTTCTACTCAATTTCGTCTAACGGTGCTTTATCTATGTTATCTCAAAACAAAATCTACGAAATTAATTTCTTGGTTTCTCGGTGTGGGTGCATAGGTTCCGTAGGTCATGCATCAATGCCTAAATGTCCCGAAATTTCTTCAAAATGTTCGGGTTCGGGTAACGTCTTTAGGTTCCTTTCTAGAAATTCAATCTGGGTCTCGTGTCGAGTTGTACGTGTAGCAAGTAGTAATATGATATGTCTTGAGGCGACTCCCAAGTCTTTGGGTATGGCTGAGCACCAGTAGAAGGTACTCTGACCTTGTGAAAGGAGATGTCCTCCCGACTTATCCAATTCCTAATAGTGTTGGGGACCTAAATCCAGAAGTTTTGTTAGATCGTCGAGCAGTGGAGAAAGATGAAAGAGATAAGTGACGGTCGTGAAAGTGTACAAGATACGAGTCATCTTGCAGAAACTGTGAAATGTCCCGTTCTTATTGATTAAAAACGTTCCATATTAATTGATTTCGTTGCGAGGTTTTGACCTCAATATGAGACGTTTTTCAAAGACTGCATTCATTTTAAAACAAACCATAACCTTTATTTCATCAATAAAGGTTTAAAAAGCTTTACGTAGATTATCAAATAATGATAATCTAAAATATCCTGTTTACACACGACCATTACATAATGGTTTACAATACAAATATGTTACAACAAAATAAGTTTCTTGAATGCAGTTTTTACACAATATCATACAAGCATGGACTCCAAATCTCGTCCTTATTTAAGTATGTGATAGCGGAAGCTCTTAATAATCACCTGAGAATAAACATGCTTAAAACGTCAACAAAAATGTTGGTGAGTTATAGGTTTAACCTATATATATCAAATCATAATAATAGACCACAAGATTTCATATTTCAATACACATCCCATACATAGAGATAAAAATCATTCATATGGTGAACACCTGGTAACCGACATTAACAAGATGCATATATAAGAATATCCCCATCATTCCGGGACACCCTTCGGATATGATATAAATTTCAAAGTACTAAAGCATCCGGTACTTTGGATGGGGTTTGTTAGGCCCAATAGATCTATCTTTAGGATTCGCGTCAATTAGGGTGTCGGTTCCCTAATTCTTAGTTTACCAGACTTAATAAAAAGGGGCATATTCGATTTCGATAATTCAACCATAGAATGTAGTTTCACGTACTTGTGTCTATTTTGTAAATCATTTATAAAACCTGCATGTATTCTCATCCCAAAAATATTAGATTTTAAAAGTGGGACTATAACTTACTTTCATACATTTTACTTCGTCGGGAAGTAAGACTTGGCCACTGGTTGATTCACGAACCTATAACAATATATACATATATATCAAAGTATGTTTAAAATATATTTACAACACTTTTAATATATTTTGATGTTTTAAGTTTATTAAGTCAGCTGTCCTCGTTAGTAACCTACAACTAGTTGTTCACAGTTAGATGTACAGAAATAAATAAATAAATATTATCTTGAATCAATCCATGACCCAGTGTATACGTATCTCAGTATTGATCACAACTCAAACTTTATATATTTTGGAATCAACCTCAACCCTGTATAGCTAACTCCAACATTCACATATAGAGTGTCTAGATGACCATTTAAGAAAACATACTTCCACTTTGAGTTTAACCATAATTTTTGGATATAGTTTCATGTTCATAATAAAAATAATTTTCTCAGAATAAAAACTTTTAAATCAAAGTTTATCATAGTTTTTAATTAACTAACCCAAAACAGCCCGCGGTGTTACTACGACGGCGTAAATCCGGTTTTACGGTATTTTTCGTGTTTCCAGGTTTTAAATCATTAAGTTAGCATATCATATAGATATAGAACATGTGTTTAGTTGATTTTAAAAGTCAAGTTAGAAGGATTAACTTTTGTTTGCGAACAAGTTTAGAATTAACTAAACTATGTTCTAGTGATTACAAGTTTAAACCTTCGAATAAGATAGCTTTATATATATGAATCGAATGATGTTATGAACATCATTACTACCTTAAGTTCCTTGGATAAACCTACTGGAAAAGAGAAAAATGGATCTAGCTTCAACGGATCCTTGGATGGCTCGAAGTTCTTGAAGCAGAATCATGACACGAAAACAAGTTCAAGTAAGATCATCACTTGAAATAAGATTGTTATAGTTATAGAAATTGAACCAAAGTTTGAATATGGTTATTACCTTGTATTAGAATGATAACCTACTGTAAGAAACAAATATTTCTTGAGGTTGGATGATCACCTTACAAGATTGGAAGTGAGCTAGCAAACTTGAAAGTATTCTTGATTTTATGTAACTAGAACTTGTAGAATATATGAAGAACACTTAGAACTTGAAGATAGAACTTGAGAGAGATCAATTAGTTGAAGAAAATTGAAGAATGAAAGTGTTTGTAGGTGTTTTTGGTCGTTGGTGTATGTATTAGATATAAAGGATATGTAATTTTGTTTTCATGTAAATAAGTCATGAATGATTACTCATATTTTTGTAATTTTATGAGATATTTCATGCTAGTTGCCAAATGATGGTTTCCACATGTGTTAGGTGACTCACATGGGCTGCTAAGAGCTGATCATTGGAGTGTATATACCAATAGTACATACATCTAAAAGCTGTGTATTGTACGAGTACGAATACGGGTGCATATGAGTAGAATTGTTGATGAAACTGAACGAGGATGTAATTGTAAGCATTTTTGTTAAGTAGAAGTATTTTGATAAGTGTATTGAAGTCTTTCAAAAGCGTATAAATACATATTAAAACACTACATGTATATACATTTTAACTGAGTCGTTAAGTCATCGTTAGTTGTTACATGTAATTGTTGTTTTGAAACCTTTAGGTTAACGATCTTGTTAAATGTTGTTAACCCAATGTTTATAATATAAAATGAGATTTTAAATTATTATATTATCATGATATTATCATGTATGAATATCTCTTAATATGATATATATACATTAAATGTCTTTACAACGATAATCGTTACATATATGTCTCGTTTAAAAATCATTAAGTTAGTAGTCTTGTTTTTACATATGTAGTTCATTATTAATATACTTAATGATATGTTTACTTATCATAGTATAATGTTAACTAGATATATATATATATATATATATCCATATATATGTCATCATATAGTTTTTACAAGTTTTAACGTTCGTGAATCGCCGGTCAACTTGGGTGGTCAATTGTCTATATGAAACATATTTCAATTAATCAAGTCTTAACAAGTTTGATTGCTTAACATGTTGGAAACATTTAATCATGTAAATATCAATCTCAATTAATATATATAAACATGGAAAAGTTCGGGTCACTACAGTACCTACCCGTTAAATAAATTTCGTCCCGAAATTTTAAGCTGTTGAAGGTGTTGACGAATCTTCTGGAAATAGATGCGTGTATTTCTTCTTCATCTGATCTTCACGCTCCCAGGTGAACTCGGGTCCTCTACGAGCATTCCATCGGACCTTAACAATTCTATATCTTTTCTTTTAATGTCAGCGTAGCTCTTTTGTCGACTTTGGGCGGTTTTCAACCGTTGTTGAATTTGGATGATCTTCTCGGTAGTTTGTTGTATAATCTCCGGACCCGTAATCTGTCTATCCCCCACTTCACTCCAACAAATCGGATGTAGTGACCCGAACTTTTCCATGTTTATATATATTAATTGAGATTGATATTTACATGATTAAATGTTTCCAACATGTTAAGCAATCAAACTTGTTAAGACTTGATTAATTGAAATAGGTTTCATATAGACAATTGACCACCCAAGTTGACCGGTGATTCACGAAAGTTAAAACTTGTAAAAAAACTATATGATGACATATATATGGTTATATATATAGTTAACATGATATTATGATAAGTAAACATATCATTAATTATATTAACAATGAACTACATATGTAAAAACAAGACTACTAACTTAATGATTTTAAAACGAGACATATATGTAACGTTTATCGTTGTAATGACATTTAATGTATATATATCATATTAAGAGATATTCGTACATCATAATATCATGATAATATAATAATTTAAAATCTCTTTTGATATTATAAACATTGGGTTAACAACATTTAACAAGATCGTTAACCTAAAGGTTTCAAAACAACACTTACATGTAACGACTAACGATGACTTAACGACTCAGTTAAAATGTATATACATGTAGTGTTTTAATATGTATTTATACACTTTTGAAAGACTTCAATACACTTATCAAAATACTTCTACTTAACAAAAATGCTTACAATTACATTCTCGTTCAGTTTCATCAACAATTCTACTCGTATGCACCCGTATTTGTACTCGTACAATACACAGCTTTTAGATGTATGTACTATTGGTATATACACTCCAATGATCAGCTCTTAGCAGCCCATGTGAGTCACCTAACACATGTGGGAACCATCATTTGGCAACTAGCATGAAATATCTCATAAGATTACAAAAATATGAGTAATCATTCATGACTTATTTACATGAAAACAAAATTACATATCCTTTATATCTAATCCATACACCAACGACCAAAAACACCTACAAACACTTTCATTCTTCAATTTTCTTCATCTAATTGAACTCTCTCAAGTTCTATCTTCATGTTCTAAGTGTTCTTCATAAATTCCAAAAGTTCTAGTTTCATAAAATCAAGAATACTTTCAAGTTTGCTAGCTCACTTCCAATCTTGTAAGGTGATCATCCAACCTCAAGAAATCTTTGTTTCTTACAGTAGGTTATCATTCTAATACAAGGTAATAATCATATTCAAACTTTGGTTCAATTTCTATAACTATAACAATCTTATTTCAAGTGATGATCTTACTTGAACTTGTTTTCGTGTCATGATTTTGCTTCAAGAACTTTGAGCCATCCAAGGATCCATTGAAGCTAGATCCATTTTTCTCTTTTCCAGTAGGTTCATCCAAGGAACTTAAGGTAGTAATGATGTTCATAACATCATTCAATTCATACATATAAAGCTATCTTATTCGAAGGTTTAAACTTGTAATCACTAGAACATAGTTTAGTTAATTCTAAACTTGTTCGCAAACAAAAGTTAATCCTTCTAACTTGACTTTTAAAATCAACTAAACACATGTTCTATATCTATATGATATGCTAACTTAATGATTTAAAACCTGGAAACACGAAAAACACCGTAAAACCGGATTTACGCCGTCGTAGTAACACCGCGGGCTGTTTTGGGTTAGTTAATTAAAAACTATGATAAACTTTGATTTAAAAGTTGTTATTCTGAGAAAATGATTTTTATTATGAACATGAAACTATATCCAAAAATTATGGTTAAACTCAAAGTGGAAGTATGTTTTCTAAAATGGTCATCTAGACGTCGTTCTTTCGACTGAAATGACTACCTTTACAAAAACGACTTGTAACTTATTTTTCCGACTATAAACCTATACTTTTTCTGTTTAGATTCATAAAATAGAGTTCAATATGAAACCATAGCAATTTGATTCACTCAAAACGGATTTAAAATGAAGAAGTTATGGGTAAAACAAGATTGGATAATTTTTCTCATTTTAGCTACGTGAAAATTTGTAACAAATCTATTCCAACCATAACTTAATCAACTTGTATTGTATATTATGTAATCTTGAGATACCATAGACACGTATACAATGTTTCGACCTATCATGTCGACACATCTATATATATTTCGGAACAACCATAGACACTCTATATGTGAATGTTGGAGTTAGCTATACAGGGTTGAGGTTGATTCCAAAATATATATAGTTTGAGTTGTGATCAATACTGAGATACGTATACACTGGGTCGTGGATTGATTCAAGATAATATTTATCGATTTATTTCTGTACATCTAACTGTGGACAACTAGTTGTAGGGTACTAACGAGGACAGCTGACTTAATAAACTTAAAACATCAAAATATATTAAAAGTGTTGTAAATATATTTTGAACATACTTTGATATATATGTATATATTGTTATAGGTTCGTGAATCAACCAGTGGCCAAGTTTTACTTCCCGACGAAGTAAAAATCTGTGAAAGTGAGTTATAGTCCCACTTTTAAAATCTAATATTTTTGGGATGAGAATACATGCAGGTTTTATAAATGATTTACAAAATAGACACAAGTACGTGAAACTACATTCTATGGTTGAATTATTGAAATCGAATATGCCCCTTTTTATTAAGTCTGGTAATCTAAGAATTAGGGAACAGACACCCTAATTGACGCGAATCCTAAAGATAGATCTATTGGGCCTAACAAACCCCATCCAAAGTACCGGATGCTTTAGTACTTCGAAATTTATATCATATCCGAAGGGTGTCCCGGAATGATGGGGATATTCTTATATATGCATCTTGTTATTGTCGGTTACCAGGTGTTCACCATATGAATGATTTTTATCTCTATGTATGGGATGTGTATTGAAATATGAAATCTTGTGGTCTATTGTTACGATTTGATATATATAGGTTAAACCTATAACTCACCAACATTTTTGTTGACGTTTAAAGCATGTTTATTCTCAGGTGAATATTAAGAGCTTCCGCTGTTGCATACTAAAATAAGGACAAGATTTGGAGTCCATGTTTGTATGATATTGTGTAAAAACTGCATTCAAGAAACTGATTTCGATGTAACATATTTGTATTGTAAACCATTATGTAATGGTCGTGTGTAAACAGGATATTTTAGATTATCATTATTTGATAATCTACGTAAAGCTTTTTAAACCTTTATTTATGAAATAAAGGTTATGGTTTGTTTTAAAAAGGAATGCAGTCTTTGAAAAACGTCTCATATAGAGGTCAAAACCTCGCAACGAAATCAATTAATATGGAACGTTTTTAATCAATAAGAACGGGACATTTCAGTTGGTATCCGAGCGTTGGTCTTAGAGAACCAGAAAATTTGCATTAGTGTGTCTTATCGAGTTTGTTAGGATGCATTAGTGAGTCTGGACTTCGACCGTGTTTTCTTTAAAAATGATTGCTTAACATTTTTGTTGGAAACTATATATTTTTAACATATGAATATTATGTGATATATTAATCTCTTAACGTGTTTGATATTATGTGATAGATGTCTACCTCTAGAACAAGTTCCATTGACTCACCTAATAATAATGAAGAGTCAAATGTAAATTGGAATGATTTGTGGACTGATTCACAAGTTCCCGAAGAAGAACCGGAAGAAGAGTCGGAGCCGGAAGAAGAATCGGAACCGGAAGAAGAATCGGAACCGGATGAAGAAATAGAACCGGTGGGGGAAATAATAAAACGGTTAAGTAAAAGAAAATCCTCAACCAACCGACCAAAGTTAATTATGGTCAATGGTGTTTTCGCCAAGGAAGCAAAATATTGGGAGGATTACCAATTCTCCGATGAATCGGATTCCGACGAGATTTCCGATGATGTTATAGAAATTACCCCAACTGAATTTAAAAAGGCAAAAGAAAATAATAAGGGAAAGGGCATAAAAATAGAGAAATCTAATTCCAACCCCGATGAACTTTATATGTATCGTCAACCCCCGAAGTCCTTAAGTTGTAACAATGACCCGGGAACCTCTAAACCACCAGGTTTTTCTAAACCAATGTGGACAACGACGGCTCGTATTAGGGGAACATCATATATCCCTAGAAAATTGGCAAAACGAACCAAAACCGAAGAAGAAGAAACGAGCGAGTCGGAATAAGATAGTTGTATTCGTGTGGTGTAATATATGTAATATAGTGTTCTTATGCTTTATGATATATGTAAAAATTGCTTGTATTAATAAGTATTTTTTTTATGAATCTAACTCTTGTCTATTTTACAGTTTAAAAACACAAAATGGATAGACAACCCAATATTTTAAGAGACCTACCCGGAGACATGATTGATGAAATCTTGTCTAGAGTCGGCCAGAATTCTTCGGCACAACTATTTAAGGCGAGATCAGTTTGTAAGACATTCGAAGAACGTTCCAAGAATGTCTTGGTTTATAAGAGACTTTCGTTTGAAAGATGGGGGATATCACATTGGGAAACCCATAAGTTACGATGTGTTTACTTTGACGCATATATTGCGGGGAACCCAAATGCTATTTTACGCAACGGGTTAAGAAATTATTTTGACTCAATATATCCGAATATTGGACTTCGTGATTTAGAAAAAGCGGCTAACATGCAACATAAAGAAGCATGTTATGCTTACGGATTAGTAATGTTCGCTTCTCACCAAAGTGAGAACAAGAACATCGGGCTACAACTATTAAACAAAACGTTTCCACAAGTGACGGAGTCGGTAATTGGGGTAAGAAATGAGGTTTTTAGATTATTACGGGACTGTTGGACATTACGTAACCCTCGTCCCTTTGACGACGTTACAACACGCTGTCTTATCAACGGCCATAACGGTTATGTTGCACAAGACCAAGGATGGGAAGTAGTCCTAGTAAAACCAGAATGCATGACTTGTTTCTGGACGTATGAATTACGTGTCTTTATTGCCTTTGCTGAACGACTTGTGTACTAGCTAGAATTATCTTCACAACTATCTTGTATCAAAGTTATTGTGTGCTATATTTCATGCTTTATGTAAAATAAGCGGTATTGTAAGTTTGTAAAATATTGTATTAAAGTTTGAACGCGAAATATTATTATAATCAGTTTTTCATATAGAATTGTAGTAGTTGAATTGTATATTAGCTACTAAGTATGAACTTAACGGGTAGGTACTACCCGAATTTAAACTTATAAAACGCTAATATGAAGAAAAAGCTTTTATAAATGAGTTCATATTATGCTACGGAATACTATTAACTACTCTTAATATTCTGTATGATTAACTTGTTCCATTTAACTATTTTGAAGGAAATGGCACCGACTACTCGACACACCGTGAATATGAATGAAGAGGAATTCCGTACTTTTCTAGCTTCAAACATAGCCGCAGTACAGGCTGCGCTACATACCAACAATAACCTTGGATCTAGCAGTACAGGAAATCGTGTAGGATGCACCTACAAAGAATTCACTGCCTGCAAACCTTTGGAATTTGATGGAACCGAAGGACCGATCGGATTGAAACGGTGGACCGAGAAGGTTGAATCGGTGTTTGCCATAAGTAAGTGTACTGAAGAGGACAAAGTGAAGTACGCTACGCATACCTTCACATGTTCTGCGTTAACATGGTGGAATACCTATCTAGAGCAAGTGGGACAAGATGATGCGTACGCACTACCGTGGTCAGCATTCAAGCACTTGATGAACGAGAAGTACCGTCCCAGAACCGAGGTCAATAAGCTCAAGACAGAACTTAGAGGGTTACGAACCCAAGGATTTGATATTACCACGTACGAAAGACGATTCACAGAATTGTGCCTATTGTGTCCGGGAGCATTCGAAGATGAGGAAGAGAAGATCGACGCGTTTGTGAAAGGATTACCGGAAAGAATCCAAGAAGATATAAGTTCACACGAGCCCGCCTCCATACAACAGGCATGTAGAATGGCTCACAAACTAGTGAACCAGATTGAAGAAAGAATTAAAGAACAGACTGCTGAAGAGGCCAATGTGAAGCAAGTCAAAAGAAAGTGGGAGGAAAACGGTGATAAGAATCACCAATACAACAACAACAGCAATTACAACAATAATCGCAACAATTATCCCAACAATCGCAACATCAATCGCAACTACAACAAACGGCCCAACAACAACAACAACAACAACAACAACAACATCAACTACAACAATCATCCCAACAACAATAATAACCGCAACAACAACAACAATCAGAAGCAGCTATGCCAAAGGTGTGAAAAGAATCACTCGGGGTTCTGCACAAAATTTTGCAACAAGTGTAAAAGAAATGGTCATAGCGCGGCGAAGTGTGAGGTCTACGGACCAGGGGTTAATAGAACGAAAGGAACAAATGGTGTCGGAACGAGTAATGGCGGAGCAAGTAGTGTCGGAGCAAGTTATGCCAATGTAGTTTGTTATAAATGTGGAAAACCAGGCCACATTATTAGAAATTGCCCGAACCAGGAGAACACGAATGGACAAGGCCGTGGAAGAGTTTTCAATATTAATGCGGTAGAGGCACAGGAAGACCCGGAGCTTGTTACGGGTACGTTTCTTATTGACAATAAATCTGCTTACGTTTTATTTGATTCGGGTGCGGATAGAAGCTATATGAGTAGAGATTTTTGTGCTAAATTAAGTTGTCCATTGACGCCTTTGGATAGTAAATTTTTACTCGAATTAGCAAATGGTAAATTAATTTCAGCAGATAATATATGTCGGAATCGAGAAATTAAACTGGTTAGCGAAACATTTAAGATTGATTTGATACCAGTAGAGTTAGGGAGTTTTGATGTGATAATCGGTATGGACTGGTTGAAAGAAGTGAAAGCGGAGATCGTTTGTTACAAAAATGCAATTCGCATTATACGAGAAAAAGGAAAACCCTTAATGGTGTACGGAGAAAAGGGCAACACGAAGCTACATCTTATTAGTAATTTGAAGGCACAAAAACTAATAAGAAAAGGTTGCTATGCTGTTCTAGCACACGTCGAGAAAGTACAAACTGAAGAAAAGAGCATCAATGATGTTCCCATTGCAAAAGAATTTCCCGATTTATTTCCGAAAGAATTACCGGGATTACCCCCACATCGATCCGTTGAATTTCAAATAGATCTTGTACCAGGAGCTGCACCAATAGCTCGTGCTCCTTACAGACTCGCACCCAGCGAGATGAAAGAACTGCAAAGCCAATTACAAGAACTTTTAGAGCGTGGTTTCATTCGACCAAGCACATCACCGTGGGGAGCTCCTGTTTTGTTTGTCAAGAAGAAAGATGGTACATTCAGGTTGTGTATCGACTACCGAGAGTTGAACAAACTTACCATCAAGAACCGCTACCCACTACCGAGAATCGACGACTTATTTGATCAACTACAAGGCTCGTCTATTTATTCAAAGATTGACTTACGTTCCGGGTATCATCAAATGCGGGTGAAAGAAGATGATATTCCAAAGACTGCTTTCAGAACACGTTACGGTCATTACGAGTTTATGGTCATGCCGTTTGGTTTAACTAATGCACCAGCTGTGTTCATGGACCTTATGAACCGAGTGTGTGGACCATACCTTGACAAGTTTGTCATTGTTTTCATTGATGACATACTTATTTACTCAAAGAATGACCAAGAACACGGTGAACATTTGAGAAAGGTGTTAGAAGTATTGAGGAAGGAAGAATTGTACGCTAAGTTTTCAAAGTGTGCATTTTAGTTGGAAGAAGTTCAATTCCTCGGTCACATAGTGAACAAAGAAGGTATTAAGGTGGATCCGGCAAAGATAGAAACTGTTGAAAAGTGGGAAACCCCGAAAACTCCGAAACACATACGCCAGTTTTTAGGACTAGCTGGTTACTACAGAAGGTTCATCCAAGACTTTTCCAGAATAGCAAAACCCTTGACTGCATTAACGCATAAAGGGAAGAAATTTGAATGGAATAATGAACAAGAGAAAGCGTTTCAGTTATTGAAGAAAAAGCTAACTACGGCACCTATATTGTCATTGCCTGAAGGGAATGATGATTTTGTGATTTATTGTGATGCATCAAAGCAAGGTCTCGGTTGTGTATTAATGCAACGAATGAAGGTGATTGCTTATGCGTCTAGACAATTGAAGATTCACGAACAAAATTATACGACACATGATTTGGAATTAGGCGCGGTTGTTTTTGCATTAAAGACTTGGAGGCACTACTTATATGGGGTCAAAAGTATTATATATACCGACCACAAAAGTCTTCAACACATATTTAATCAGAAACAACTGAATATGAGGCAGCGTAGGTGGATTGAATTATTGAATGATTACGACTTTGAGATTCGTTACCACCCGGGGAAGGCAAATGTGGTAGCCGATGCCTTGAGCAGGAAGGACAGAGAACCCATTCGAGTAAAATCTATGAATATAATGATTCATAATAACATTACTACTCAAATAAAGGAGGCGCAACAAGGAGTTTTAAAAGAGGGAAATTTAAAGGATGAAATACCCAAAGGATCGGAGAAGCATCTTAATATTCGGGAAGACGGAACCAGGTATAGGGCTGAAAGGATTTGGGTACCAAAATTTGGAGATATGAGAGAAATGGTACTTAGAGAAGCTCATAAAACCAGATACTCAATACATCCTGGAACGGGGAAGATGTACAAGGATCTCAAGAAACATTTTTGGTGGCCGGGTATGAAAGCCGATGTTGCTAAATACGTAGGAGAATGTTTGACGTGTTCTAAGGTCAAAGCTGAGCATCAAAAACCATCAGGTCTACTTCAACAACCCGAAATCCCGGAATGGAAATGGGAAAACATTACCATGGATTTCATCACTAAATTGCCAAGGACTGCAAGTGGTTTTGATACTATTTGGGTAATAGTTGATCGTCTCACCAAATCAGCACACTTCCTGCCAATAAGAGAAGATGACAAGATGGAGAAGTTAGCACGACTGTATTTGAAGGAAGTCATCTCCAGACATGGAATACCAATCTCTATTATCTCTGATAGGGATGGCAGATTTATTTCAAGATTCTGGCAGACATTACAGCAAGCATTAGGAACTCGTCTAGACATGAGTACTGCCTATCATCCACAAACTGATGGGCAGAGCGAAAGGACGATACAAACGCTTGAAGACATGCTACGAGCATGTGTTATTGATTTCGGAAACAGTTGGGATCGACATCTACCGTTAGCAGAATTTTCCTACAACAACAGCTACCATTCAAGCATTGAGATGGCGCCGTTTGAAGCACTTTATGGTAGAAAGTGCAGGTCTCCAATTTGTTGGAGTGAAGTGGGGGATAGACAGATTACGGGTCCGGAGATTATACAAGAAACTACCGAGAAGATCATCCAAATTCAACAACGGTTGAAAACCGCCCAAAGTCGACAAAAGAGCTACGCTGACATTAAAAGAAAAGATATAGAATTTGAAATTGGAGAGATGGTCATGCTTAAAGTTGCACCTTTTAAAAGGCGTTGTTCGATTTGGTAAACGAGGGAAATTAAATCCAAGGTATATTGGACCATTCAAGATTATTGATCGTATCGGACCAGTAGCTTACCGACTTGAGTTACCTCAACAACTCGCGGCTGTACATAACACTTTCCACGTCTCGAATTTGAAGAAATGTTTTGCTAAAGAAGATCTCACTATTCCGTTAGATGAAATCCAAATCAACGAAAAACTCCAATTCATCGAAGAACCCGTCGAAATAATGGATCGTGAGGTTAAAAGACTTAAGCAAAACAAGATACCAATTGTTAAGGTTCAATGGAATGCTCGTAGAGGACCTGAGTTCACCTGGGAGCGTGAAGATCAGATGAAGAAGAAATACCCGCATCTATTTCCAGAAGATTCGTCAACACCTTCAACAGCTTAAAATTTCGGGACGAAATTTATTTAACGGGTAGGTACTGTAGTGACCCGAACTTTTCCATGTTTATATATATTAATTGAGATTGATATTTACATGATTAAATGTTTCCAACATGTTAAGCAATCAAACTTGTTAAGACTTGATTAATTGAAATAGGTTTCATATAGACAATTGACCACCCAAGTTGACCGGTGATTCACGAAAGTTAAAACTTGTAAAAAAACTATATGATGACATATATATGGTTATATATATAGTTAACATGATATTATGATAAGTAAACATATCATTAATTATATTAACAATGAACTACATATGTAAAAACAAGACTACTAACTTAATGATTTTAAAACGAGACATATATGTAACGTTTATCGTTGTAATGACATTTAATGTATATATATCATATTAAGAGATATTCGTACATCATAATATCATGATAATATAATAATTTAAAATCTCTTTTGATATTATAAACATTGGGTTAACAACATTTAACAAGATCGTTAACCTAAAGGTTTCAAAACAACACTTACATGTAACGACTAACGATGACTTAACGACTCAGTTAAAATGTATATACATGTAGTGTTTTAATATGTATTTACACACTTTTGAAAGACTTCAATACACTTATCAAAATACTTCTACTTAACAAAAATGCTTACAATTACATTCTCGTTCAGTTTCATCAACAATTCTACTCGTATGCACCCGTATTTGTACTCGTACAATACACAGCTTTTAGATGTATGTACTATTGGTATATACACTCCAATTATCAGCTCTTAGCAGCCCATGTGAGTCACCTAACACATGTGGGAACCATCATTTGGCAACTAGCATGAAATATCTCATAAGATTACAAAAATATGAGTAATCATTCATGACTTATTTACATGAAAACAAAATTACATATCCTTTATATCTAATCCATACACCAACGACCAAAAACACCTACAAACACTTTCATTCTTCAATTTTCTTCATCTAATTGAACTCTCTCAAGTTCTATCTTCATGTTCTAAGTGTTCTTCATAAATTCCAAAAGTTCTAGTTTCATAAAATCAAGAATACTTTCAAGTTTGCTAGCTCACTTCCAATCTTGTAAGGTGATCATCCAACCTCAAGAAATCTTTGTTTCTTACAGTAGGTTATCATTCTAATACAAGGTAATAATCATATTCAAACTTTGGTTCAATTTCTATAACTATAACAATCTTATTTCAAGTGATGATCTTACTTGAACTTGTTTTCGTGTCATGATTTTGCTTCAAGAACTTTGAGCCATCCAAGGATCCATTGAAGCTAGATCCATTTTTCTCTTTTCCAGTAGGTTCATCCAAGGAACTTAAGGTAGTAATGATGTTCATAACATCATTCAATTCATACATATAAAGCTATCTTATTCGAAGGTTTAAACTTGTAATCACTAGAACATAGTTTAGTTAATTCTAAACTTGTTCGCAAACAAAAGTTAATCCTTCTAACTTGACTTTTAAAATCAACTAAACACATGTTCTATATCTATATGATATGCTAACTTAATGATTTAAAACCTGGAAACACGAAAAACACCGTAAAACCGGATTTACGCCGTCGTAGTAACACCGCGGGCTGTTTTGGGTTAGTTAATTAAAAACTATGATAAACTTTGATTTAAAAGTTGTTATTCTGAGAAAATGATTTTTATTATGAACATGAAACTATATCCAAAAATTATGGTTAAACTCAAAGTGGAAGTATGTTTTCTAAAATGGTCATCTAGACGTCGTTCTTTCGACTGAAATGACTACCTTTACAAAAACGACTTGTAACTTATTTTTCCGACTATAAACCTATACTTTTTCTGTTTAGATTCATAAAATAGAGTTCAATATGAAACCATAGCAATTTGATTCACTCAAAACGGATTTAAAATGAAGAAGTTATGGGTAAAACAAGATTGGATAATTTTTCTCATTTTAGCTACGTGAAAATTTGTAACAAATCTATTCCAACCATAACTTAATCAACTTGTATTGTATATTATGTAATCTTGAGATACCATAGACACGTATACAATGTTTCGACCTATCATGTCGACACATCTATATATATTTCGGAACAACCATAGACACTCTATATGTGAATGTTGGAGTTAGCTATACAGGGTTGAGGTTGATTCCAAAATATATATAGTTTGAGTTGTGATCAATACTGAGATACGTATACACTGGGTCGTGGATTGATTCAAGATAATATTTATCGATTTATTTCTGTACATCTAACTGTGGACAACTAGTTGTAGGGTACTAACGAGGACAGCTGACTTAATAAACTTAAAACATCAAAATATATTAAAAGTGTTGTAAATATATTTTGAACATACTTTGATATATATGTATATATTGTTATAGGTTCGTGAATCAACCAGTGGCCAAGTTTTACTTCCCGACGAAGTAAAAATCTGTGAAAGTGAGTTATAGTCCCACTTTTAAAATCTAATATTTTTGGGATGAGAATACATGCAGGTTTTATAAATGATTTACAAAATAGACACAAGTACGTGAAACTACATTCTATGGTTGAATTATTGAAATCGAATATGCCCCTTTTTATTAAGTCTGGTAATCTAAGAATTAGGGAACAGACACCCTAATTGACGCGAATCCTAAAGATAGATCTATTGGGCCTAACAAACCCCATCCAAAGTACCGGATGCTTTAGTACTTCGAAATTTATATCATATCCGAAGGGTGTCCCGGAATGATGGGGATATTCTTATATATGCATCTTGTTATTGTCGGTTACCAGGTGTTCACCATATGAATGATTTTTATCTCTATGTATGGGATGTGTATTGAAATATGAAATCTTGTGGTCTATTGTTACGATTTGATATATATAGGTTAAACCTATAACTCACCAACATTTTTGTTGACGTTTAAAGCATGTTTATTCTCAGGTGAATATTAAGAGCTTCCGCTGTTGCATACTAAAATAAGGACAAGATTTGGAGTCCATGTTTGTATGATATTGTGTAAAAACTGCATTCAAGAAACTGATTTCGATGTAACATATTTGTATTGTAAACCATTATGTAATGGTCGTGTGTAAACAGGATATTTTAGATTATCATTATTTGATAATCTACGTAAAGCTTTTTAAACCTTTATTTATGAAATAAAGGTTATGGTTTGTTTTAAAAAGGAATGCAGTCTTTGAAAAACGTCTCATATAGAGGTCAAAACCTCGCAACGAAATCAATTAATATGGAACGTTTTTAATCAATAAGAACGGGACATTTCATCGGAGACCTACACTTTCTACCATAAAGTGCTTCAAACGGCGCCATCTCAATGCTTGAATGGTAGCTGTTGTTGTAGGAAAATTCTGCTAACGGTAGATATCGATCCCAACTGTTTCCGAAATCAATAACGGTAGATGTCGATCCCAAGCGTTTGTATCGTCCTTTCGCTCTGCCCATCAGTTTGTGGATGATAGGCAGTACTCATGTCTAGACGAGTTCCTAATGCTTGCTGTAATGTCTGCCAGAATCTTGAAATAAATCTACCATCCCTATCAGAGATAATAGAGATTGGTATTCCATGTCTGGAGACGACTTCCTTCAAATACAGTCGTGCTAACTTCTCCATCTTGTCATCTTCTCTTATTGGTAGGAAGTGTGCTGATTTGGTGAGACGATCAACTATTACCTAAATAGTATCAAAACCACTTGCAGTCCTTGGCAATTTAGTGATGAAATCCATGGTAATGTTTTCCCATTTCCATTCCGGGATTTCGGGTTGTTGAAGTAGACCTGATGGTTTCTGATGCTCAGCTTTGACCTTAGAACACGTCAAACATTCTCCTATGTATTTAGCAACATCGGCTTTCATTCCTGGCCACCAAAAATGTTTCTTGAGATCCTTGTACATCTTCTCCGTTCCAGGATGTATTGAGTATCTGGTTTTATGAGCTTCTCTAAGTACCATTTCTCTCATATCTCAAAATTTTGGTACCCAAATCCTTTCAGCCCTATATTGGGTTCCGTCTTTCCGAATATTAAGATGCTTCTCTGATCCTTTGGGTATTTCATCCTTTAAATTTCCCTCTTTTAAAACTCCTTGTTGCGCCTCCTTTATTTGAGTAGTAAGGTTATTATGAATCATTATATTCATAGATTTTACTCGAATGGGTTCTCTGTCCTTCCTGCTCAAGGCATCGGCTACCACATTTGCCTTCCCCTGGTGGTAACGAATCTCAAAGTCGTAATCATTCAATAATTCAATCCACCTACTCTGCCTCATATTCAGTTGTTTCTGATTAAATATGTGTTGAAGACTTTTGTGGTCGGTATATATAATACTTTTGACCCCATATAAGTAGTGCCTCCAAGTCTTTAATGCAAAAACAACCGCGCCTAATTCCAAATCATGCGTCGTATAATTTTGTTCGTGAATCTTCAATTGTCTAGACGCATAAGCAATCACCTTCGTTCGTTGCATTAATACACAACCGAGACCTTGCTTTGATGCGTCACAATAAATCACAAAATCATCATTCCCTTCAGGCAATGACAATATAGGTGCTGTAGTTAGCTTTTTCTTCAATAACTGAAACGCTTTCTCTTGTTCATCATTCCATTCAAATTTCTTCCCTTTATGCGTTAATGCAGTCAAGGGTTTTGCTATTCTGGAAAAGTCTTGGATGAACCTTCTGTAGTAACCAGCTAGTCCTAAAAACTGGCATATGTGTTTCGGAGTTTTTGGGGTTTCCCACTTTTTAACAGTTTCTATCTTCGCCGGATCCACCTTAATACCTTCTTTGTTCACTATGTGATCGAGGAATTGAACTTCTTCCAACCAAAATGCACACTTTGAAAACTTAGCGTACAATTCTTCCTTCCTCAATACTTCTAACACCTTTCTCAAATGTTCACCGTGTTCTTGGTCATTCTTTGAGTAAATAAGTATGTCATCAATGAAAACAATGACAAACTTGTCAAGGTATGGTCCACACACTCGGTTCATAAGGTCCATGAACACAGCTGGTGCATTAGTTAAACCAAATGGCATGACCATAAACTCGTAATGACCGTAACGTGTTCTAAAAGCAGTCTTTGGAATATCATCTTCTTTCACCCGCATTTGATGATACCCGGAACGTAAGTCAATCTTTGAATAAACAGACGAGCCTTGTAGTTGATCAAATAAGTCGTCGATTCTAGGTAGTGGGTAGCGGTTCTTGATGGTAAGTTTGTTCAACTCTCGGTAGTCGATACACAACCTGAATGTACCATCTTTCTTCTTGACAAACAAAACAGGAGCTCCCCACGGTGATGTGCTTGGTCGAATGAAACCACGCTCTAAAAGTTCTTGTAATTGGCTTTGCAGTTCTTTCATCTCGCTGGGTGCGAGTCTGTAAGGAGCACGAGCTATTGGTGCAGCTCCTGGTACAAGATCTATTTGAAATTCAACGGATCGATGTGGGGGTAATCCCGGTAATTCTTTTGGAAATACATCGAGAAATTCTTTTGCAATGGGAACATCATTGATGCTCTTTTCTTCAGTTTGTACTTTCTCGACGTGTGCTAGAACAGCATAGCAACCTTTTCTTATTAGTTTTTGTGCCTTCAAATTACTAATAAGATGTAGCTTCATGTTGCCCTTTTCTCCGTACACCATTAAGGGTTTTCCTTTTTCTCGTATAATGCGAATTGCATTTTTGTAACAAACGATCTCTGCTTTCACTTCTTTCAACCAGTCCATACCTATTATCACATCAAAACTCCCTAACTCTACTGGTATCAAATCAATCTTAAATGTTTCGCTAACCAATTTAATTTCTCGATTCCGACATATATTATCTGCTGAAATTAATTTACCATTTGCTAATTCGAGTAAAAATTTACTATCCAAAGGCGTCAATGGACAACTTAATTTAGCACAAAAATCTCTACTCATATAGCTTCTATCCGCACCCGAATCAAATAAAACGTAAGCAGATTTATTGTCAATAAGAAACGTACCCGTAACAAGCTCCGGGTCTTCCTGTGCCTCTGCCGCATTAATATTGAAAACTCTTCCGCGGCCTTGTCCATTCGTGTTCTCCTGGTTAGGGCAATTTCTAATAATGTGGCCCGGTTTTCCACATTTATAACAAACTACATTGGCATAACTTGCTCCGACACTACTTGCTCCGCCATTACTCGTTCCGACACCATTTGTTCCTTTCGTTCTATTAACCCCTGGTCCGTAGACCTCACACTTTGCCGCGCTATGACCATTTCTTTTACACTTTTTGCAAAATTTGGTGCAGAACCCCGAGTGATACTTTTCACACCTTTGGCATAGCTGCTTCTGATTGTTGTTGTTGCGGTTATTATTGTTGTTGGGATGATTGTTGTAGTTGCTGTTGTTGTTGTTGTTGTTGTTGGGCCGTTTGTTGTAGTTGCGATAGATGTTGCGATTGTTGGGATAATTGTTGCGATTATTGTTGTAATTGATGTTGTTGTTGTATTGGTGATTATTATCACCGTTTTCCTCCCACTTTCTTTTGACTTGCTTCACATTGGCCTCTTCAGCAGTCTGTTCTTTAATTCTTTCTTCAATCTGGTTCACTAGTTTGTGAGCCATTCTACATGCCTGTTGTATGGAGGCGGGCTCGCGTGAACTTATATCTTCTTGGATTATTTCCGGTAATCCTTTCACAAACGCATCGATCTTCTCTTCCTCATCTTCGAATGCTCCCGGACACAATAGGCATAATTCTGTGAATCGTCTTTCGTACGTGGTAATATCAAATCCTTGGGTTCGTAACCCTCTAAGTTCTGTCTTGAGCTTATTGACCTCGGTTCTGGGACGGTACTTCTCGTTCATCAAGTGCTTGAATGCTGACCACGGTAGTGCGTACGCATCGTCTTGTCCCACTTGCTCTAGATAGGTATTCCACCATGTTAACGCAGAACCTGTAAAGGTATGCGTAGCGTACTTCACTTTGTCCTCTTCAGTACACTTACTTATGGCAAACACCGATTCGACCTTCTCGGTCCACCGTTTCAATCCGATCGGTCCTTTGGTTCCATCAAATTCCAAAGGTTTGCAGGCAGTGAATTCTTTGTAGGTGCATCCTACACGATTTCCTGTACTACTAGATCCAAGGTTATTGTTGGTATGTAGCGCAGCCTGTACTGCGGCTATGTTTGAAGCTAGAAAAGTACGGAATTCCTCTTCATTCATATTCACGGTGTGTCGAGTAGTCGGTGCCATTTCCTTCAAAATAGTCAAATGGAACAAGTTAATCATACAGAACATTAAGAGTAGTTAATAGTATTTCGTAGCATAATATGAACTCATTTATAAAAGCTTTTTCTTCATATTAGCGTTTTATAAGTTTAAATTCGGGTAGTACCTACCCGTTAAGTTCATACTTAGTAGCTAATATACAATTCAACTACTACAATTCTATATGAAAAACTGATTATAATAATATTTCGCGTTCAAACTTTTACACAATATTTTACAAACTAACAATACCGCTTATTTTACATATAGCATGAAATATAGCACACAATAAATTTGATACAAGATGGTTGTGAAGATAATTCTAGCTAGTACACAAGTCGTTCAGCAAAGGCAATAAAGACACGTAATTCATACGTCCAGAAACAAGTCATGCATTCTGGTTTTACTAGGATTACTTCCCATCCTTGGTCTTGTGGAACATAACCGTTATGGCCATTGATAAGACAGCGTGTTGTAACGTCATCAAAGGGACGAGGGTTACGTAATGTCCAACAGTCCCGTAACAATCTAAAAACCTCATTTCTTACCCCAATTACCGACTCCGTCACTTGTGGGAACGTTTTGTTTAATAGTTGTAGCCCGATGTTCTTGTTCTCACTTTGGTGAGAAGCGAACATTACTAATCCGTAAGCATAACATGCTTCTTTATGTTGCATGTTAGCCGCTTTTTCTAAATCACGAAGTCCAATATTCGGATATATTGAGTCAAAATAATTTCTTAACCCATTGTGTAAAATAGCATTTGGGTTCCCCGCAATATATGCGTCAAAGTAAACACATCGTAACTTATGGATTTCCCAATGTGATATCCCCCATCTTTCGAACGAAAGCCTTTTATAAACCAAGGCATTCTTGGAACGTTCTTCGAATGTCTTACAAACTGATCTCTCCTTAAATAGTTGTGCCGAAGAATTCTGACCGACTCTAGACAAGATTTCATCAATCATGTCTCCGGGTAGGTCTCTTAAAATATTGGGTTGTCTATCCATTTTGTGTTTTTATACTGTAAAATAGACAAGAGTTAGATTCATAAAAAAAAATACTTATTAATACAAGCAATTTTTACATATATCTTAAAGCATAAGCACACTATATTACATATATTACACCACACGAATACAACTATCTTATTCCGACTCGCTTGTTTCTTCTTCTTCGGTTTTGGTTCATTTTGCCAAGTTTCTAGGGATATATGATGTTCCCCTAATACGAGCCGTCATTTTCCACATTGGTTTAGAAAAACCTGGTGGTTTAGAGGTTCCCGGGTCATTGTTACAACTTAAGGGCTTCGGGGGTTGACTATACATATAAAGTTCATCGGGGTTGGAATTAGATTTCTCTATTTTTATGCCCTTTCCCTTATTATATTCTTTTGCCTTTTTAAATTCAGTTGGGGTAATTTCTATAACATCATCGGAATTCTCGTCGGAATCCGATTCATCAGAGAATTGGTAATCCTCCCAATATTTTGCTTCCTTGGCGGAAACACCATTGACCATAATTAACCTTGGTCGGTTGGTTGAGGATTTTCTTTTACTTAACCGTTTTATTATTTCCCCCACCGGTTCTATTTCTTCATCCGGTTCCGATTCTTCTTCCGGTTCCGATTCTTCTTTCGGTTCCGACTCTTCTTCCGGTTCCTCTTCGGGAACTTGTGAATCAGTCCACGAATCATTCCAATTTACATTTGACTCTTCATTATTATTAGGTGAGTCAATGGAACTTGTTCTAGAGGTAGACATCTATCACATAATATCAAACGCGTTAAGAGATTAATATATCACATAATATTCACATGTTAAAAATATATAGTTTCCAACAAAATTTGTTAAGCAATCATTTTTCAAGTAAACACGGTCGAAGTCCAGACTCACTAATGCATCCTAACAAACTCGATAAGACACACTAATGCAAAATTCTGGTTCTCTAAGACCAACGCTCTGATACCAACTGAAATGTCCCGTTCTTATTGATTAAAAACGTTCCATATTAATTGATTTCGTTGCGAGGTTTTGACCTCTATATGAGACGTTTTTCAAAGACTGCATTCATTTTAAAACAAACCATAACCTTTATTTCATCAATAAAGGTTTAAAAAGCTTTACGTAGATTATCAAATAATGATAATCTAAAATATTCTGTTTACACACGACCATTACATAATGGTTTACAATACAAATATGTTACAACAAAATAAGTTTCTTGAATGCAGTTTTTACACAATATCATACAAGCATGGACTCCAAATCTCGTCCTTATTTAAGTATGTGATAGCGGAAGCTCTTAATAATCACCTGAGAATAAACATGCTTAAAACGTCAACAAAAATGTTGGTGAGTTATAGGTTTAACCTATATATATCAAATCATAATAATAGACCACAAGATTTCATATTTCAATACACATCCCATACATAGAGATAAAAATTATTCATATGGTGAACACCTGGTAACCGACATTAACAAGATGCATATATAAGAATATCCCCATCATTCCGGGACACCCTTCGGATATGATATAAATTTCGAAGTACTAAAGCATCCGGTACTTTGGATGGGGTTTGTTAGGCCCAATAGATCTATTTTTAGGATTCGCGTCAATTAGGGTGTCTGTTCCCTAATTCTTAGTTTACCAGACTTAATAAAAAGGGGCATATTCGATTTCGATAATTCAACCATAGAATGTAGTTTCACGTACTTGTGTCTATTTTGTAAATCATTTATAAAACCTGCATGTATTCTCATCCCAAAAATATTAGATTTTAAAAGTGGGACTATAACTCACTTTCACAGATTTTTACTTCGTCGGGAAGTAAGACTTGGCCACTGGTTGATTCACGAACCTATAATAATATATACATATATATCAAAGTATGTTTAAAATATATTTACAACACTTTTAATATATTTTGATGTTTTAAGTTTATTAAGTCAGCTGTCCTCGTTAGTAACCTACAACTAGTTGTTCACAGTTAGATGTACAGAAATAAATCGATAAATATTATCTTGAATCAATCCACGACCCAGTGTATACGTATCTCAGTATTGATCACAACTCAAACTATATATATTTTGGAATCAACCTCAACCCTGTATAGCTAACTCCAACATTCACATATAGAGTGTCTATGGTTGTTCCGAAATATATATAGATGTGTCGACATGATAGGTCGAAACATTGTATACGTGTCTATGGTATCTCAAGATTACATAATATACAATACAAGTTGATTAAGTTATGGTTGGAATAGATTTGTTACCAATTTTCACGTAGCTAAAATGAGAAAAATTATCCAATCTTGTTTTACCCATAACTTCTTCATTTTAAATCCGTTTTGAGTGAATCAAATTGCTATGGTTTCATATTGAACTCTATTTTATGAATCTAAACAGAAAAACTATAGGTTTATAGTCGGAAAAATAAGTTACAAGTCATTTTTGTAAAGGTAGTCATTTCAGTCGAAAGAACGACGTCTAGATGACCATTTTAGAAAACATACTTCCACTTTGAGTTTAACCATAATTTTTGGATATAGTTTCATGTTCATAATAAAAATCATTTTCTCAGAATAACAACTTTTAAATCAAAGTTTATCATAGTTTTTAATTAACTAACCCAAAACAGCCCGCGGTGTTACTACGACGGCGTAAATCCGGTTTTACGGTGTTTTTCGTGTTTCCAGGTTTTAAATCATTAAGTTAGCATATCATATAGATATAGAACATGTGTTTAGTTGATTTTAAAAGTCAAGTTAGAAGGATTAACTTTGATTTGCGAACAAGTTTAGAATTAACTAAACTATGTTCTAGTGATTACAAGTTTAAACCTTCGAATAAGATAGCTTTATATATATGAATCGAATGAAGTTATGAACATCATTACTACCTTAAGTTCCTTGGATAAACCTACTGGAAAAGAGAAAAATGGATCTAGCTTCAACGGATCCTTGGATGGCTCGAAGTTCTTGAAGCAGAATCATGACACGAAAACAAGTTCAAGTAAGATCATCACTTGAAATAAGATTGTTATAGTTATAGAAATTGAACCAAAGTTTGAATATGGTTATTACCTTGTATTAGAATGATAACCTACTGTAAGAAACAAATATTTCTTGAGGTTGGATGATCACCTTACAAGATTGGAAGTGAGCTAGCAAACTTGAAAGTATTCTTGATTTTATGTAACTAGAACTTGTAGAATATATGAAGCACACTTAGAACTTAAAGATAGAACTTGAGCGATATCAATTAGATGAAGAAAATTGAAGAATGAAAGTGTTTGTAGGTGTTTTTGGTCGTTGGTGTATGGATTAGATATAAAGGATATGTAATTTTGTTTTCATGTAAATAAGTCATGAATGATTACTCATATTTTTGTAATTTTATGAGATATTTCATGCTAGTTGCCAAATGATGGTTCCCACATGTGTTAGGTGACTCACATGGGCTGCTAAGAGCTGATCATTGGAGTGTATATACCAATAGTACATACATCTAAAAGCTGTGTATTGTACGAGTATGAATACGGGTGCATACGAGTAGAATTGTTGATGAAACTGAACGAGGATGTAATTGTAAGCATTTTTGTTAAGTAGAAGTATTTTGATAAGTGTATTGAAGTCTTTCAAAAGTGTATAAATACATATTAAAACACTACATGTATATACATTTTAACTGAGTCGTTAAGTCATCGTTAGTCGTTACATGTAAGTGTTGTTTTGAAACCTTTAGGTTAACGATCTTGTTAAATGTTGTTAACCCAATGTTTATAATATAAAATGAGATTTTAAATTATTATATTATCATGATATTATCATGTATGAATATCTCTTAATATGATATATATACATTAAATGTCTTTACAACGATAATCGTTACATATATGTCTCGTTTAAAAATCATTAAGTTAGTAGTCTTGTTTTTACATATGTAGTTCATTATTAATATACTTAATGATATGTTTACTTATCATAGTATCATGTTAACTATATAAATATCCATATATATGTCATCATATAGTTTTTACAAGTTTTAACGTTCGTGAATCACCGGTCAACTTGGGTGGTCAATTGTCTATATGAAACATATTTCAATTAATCAAGTCTTAACAAGTTTGATTGCTTAACATGTTGGAAACATTTAATCATGTAAATATCAATCTCAATTAATATATATAAACATGGAAAAGTTCAGGTCACTACAAACTGAACATCCTTCTAATGTTCATACCTTGTACGTGGCTAATTAGGGTGAGCTCGGGGTGCGGTTACTCCGACAAGTCCTCTCATATCTCCTCCTCCGAGGATCAACCTTAGTGAGCGTGTAATCCGAGGGGTACTCCTCCTAGATTGCGTGAAGAATCGTTTCGATCTCCAAAACGGTGGAACGATAGTAACAGGTGGATTACAATACCAATCCTTAGGGTTAGACGTGTGGGAAAAGGGTTTAGAAAAACATCTGAACTAGGAAAGGTAAATTCTCCAAGTCGGTACAGCGAATAGCAGGCATGAAGCAAGCATGTAATCAGGCACTACATCAACCTAGATCATCTACAGCAGTATATAGCATGGCAATATTAACAGTACTAAATAGAAGTAACATGAAATCGAAAGAAGATAGTAGTATGCAGTAGCGAGGATAAGCAATAGCATACTGCGAGTTCACATAGCAGTAAGAGTAAGCAGTAGCATGCAGCAGTTCATACAGTAGTAGAAGTAAGCAGTGGCATGCAGTAGTAGTAAACATTAACATGCATTAATATAACATAGTAGCATGCAGCGGTCTGCAGAAACAGGTAAACAAGCAAGTTGTAGATTAGTCCTATTAGTGAATCCTACTCGACATGGTCTAGACTCACTAATGCAACCTAATTCCCTACAACCAATGCTCTGATACCAAATGTGACGCCCCGTACAAAACCATCGTGTACGATTCGTCAACAACAGGATCTTTACACGGTCAAATACTACATGCTATTTGAAAACCAGTTTTGCATTCATAAAAAGATATAGTTTACAAAAGATAACGTGACACAAAGGTCGTTACAAAGTCATTATTTGAAAATAATATAGACTACGAATGCAAAATAAAAGTTCCATGATTGAGAAATCTCTAAGTAATACAGCAGAAATCTAACACAGCAGGTCCTTAACGGCAAAGCTATAACAGCATGACAGCAAGTCTAACAGCGGAAGCAACAACGTCTAAGCACCTGAGAAATACATGCTTAAAAGTCAACACGAATGATGGTGAGCTATAGTTTGTCTGTAATCAGTAATGTAAGATTGACCACGAGATTTCAATGTTTCAAAACAGTATGAAAAGTATATGTATAAGCGTGGGCATATGGTAACTAGACTTAACGTAAATATAAATATCACCCCCTGGAAGTACACCTGGCGAGTGCGTATGTTCTTGAAGTATTAAAAACCCGTTAAATGCTAGCGCGACTAGCCCGATTGAGGATGTCAAACCCTATGGATCCATATCTAAGATTCGCGTCTACCGGTTCAAAAACCAATAGTTAAACGTTACCGTGCTAAGGGGAAAGTTATGCCGTTATATAACCCACACATATGTAAAGTTTAAGTACTCATGTCAAATAAGTAAAACATAAAAAGCGCATGTATTCTCAGTCCCAAAAATAGTAAAGTAAAAAGGGAAGCTATAACTCACAGTGAATAAGCAATACAAGTCGATACGAAGTGTGCAAGTAGTAAGTCGGTCCGAAAGGTCGTCAACCTAAATCAAAGGTTACGAGGTCAGTAGGTTGTCTTTATAAGTTCTATTAGTGCATAAAATAAGTTTAAGTGTCATCATCATCGTCATAAAAGCTAAGTAAGTTTGACAAGAATAGAGATCGAAACAACAGGCTGAATTCGGTCAGCTGCTACGACCTCTACGTAAATCGAAAAGATGCGTAGTCAGTGGCTATGGCTCCATATATGAGTCCCCTAACCTCTGACCAATTTTCAGAACCTAACTCATCTTCGTTTGACCGTGGCTCTGGTTTAAGTGCGAGTAGGTCAGAAATTTCAGCACAACGTTACAACGGCGTAGTGACTTTCGGAGGGCCGTAAATCCTAAACCGTAACTCGGATTAAGACGAGACCTAAACGGAAAATCATCTAATCGAACTGAACTAACTGAATATTAACTTTCCAGTAGCCTAGGTTTTCTGATCCGATCCCGAAAACAGTAAGTAAGGTGCTCCGGTGGGGTTCTTAGTGCTTGATGCTCATCACGGTTCTCATCCTTGATGCTTGTAGCTTCAAGTGTACAACTCGTTGATGGTTTAGCATCACCTTGACCAAGATTCTACCATCAACACACAATATGTTAAGACCAAGTAATAACACAACTCATTTAAGAGTCTTAGATGGATGATGAACCAAGGTTACATCATATCCTTAGTCTTAACACAATTACAAGTTACATTTACAACTAAAGCTACAAACTTTACTTCGATCAAGCAAGTATGAACATAATCTAAGTCAAATGAAGTGATGGAACCCTAAGCTAGAGAGCTTGGATCCCTTTCACACAAGTTATAAGGTCACAAAACTAGAAAGCTTGAACCTTTAGTGTTCTTGAAGATCTTGAAGCATAAAGCTTGGATCTTTAAGTTACATGAAGACCATAAACACAAGTTTTGATCTTTATAACAAAATAATGAGATCATAAGTTAGAAAACTTAGATCCAACAAAAGATATGAAGATTCAAGCTAGAAAGCTTGCATCTTGGTTGTTCTTGAAGATCTTGAAGTATAAAGCCTGAATCTTTAAGTTACATGAAGATTACAAACACAAGTTTGAATCTTTATAACAAAATAACAAGATTTAAAGTTAAAAGATATAGATCTACAAAGTGGGTGAAGATTCAAAGCTAGAAAGCTTGAATCTTCCATGTTCTTGAAGGATTCAAATCCATGTTTAAATCTATAAGATGTAATCAAGATCAAAAGCTAAAAAGCTAGACCCATGATGATGATGATGATGAATTCGTGGTAATGAGAAGGATAAGAAGAAGAAAAATTCAAAATACTTACACTTTTAGAGAGAGAAAGAACTAGAGAGAATTATAGTGTGTGTGTGAATTACAAATGAAAGCAAGTGTAAAATAGATGGAATAAGGCTAGTATTTATAGGTGAATGAGGGAGGGGAGGGGTGAAGGTGGCCGTGAATTAGGAGGGGGGACAAGGGGGACAAAAGTTTGCTTTTTGGTTAATGGTTGTCTAAAGTTGGTGCTTATGTTGGGATCTCATGCAACATTAAGGATAATACTTGACATAAATGCTAGTATGTTCCCTCTAATAAATGGGCATTTGTCTTACATATTAATGGGTCACTAGCTAATATTAATTGGGCTAATTAAATAGTCCACTAACTAGTGTAGGGTGGGCTAAGGCCCAACAAGGTAGAAAGTCCAACAAGACTAACTAGTAAGCATAAGTAAATTACTACGTGTAATTAAGCATCCATAAACCCAAGTAATTATTATTATAAAATAATAATTAAGATTTCGTAGTCATAATATCCCGATTACGACAAAAGTTAAACGTGTACGCAGCACGCAGTTTATTCGTAACGTCAAGTGACACTAACGGTCATAAAGGTTTCCGATGAACAAATTAAGTATCCTACGTACTTAAAGGCACGTTTTAACACATAAATGAAAGTAAGCCATGTATATAAAGATTCCAGAGTATAAGGTAGCACAGTACGCACAAATACGCAGTTTCGCTAAAATCACAAGGCATAGAAACAAGTCCAAAAAGTCGGGTCGTTACAGAGTTTCTAATGGGACGTGATGATTCACAGATCATAACGCCATCATGTGCCATATTACACGACTCTTACATTCTACTAAATCTCTAAACAAAATCAAGAACATATTATCTTGATAATTCTATCTTTTCCAGTGACTTCTGATAACTTGGCAAATATTTTGGAAACATGAATTGAAGTATAACAGATGAGAGTTGTAGAAATAATCGAACGAAAGAGGTTGATCTATAGTGAAATATCCAACAGAGCAATCGAGACAGATTATCGCATTTAACAAAAAAAATCCTAATTTCCTTAATTACCGAAGAACTAAATCTCATTACGAAGATTTTCTCTAAATCCCTTGAACTCCGAAAATCAATCATGTCTACATCCAAAGATAGGACAAGATTTTATTTTCTCATCTCGTTCTTTTGTGATAGCTTCATTCGTAATTTTCAATTAAATGATTTGTTTTGTCCATATTACTCAATGATGATAAAACTCTAAGTTTCAACTCGTATGTGTCATAAAAACATACTTATGGTCAGCCATGACCATCCCAATCAAATTTCGGGACGAAATTTCTTTAACGGGTATGAACTGTGACGACCCGAAAATTTCTGACCAAATTTAAACTTAATCTTTATATGATTTTGATACGATAAGCAAAGTACGTAATGTGGAGTCTAGAAAATTTTGGAATGATGTACATATATTTAATTCACCTTCGACTGCTCTCGACGATTCAAGAACAATTAATTGTAAATAGATATGTGTGTATGTATATATAAATAATAATTCGAAATATAATTTGAAGTATTATATGTTGTTATTATTAAAAATTAATAAAATAAAAATAGGATATTATAATAATTATTATTTAAAACATATCTCTATATATAAATAAAGTATATTAAAAATAAATATTAAATTATTGTAATACTCGTTTTATGTTTCGATTGATATTAAAAGTTAAATTCAAACTTATATTATTTTAAAATAAACGGTGATACGAAAATGAGTTCTATAAATTTTAGGCTTATTAAAAATGTATTTAGGAACTATTTATTAAGTTTTAACACTTTTTATATTTCACCCATAAATGAGAGGGACAATTGATGTAATTTTTATTTAATAAATTAATGATCGAATTTTATACCATAATGACCAAATTACATAAATATAATTAAGATAAAAATTTGGGATTTTTCTAAAGACTTTTTATCCGCCACTGATTATCAACGGAGCACGAATTTCAGTCCGTGAATGAAATAGTAGACGACGGCTAACTTAATCACACGTTTTAATTTTAATTTATATTATAATTATTATTATATTATTAATATTATAATATTATATACTCAATCCATGAAATAAGGGAATTAAAGTAGAGTACATTATGATTGATTCCAATTCACCTATCACTATCCATTCTTTCACTATCTATCTATTATTTATCTATATATCTTATATATTCACGAGCAGGGACATGAGCAATCACCACCACTTTCTATATCTTCTTTCTGCTTTTATACTACATATAACCAACACCATCATATATCTATAACTTCATATACAAGAACCATCATCCCTTTAACCATGGATAAACACGATCACTGCATATTATTTGGTTCGATCAATACCCATAGAATACCAAACCATAATCACCATTCTTGTATCTATTTTCGGTCGTTCCAACCCCGAAATCAAGTTTCAGTTTTTCCATCCAAGGTTAAACTATCTATCTATATGTTTTCTTTTCCTCGTATTATTATCTAGTTCACTTCAACTCTTTTCATATCATTGTTTACTTTTTCGGATCAATCTCCAATACCACCATAATTGTTTTTATGTTGCAAACAAAATCGAGACCAAAACCCAAATTGTTTCTTGTTCTTCTTATCATTTCTGATTTTGTTAAAGACCACCGAACCAACCCACATACTATTAAATTTCTGTTTCAATCATCTTAAACTACTCAATCACCACCACTTACAACTCGCCATTTCCTCTCTCTCTCTCTCTATCCCTCTCTCTCTACAACCTCTCTTAGTGAACCACACTAAACCACCACCACCCAAAATGCCACCATCCCTAATGTATTTAATATGCTAAATGTTTTCTGATTCAGTCCATCGAGAACCACAACCTTCATCCTTTTCTTGTTCAACCACTACCTACGATCTTCATCACCATCCTTGTAAACTACTGCAGCTCGCTGGTTACTATTTATGTTTATAATTTTTTTCCTTCTTTCGATCACATGGATTCCCTTATTATTCGAAGTTTTTATTGTTAATGTATGATTTCGTTGCAGCTGCATCCGACCTTCTGTTTTGCTGAATAACCAGCATAAATCATCAATTACAAACGTCATAAATCATCACCATTATTTTATGTTCCCAATTTTAAAACCAAACCCATCGAATAACCACCCCTGCTACAGCCGAAACCACCATAGGAAAAACCTTTTTCCTGCTACGAAACCTTCTATTTGATCACTATCAAATCACCATTATTACTAGCTGATCCCTTCCTGCTCACCATCATCAAACCATGTGGTCATAAAATCACTACAACTACGTTGTGCTTTCTATTTTGCTTCGATGACTAAACCCTCACCTTCAATAACACAACCACCAATGAGACCGCTGCTAACCGCCCTTCTCACTTCTTTCGTTTGGTTTACCACAACAGTCGCCACCACCATCATAAACAGCTTAAGAATCAAACACCATTTTTTTCTCTTGTAACATCAACTGTAACAAATTCCTGCTTAAATCAATAGCTTCTGCTACTGCTACTATGTACGTCTGTTTCTTTTGGAAACAAAACGCGAAGAAGAAAACGATTTGAAAGTAATAGTATAATTATGATGACAATGACAATAATGATTAAGTAGATGAGGTGTGGTTGTGTCTGATTCCTTTTCCCTGACGAGGAACCCACCACAAAAAGAAACAGATAATTGACTTCGCTTTAATCCCACTTAATTTAATGAAATTATAATAATGATGATAAAGCCAACTAGATAATGATGGGTTAGGCTTCTGTTACAAATTCTAAACACCATTTGGGCCGTAAACTGGTTGGTTTGTTGGGCCACATATTTCTTTTAAAAATTGTGATTGGGCCGTATACATATTGTAGAGATTGGGCCGAGATCCAATCTAATGTTGGGCTGAAATCAAATTACTAATCGGGCCAAAATCTAGTTAAAAGACATTTTGTATCAGATAAATCAGAAAAATGGGATTGCTTGAATGGTTTAGGAGTTTTTGCATTATTCTGGAGGTCAAGGGATTCGAGCCCGGTCTTTGCCATTATTTTTGGGAAAACTCTTTAAGGTAGTTATTCTATAATTTTTTTATTGTTATTATTATTATTATTTTTATTACAACTATTATTATTAACATTATTGATATTATTGTTGTTATCATAATTGATAAAAATATCATTATTAGTAAAAGTATCATTATTATTATTATTATTATTATTATTATTATTATTATTATTATTATTATTATTATTATTATTATTATTATTATTATTACTATTATTATTATTATTAATATTATTATTATTATTATTATTATTATTATTATTATTATTATTATAAATATCATTATTATTATCATTACTATTATTAATATCATTATTACTATTATTATTACCATTATTATCATTAGTAGTAAAAATGGATATTATTATTAAGTATCATTATTACTACTATTATTATTACCAAAACTATTATTATTATCATTATCATTATTAAAATCTAATCATTTTCATTATTAAAGATTCTCATAAATATTTTTAATATAACTATTATTATTATTATTATTATTATTATTATTATTATTATTATTATTATTATTATTATTATTATTATTATTATTATTATTATTATTATGATTATTATTATTATTATTATTATTATTATTATTATTATTATTATTATTATTATTATTATTATTATTATATTATTAATATTTTAAATATTATTATTACAACAAATATTATTTATGCAAAATATATGTATTACCTATATTATAAATATACTAATATCACATAAATATCATGTTTTTAATATAATATCATTTATAGTAAGATAACAATAATTAAATTATATATCATATACATATTATAACATATTATAAGTATTAATATAAATATATTAGGATATAGTCTTAATACGATATAAACTTAGTTGATTAATATTATAATGTGTTAATATATATACTTGATATAGGTTCGTGAATTCGAGGATAATCCTGCATTGTTCAGTATCGTCGTATGCATATTTTTACTACAAAATATCGTATAGTGAGTTTCATTTGCTCCCTTTTTAAATGCTTTTGCAATATATATTTTTGGGACTGAGAATACATGCGCTTTTATAAATGTTTTACGAAATAGACACAAGTAATCGAAACTACATTATATGGTTGAATGGATCAAAGCTGAATATGCCCCTTTTAGCCCGGTAATCTAAGAATTAGGGAACCGAGCCCCTAATTGACGCGAATCCTAAAGATAGATCTATTGGGCCTAACAAACCCCATCCGTTGTTACGGATGCTTTAGTACTTCGAAATTTATCATGTCCGAAGGGAGTCCCGGAATGATGGGGATATTTTATATGCATCTTGTAAATGTCGATTATCAAGTGTTCAATCCATATGAATGATTTTTGTCTCTATGCATGGGACGTATATTTATGAGAAATGGAAATGAAAATCTTGTGGTCTATTAAAATGATGAAAATGATAGATTATGATAAACTAATGAACTCACCAACCTTTTGGTTGACACTTTAAAACATGTTTATTCTCAAGATTGAAAGAAATCTTTCGCTGTGCATTTGCTCATTTTAAAGATATTACTTGGAATCATTCATGGCATATTTCAAAAGACGTTGCATTCAAGTCGTTGAGGTCAGTAAAGATTATGTGACGACCCGGAAATTTCCGACCAAATTTAAACCTAACTTTTATATGTTTCCGACACGATTAGCAGAATTTGTAATGTTGAATCTCAAAAAGTTTGGAACTACATTCATGTAATCAATTACCCCTTAAACGTGTTTGACGATTCACGAACAATTATGTGTATATAGATATGTATATATAATATATAATAACTGAAAACATTAACAAAGTATTTGATATATATGATACTTTACATGAACGTATTTGTTTCGATATATTTATCAACAGAATTAAGAGATAATATCAAATGATTGAATTATCAGATACATTATGATATGATTACGGGCCAATGTTATGAGGTCCACTGTGATTTAAGAAATCTATTCTTTTTGACAATATTCGGAAAATGGTAAAGTGATCTATAAGTAAGAACGTAGAGTGTAAATAACTTAGATGTTGGATATCGACAAGTTAAGTAACTCGACATTTTTCATTAAGATGATTTCATACGTTTATTAAACCTTTGGACTTTATCCCATGCTTCACCAACAGACTGTAATTTAAAAACTTGAAACCTATTATGAATATATATAATTCTACTTTTCTAAAATGTTTTATGATATAACGATTTAAATTAATATTAAATATATTTATACGCGTATTATACGTACATAGTTTTATACTTTTACTATACTTTAACTTTACCTTTACTTTACTTTTACTTTACTTTTACTTTACTTTAACTTTAATAATTCACTTTAATAATTTATACTTTAATTATTCATACTTTAATAATTCACTTTAATAATTCATACTTTAATAATTCATTTTAATAATTCATACTTTAATAATTCACTTTAATAATTCATACTTTAATAATTCACTTTAATAATTCAAAAATCTATTATAAATAGAATTCAATAGGTTTCATTATTTTATAGAAACTTGAAAATATATTTCTCTAAACTCTCTCAATCGAATTACATATATATATTTACTTAGTATTATTTCAAGATATTATTAGTATACATAAAATACTACGACAGAGTTATATTCAGACGATTTCAAAATAAGTTTTCAAACGGGATAGAGCTAAGGAAATTATGGGTTATAGCTATGGAGGTTATGGGTATTGTTCGAGGGTATTGCTCGTGAGGTCAACCTAACGTTTATCATTTTCGTTGCGTCTACGTACTTTCCTGCAATATTGAATCACAATATTGATATGTGAGCATTCATATCTTATCTTTTATATATTAATAGTGTATCCCTGACTAGTGCTCGAGTATATATGATTATGCATGTTTGTATGCTTAGTTTCGTCGTTAAATAGTTTATGATAAATCACAAATTTGATACATATGCTACTGAGATAAGGTATATGATATGCATGTCGTTGAAAAGCTAAAGAAAAATTAATAACTTTTCATTTAGAAATCGTGTGGGTTCAATGAACGGATTAAAAGATATGGTCAAATGAATTATTATTAATTTTAATATTTATTACTAAAAATTAATATTTTTATTGAAACTATCATTTTATTATTTTTATCATTATTATTATTATCAATATTATTTAATCAAATAAATATGCGTATAAAGATATTTTTACCACACGTAATATAATTACATTAATAATACATACCACTATATTTTTATGATATTAAGTGAATTTTATAAATTTTATTACTTGAGATATATAAAAGTATATTTTTATCATATATGAATTTAAATATAAATTTTTATTTATTAATAAATGACTTGTATTATTTAGTAGAATAAGATCTGATAAATATATTTAAATATATAAAATGACTATATATAAGTTATATAATAAACATGTATAGATTTTGGAAGTCATTTTGGGTCAAGTTGACTTTTGTTGACTTTTGCATGTCGGTCTCGAGCATTAGGATTGTGATACACTACGACTTGACCTAAATTGTTAGACAGATATTGACCAACATATAAATATATATAATTAATATAGGTTCGTGAATCCGAGACAAACCCTGCACTTGTTCAGTGCCGTCATATACATAATTGCTACGAAATACAGTATTGTGAGTTTCATTTGCTCCCTTTTATATATATTTTTGGGACTGAGAATACATGCGCTGTTTTTATAAATGTTTTACGAAATAGGCACAAGTACTAAAACTAATTCTACGTGGGTTTAAACCAGAAATATACCCTTAGCTTGGTAACATTAAACTACTTGTCTATGTACGGTAAGCGCGAATCCTAAAGATAGATCTATTGGGTCTGACAAACCCCATCCTGACTATGGGATGCTTTAGTACTTCGAGGTTATTTTAAACATACCTGATCTGGTGTACTTCAGAGGGTAAAACATGAACGTTAAGGCTTGTTACCGGGTGCCTACAACTTATAGAATACTTTTATACACTTGCGAGTGTACATATATTTATAAACAGAAATCTTGTGGTCTATTACTATTACGGAAATGATTGATTATGATAAACTAATGAGCTCACCAACCTTTTGGTTGACACTTTAAAGCATGTTTATTCTCAGGTATTAAAGAAATCTTCCGCTGTGCATTAGCTCATTTTAAGGATATTATTTGGAGTCATTCATGACATACTTTGAAAGACGTTGCATTCGAGTCGTTGAGTTCATCAAGATTAATATTAAGTCAATTATAGTTGGATGTAATATGAAATGGTATGCATGCCGTCAATTTTAGATGTAAAGAAAGTTTGTCTTTTAAAAACGAATGCAATGTTTGTAAAACGTATCATATAGAGGTCAAATACCTCGCTATGTAATCAACTATTGTGAATCGTTTATTATGTGTATGAACGGGTCCTTTCAGTTTATGATTAAGTAAATGACAGATTAGATCAATTATAGTTGGATATTATGAAATGGTATGCATGCATGTTGATGTGTGCGAGGGGTAGTACGAAATACTATTATTTTTATTACAAAATACGATAAAAATTACACAAGTTTTAATTAATTTACGGATGGGATATACCTAAACCTTGCTACAACACTTATAGGCAGTGTACCTAATCGTAGAGTAGTGTAGTTTTTAGTAAGTCCGGTTCAGTCCACAGGGAGTCAGCTGAGTTTAACGCTGTAGTGACCCGAACTTTTCCATGTTTATATATATTAATTGAGATTGATATTTACATGATTAAATGTTTCCAACATGTTAAGCAATCAAACTTGTTAAGACTTGATTAATTGAAATATGTTTCATATAGAGAATTGACCACCCAAGTTGACCGGTGATTCACGAACGTTAACACTTGTAAAAACTATATGATGACATATATATGGATATATATATATAGTTAACATGATACTATGATAAGTAAACATATCATTAAGTATATTAACAATGAACTACATATGTAAAAACAAGACTACTAACTTAATGATTTTTAAACGAGACATATATGTAACGATTATCGTTGTAAAGACATTTAATGTATATATATCATATTAAGAGATATTCATACATGATAATATCATGATAATATAATAATTTAAAATCTCATTTGATATTATAAATATTGGGCTAACAACATTTAACAAGATCGTTAACCTAAAGGTTTCAAAACAACACTTACATGTAACGACTAACGATGACTTAACGACTCAGTTAAAATGTATATACATGTAGTATTTTAATATGTATTTATACACTTTTGAAAGACTTCAATACACTTATCAAAATACTTCTACTTAACAAAAATGCTTACAATTACATCCTCGTTCAGTTTCATCAACAATTCTACTCGTATGCACCCGTATTCGTACTCGTACAATACACAACTTTTAGATGTATGTACTATTGGTATATACACTCCAATGATCAGCTCTTAGCAGCCCATGTGAGTCACCTAACACATGTGGGAACCATCATTTGACAACTAGCATGAAATATCTCATAAAATTACAAAAATATGAGTAATCATTCATGACTTATGTACATGAAAATAAAATTACATATCCTTTATATCTAATCCATACACCAACGACCAAAAACACCTACAAACACTTTCATTCTTCAATTTTCTTCATCTAATTGATCTCTCTCAAGTTCTATCTTCAAGTTCTAAGTGTTCTTCATAAATTCTACAAGTTCTAGTTACATAAAATCAAGAATACTTTCAAGTTTGCTAGCTCACTTCCAATCTTGTAAGGTGATCATCCAACCTCAAGAAATCTTTGTTTCTTACAGTAGGTTATCATTCTAATACAAGGTAATAATCATATTCAAACTTTGGTTCAATTTCTATAACTATAACAATCTTATTTCAAGTGATGATCTTACTTGAACTTGTTTTCGTGTCATGATTCTGCTTCAAGAACTTCGAGCCATCCAAGGATCCGTTGAAGCTAGATCCATTTTTCTCTTTTCCAGTAGGTTATCCAAGGAACTTAAGGTAGTAATGATGTTCATAACATCATTCGATTCATACATATAAAGCTATCTTATTCGAAGGTTTAAACTTGTAATCACTAGAACATAGTTGAGTTAATTCTAAACTTGTTCGCAAATAAAAGTTAATCCTTCTAACTTGACTTTTAAAATCAACTAAACACATGTTTTATATCTATATGATATGCTAACTTAATGATTTAAAACCTGGAAACACGAAAAAACACCGTAAAACCGGATTTACGCCGCCGTAGTAACACCGCGGGCTGTTTTGGGTTAGTTAATTAAAAACTATGATAAACTTTGATTTAAAAGTTTTTATTCTGGGAAAATGATTTTTATTATGAATATGAAACTATATCCAAAAATTATGGTTAAACTCAAAGTGGAAGTATGTTTTCTAAAATGGTCATCTAGACGTCGTTCTTTCGATTGAAATGACTACCTTTACAAAAATGACTTGTAACTTATTTTTCCGTCTATAAACTTATACTTTTTCTGTTTAGATTCATAAAATAGAGTTCAATATGAAACCATAGCAATTTGATTCACTCAAAACGGATTTAAAATGAAGAAGTTATGGGTAAAACAAGATTGGATAATTTTTCTCATTTTAGCTACGTGAAAATTGGTAACAAATCTATTCCAACCATAACTTAATCAACTTGTATTGTATATTATGTAATCTTGAGATACCATAGACACGTATACAATGTTTCGACCTATCATGTCGACACATCTATATATATTTCGGAACAACCATAGACACTCTATATGTGAATGTTGGAGTTAGCTATACAGGGTTGAGGTTGATTCCAAAATGTATATAGTTTGAGTTGTGATCAATACTGAGATACGTATACACTGGGTCGTGGATTGATTCAAGATAATATTTATCGATTTATATCTGTACATCTAACTGTGGACAACTAGTTGTAGGTTACTAACGAGGACAGCTGACTTAATAAACTTAAAACATCAAAATATATTAAAAGTGTTGTAAATATATTTTGAACATACTTTGATATATATGTATATATTGTTATAGGTTCGTGAATCAACCAGTGGCCAAGTCTTACTTCCCGACGAAGTAAAAAAATCTGTGAAAGTGAGTTATAGTCCCACTTTTAAAATCTAATATTTTTGGGATGAGAAAACATGCAGGTTTTATAAATGATTTACAAAATAGAAACAAGTACGTGAAACTACATTCTATGGTTGAATTATCGAAATCGAATATGCCCCTTTTTATTAAGTCTGGTAATCTAAGAATTAGGAAACAGACACCCTAATTGACGCGAATCCTAAAGATAGATCTATTGGGCCTAACAAACCCCATCCAAAGTACGGATGCTTTAGTACTTCGAAATTTATATCATATCCGAAGGGTGTCCCGGAATGATGGGGATATTCTTATATATGCATCTTGTTAATGTCGGTTACTAGGTGTTCACCATATGAATGATTTTTATCTCTATGTATGGGATGTGTATTGAAATATGAAATCTTGTGGTCTATTGTTACGATTTGATATATATAGGTTAAACCTATAACTCACCAACATTTTTGTTGACGTTTAAAGCATGTTTATTCTCAGGTGAATACTAAGAGCTTCCGCTGTTGCATACTAAAATAAGGACAAGATTTGGAGTCCATGTTTGTATGATATTGTGTAAAAACTGCATTCAAGAAACTGATTTCGATGTAACATATTTGTATTGGAAACCATTATGTAATGGTCGTGTGTAAACAGGATATTTTAGATTATCATTATTTGATAATCTACGTAAAGCTTTTTAAACCTTTATTTATTAAATAAAGGTTATGGTTTATTTTAAAAATGAATGCAGTCTTTGAAAAATGTCTCATATAGAGGTCAAAACCTCGCAACGAAATCAATTAATATGGAACGTTTTTAATCAATAAGAACGGGACATTTCAGTTGGTATCCGAGCGTTGGTCTTAGAGAACCAGAATTTTGCATTAGTGTGTCTTATCGAGTTTGTTAGGATGCATTAGTGAGTCTGGACTTCGACCGTGTTTACTTGAAAAATGATTGCTTAACAAATTTTGTTGGAAACTATATATTTTTAACATGTGAATATTATGTGATATATTAATCTCTTAACGCGTTTGATATTATGTGATAGATGTCTACCTCTAGAACAAGTCCCATTGACTCACCTAATAATAATGAAGAGTCAAATGTAAATTGGAATGATTCGTGGACTGATTCACAAGTTTCCGAAGAGGAACCGGAAGAAGAGTCGGAACCGGAAGAAGAATCGGAACCGGAAGAAGAATCGGAACCGGAAGAAGAACCAGTGGGGAAAATAATAAAACGGTTAAGTAGAAGAAAATCCTCAACCAACCGACCAAAGTTAATTATGGTCAACGGTGTTTTAGCCAAGGAAGCAAAATATTGGGAGGATTACCAATTCTCCGATGAATCGGATCCCGACGAGGATTCCGATGATGTTATAGAAATTACCCCAACTGAATTTAAAAAGGCAAAAGAGAACAATAAGGGAAAGGGCATAAAAATAGAGAAATCTGATTCTAACCCCGATGAACTTTATATGTATCGTCAACACCCGTATTTCTTAAGTTGTAACAATAACCCGGGAACCTCTAAACCACCAGGTTTTTCTAGACCAATGTGGAAAACGACAGCTCGTATTAGGGGAACATCATATATCCCTAAAAACTTAGCAAAAAGAACCAAGTTCGAAAAAGAAGAAACGAGTGAGTCGGAATAAGATAGTTGTATTTGTGCGGTGTAATATATGTAATATAGTGTGCTTATGCTTTATGATATATGTAAAAATTGCTTGTATTAATAAGTATCTTTTATGAATCTAACTCTTGTCTATTTTACAGTATAAAAACACAAAATGGATAGACAACCCAATATTTTAGAAGACTTACCCAGAGACATGATTGATGAAATCTTGTCTAGAGTCGGTCAGAATTCCTCGGCACAACTATTTATGGCAAAATCAGTTTGTAAGACATTCGAAGAACGTTCCAAGAATGCCTTGGTTTATAAAAGGCTTTCGTTCAAAAGATGGGGGATATCACATTGGGAAATCCATAAGTTACGATGTGTTTACTTTGACACATATATTGCGGGGAACCCAAATGCTATTTTACGCAATGGGTTAAGAAATTATTTTGACTCAATATATCCGAATATTGGACTTCGTGATTTAGAAAAAGCGGCTAACATGCAACATAAATAAGCATGTTATGCTTACGGATTAGTAATATTCGCTTCTCACCAAAGTGAGAACAAGAACATCGGGCTACAACTATTAAACAAAATGTTCCCACAAGTGACGGAGTCGGTAATTGGGGTAAGAAATGAGGTTTTTAGATTGTTACGGGACTGTTGGACATTACGTAACCCTCGTCCCTTTGACGACGTTACAACACACTGTCTTATCAACGGCCATAACGGTTATGTTCCACAAGACCAAGGATGGGAAGTAATCCTAGTAAAACCAGAATGCATGACTTGTTTCTGGACGTATGAATTACGTGTCTTTATTGCCTTTGTTGAACGACTTGTGTACTAGCTAGAATTATCTTCACAACCATCTTGTATCAATTTATTGTGTGCTATATTTAATGCTATATGTAAAATAAGCGGTATTGTAAGTTTGTAAAATATTGTGTAAAAGTTTGAACGCGAAATATTATTATAATCAGTTTTTCATATAGAATTGTAGTAGTTGAATTGTATATTAGCTACTAAGTATGAACTTAACGGGTAGGTACTACCCGAATTTAAACTTATAAAATGCTAATATGAAGAAAAAGCTTTTATAAATGAGTTCATATTATGCTACGAAATACTATTAACTACTCTTAATATTCTGTATGATTAACTTGTTCCATTTGACTATTTTGAAGGAAATGGCACCGACTACTCGACACACCGTGAATATGAATGAAGAGGAATTCCGTACTTTTCTAGCTTCAAACATAGCCGCAGTACAGGCTGCGCTACATACCAACAATAACCTTGGATCTAGCATTACAGGAAATCATGTAGGATGCACCTACAAAGAATTCACTGCCTGCAAACCTTTGGAATTTGATGGAACCGAAGGACCGATCGGATTGAAACGGTGGACCGAGAAGGTCGAATCGGTGTTTGCCATAAGTAAGTGTACTGAAGAGGACAAAGTGAAGTACGCTACGCATACCTTCAAAGGTTCTGCGTTAACATGGTGGAATACCTATCTAGAGCAAGTGGGACAAGACGATGCGTACGCACTACCGTGGTCAGCATTCAAGCACTTGATGAACGAGAAGTACCGTCCCAGAACCGAGGTTAATAAGCTCAAGACAGAACTTAGAGGGTTACGAACCCAAGGATTTGATATTACCACGTACGAAAGACGATTCACAGAATTGTGCCTATTGTGTCCGGGAGCATTCGAAGATGAGGAAGAGAAGATCGACGCGTTTGTGAAAGGATTACCGGAAAGAATCCAAGAAGATATAAGTTCACACGAGCCCGCCTCCATACAACAGGCATGTAGAATGGCTCACAAACTAGTGAACCAGATTGAAGAAAGAATTAAAGAACAGACTGCTGAAGAGGCCAATGTGAAGCAAGTCAAAAGAAAGTGGGAGGAAAACGGTGATAAGAATCACCAATACAACAACAACAGCAATTACAACAATAATCGCAATAATTATCCCAACAATCGCAACATCAATCGCAACTACAACAAATGGCCCAACAACAACAACAACAACAACAACAACAACAACAGCAACTACAACAATCATCCCAACAACAATAATAACCGCAACAACAACAACAATCAGAAACAGCTATGCCAAAGGTGTGAAAAGTATCACTCGGGGTTCTGCACCAAATTTTGCAACAAGTGTAAAAGAATTGGTCATAGCGCGGCGAAGTGTGAGGTCTACGGACCAGGGGTTAATAGAACGAAAGGAACAAATGGTGTTGGAACGAGTAATGGCGGAGCAAGTAGTGTCGGAGCAAGTTATGCCAATGTAGTTTGTTATAAATGTGGAAAACCGGGCCACATTATTAGAAATTGCCCGAACCAGGAGAACACGAATGGACAAGGCCGCGGAAGAGTTTTCAATATTAATACGGCAGAGGCACAGGAAGACCCGGAGCTTGTTACAGGTACGTTTCTTATTGACAATAAATCTGCTTACGTTTTATTTGATTCGGGTGCGGATAGAAGCTATATGAGTAGAGATTTTTGTGCTAAATTAAGTTGTCCATTGACGCCTTTGGATAGTAAATTTTACTTGAATTAGCAAATGGTAAATTAATTTCAGCAGATAATATATGTCAGAATCGAGAAATTAAACTGGTTAGCGAAACATTTAAGATTGATTTGATACCAGTAGAGTTAGGGAGTTTTGATGTGATAATCGGTATGGACTGGTTGAAAGAAGTGAAAGCAGAGATCGTTTGTTACAAAAATGCAATTCGCATTATACGAGAAAAAGGAAAACCCTTAATGGTGTACGGAGAAAAGGGCAACACGAAGCTACATCTTATTAGTAATTTGAAGGCACAAAAACTAATAAGAAAAGGTTGCTATGCTGTTCTAGCACACGTCGAGAAAATACAAACTGAAGAAAAGAGCATCAATGATGTTCCCATTGCAAAAGAATTTCCCGATGTATTTCCGAAAGAATTACCGGGATTACCCCCACATCGATCCGTTGAATTTCAAATAGATCTTGTACCAGGAGCTGCACCAATAGCTCGTGCTCCTTACAGACTCGCACCCATCGAGATGAAAGAACTGCAAAGCCAATTACAAGAACTTTTAGAGCGTGGTTTCATTCGACCAAGCACATCACCGTGGGGAGCTCCTGTTTTGTTTGTCAAAAAGAAAGATGGTACATTCAGGTTGTGTATCGACTACCGAGAGTTGAACAAACTTACCATCAAGAACCGCTACCCACTACCGAGAATTGACGACTTATTTGATCAACTACAAGGCTCGTCTGTTTATTCAAAGATTGACTTACGTTCCGGGTATCATCAAATGCGGGTGAAAGAAGATGATATTCCAAAGACTGCTTTCAGAACACGTTACGGTCATTACGAGTTTATGGTCATGCCGTTTGGTTTAACTAATGCACCAGCTGTGTTCATGGACCTTATGAACCGAGTGTGTGAACCATACCTTGACAAGTTTGTCATTGTTTTCATTGATGACATACTTATTTACTCAAAGAATGACCAAGAACACGATGAACACTTGAGAAAGGTGTTAGAAGTATTGAGGAAGGAAAAATTGTACGTTAAGTTTTCAAAGTGTGCATTTTGGTTGGAAGAAGTTCAATTCCTCGGTCACATAGTGAACAAAGAAGGTATTAAGGTGGATCCGGCAAAGATAGAAACTGTTGAAAAGTGGGAAACCCCGAAAACTCCGAAACACATACGCCAGTTTTTACGACTAGCTGGTTACTACAGAAGGTTCATCCAAGACTTTTCTAGAATAGCAAAACCCTTGACTGCATTAACGCATAAAGGGAAGAAATTTGAATGGAATGATGAACAAGAGAAAGCGTTTCAGTTATTGAAGAAAAAGCTAACTACGGCACCTATATTGTCATTGCCTGAAGGGAATGATGATTTTGTGATTTATTGTGACGCATCAAAGCAAGGTCTCGGTGGTGTATTAATGCAACGAACGAAGGTGATTGCTTATGCGTCTAGACAATTGAAGATTCACGAACAAAATTATACGACGCATGATTTGGAATTAGGCGCGGTTGTTTTTGCATTAAAGACTTGGAGGCACTACTTATATGGGGTCAAAAGTATTATATATACCGACCACAAAAGTCTTCAACACATATTTAATCAGAAACAACTGAATATGAGGCAGCGTAGGTGGATTGAATTATTGAATGATTACGACTTTGAGATTCGTTACCACCCGGGGAAGGCAAATGTGGTAGCCGATGCCTTGAGCAGGAAGGACAGAGAACCCATTCGAGTAAAATCTATGAATATAATGATTCATAATAACCTTACTACTCAAATAAAGGAGGCGCAACAAGGAGTTTTAAAAAAGGGAAATTTAAAGGATGAAATACCCAAAGGATCGGAGAAGCATCTTAATATTCGGGAAGACGGAACCCGGTATAGGGCTGAAAGGATTTGGGTACCAAAATTTGGAGATATGAGAGAAATGGTACTTAGAGAAGCTCATAAAACCAGATACTCAATACATCCTGGAACGGGGAAGATGTACAAGGATCTCAAGAAACATTTTTGGTGGCCGGGTATGAAAGCCAATGTTGCTAAATACGTAGGAGAATGTTTGACGTGTTCTAAGGTCAAAGCTGAGCATCAGAAACCATCAGGTCTACTTCAACAACCCGAAATCCCGGAATAGAAATGGGAAAACATTACCATGGATTTCATCACTAAATTTCCAAGAACTGCAAGTGGTTTTGATACTATTTGGGTAATAGTTGATCGTCTCACCAAATCAGCACATTTCCTGTCAATAAGAGAAGATGACAAGATGGAGAAGTTAGCACGACTGTATTTGAAGGAAGTCGTCTCCAGACATGGAATACCAATCTCTATTATCTCTGATAGGGATGGCAGATTTATTTCAAGATTCTGGCAGACATTACAGCAAGCATTAGGAACTCGTCTAGACATGAGTACTGCCTATCATCCACAAACTGATGGGCAGAGTGAAAGGATGATACAAACGCTTGAAGACATGCTACGAGCATGTGTTATTGATTTCGGAAACAGTTGGGATCGACATCTACCGTTAGCAGAATTTTCCTACAACAACAGCTACCATTCAAGCATTGAGATGGCGCCATTTGAAGCACTTTATGGTAGAAAGTGCAGGTCTCCGATTTGTTGGAGTGAAGTGGGGGATAGACAGATTACGGGTCCGGAGATTATACAAGAAACTACCGAGAAGATCATCCAAATTCAACAACGGTTGAAAACCACCCAAAGTCGACAAAAGAGCTACGCTGATATTAAAAGAAAAGATATAGAATTTGAAATTGGAGGGATGGTCATGCTTAAAGTTGCACCTTTTAAAGGCGTTGTTCGATTTGGTAAACGAGGGAAATTAAATCCAAGGTATATTGGACCATTTAAGATTATTGATTGTGTCGGACCAGTAGCTTACCGACTTGAGTTACCTCAACAACTCGCGGCTGTACATAACACTTTCCACGTCTCGAATTTGAAGAAATTTTTTGCTAAAGAAGATCTCACTATTCCGTTAGATGAAATCCAAATCAACGAAAAACTTCAATTCATCGAAGAACCCGTCGAAATAATGGATCGTGAGGTTAAAAGACTTAAGCAAAACAAGATACCAGTTGTTAAGGTTCGATGGAATGCTCGTAGAGGACCCGAGTTCACCTGGGAGCGTAAAGATCAGATGAAGAAGAAATACCCGCATCTATTTCCAGAAGATTGGTCAACACCTTCAACAGCTTAAAATTTCGGGAATTATTTATTTAACGGGTAGGTACTGTAGTGACCCGAACTTTTCCATGTTTATATATATTAATTGAGATTGATATTTACATGATTAAATGTTTCCAACATGTTAAGCAATCAAACTTGTTAACACTTGATTAATTGAAATATGTTTCATATAGACAATTGACCACCCAAGTTGACCGGTGATTCACGAACGTTAAAACTTGTAAAAACTATATGATGACATATATATGGATATATATATATATATAGTTAACATGATACTATGATAAGTAAACATATCATTAAGTATATTAACAATGAACTACATATGTAAAAACAAGACTACTAACTTAATGATTTTTAAACGAGACATATATGTAACGATTATCGTTGTAAAGACATTTAATGTATATATATCATATTAAGAGATATTCATACATGATAATATAATAATTTAAAATCTCATTTGATATTATAAACATTGGGTTAACAACATTTAACAAGATCGTTAACCTAAAGGTTTCAAAACAACACTTACATGTAACGACTAACGATGACTTAACGACTCAGTTAAAATGTATATACATGTAGTGTTTTAATATGTATTTATACACTTTTGAAAGACTTCAATACACTTATCAAAATACTTCTACTTAACAAAAATTCTTACAATTACATCCTCGTTCAGTTTCATCAACAATTCTACTCGTATGCACCCGTATTCGTACTCGTACAATACACAGCTTTTAGATGTATGTACTATTGGTATATACACTCCAATGATCAGCTCTTAGCAGCCCATGTGAGTCACCTAACACATGTGGGAACCATCATTTGAAAACTAGCATGAAATATCTCATAAAATTACAAAAATATGAGTAATCATTCATGACTTATTTACATGAAAACAAAATTACATATCCTTTATATCTAATCCATACACCAATGACCAAAAACACCTACAAACACATTCATTCTTCAATTTTCTTCATCTAATTGATCTCTCTCAAGTTCTAAGTGTTCTTCATAAATTCTACAAGTTCTAGTTACATAAAATCAAGAATACTTTCAAGTTTGCTAGCTCACTTCCAATCTTGTAAGGTGATCATCCAACCTCAAGAAATCTTTGTTTCTTACAGTAGGTTATCATTATAATACAAGGTAATAATCATATTCAAACTTTGGTTCAATTTCTATAACTATAACAATCTTATTTCAAGTGATGATCTTACTTGAACTTGTTTTCGTGTCATGATTCTGCTTCAAGAACTTCGAGCCATCCAAGGATCCGTTGAAGCTAGATCCATTTTTCTCTTTTCTAGTAGTTTTATCCAAGGAACTTAAGGTAGTAATGATGTTCATAACATCATTCGATTCATACATATAAAGCTATCTTATTCGAAGGTTTAAACTTGTAATCACTAGAACATAGTTTAGTTAATTCTAAACTTGTTCGCAAATAAAAGTTAATACTTCTAACTTGACTTTTAAAATCAACTAAACACATGTTCTATATCTATATGATATGCTAACTTAATGATTTAAAACCTGGAAACACGAAAAAATACCGTAAAACCGGATTTGCGCCGCCGTAGTAACACCGCGGGCTGTTTTGGGTTAGTTAATTAAAAACTATGATAAACTTTGATTTCAAACTATGATTTTTCTTATGAACATGAAACTATATCCAAAAATTATGGTTAAACTCAAAGTGGAAGTATGTTTTCTAAAATGGTCATCTAGACGTCGTTCTTTCGATTGAAATGACTACCTTTATAAAAATGACTTGTAACTTATTTTTCCGTCTATAAACCTATAATTTTTCTGTTTAGATTCATAAAATAGAGTTCAATATGAAACCATAGCAATTTGATTCACTCAAAACGGATTTAAAATGAAGAAGTTATGGGTAAAACAAGATTGGATAATTTTTCTCATTTTAGCTACGTGAAAATTGGTAACAAATCTATTCCAACCATAACTTAATCAACTTGTATTGTATATTATGTAATCTTGAGATACCATAGACACGTATACAATGTTTCGACCTATCATGTCGACACATCTATATATATTTCGGAACAACCATAGACACTCTATATGTGAATGTTGGAGTTAGCTATACAGGGTTGAGGTTGATTCCAAAATATATATAGTTTGAGTTGTGATCAATACTGAGATACGTATACACTGGGTCATGGATTGATTCAAGATAATATTTATCGATTTATTTCTGTACATCTAACTGTGAACAACTAGTTGTAGGTTACTAACGAGGACAGCTGACTTAATAAACTTAAAACATCAAAATATATTAAAAGTGTTGTAAATATATTTTGAACATACTTTGATATATATGTATATATTGTTATAGGTTCGTGAATCAACCAGTGGCCAAGTCTTACTTCCTGACGAAGTAAAAAAATCTGTGAAAGTGAGTTATAGTCCCACTTTTAAAATCTAATATTTTTGGGATGAGAATACATGCAGGTTTTATAAATGATTTACAAAATAGACACAAGTACGTGAAACTACATTCTATGGTTGAATTATCGAAATCGAATATGCCCCTTTTTATTAAGTCTGGTAATCTAAGAATTAGGGAACAGATACCCTAATTGACGCGAATCCTAAAGATAGATCTATTGGGCCTAACAAACCCCATCCAAAGTACCGGATGCTTTAGTACTTCGAAATTTATATCATATCTGAAGGGTGTCCCGGAATGATGGGGATATTCTTATATATGAATCTTGTTAATGTCGGTTACTAGGTGTTCACCATATGAATGATTTTTATCTCTATGTATGGGATGTGTATTGAAATATGAAATCTTGTGGTCTATTGTTACGATTTGATATATATAGGTTAAACCTATAACTCACCAACATTTTTGTTGACGTTTAAAGCATGTTTATTCTCAGCTGAATACTAAGAGCTTCCGCTGTTGCATACTAAAATACGGACAAGATTTGGAGTCCATGTTTGTATGATATTGTGTAAAAACTGCATTCAAGAAACTGATTTCGATGTAACATATTTGTATTGGAAACCATTATGTAATGGTCGTGTGTAAATAGGATATTTTAGATTATCATTATTTGATAATCTATGTAAACTTTTTAAACCTTTATTTATTAAATAAAGGTTATGGTTTATTTTAAAAATGAATGCAGTCTTTGAAAAACGTCTCATATAGAGGTCAAAACCTCGCAATGAAATCAATTAATATGGAACATTTTTAATCAATAAGAACGGGATATTTCAAACGCTATATTTATTTTACACTATATTTGTATAATTATATACATAAGTAATATTATTATTATTATAAAAGGGGGGTTTTACCGTTTAGTGACCGGTTTGTCGATTTAAAGCGTAAAAATAAATGACGATAATATAAATGACAGAATTTAAATTACGATAAAGTAAATTGCAGTAATTAAAATGACAGTAAATAAAGGTACGATGAAATATGAAATAAAAGTATTATGCTTATTTAAACTTCCGTAATCATGATGTTTGACGTTTTAATTTTAATTAATTGTTACCCGGGTTAATTGTCATTTGTCCTGGCTTATTTGATACCTATCTGGGTTTTGCCCATAATAGTCCATCGGTCATAATTATAATATGCTCGTCAAATTAACCTTATTCCCGAAGTCAAATATTCCAACTAATTAGGGATTCGAACTGTAACAAGGTTTTAATACTTTGTTAATAATTACACCAGGTTATCGACTGCGTGTAATCCAAGGTTTTAATACTTTGTTAACAATTACACCAATTATCCTTGTATGTAATCCACCCCTATTTTATTTAGTCCATGATATATTAATTTATCCACTTGGCCAAAATGAATAATCAATTACCCAATCCAATTGATTAATTAAATGATTGTAAATGATGTCGTATAAACGTCACTAAATAAGACATTCGTAATCAATTTAATAATTATTAGATTAACTAAATTGAAGATAGGTTCGTCAGGTTCCAATGAGTTGTCATTCAATTAGACAATACCCCTACCTATTAATAGTTAATAGTCCAATGTTCATAAGTGTCGGTCTTTTGTCCAAACCCGAATTATGGTACAAAATCCAATAACCCCATCTTAATATTTAGCCCAACATCACAATTACTTTGGCTCAAATAAGCATAATAATAACTTACTTACGAGACATTAATTTAAAAAGGAAGAACATAGCTTACAGTGGTGATTAATCGTGTAGCGTTACACGGACAGAGTTCCGTCTTACAAAACCTTAAAACATTTCTTACATTAAATCAATTATTATTAAACTTAATTTAAACTATAAATTATAAATATAAATATATATAATTCTTTACAGAGGAAGAAAGAAAATTGAGGTGTACATAATTCGCTGAAAACGTCTCCTTTTATAGCACTTGGCCAGGTTCTGACCTCCATGAGATCGCATGGATTTTGTGTCTCCTGGCCATGCGATCGCATGGATCTCTGATCCAGCTCATATGTTTTTGTTTTCTAGTTTGCCGATGTTTTATTTAAATATATATAATTTATATAATTTATATTAATTATATATATATATTATATTATATTCTTGTACATAGTTGACTTGTAATTTTAGGTCCGTTGTGTCGCGCGTTGATAGTTGGCTCAGGTCCCGGTTCCGAAATTTTGAACGTCCTTTCGTACGCGGAGATATCTTGTACTTTGCGTTCCGCGGCTCGTACTCTTGTCATTTTTAGACGTTTCTTATCAATAAATGGAACCACTTGAATTATATCTTGTACATTTGAGCTTTTTGGTCATTTGCGTCTTCAAATCGTCATTTTCTTCTTTTGTCTTCGCACTTATTTATTTAAACGAATATTACATAAAAATAGAACAATTACAACTAAAAGCTTTACATACTGGAAGGATATTGATACTAAATATATGTTCATTTAGAGCACTATCAAATCACACTTCACTCGAATCACTTTTTTATTCTCACACTTTATACATCAGTGATTTTGATACAGCGGTATAAACAATGATAGTAACGATGTGGTTTACAGTCCCACATGACTATAAAAATTTAGATCCTTTAAGGAAATTGGATCTTTATGAAAACATTTGATCTTTTGAAATTCATTCTAGCTTTTATCCTAGATAAGTTTTTCGGAATAACCCTTCACCGGTGTGTTGCAAAATGTTTTTGTGGGTTTTGTGGGTTTTGTGGGTTTCAGATTTGAAAATTTTAGTTCAAAACTTGCGGTTTTGTGTCACCCACTTGCTAACCTTGTATTAGTAAAGCAACACGTCCAGTATACTTGCTTCGTATATTACCTTTCGGTAAACTACCATCCGATTGTAAACGAAAGCGTTGAACAAGCAACTGTTCAGGCTATGTCTAATGACATGCAGATGTTCATGGTCCACAACGTGTCGGATGCAATTACTATCCTTTGTAGGAGCAATAGTAAAGATCACCCTATAATTTTTTTCGGTCTGGCACAAGGTCCTGTCTTCGACCATGCTATGCAACCACCGTTCTTACGGTTGACACTTGATTTGGTTCAGGTGACCTAATGAATTCTAGGTGAATTTCTAGGATTTTACATTCAATGGTAATGAACGCAATGAAAATAGGTTTTCAGAAAACAAATCGGTTTTAATTTGATCAAAATATTTTCTCGTTCAAGCTCGAGTTTAGATATCATTGAATTTCATGAGTTTGTAATTCTCAATCTTTAAAGTCAATCTCAAGGATTGAGTAATATCAGGCTTAAAAGCTGATTTTTAATCTTTAAGGAGATTATCCTTTCTGGAGGTCTGATTCATTAGTCTTATCAAGCTAATTTTCACGGCGCCCTCCCCATTTTACAAGACAGATCCTCTCATGGATAAGATAAGTCTGACCACTTGGCAACCCTGTTTGATGCTGAGGTCCGTGGATTTCCTGCTGATTTTTTAGATGACTTTTCTAGATTTTTCGTCAACCTACAGCTGGTCTGGACGACAACTTCCTGACTTAAATCAAGAAGTGCGTGTCTTTTCCGGAAGACTTTACTTCATTTTAATGATGGAATTGATTCATCGTGTAGATTCATCTTTTCTTTCAAATATATTATAGTAAATTGAGTAAAACTGATCAGTATTGTTCAAAGCAAAAGTATCTGCAATAATCTTGTACAAAATATGTGATATATGTTTTAAATAACTTGGTGCATTCTTCCCACACTTAGCTTTTATTTTATTTATTTCTTTGCCTTTTTATTCTCTTCTATTCCATTTTAAATGAATTCAAGCGTTTTGGGTTGTTTCTCCATTTATGTTCTCTTCGAGGTAACAATAATTTCGACATTAACACCTAGTTTTATCGTTCATAAATATGTATAAACATGATTTTGAATTCATTTATTTGAAAATTTTTAAAAATTTTACTAGAAGTGGGTAGTCAGTATATAAGACTAGGGCTGTTCTTTATTATCAGAGAGAACTAGATTCTAATACAACTACTGCTTTACTAGTAAAATTTAACGGTGGCTATTAAACCAAGTGTATAAGTCAAATGTTTAAAACCCGAAAGAATTTAATCCCTTCCCACACTTAAGATCTTGCAATGCTCTCATTTGCAAGAAATCAGTAAAAATTTAAATTCATGAGGGCGATTAGCGTAGAAAAATGATTAAAAAAATACCGAGTTTGCAATCATATTGTTTTATATCACATTTGATATTTTACGTCTTATCGTCAAAATTAATAGCTTTTGCTGAACTTAATGCCAGTCTTTGAAAGTACGATGTTTTACCCTGTTTGTACATAACATAAAATACAAACATATATATACAATATATATATATATATATATATATATATATATATATATATATATATATATATATATATATATATATATATATATATATATATTTATAAAATCTTAATTTATTAAAACAATTTAAATGAATAATTTTTTAAAATTTTGTTTCCTTTTACTTTAGGTAGTTTCGGTATGTTTACCTAGTCCGTCCCTCGACAAAATTTAAAATTTGTCGTTTTTAAAGCGATTTTTTTAAAAGGAAAGATTTTTGGAGGGTTTTTTTTTGGCATACTTTAGATCAATAAAATTAAAAATAATGATAACAAAATTTTTCGCCCCTCCCTCGGGTAAAGCAAATTCGATTCCATGACCTAGTCTTTAACTTACGACGAATTTTAGGAATCATTTTTAAACTTTAATGAAATAAAGTAAATTTTGTTTTTAAATTCACACAAAACTTAAATTTAAAAAGCATATTAATTTCATACAAAACCTACAAAACAAAAATTCAGAATGGAGGGAGAAAACTAGTTCTTTAGTGTCTGCTAGTGGAAAAGACCAATCGGATTCATTTCTCGGAACTACATGAGAACATAACAACTAACTCTAGACAGCATTTTCTTTTTAGAACATTTGAATCTCCCTACACTTAGGTAGCTGTGGTATCGAAATTGTGATTAATTTCATCGTCAATTTCTTTTGGACCATAATCAACTTGCATATCTGTGACTTTTGCTTTAAGCAATTGGTCGGATTCCTGTGTAATATCCACAAATTCAACTAGTTTTGCCTTTTCTTTAGGCGATAGATTGGATACTAACCGGTTACATAACTTAAAGTTCCCCTTGGTTCTAGCATCGCGAATCCGTTTAATAAGTTTCTTCATTGAACTATTAATAACGGGGTCATTTAATTTCGTATCAACAACGGGGTTCTTTGTTATCAGGTTATCCTTAGGTGTTATTTCATTTTCCCACACTTAGGCATTTTATTATTGTTAAGCACTGCCGTTGGAGTTGGTAAAATAATATGGTTCTTACCAATCATTTTTGTTGTTCAACGGTTTTGGTTGGTGGAGATTTAGCCTTTCGACTCACAATGGTGATTAATTTTTCATCATTATTAAGTGTCATTCTACCCTCTCTTACATCAAATAATGCCCTGGTGGACGCTAAGAATGGTCGACCTAAAATTAGAGGAATGTTTGGGTCCTCTTCTATGTCAATGACAATAAATTCGACTAAAAAGGTTAAATTACCCACTTGAACGGGTAAGTTGTCAGCAATTCCAACTGGGTGCCTAATTGTTTGATCAAAGAGTCGAACACTCATCTCCGTTGGACTTAACCTACCTATTCCTAATCTCTTATATAATGAAAGAGGCATAACACTTACACTTGCACCTAAATCTGCTAGTGCATCATACATGACACAATCACTAAGTAGACAAGGAAAATAAATTCACCCGGATCACCCAACCTGGGTGGAGGTTTTGGTGGAACTGTCTTTACCAGGTTTACTTCTATGGTTTTTGTTTCTTGCACTTTCTTATTCTTCTTCTTCTTTCCAGAGGTATCACAAACTTTATTACCTATTACTTGCTCATACTCAACTCCTTTTCTTGGAAACGGGATCGGTGGTCTATATGGTGCCACCACTGGCTTTACATACTCGGGTGGTGGTGGTGGTGGTGTAACTTCTTCATTGTTACTCACATCTAAAACCTTCCCATCTTCTGGTGCTAGTTTTTCAGAATTTGTTGACACCATGTTAACATTTTCATTTCAAAGATTTACTTCAGTATTACTCGATAGCTTTCCTTGTTCCCTCTCACTCATCATGCTAGCAAGAGTACCTACGTGTTTTTCTAGATTCAAAATGGAAGCTTGTTGAGTTCTTAATGACTGATCAAACCTCTCATTCGTTTGGGTTTGAGATGTAATAAATTGTGTTTGAGAATCCATTAGCTTTGCCATCATTTCTTCCAGATTTGGCTTTTTCTCTTCGGTTTATTGTGGTAGTTTATACAAGCCTGGTCTTTGTTGATTGAAAGTGTTGTTTTGAGTTGGTTGGTTATTCGGACCTTGTTGGTTGTACGAGTTATTGTTTGGCCCATTTGGATTATAAAGAATGTTTTGATTTCGATTGAAGTTTGGCCTTGGCGGTTGATAATTATTTTGATAATTATTTCAAGGCCTTTGGTTCATGTAGGAAACATTCTCACGTTGCTCTATCGTTTGCTCGATGTGATAATCTTTCGTTAAGTGTGGTCCATGGCATTGCTCACAATTGATTCGTATTACGTGAATATCTTTAGTCATTTTTTCCATTCGTCTCTTGAAAGCATCTATTTTTGTGGAAACAGAATCAAAGTCATGGCTAGAATCGGCTCTAACCACTTTAGATGAACGAAAAATATCTTTTTCTTGGTGCCACTCATGCGAGTGGGATGCTGTGATATCAATGATTTTGTGAGCTTCGGTTGCGGTTTTCTTCATAATGGAACCACCAGCTGCTGTGTCGATGTCTTTTCGTGTAGCGACGTCGACACCTTGGTAGAATATTTGTACTATTTGATAAGTGTCTAAACCGTGTTGAGGACATACGCTCAATAACTTTTCAAATCTTGTCCACGCCTCATATAATGTTTCATTGGCTTTTGCGCGAACGTAACAATTTCTCCTTGAAGTCTCACGGCTTTAGATACCGGAAAGAATCTTTTAAGAAATTTCTCAACTAAAACATCCCATGTATCAATCGCCCCTTTAGGTAACGATTCTAACCAATCTTTGGCTTCTCCCTTTAAAGTCCAGGGAAACAACATGAGATAGATCTGTTCATCCTCAACTTCTCTGATTTTGAATAGAGTACAAATCCTATTTGTGACGACTCAGAAATTTCTGGCCAAATTTAAACTTAATCTTTATATAATTCCGACTTGATAAACAATGAATTTTAATAAATCTTGAACCTCCAGAAAGATTTTTACACAAGATTTTGGTCACCCTTTTATTCCGACGATTCATGAACGTCATAACTTGATTTAATTATTTAATTATTGTTTATATATATGGATTTATATATATTTAACTTGAAAATATGATAATTAAATATCTCATTAAGTATATTAACAAAGTATTATATATATATTTTCATACTACTAATTTAAAGAGTTTTCAAACAATATATATATTACTATTTAAACGACGTAATTAACTTATGTTAAAATATATTTACATATAATGTATTACGAGTGTAAATACATCCTTACAAGTATTGAATACACTTTATAATATACCAATACATATAAAGGATAGCTATACTCGAATTTTCGTTCAATTTCCTCAAAGAATTCTACTCGCATTCATACGGTATTTTTACCAGTATTATACACAGCTTCTAGAAGTATTTACTATTGGTATATACCAATAGAAATCTGAAATTATTTGTGTAATATGTCATCCATGACCTAATAAATTTAATATGTCATGCATGACTTAATACAATTTAACTTATCTTAGATATTTTCACTAAAAGCCAAAATTATAAGCTTATAAATAAGGACCATTTTAACTCATTTTTACTCCACATTTTATTAAACTAAAAACACACACTTGAATGCTCTCATATCATACTTTAATCTCATAAACTTTTCTCTTTATAATCAAGGTAAAATACTTCTCAAAATCCTTGTTCAATTCTTTGTATAGTTGCTATCTTATTATACTTATAAAACTTGTAAAAACTAGAACTTGTTTTGGTGAACACCAAGCTTGTTTGAAAAACTAAACTAATCTTTCTAAATTAACTCTAATAACACTTATTTATATGTATTATGATGTTATATTAAGTTAATATAAGAACTTATAACTTGTAAATATGAAGAACACCTTGAAACTTAACATATATCCTTTAATCTCCATTCAGCAAAAAGCGGGCTGTTTTAGGTTGGGAATTAAAAACTATCTTAGACTTTAAGTACGAGGCTAAGACTTTGGAAATATGTTAATATACGTAAATAAGACTTCCAGTATTTTTTTCATGATTTTAGACAAAGTGGAAGTATTTTATCAAAAATCATATATTGGGTGGATGCCGGGATTTTTCCAAATCTGTCCACCGACACAAAAAGAGGGTAAAGCTATAAATATTACTAATTGGGATGAACTTTTCGAATTGGTTTTGTAAAATTTACTTCTTAAGGAATCCATAGCAATTTTGATTCACTTTAAACGGAGTTGTAATGAATATTTGGCGAGCAAAACAAAATCTGCCAAAATTAACGTTGTATGGACGAAATTTATATTTTAAAAACTATATTAACCATATCCTTGTTAACTTTTCCTATATCCTATATATATTTGGACATGTTATCAGTAGTATAACAAAATATTATAATCTTGGTTAATTCTGTGATTGTATATATGTATAATAATATTCTTGGTACTACCTAACATAATAAGTATACAATACGTTTTGATAAATCCTAAGACAATACGTACACAATACGTCTTAGTTAATTCTAAGACAATACGTATACAATACATCTCTGGGTTGATGCAAAGACAATACGTATATAATACGTCGTGGGGTAATTCTAAGATTATATATATACCGATTATTGGACTGTTGGACTTTTTGGACTATTTTGGACTACTAACAAAGGACTACTAACATAAAAATGTTAAAAATTAATTCTATGAACTTGTTTTATTTTATTCACATGTCGTATTATTATCTGAATCATTATTATTGTTATAGTTCGTGAATCCAAGGACGACGGCCATATTTTTAATAAGCTGAAAACTTATTATTAATACACTTTTACTACCGTGAGTATATAGTCCCATTTTTAAACTCTAAAAATATTTTGGGATGAGAATACATGCATTTTATGTTTTACGCCATGGACACAAGTACTTAAAATATATTCTACGTTGAGTTGTACCACATTGCATATCTTCCCTAATAGCTTGGTAACTAATATTTACATGTTGTAACAACATGTAAGTGCGAATCCTATTGATAGATCTATCGGGTTTGACAACCCCAACCGGGCTATTCGCTCTAGTATCGTAAACGGTTGCATAGTACTTCATTTTTACTACACTTGGTACAGTGTAGGGAGATTTCATAATAAAGGGAATATGCTACATTAATGGTTAAGTATGGTTACCGAAGCGCTCAACAACTTATAGAATACTTTTATACACTTGCGAGTGTACATATATTTATAACTTTGAAATCTTGTGGTCTATATTTATATCGATGTTAAACCTATATATCTCACCAACCTTTGTGTTGACTGTTTAAGCATGTTTATTCTCAGGTCCTTAAGAAAGTCTTCCGCTATTGCATAATCTGAGCAAGTTGTGCATGGAGTCTCATGCTTTTAATTAAATAAAGTGTTGCATTCAATAAAACCTTTGTCATGTATTATATTTGACTGTTATGTCAAGTGTGTAGTATTTGAAAACCGATGTATTACGGGGATTATTCTTTAAATAATCACCCAATTATTTAAAACATGCTTTATGTATAATAATGGTGTGATTTTTATGAAACGAATGCAATATTTTCTAAAACATATCATATAGAGGTCAAATACCTCGCTATGGGACCAATGAATAACGTACTGCATTTATAGTAATATGGACGGGTCATTTCAGTTGGTATCAGAGCGGTGGTCTTAGCGAACCATGTCTTGCATTAGTATGTCTAACGGATAGCTATTAAGATGCATTAGTGAGTCTGGACTTCGACCTTAACTGCATGTCAAAAGTTTTGCTTATCATTTCTAGTCGGAAATCATCTGCCTATCACCCTTAGAAAATTACATGCTTATCATTCTTAGTCTAGACACATCTTACTGCATTGATTTCATAAATAGTGTATAGACAAAGTTCATATTTTAGCGTATATGCTAATTCATATCTTAGCGTATCTGTTACTGTAAACTTTGCCTAACATATTCCGTAAATTCCTCCGTAATCTATGAAATCTTTTGCTCTATATATATAGATATTCTATGTAATTAGAATACCATCCGATAGCTGGAAATCATTTCATATCGAAAAATCCTTTATTCAATCGTACGAAATGGAACTCTCCACTAGTTCAAGTCCCTCGAATTCCGATATGGAATTTCACTCGAGCTCCGAAAGCAGTGTGACCGGAATGGATCAACCAATTAACCATCATCTATTTTGGATGAATTGGGGATGGGTTCGTAGTCTACTTAATCATTGGAGACAAGAAGAAGGTGATCCCTTCCATCCACCACATTGCCCTCTTGGTGAAGAACATGAGGCACTTACCGGCGAACCCGTTCGTAACACCATTTTCTCTCTCCTTTCCAGGATATGCCGCAACGAGTATAATATTACTAATATTATTGAGGCTATCCGACCTTTACTCTGTATCTTGCATGGTGAATTATTTAGTAAAAAAAAAATTTACTGTCATGAAAAGCAAAACTTCATTAGCAAGTGCATCCTACATCATTTCATTCCCTTTATAAAGCTCTTGACCTCTCTTTTTATTCAAGAAACTTTAAACATATTCTTTCACAATACAAAACAAAACAAATTATCATCATCTATACTCACATCAACCCACTACCAGCACCAGCTGCAGCATTACCAACAACATCACAAGCCTCAACATCGCAAGCCGCATTACGAGCATCAACATCATACGCACCGCAGGCACTGAGGGATACCAACAATAATGAGTGATGAAGTATTAATTCATTATTCCATTTACGTTGAAGAAATATTCCGTGGCGATTATGTAATCTCTAAAGTTTTAGGGATTATTCATTTCTAGTTCCAACCATAAACCAAATGAGATTAATATAATATTAACTCATTAAATCCATATTACATCTGAAGAAAATATACATACATATATTTTTATAAAGACTGTAATAAAAATTCTTTTGTACAAAATATTACTTGTGAAATTTTATTTTAACGAGTAGGTAATACCCGAGAAATACTTAAGTTCACATTAATATGTTACACTGTACATTTTCAATGATGTTTCGACAATCGTTAATTATACTCTCTCCTTTCATAGCAATATACATCATTTCACAAAATTCAAGACAATCATTTTCCATACCAATTTAATTAATATTTTGATTTTGACATATCAAAATCCAAGTCAAGATTTAAGAAATGCCATCAATCTTAAATTCCTACATCCTTCAAAATCATACTTTAAATTCAAACTATACTAGAACATCACTTTCATTTACAGAACTCATAAAGATATTCGTATCATTCAAGATTCACGACGAATTCATTATACGGATATTGACGATGACAACCTGCGTCCAAACCCTTCAAAATTCTTGAAAACATCTCAACTAAGGAACAATCGAGAGAATAAACCAATCACACGATACATACGAAGAATATATGCATATAGATATGCATTCGGAGGACACTTGAACCTAAGCAAAGGTTCAACATGTATCCGTGTCAGATCCTTTTGCATTATTATTACCCAAAATAACTTTACAATCCCTTTTCAAAATAGCGAATTTTATCACAGCTCCAAAAAGACAACTTCGACTTTTCATCCGGAGTAGCCTTATTATAACCTTGATATATACGCTGTCTTCTCGCCATTGTTACCGGGGAACCTTTTATATTCCACCACATTAGTAGTAACCTTACCAGCAAATTTATTGCTCTTTGACTTAAATCTCTCTGAAAGATCACTATAAAACCTTGTCATGTACCCATCCACATCTTGTAACAATAATTGTCATACCAAACCCCAGGAAGCATCAATAATTATTCTTGAATCTCACATCATTTCGGCATATACATATAACGTTATTTCCTGGAATTATAATTCTAAAATCCGGAATAGCACTTCAGCCTACGAATCAGTACTATGAAGTTTTGAAAAAGCTGAATGAAGCAGCAGAAACTGTAGACAACCGTAATGTAATGACCCGAACTTTTCCATGATTATTCCATGATTATATATTAAAAGAAAACTATATTTGCATGATAAATGTTCTCAACATGTTAAGCAATCAAACTTGTTAAGACTTAATTATTTGAAATGAGTTTCATGTAGACAATTGACCACCCAAGTTGACCGGCGATTCACGAACGTTAAAACTTGTAAAAACTATATGTTGATATATATATGGACATATATGTAACGATTATCGTTGTAACGACATTTTAAATTATATATATCGTATCAAGATATATTCATTGTTGGTAATTTGTGTCACCGATATGATTTAATTGTAATGGGATTAATTTGTTAACCAAAATAACCTTGTTAAATATCGAACAAGTTTGGGGAAAGTGTGGAGTGCACAATTGTTTGAAGTTATCTTGATTATGATGGGGGTTCGGGGTCAGCGCCCCCGATAGCGGGGTCCAAGGGGTGGCAACCCCTGGCGGGCTCCAAGGGGTGGCAACCCCTGCCAGGTAAGCTTGGAAATTTTTTTTTGGGTTAATATCGCTTTATTAAAAATGTGTTAAAAATTTGATTTTAAGATTTCAACAACATTAAATCAGATCGTTAACTAAGACACATATCAAAGTACTTCTACTTAGCAAAAATGCTTACATTACATTTCCATTCATTTTTCATCAACAATTCTACTCGTAGTCATTCAGTATTTGTACCCGTATTATACACAGCTGCTAGACGTACTTACTATGAGTATATACCAATAGGAACTAGCAAGAGATTCCACTCTTGATTATGTCATGCATGACTAATCAAATTTTACTTCTACCATGAACTAGTCAACTAACTAGAGCTCCTTTTAACCCCACTCACCACTCATCATTCACCACTCACCAATCAATCCATTTCACTTCCAGTTCTCTTTCTAATTCTCTTTAAACACACACACACACTTAGAAATGAAATTTTAGTAAACTAATCAGCATCTTCATCAAAAATTACTTCAAGAATCAAGCTATAATCATCATAGGAAGAACACTTCAAGAACACTTCGAAAATCCTTTCAAGTTTGCTAGTTTACTTTTAATCTTACAAATACATTCCAAGTAATCATCTAAGATCAAGAAACCTTTGTTAATTATAGTAGGTTATCTTTCTTATTCAAGGTAATACTCATATCCAAAGTTTGATTCGATTTCTATAACTATAAACTATCTTGATTCGAGTAATAATCTTACTTGAAATTGTTTTCGTGTCATGATTCTGCTTCAAGAACTTCCAAGCCATCAAAGATCCATTCAAGCTCAATATTATTTTTATCATTTCAAGTAGGTTTACCTACTATACTTGAGGTAGTAATGATGTTCGTAACAACATTCGATTCATATATAAATAACTATCTTATTCGAAGATTTGAAAACGTAATCACTAGAACATAGTTTAGTTAATTCTAAACTTGTTCGCAAATAAAGTTAATCCTTCTAACTTGACTTTTAAAATCAACTAAACACATGTTCTATATCTATATGATATGCTAACTTAATTATTTAAAACCGGAAAACGCGAAAAACACCGTAAAACCGGACATACGCCGTCGTAGTAACACCGCGGGCTGTTTTGGGTTTGATAATTAAAAACTATGATAAACTTTGATTTAAAATTTGTTCTTCTGGGAAAATGATTTTTCTTATGAACATGAAACTATATCCAAAAATCATGGTTAAACTCAAAGTGGGATTATGTTTTTCAAAATGGTCATCAAGGCGTCGTTCTTTCGACTGAAATGACTACCTCTTACAAAAATGACTTGTAACTAATATTTCTGACTATAAACCTATAATTTTTCTATTTAGATTCATAAAATAGAGTTCAATATGAAACCATAGCATTACGATTCACTCAAAACGGATTTAAAGCGAAGAAGTTATGGGTAAAACAAGATTCGATATTTTTTGATTGTTGTAGCTACGGGAAATATTGTAACAATTCTATACAAATCATATTCTAGCTAACTTATATTGTATTATACATGTGTTCTAATATATTATGTAATCTTGGGATACCATAGACACGTATGCAAATGTTTCGACATATCATATCGACCCATGTATATATATTATTTGGAACAACCATAGACACTCTATATGCAGTAATGTTAGAGTTAGCTATACAGGGTTGAGGTTGGTTCCGAAAATATATATGCTTTGAGTTGTGATCTACCTAGAGACGTGCATACACTGGGTCGTGAATTGATCCAAGATAATATATATCGATTTATTTCTGTACATCTAACTATGGACAACTAGTTGTAGGTTATTAACGAGGACAGCTGACTTAATAAGCTTAAAACATTAAAATGTATTAAAAAATGTTGTAAATATATTTTGAACATACTTTGATATATATGTACATATTTGTTATAGGTTCGTAAATCGACCAGTGGCCAAGTCTTACTTTCCGACGAAGTAAAAATCTGTGAAAGTGAGTTATAGTTCCACTTTTAAAATCTAATATTTTGGGATGAGAATACATGCAACTTTATAAATGTTTTACGAAATAGACACAAGTAAATGAAACTACATTATATGGTTGAATGATCGAAGCCGAATATGCCCCTTTTAGCTTGGTAGCCTAAGAATTTGGGAACAGACCCCCAAATTGACGCGAATCCTAAAGATAGATCTATCGGGCCCAACAAGCCCCATTCTGGAATTTGAAATGCTTTAGTACTTCGAAATTATCATGTCCGATGGGTGTCCCAGAATGATGGGGATATTCTATATGCATCTTTTTAATGTCGGTTACCAGGTGTTCACCATATGAATGATTTTTATCTCTATGTATGGGATGTATTGAAATATGAAATCTTGTGGTCTATTATTATGATTTGATAATATATAGGTTAAACCTATAACTCACCAACATTTTTATTGACGTTTTAAGCATGTTTATTCTCAGGTGATTATTAAGAGCTTCCGCTGTTGCATACTAAAATAAGGACAAGATTTGGAGTCCATGCTTGTATGATATTGTGTAAAAACTGCATTCAAGAAACTTATTTTTGATGTAATATATTCTTATTGTAAACCATTATGTAATGGTCGTGTGTAAACAGTATATTTTAGATTATCATTTACGTAATGCTTTTTAAACCTTTATCGATAAAATAAAGCTTATGCTTGTTTTAAAAAATGAATGCAGTCTTTGAAAAACGTCTCATATAGAGGTCAAAACCTCGCGACGAAATCAATTAATATGGAACGTTTATAATCAATATGAACGGGACATTTCAGTTGGTATCAGAGCGTTGGTCTTAGAGAACCAGAAAATTGCATTAGTATGTCTTACCGAGTTTGTTAGGATGCATTAGTGAGTCTGGACTTCGACCGTGTTTTCTTTAAAAACGATTGCTTAACACTTTTTGTTGGAAACTATATATTATTAACATGTAAATATTATGTGATATATTAATCTCTTAACATGTTTGATATTGTGTGATAGATGTCTACCACTAGTACAAATCCCATCGACTCACCTAATAATAATGAAGAGTCGAATATACTTTGGGAAGATTCACAAATTCCCGAAGAGGAACCGAAAGAGGAGGAACCAGAAAAAGAGGAACCGGAAGAAGAGGAACCAGAAGAGGAGGAATCGGAAGAGGAGGAACCGGAAGAAGAATAGGTTACGGAGGAAGAAATATTGATACCTACAGTAAATCGTTTAAATAAAAGAAAATCCTCAACCAACGGACCAAAGTTAAAAATGGTCAATGGTGTTTTCGCCGAGGAAGCAAAATATTGGGAAGATTACCAATTTTTCGATGAATCGGATCCCGATGAGGATTCCGATGATGTTATAGAAATTACCTCTACCCAATTTAATATAGCAAAAGAAAATAATAAGGGAAAATGTATAAAAATAGAGAAACCTGATTCTAACCCCGATGAGCTTTATATGTATCGGCAACATCCGTATTTCCTAAAGTGTAACAATAACCCGGGAACCTCTAAACCACCAGGTTTTTCTAAACCATTGTGAAAAATGACGGCTCGTATTAGAGGAACACCATATATTCCTAGAAAATTAGGAAAGCGAACCAAGTCCGAAGAAGAAGAAACCAGTGATTCAGATTAGAGGGTTGTAATCATGTTTTGTATTATATGTATTGTAGTGTGCTTGTACTTTTATGTTCTATGTAAAAATTACTTGTATTGTTTGTTAATTATCTTTTACGAATATAATCCTTGTCTATTTTACAGTATAAAAACAAAATGGACATTAAGGGTAGACAACCGAATATTTTAGAAGACCTACCAGAGGATATGATTGAGGAAATCTTGTCTAGAGTCGGTCAGAATTCATCAGCACATTTAGTTACGGCGAAATTAACTTGTCAAACATTTGAAAGGCTTTCTAGAAATACCTTAGTTTATAAAAGGCTTTCCTTTAATAGGTGGGGTATATCACATTGGGGTGACCGTAAGTTACACCGTGTTTTCTTTAAAGCGTTAAATGCGGGGAACCCAAATGCAATTTTACGCTACGGGTTAAGAACCTATTTTGACTCAACATATCCCAACATAGAATTTCGTGAGTTAGAAAGAGCTTTTAACATGCAACATAAAGAAGCATGTTATACTTACGGGTTAGTGGTGTTCGCTTCTTACCAAAGTGAGAAAAAGAATATCGGGTTACAACTTTTAAATAAAACCTTCCCACAAGTGACGGATTCAGTAGTTGGGGTGAGAAACAAGGTTTTTAGATTATTATGGGGCTGTTGGACATTACGAAACCCTCGTCCTTTTGACGACATTACAACATGCTGCCTAGCCAATGGTCATAACGGTAACTTTTCACAAGACCAAGGATGGGAAGTCGTTTTAGTAAAACCTGAATGCACGACTTGTTTCTGGACTTATGAATAACGTGTCTTTATTTCCTTTGCTGAACAACTTGCGTATTAACTAGTTTTATCTTCAAAACTATTCTGTATCAAAGTGTACTATATTTCATGTTATATGTAATATAGCGAAGTTGTAAGTTTGAAGTATATTTGTATGTGATATATTATTAAAATCAGTTTTTCATATGGAATTGTAGTAGTTGAATTGTATATTAGCTACTAAGTATGAAATTAACGGGTAGGTAGTACCCGAATTTAAACTTATAAAACGCTAATATGAAGAAAAAGCTTTTATAAATAAGTTCATATAATGCTACGAGATACTATTGACTACTCTTAAATTCTATATGATTAACTCAATTCTTTTGACTATTTTTTGAAGGAAATGGCACCGGCGACTCGTCAGAATTTGAACATGAGCGAGGAAGACTTCCGTGTTTTCCTTGCAGCAAACATAGCCTCAGTACAGGCTGCGATGCAAAATAACAATAACTCTGGATCTAGCAGTGGAACTAATTTCACAAGAAATCGTGTAGGATGCACCTACAAAGAATTCACTGCCTGCAAACCTTTGAAATTTGATGGAACCGAAGGACCAATTGGATTGAAACGGTGGACCGAGAAAGTCGAATCAGTGTTTGCCATAAGTAAGTGTACTGAAGAGGACAAAGTTAAGTACGCTACGCATACCTTCACAGGTACTGCGTTAACATGGTGGAACACCTATCTTGAACAGGTAGGACAAAATGCTGCAGCACTATCGTGGTCGGCATTCAAGCAATTGATGAACGAGCAGTACCGTCCTAGAAATGAAGTCAATAAGCTCAAGGCAGAACTTAGAGAGTTACGAACACATGGGTTCGACGTTACCATGTATGAACAACGATTCACAGAGTTGTGCCTATTGTGTCCTGGAGTGTTCGAAGATGAAGAAGAGAAGATCGACGCATTTGTAAAAGGGTTACCAGTAAGGATTCAAGAAGATGTGAGTTCACACGAGCCCGCTTCCATACAAATGGCAAGTAGAATGGCTCATAAACTCATAAATCAGATTGAAGGAAGAATTAAAGAGCAGGCGGCCGAAGAAGCCAACACGAAACAACTCAAGAGAAAGTGAGAAAAAACTAGTGACAAGGGTCACCAATACAACAACAACAACAATTACAACCACAACCGCAACAACAATAGCAACAATAACCGCAATCCTAACAATAACTACAACAAACGTCCCAACAACAACAAAAACTACAACAACCGTTCCAACAACAATAACAATCCCAACAACAACCTCAATAAAAACAATGGCAACAAAAACCAAAAATGCCAAAGATGTGAAGAGTACCACCAGAATAGGTTCTGCACGACATTTTGCACCAAGTGTAAAAGAACTGGCCATGGTGCGAAAAAGTGTGAGGTCTACGGACCAAAGTTTAACAGAACTAAAGGAACAAATAGTGGCGAAACAAGTAATGTCGCCTTTGTTTGTTATGGATGTGGAAAATCGGGCCACATTAGAAGTAATTGCCCGAATCAGGGGAATACTAATGGGCAGGGCCGCGGAAGAGTTTTCAATATTAATACGGCAGAAGCGCAGGAAGACCCGGAGCTTGTTACGGGTACGTTTCTTATTGATAATAAATCTGCTTATGTTTTATTTGATTCGGGTGCGGATAGAAGCTATATGAGTAGAGATTTTTGTGCTAAGTTAAGTTGCCCATTGACGCCTTTGGATTGTAAATTTTTACTCGAATTAGCAAACGGTAAATTAATTTCAGCCGATAATATATGTCGGGATAGAGAAATTAAATTGGGTGATGAAACGTTTAAGATTGATTTAATACCAGTCAATTTAGGGAGTTTTGATGTAATAATTGGCATGGACTGGTTGAAGCAAGTGAGAGCAGAGGTCGTTTGTTACAAAAATGCGATTCGCATTATGCGTGAAAAGGGAAAACCTTTAATGGTGTACGGAGAAAAGAACAATGCGAAATTAAATCTTATTAGTAGTTTGAAGTCGCAAAAACTAATAAGAAAAGGTTGTTACGTCATTCTAGCACACATCAAGGAAGTTAAACCTGAAGAAAAGAACATCAGTGATGTTCCCGTCGCAAAAGAATTTCCCGATGTATTTCTGAAAGAATTATCAGGATTACCCCCACATCGATCCGTTGAATTTCAAATAGACCTTGTACCTGGAGCTGCACCAATAGCTCGTGCTCCATACAGACTTGCACCCAGTGAAATGAAGGAACTTCAGAGCCAATTACAAGAACTTTTAGAGCGTGGTTTCATTCGACCAAGCACATCACCGTGGGGAGCTCCTGTTTTGTTTGTCAAGAAGAAGGATGGTACATTTAGGTTGTGTATCGACTATCGAGAGTTGAACAAACTTATCATCAAGAACCGCTACCCACTACCGAGAATCGACGACTTATTTGATCAACTACAAGGCTCGTCAGTTTATTCGAAGATTGATTTACGTTCTGGGTATCATCAAATGCGGGTGAAGGAGGATGATATTCCAAAGACTGCTTTTAGGACGCGTTACGGTCATTACGAGTTTATGGTTATGCCATTTGGGTTGACTAACGCACCAGCTATGTTCATGGACCTCATGAACCGAGCGTGTGGACCATACCTTGACAAGTTTGTTATTGTTTTCATCGATGACATACTTATTTACTCAAAGAATGACCAAGAGCACGAAGAACATTTGAGAAAAGTGCTAGAGTTGATGAGGAAAGAAAAACTGTACGCTAAGTTTTTAAAGTGTGCATTTTAGTTGGAAGAAGTTCAATTCCTCGGTCACATAGTGAACAAAGAAGGTATTCAAGTGGATCCGACAAAGATTGAAACCGTTGAAAAGTGGGAAACCCCAAAAACTCCGAAGCATATACGCCAATTTTTAGGACTAGCTGGTTACTACAGATGATTCATCCAATATTTTTCCAAAATAGCAAAACCCTTGACTGCATTAACGCATAAAGGGAGGAAATTTGAATGGAAAGATGAACAAGAGAAAGCGTTTCAATTGTTAAAGAAAAAGTTAACTACAGCACCTATCTTGTCATTACCTAAAGGGAATGATGATTTTGTAATATATTGTGACGCCTCAAAGCAAGGTCTCGGTTGTGTATTAATGCAACGAACAAAAGTAATTGCTTATGCGTCTAGACAATTGAAGATTCACGAACAGAATTATACGACGCATGATTTGGAATTAGGCGCGGTTGTTTTTGCATTAAAGACTTGGAGGCACTACTTATATGGGGTTAAAAGTATTATATATACCGACCACAAAAGTCTTCAACACATATTTAATCAGAAAAAACTGAACATGAGGTGTAGCGACCCGAAAAAAATCGTCATTTGACGGCGTCGACTACTTGGGTCCCGTTACGTGGCCGTAGGTCTTTAAAATAACGTTTGACCAAAGATATTTCGCATTCATTTCAAAGTAAAGATTGTTTCAAAGTTTACAAGAATTGTTCAACCAAAAGTTTCGTTACAAGTTATAAGTACAAGTGAAACCTATGCGACACCGTTTTAAAGAAAGTCAAAAGACGCTCCATGTATGCACATATACTCGACATCCAATGCAAGTATCAAAATAATGAGCGGAAGCATGTTTCACATATCGTTCAAAGACTTGAGAAAAACATAGAAATCTGTCAACAAAAATGTTGGTGAAATCATAGGTTTAAGTAAGTAAGTGAGTAAAAGTAAGTCGAACCACAAGATTTGTAACATTGATGAAATAGTAGTACATTCTAAAAGTTAATATTCACGAGCACCCAATTATCAAGGCTTAACATTACGTCCGTTGAACCCCATTAATAGTGCTAGAACAACACTGTTTCTCGAAAATATATTTCATCCGTAGACGGTAGCGAACCATCCGAGATGAGGGTTTGTCAAACCCATATGGCCATACAACATAAGTTCACGCCTACACTTACACACTGCAATAGTAACTAATGATAATTGAATTAAGGATTTTGTTCTAAACTCGTATGTAGAATGTTTGTTTTCCTCTACTTGTGTTCACTTAGTTAAAAAGAAATGTTTATGTTTTCTCATCCCAAATGTAAGTTCAAAAGAGTAAAAGTGGGACTATGATCTCACCTTGAGTGCAAGAGTACAGAGACACTTCAACAAGTAACGTACCAAGTACAACGCTAGTCTTGACCTAAACAAATAGGGTTGTATCAATAACTGTAAACACGATCGGTCAAAGATGTTCAATTAGTCATATGGCTCGTTACGAATCGATTATGTAGCATGTGAATCAAATTGTCAAGTTTCATGCAAGATACAAGTATAGAATCATGTTAGAAAGATTGCATAATCATTTGGTTAAGTTTGACAAAAGTCAAACTTTGGTCGGGTCAAAGTCAACGAAAAAGTCAACGCATTCGGGTCGGGTCTCGAACTATTTTTCTGAGGTTTTTATTCATATATAAGCATGTTAGAACAAGTTACATGTGAATCGGAGGTCCATAGACTATCAAACATTTTTCGTGTTTTGGACAAGAAAGACAGAATTAAAACTGTGCCTATTGTCGCGCCGCGACAAGGATCGCCGCGCCGCGGCACTTCACGGGTGCTGGTACCTAGTCAGGCTCAATTGTCTAAGTCCCAAATCAAAACTCAAACAAACACAAAACACAAACCATAAACACTTAGAACTCGTATCTTATATCGTTGGAAAGCTCTTTTGACAAGGAACATAACTAAACATGTTTCATCAAACAAAACATCATTTTCAATAACCGATTTCTCGTCATGTGATCATTTAAAGTCCATTTTCAAGTTTCAAGTTCACAAAATGCATTTTAAGTTTCGGGAATCCAATTCACACATATGATATGCCGTTTTGAAGGTAATGAAACATGCATTACAACTAAACACTAACAATTAGCATTTCATGGCATTCAAGCATCAAAAAGTTCATCTCAAGAACGATCAAACCCTAATCAAGAATCACAAAATCATTAATCATATTTTTGAAGTTTTACAAATCAACCTACACATCAAAATGAAGCTAGTGATACTAGTAACACAATTAAAACATGAACTTTAACAATTTAACAACATTTAATCTTCCAAAATCAAAGATTAAGCAAACCCATTTTCAAGTGTTCAAACTAGTTACTCAAAACAACAAATCGAACAAACAAAACATATATTCATGTTATACACGAGCCATAGACACTAATTAACACTTTTATAATTCAAAAACATCAAGAACACAAAATCTAGTGATTTTAGAAAGCTACCCAAAGGAGGTGAAATTGGTATCAAATTGTAGAGGATGAAGAGAGGATTCCAAATATGTAATTTGTTTTGATGTTAGCTTCCAAATCCGAATTTAGATGATGAATCAATGGTTTAGGTGTTTGAGAGCATAAAAGGGAAGAAAGAAAAAGAGGAAGGAGGTGATGAAATGAAGTGTGTGGTGGTGAGGAGTTACTAGTTAGTCAAGTTTGCCCGAGTGGCAAGATTAGTCCCTCAAGTTTATAGTCGGGTGCGGAAATTAACCAAACGAATTATTTTAAATTACACGAGAGTACGAGAGACGTTATAATCCAATAACAAAAAAATATATATATAGAATGTTGGCTAGCGGAGGATACGAATCTAGTTACGAAGGATATTATTGAAATAAAAAGACGGGCGTTAAAATAATTTAACGGAAAAATGCTGGATGTTACATGAGGCAGCGCATGTGGATTGAATTGTTAAATGATTACGACTTTGAGATTTGTTACCACCCGGGGAAGGCAAATGTGATAGCCGACGCCTTGAGCAGAAAGGAAAGAGAACCCATTTGAGTAAAAGCTATGAATATAATGATTCACAATAACCTTACTACTCAAATAAAGGAGGCGCAACAAGGAGTTTTAAAAGAGGGAAATTTAAAGGATGAAATACCCAACGGATCGGAGAAGTATCTTAATATTCGGGAAGACGGAACCCGGTATAGGGCTGAAAGGATTTGGGTACCAAAATTTGGAGATATGAGAGAAATGGTACTTATAGAAGCTCATAAAACCAGATACTCAATACATCCTGGAACGGGGAAGATGTACAAGGATCTCAAAAAACATTTTTGGTGGCCGGGTATGAAAGCCGATGTTGCTAAATACGTAGGAGAGTGTTTGACATGTACTAAGGTCAAAGCCGAGCATCAGAAACCATCAGGTCTACTTCAACAACCCGAAATCCCGGAATGGAAATGGGAAAACATTACCATGGATTTCATCACTAAATTTCCAAAGACTGCTAATGGTTTTGATACTATTTGGATAATAGTTGATCATCTCACCAAATCAGCACACTTCCTGCCAATAAGAGAAGATGACAAGATGGAGAAGTTAGCACGATTGTATTTGAAGGAAGCGTCTCCAGACATGGAATACCAATCTCTATTATCTTTGATAGGGATGGCAGATTTATTTCAAGATTCTGGCATACATTACAGCAAGCATTAGGAACTCGTCTAGATATGAGTACTGCCTATCATCCACAAACTGATGGGCAGAGTGAAAGGACGATACAAACGCTTGAAGACATGCTACGAGCATGAGTTATTGATTTCGGAAACAGTTGGGATCAACACTTACCGTTAGCAGAATTTTTCTACAACAACATCTACCATTCAAGCATTGAGATGGCACCATTTGAAGTACTTTATGGTAGAAAGTGCAGGTCTCCGATTTGTTGGAGTGAAATGGGGGATAGACATATTACGGGTTCGGAGATAATACAAGAAACTACCGAGAAGATCATCCAAATTCAACAACGGTTGAAAATCGCCCAAAGTAGACAAAAGAGCTAATCTGACATTAAAAGAAAAGATATAGAATTTGAAATTGGAGAGATGGTCATGCTTAAAGTTGCACCTTGGAAAGGCGTTGTTCGATTTAGTAAACGAGGGAAATTAAACCCAAGGTATATTGGACCATTCAAGGTTATTGATCGCGTCGGACCAGTAGCTTACCGACTTGAGTTACCTCAACAACTCGCGACTGTACACAACACTTTCCACGTCTCGAATTTGAAGAAATATTTTGCTAAAGAAGATCTCACTATTCCGTTAGACGAAATCCAAATCAACGAAAAACTTCAATTTATCGAAAGAACGAGTCGAAATAATGGATCGTGAGGTTAAAAGACTCAAGCAAAACAAGATACCAATTGTTAAGGTTCGATGGAATGCTCGTAGAGAACCTGAGTTCACCTGGGAACAAGAAGATCAGATGAAGAAGAAATACCCGCACTTATTTCCAGAATATGCGTCAACACTTCCAACAGCTTGAAATTTCGGGACGAAATTTATTTAACGGGTAGGTACTGTAGTGACCCGAACTTTTCCATGATTATTCCATGATTATATATTAAATGAAAACTATATTTGCATGATTAAATGTTTCCAACATGTTAAGCAATCAAACTTGTTAAGACTTGATTATTTGAAATGAGTTTCATGTAGACAATTGACCACCCAAGTTGACCGGTGATTCACGAACGTTAAAACTTGTAAAAACTATATGTTGATATATATATGGACATATATGTAACGATTATCGTTGTAACGATATTTTAAATTATATATATCATTTCAAGATATATTCATTGTTGGTGATTTGTGTCACCAATATGATTTAATTGTAATGGGATTAATTTGTTAACCAAAATAACCTTGTTAAATATCGAACAAGTTTGGGGAAAGTGTGGAGTGCACAATTGTTTGAACTTATCTTGATTATGACGGGGGTTCGGGGGCAGCGCCCCCAATAGCGGGGTCCAAGGGGTGGCAACCCCTGCCAGGTCAGCTTGGAAATTTTTTTTTTTTTGGGTTAATATCGCTTTATTAAAAATGTGTTAAAATTTTGTTTTTAAGATTTCAACAACATTAAATAAGATCGTTAACTAAGACACATATCAAAGTACTTCTACTTAGCAAAAATGCTTACATTACATTTCCATTCATTTTTCATCAACAATTCTACTCGTAGTCATTCAGTATTCGTACCCGTATTATACACAGCTGCTAGACGTACTTACTATGAGTATATACCAATAGGAACTAGCATGGGATTCCACTCTTGATTATGTCATGCATGACTAATCAAATTTAACTTCTAAAATGAACTAGTCAACTAACTAGAGCTCCTTTTAACCCCACTTACCACTCATCATTCACCACTCACCAATCAATCCATTTCACTTCCAATTCTCTTTCTAATTCTCTCTAAACACACACACACACATACACTTAGGAACGAAATTTTCAGTAAACTAATCATCATCTTCATCAAAAATTACTTCAAGAATCAAGCTATAATCATCATAGGAAGAACACTTCAAGAACACTTCGAAAATCCTTTCAAGTTTGCTAGTTTACTTTTAATCTTGCAAATCCATTCCAAGTAATCATCTAAGATCAAGAAACCTTTGTTAATTACAGTAGGTTATCTTTCTTATTCAAGGTAATACTCATATCCAAAGTTTGATTTAATTTCTATAACTATAAACTATCTTGATTCGAGTAATAATCTTACTTGAAATTGTTTTCGTGTCATGATTCTGCTTCAAGAACTTCCAAGCCATCAAAGATCCATTCAAGCTCAATATTATTTTTGTCATTTCCAGTAGTTTTACCTACTATACTTGAGGTAGTAATGATGTTCATAACATCATTCGATTCATATATAAATAACTATCTTATTCGAAGATTTGAAAACGTAATCACTAGAACATAGTTTAGTTAATTCTAAACTTGTTCTCAAAAAAAGTTAATCCTTCTAACTTGACTTTTAAAATCAACTAAACACATGTTCTATATCTATATGATATGCTAACTTAATGATTTAAAATCGGAAAACACAAAAAACACCGTAAAATCGGACATACGCCGTCGTAGTAACACCGCGGGCTGTTTTGGGTTTGATAATTAAAAACTATGATAAACTTTGATTTAAAAGTTGTTCTTCTGGGAAAATGATTTTTCTTATGAACATAAAACTATATCCAAAAATCATGGTTAAACTCAAAGTGGAAGTATGTTTTTCAAAATGGTCATCAAGACGTCGTTCTTTCGACTGATATGATTACCTCTTACAAAAATGACTTGTAACTTATATTTCCAACTATAAACCTATACTTTTTCTATTTAGATTCATAAAATAGAGTTCAATATGAAACCATAGCATTATGATTCACTCAAAACGGATTTAAAACGAAGAGGTTATGGGTAAAACAAGATTGGATATTTTTTTATTGTTGTAGCTACTGGAAATATTGTAATAATTATATACAAATCATATCCTAGCTAACTTATATTGTATTATACATGTATTCTAATATATTATGTAATCTTGGGATACCATAGACACGTATGCAAATGTTTTGACATATCATATCGCCATGCATATATATTATTTGGAACAACCATAGACACTCTATATGCAGTAATGTTAGAGTTAGCTATACAGGTTTGAGGTTGATTCCAAAAATATATATGCTTTGAGTTGTGATCTAGCCTGAGACGTGTATACACTGGGTCGTGGATTAATCCAAGATAATATATATCGATTTATTTCTGTACATCTAACTATGGAATCTTAAAACATATATTTTGAACATACTTTGATATATATGTACATATTTGTTATAGGTTCGTGAATCGACCAGTGGCCAAGTCTTACTTCCCGACGAAGTAAAAATCTGTGAAAGTGAGTTATAGTCCCACTTTTAAAATCTAATATTTTGGGATGAGAATACATGCAACTTTATAAATGTTTTATGAAATAGACACAAGTAAATGAAACTACATTATATGGGTGAATGATCGAAGCCGAATATGCCCCTTTTAGCTTGGTAGCCTAAGAATTTGGGAACAGACCCCCAAATTGACGCGAATTCTAAAGATAGATCTATCGAGCCCAACAAGCCCCATTCTGGAATTTGGAATGCTTTAGTACTTCGAAATTATCATGTTCGATAGGTGTCCCGGAATGATGGGGATATTCTATATTCATCTTTTTAATGTCGGTTACCAGGTGTTCACCATATGAATGATTTTTTTCTCTATGTATGGGATGTATTGAAATATGAAATCTTGTGGTCTATTATTATGATTTGATAATATATAGGTTAAACCTATAACTCACCAACATTTTTATTGACGTTTTAAGCATGTTTATTCTCAGGTGATTATTAAGAGCTTCCGCTGTTGCATACTAAAATAAGGACAAGATTTGGAGTCCATGCTTGTATGATATTGTGTAAAAACTGCATTCAAGAAACTTATTTTTGATGTAATATATTCTTATTGTAAACCATTATGTAATGGTCGTGTGTAAACAGTGTATTTTAGATTATCATTATTTGATAATCTACGTAATGCTTTTTAAACCTTTATCGATAAAATAAAGGTTATGCTTGTTTTAAAAAATGAATGCAGTCTTTGAAAAACGTCTCATATAGAGGTCAAAATCTCGCGACGAAATCAATTAATATAGAACGTTTATAATCAATATGAATGGGACATTTCACGTAACAGTCAAAAGTTTATGATAAAGAATATTGTGTTAGCAAAGCACGGAAAAATAGAAGGTTTGGAACTGGAAAATGGATTGAGAAAACCCTGAAGGAGGCTGTGGACAAATCACAAGGATGAAATCTACCTTCAAAGAATCCAAATGATTCGGTGTCTGCTAAAATCCTTAGCAAATACCTTGCTCCTTACTCTAAAACCCTTGCGGACAATATTGTTCATCATCCTCTTATCTTAAATATTCTAAGATATCATCGTATCTTCCATTATAAATATCCTTCATATTTCTGAAGATATTTTCATAACCATTCTTATCTGAAATCATTTATTCCTTCGTGTTATCTGTATCACATCATAAAGAAAACTATTTTAGTTTCTAAATATCTAAAACCTCTGAGTGTAAAGTATGAATGTTTTTGAAGTAATGTTGGGAACTGAAGCATGAGTTAGTATAATATAATAAAACTTGATCAACGTGATTATATTACAGTAAGTCATGCTGAGTTTCTAAATGGAACGTAATGATTCACAGACCATAACGTCATCATGTGCCATATTACATGACTCTTACATTCAATCTAATCTCTAAACATATCAAGAACATATTCTATTGATAGTTCTATCTTTTCCTTTGGATTCTGGTAATTTCACAATTCAAATTGTGCTATTACAATTTCTCTCTTAGAGCATTAGCTATGTTCATTCTGAATTTCATATCTATGAATTCTATACCATTATTCGCTTGACTTGAAGTCGGGAAAAGAAGACGGAAGCATGAAACTCCAAAATATAAGGAAAAATATAAGCACGAAGACAACGCAGAAATTACAAACCGTGTATATCGATGCGTATAGCAATATAAAGACACGGGAAAACTAAGAACACTATAAACCCAAGAGCATAGTAGAAATTAACGGATTCCTCTGGTGGAAGATGAAAAAGAAGAATGACAGATGTGATAGTCAAGAATATATCAAGAATTAAAACTGGATGGAGCATATTGACGAATGTTTTGGAAGTACGAAGAAAGGAAGAAAGTATAAAAGATGGGAGATGTGGAATAAGGAAACATAGGAGGTTGATTTATAGTAAAATATCCGACAGAGAAATCGAGACAGATTATTGCATTAAATCGAAGAGGATCATAATTTCCTTAATCGCCGAAGAATCAAATCTTATATAGATTACAAAGATTTTCTTTAATCCGGAGATCAACCGTGATGACGTCAAAAGATAAGACGAATCCCTATTTTCTCATTTCACTCTTTTACGATAGCTTCACTCATACGTTTCGAGTAATCGAATTTATCCATATTTCTCAATCATGATAAAACCCTATGAATCAACTTATATTCATCATAATAACATTCTTATTGTTAGCCATGACGACCTCGATCAAATTTCGGGATGGAATTTCTTTAACGGGTAGGTACTGTGATGACCCGGAAATTTCCGACCAAATTTAAACTTAATCTTTATATAATTCTGACTTGATAAACAATGAATTTTAATAAATCTTGAACCTTCGGAAAGAGTTTTACACAAGCTTTTGGTAACCCTTTTATTCCGACGATTCACGAACGTCATAACTTGATTTAATTGTTTAATTGTTTAATTATTATGTATATATATGGATTTATATATATTTAACTTGAAAATATGATAATTAAATATCTCATTAAGTATATTAACAAAGTATTATATATATATATATTTTCATACTACTAATTTAAAGAGTTTTCAAACAATGTATATATTACTATTTAAACGACGTAATTAACTTATGTTAAAATGTATTTGCATATAATGTATTACGAGTGTAAATACATCCTTACAAGTATTGAATACACTTTATAATATACCAATACATATAAAGTATAGCTATACTCATATTTCCGTTCAATTTCCTCAAAGAATTCTACTCGCATTCATACGGTATTTTTACGAGTATTATACACAGCTTCTAGAAGTATTTACTATTGGTATATACCAATAGAAATCTGCAATTATTTGTGTAATATGTCATCCATGACCTAATCAATTTAATATGTCATGCATGACTTAATACAATTTAACTTATCTTAGATATTTTCACTAAAAGCCAAAATTATAAGCTTATAAATAAGGACCATTTTAACTCATTTTTACTCCACATTTTCTTAAACTAAAAACACACACTTGAATGCTCTCATATCATACTTTAATCTCTGCAACTTTCCTCTTTATAATTAAGGTAAAATACTTCTCAAAATCCTTGTTCAATTCCTTGTATAGTTGCTATCTTATTATACTTATAAAACTTGTAAAAACTATAACTTGTTTTGGTGAACACCAAGCTTGTTTGAAAAACTAATCTAATCTTTCTAACTTAACTCTAATAACACTTATTTATATGTATTATGATGTTATAGTAAGTTAATATAAGAACTTATAACTTGTACATGTGAAGAACACCTTGAAACTTAACATATATCCTTTAATCTCCATTCAGCAAAAAGTGGGATGTTTTAGGTTGGGAATTAAAAACCTATCTTAGACTTTGAGTTCGAGGATAAGACTTTGGAAATATGTTAATATATGTAAATAAGACTTCCAGTATTTTTTTCATGATTTTAGACAAAGTGGAAGTATTTTATTAAAAATCATATATTGGGTGGATGCCGGGATTTTTCCAAATCTGTCCACCGACACAAAAAGAGGGTAATGCTCTAAAAATTACTACTTGGGATGAACTTTTCGAATTGGTTTTCTAAAATTTACTTCTTAAGGAATCCATATCAATTTGATTCACTTTAAACGGAGTTGTAATGAATATTTGGCGAGCAAAACAAAATCTGCTAAAATTAACGTTGTACGGACAAAATTTATATTGTAAAAACTATATTAACCATATCCTTGTTAACTTTTCCTATATCCTATATATATTTAGACATGTTATCAGTAGTATAACAAAATATTATAATCTTGGTTAATTCTGTGATTGTATATATGTATAATAATATTCTTGGTACTACCTAACACAATAAGTATACAATACATTTTGATAAATTCTAAGACAGTACGTACACAATACGTCTTAGTTAATTCTAAGACAATATGTATACAATAAGTCTCTGGGTTGATGCAAAGACAATAAGTATACAATACGTCGTGGGGTAATTCTAAGATTATATATATATATATATATATATATATATATATATATATATATATATATATATATATACCGATTATTGGACTGTTGGACTTTTCGGACTATTTTGGACTACTAACAAAGGACTACTAACATAAAAATGTTAAAAATTAATTCTATGAACTTGTTTTATTTTATTCACATGTCGTATTATTATCTGAATCATTATTATTATTATAGGTTCGTGAATCCAAGGACGACGGCCATATTTTTAATATGCTGAAAACTTATTATTAAAATACTTTTACTACCGTGAGTATATAGTCCCATTTTTAAACTCTAAAAATATTTTGGGATGAGAATACATGCATTTTATGTTTTACGCCATGGACACAAGTACTTAAAATATATTCTACGTTGAGTTGTACCAAATTGCATATCTTCCCTAATAGCTTGGTAACTAATATTTACATGTTGTAAGAACATGTAAGCGTGAATCCTACTGATAGATCTACTGGGTTTGACAACCCCAACCGGGCTAGTCGCTCTAGTATCATAAATGGTTGCATAGTACTTCATTTTTACTACACTTGATATAGTGTAGGGAGATTTCATAATAAAGGGAATATGCTACATTAATGGTTAAGTATGGTTACCGAAGCGCTCAACAACTTATAGAATACTTTTATACACTTACGAGTGTTCATATATTTATAACTATGAAATCTTGTGGTCTATATTTATATCGATGTTAAACCTATATATCTCACCAACCTTTGTGTTGACTGTTTAAGCATGTTTATTCTCAGGTACTTAAGAAAGTCTTCCGCTGTTACATAATCTAAGCAAGCTGTGCATAGAGTCTCATGCTTTTAATTAAATAAAGTGTTGCATTCAATAAAACCTTTGTCATGTATTATATTTGACTGTTATGTCAAGTGTGTAGTATTTGAAAACCGATGTATTATGGGGATTATTCCTTAAATAATTGCCCAATTGTTTAAAACATGTTTTATGTATAATAATGGTATGCTTTTTATGAAACGAATGCAATATTTTCTAAAACGTATCATATAGAGGTCAAATACCTCGCTATGGGACCAATGAATAACGTACTGCGTTTAAAGTAATATGGATGGGTCATTTCACAATTAAAGGTTCGAAGATGTTCGTTTGGATCTTCTTTTGGCGTTCCACTATATTGGCATTGATTAGTTACCATGTGCAGGATTTGTCATTTAATTTCATAATCTGGCGCATTATTGTCTGGCTTAATAATGGCGTGTCCTTGGCCCGTGCGTGTGGCTCTCATTCGATCTTCCATACTTAGAGGTTCCGTTACTTCCATAATTGAATTTGTTGAATACGAATCACTAGAGGATTCTGATTTAACGGTTTGTGGTTCAGGAGGAATAATTAGTGGTTCAGGATGTTGGAATTGTTCTTGAATATCCTCCGGGTTCTCAATTGTGAAGTCGGGTTCAAAAAATGGATTATCGGAAATTTGAATTGGAGTACTTGTTCGAATAGATAATAATTCTAAAGAAAAATCAACAGCGGCAATATTAGCTAGATGTCTTGATCGAGTTACAAGTGGTGAACGTATGAAAGGTGGTGAACGTTTTGCTCGGTGCATTCACTGAATATCCTATTAGTTATAAAAATAAAAATTATATAAGTTATCAAATTAATAGACTTTCCTGCTTTTGCCCACGTTTCGAATAGTCAAAAGATGCAGCAGGGAGCCAGGATACTTTAAGTCAGAAAATCCACAACTCAGCCACTAACAAATCCAACTATTACTACGAAGCAGAAAATTTTGGATGTCTATCAATTTAACCGCTTAAAATAATTTTTCCGTCGAAGTTTAAAGAAAATAAAGAAAATTCCATGTCCTAAAAACTAGAGCGTAGAAATGAAAAAGAAAAAGAGCGTCGAGAAACGTTGAAAAATAAAAATAAGAAAGAAAAACGTCGAAACTTAAAAGTCTAAAAGCTAAATCTAAAAAGTTGCACCTAAAGGTATTAAGGCTTAAAAGGAATTCTATTCGAAAAAGGGCAATAACTTAATTAGGTACTAAAATATATAAACGGCGTCGCAAAATTCTAAAGCGCCTAAATCTTAATTCTAAAGAAAACGCACTTAAAGGATTTTACGGCAAAGTCTAAAAATCTAGAAATATAAAATAACTATGGTAAAAACTAAGTTTAAAACTAATTACGAACGATAAATATAAAAATTACGAATAAATGATAAAAATACACAATTTATAAAAAGAAACAAAAAATGATAAAATTACTTATTTTTATAAAAATATTATTTTTAAATTATATTTTATAAAAGTATTAATTTATATAATTAATAATAATATTAAAACTTAATATTACTAATTATAAACTAATATTAAAAAATAATTAAATACATAAACCCTAATTAGATTAAATTATAATAATAATTAAAAATCTACTCCATATTAAATGCAGTACTAGGTTTCTGGCATGTCAGACTAAGCCATGCGGTCGCATGGTATTACAGCATCCGGCTCATACGATCGCATGGGCCTGGATTCCAGAAATGGTTTTGGACTTCAACGGGTTCGGCCCAATTGTAGTTTTAACTATTTTTTTTTAGTTTAATTTATATAAAATAAAAAAACTTATATTTAAAATTCTAAAAATAAAAATATTTTTATTATAAAAGGGAGGTTTTACCGTTTAGTGACCGGTTTGTCGATTTAATGCGTAAAGATAAATGACGATAATATAAATGACAGAATTTAAATTGCGATAAAGTAAATTGCAGTAATTAAAATGACAGTAAATAAAGGTACGATAAAATATGAAATAAAAGTATTATGCTTATTTAAACTTCCGTAATCATGATGTTTGACGTTTTAATTTTAATTAATTGTTACCCGGGTTAATTGTCCTTTGTCCTGTCTTATTTGATACCTATCTGGGTTTTACCCAAAATAGTCCATCGGTCATAATTATAATATGCTCGTCAAATTAACCTTATTCCCTAAGTCAAATATTCCAACTAATTAGGGATTCGAACTGTAACAAGGTTTTAATACTTTGTTGATAATTACACAGGTTATCGACTGCGTGTAATCCAAGGTTTTAATACTTTGTTAACAATTACACCAATTATCCTTGTATGTAATCCACCCCTATTTTATTTAGTCCATGATATATTAATTTATCCACTTGGCCAAAATGAATAATCAATTACCCAATCCAATTGATTAATTAAATGATTGTAAATGATGTCGTATAAACGTCACTAAATAAGACATTCGTAATCAATTTAATAATTATTAGATTAACTAAATTGAAGATAGGTTCGTCAGGTTCCAATGAGTTGTCATTCAATTAGACAATACCCCTACCTATTAATAGTTAATAGTCCAATGTTCATAAGTGTCGGTCTTTTGTCCAAACCCGAATTATGGTACAAAATCCAATAACCCCATCTTAATATTTAGCCCAACATCACAATTACTTCGGCTCAAATAAGCATAATAATAACTTACTTACGAGACATTAATTTAAAAAGGAAGAACATAGCTTACAGTGGTGATTAATCGTGTAGCGTTACACGGACAGAGTTCCGTCTTACAAAACCTTAAAACATTTCTTACATTAAATCAATTATTATTAAACTTAATTTAAACTTTAAATTATAAATATAAATATATATAATTCTTTACAGAGGAAGAAAGAAAATTGAGGTGTACATAATTCGATGAAAACGTCGCCTTTTATAGCACTTGACCAGGTTCTGACCTCCATACGATCGCATGGATTTTGTGCCTCCTGGCCATGCGATCACATGGCCCTCTGATCCAGCTCATATGCTTTTGTTTTCTAGTTTGCCAACGTTTTATTTAAATATATATAATATATATAATTTATATTAATTATACATATATTATATTATATTCTTGTGCATAATTGACTTGTAATTTTAGGTCCGTTGTGTCGCTCGTTGATAGTTGGCTCAGGTCCCTGATATGGCCAAAACGGACGATTTTATTTATGCGGTATCGTTAGGTCGCAACACGTCAGAATTTAGCTACCAAAAGAGAGTAATGGTTTTATTATTTATATTTAGATGGGGTTCCTAGCTATAACTCACATACTTGTCTTCCTTTTTACGAGTAAGTAGTAAATATAACTCAGGTTCATAATTTTGTATGTTTGCTCAGTAATGTGGGACAAAAGTGCCTATATAGTTAACCCTAATGACAAGAGGTGATAGATTAAGTTTAACTAAGTAGAATAGTAATTTAACTATAAAAGTAAAGATAGATAGGTATGAAGAATAGTATTCTGAAGGGGAATTATCGCAAGAGTTTAACTTCCTTGGATAAACACTAAACCTTAATCAACTGGGCTGTGAACTGAACTGATTTGTCTCTAAGAGTTTAGGCCGTGAAGATTCTGGCTAAGACGGATATCCCTACTCCCAACGCTAACCTAAAGGTTTAAACGACCTTATGGATAGAATCCTAGGTACGTGAACAAAGTGGTATACCCAATAAAGGAAAGTCTCAGCTTTTCTTAATCCTAGTTGGTCTAACTAAAGCAATATCCTACCACTTAATCACTATGCTATGCCTTAACATTAACAGATGTGCAATCTTAGATATTCTAAGGTACTGCTAATTGGGATAGAAGTCTCTCCTTTTGCGATCACTTATTCAACCCTGTATCATCTTACAATATCTCAAGAACATTGCTTCTGACGCGAATCATGCTTTTGAGTAGGCTAGTGTTCACTGAACTCTCTATTGCTAACTCTAATCACAACCTGAATGGGCAGCTCTTCTGTGACGAATAAATGGTTATTCGTACGTAGGTACTATATCCCTATTATGATGTTAAGCACACATAACTACTTACCTTGTATCCTAGGGTTGATCAGGTCCTAATACTAGGTTATAGCCACGTGAATAACCAGAAAGGATGATCCGTAAATTAAACTTCTAGACCGTCAAGGTTTCAGCATAACAATATGATAAGTTTCAGATAACATATTCAACACATGATAAACAATTGTAACAGATAGATAATCATGCAAGGTGAAAGCAACTCAAGATAATAACTTTATTAAATTAAGGAAAGCGTTCACCGTTTACAGACGAGATCTGGACCATTACAAGTGTTGACAACCTATAAACCGCTCCTAGTACAATCTTCGGCGTTCGCCTTCGGGTACTTAATTTCTCGTTCAGAGGTGAGAAGGCCTTGAAAGCTCTAGTGGGAGAAAGTGTATTGTAGTGAGAGAGTGAAGAGAGGTGTGTGGAAAATGGATGACAAAAAGCCCTTTAAATAGACTAGGAAATTGCCAGAAAACGGCTGGCAGGCCGAAAGACAGCCCGTTTGGTGGCCCGTATTTGGCAGGGCGTTTGCTTGGCAGCCCGTTTGGCAGGCCGCTTGGTGGGCCGTATTTGGCAGGCCGTTTACATACTGGCAGGCCGTATGGAAAGCCGTATGGCAGGCCGTTTTTGGTCTGGTCTGTAGTGACCCGAAAAATTTCGACTAATTTTAAACCAAACTCTGGATACGATTCATTATCTTTGACACGATAAGCAAAGTCTGTAATGTTGAGTCTCAAAAATTTTGAACTGTTTCATATATTCAATTGACCTTCGACTGTTCCCGACGATTCACGAACAACTATTTGTAAATAGATACATACATATATATATATATATATATATATATATATATATATATATATATATATATATATATATATATATATATATATATATATATATATATATAATTTGAAATATTATTTGATATAATATATGATTTAATTTTAAGAAATAAATATGTAAAATAATATGCGATGCAATAAAAACTACTATTATAAATATATAGATATGTATATATATATGTATATATAAATATTTCTTGTAAATATATAAAATTAAATTAAATCTAATTGTTTAAAAATATATAATATATTTATTTTAGTAGTTAAAACTTGCTATTTAAAACTGTTTGCATATAGAAAGAGAATATATTAAAAATAATTGATTTCGAGCTTAATTAGTAAATGTCAGTAACACTCGATTGACGTTTCATTAATTTTAATGTAGATATAATACATGTTCATGAATGATTAAGATAAAAGTTGGACTGTAAATTGATTACGAAGATTTTAGATTTGTTAAAAATATTTTTACATTTTTAAGTTTAAATATTAATACTCCGTACATTGAAATTGGAACAGAAAATAAATAATTATCGAACCTTTTTGATCCGGTTTCAAACAGTTAATGAGTGAAATAATTAAATATACTTAATCTAAAAATTTGGAATTTTTTTTGAAACACTTTTATACATTAACTGTTTAGCAATGAACACGATATAACCACACGGGATAAACTGTCGGTATAATTAAACAAACTTATGATGGCTATACTATTTGTTACTGTGCCAAATTGATTAAATTGAGTTTACTGTTTTCTTTTCACTGTGTTCGTTTGATATTCATCTCCATCTCCACTAGTATTATATTATAGTTATATATATATATAAATATATACATATAACATATACATATATGTGCAGACACATACATAAACACTCACTATTTGATCAACCATCACCTTCTACACCCTTGATCTCCATCGAGCCACCACTTTCCCTCTCCTCTCCTCTTCTTCCGAAAAACACCTACAACTCAACCACCTTCGGCTATAATCACAACGAGAACTACCACCTTGGTACCACCCTTACGACACCACCATCACCACCCAACCAAACCACCACATCTTCGACATATGCTAATGTTCGCCTATATTATGTGTTTACTGTTCGAAACAAACCCCAAACCCATCACCAGACAACTCATTTGTCGTTCGACTACTGCTGCTATATTACCAATTCGATGAGACCTACATCACCATACTATTCGAACTGTGATGATGTACACAACCGAAATCCACCCATCCCTAATCACACACCCACGTCCACCGGATGGCCATCCTCCACCCTACCTCTTCACTATCACCGGAGCACCATGTAGTGCCCCGACCAAATCCATATGGACGAGAACATTACATATGATTACATCACGAGGTACTTGACCTCTATATGATACATTTTACAAACATTTCATTCGCTTTTAAAAGACAAACTTTCATTTCATCGAAAGTTGACAGGTATGCATACCATTTCATAATATCCAAACTATAAATGACCTAATTCGTCATTTACTTAATAATAATCTCTAATGAACTTCAATGACTCGAATGCAACGTCTTTTGAAATATGTCATTAATGACTCCAAGTAATATCCTTAAAATGAGCTAATGCACAGCGGAAGATTTCTTTCAAACCTGAGAATAAACATGCTTTTAAGTGTCAACCAATAGGTTGGTGAGTTCATTAGTTTAACATAAATAAACATTTCCATCACTTTAATAGACCACAAGATTTTTATTTCTCATAAATATACGTCCCATGCATAGAGACAAAAATCATTCATATGGATTGAACACCTGGTAACCGACATTCACAATATGCATATAAGAATATCCCCATCATTCCGGGATCCTCCTTCGGACATGATATAAATTTCGAAGTACTAAAGCATCCGGTACTTTGAATGGGGCTTGTTGGGCCCGATAGATCTATCTTTAGGATTCGCGTCAATTAGGGTGTCTGTTCCCTAATTCTTATATTACCAGACTTTAATAAAAATGGGCATATTCAATTTCGATAATTCAACCATAGAATGTTGTTTCAATTACTTGTGTCTATTTCGTCAAACATTTATAAAAGCGCATGTATTCTCAGCCCCAAAAATATAAAGGGTAAAAAGGCAAATGAAACTCACCATACTGTATTTTGTAGTAAAAATACATATAACATCATTGAACAAGTGTAGGGTTGGCCTTGGATTCACGAACCTAAATTATATATATATATATATATATATATATATATATATATATATATATATATATATATATATATATATATATATATATATATATATATATATATATATATATATATATATATGTTGGTCAATATTCATCTAACAAATTAAGTCAAGTCATAGTGTACCACAATCCTAGTGCTCGAGACTAATATGCAAAAGTCAACAAAAGTTAATTTGACTCAAAAGGATTTCCAAAATTTTATACATGATTATTATATAGTTTAAATATCTTCGTTTTATATTTTTAAAAGATTTATTAGAGTAAATATTAAATAAAATTTATATTAAAATTTATATAATAAAATATACTTTTTACATATCTTAGATAATAGAATTTATAAAGTTCATTGAATATCATAAAATGTTATGATAGGTTTTATTAAGGTATTTATATTATTTGTATTACATTTTTATTTGATAAAATAACATTGATAATAATAATAAGTAAAATTTGTATTATTTTGTATTAATAATTATTATTATTCTACTAATAATAATAACAATATTTATATTTACGAAAATGGTATTATAACAATATGATAATTCTTATTACTAATAAAATTCTATATTAACAATGATATTCCTATTAAAAATAATGATTTTTGTAAAGATGATATTTTTAATATTAAATATAATACTTTTAATAATAATAGTGATAAAAGTAATGAAAGATGATAATTTTATTTAAATCAATATCTTTAAATTTCATCATGATACTCATACACATTATTACCTAATTTATTCGTTTAATAGTTTTTAATCGTCTTTTATATTGTTTTAGTATTAATGATAATAATAATTATTATAACTAGGTGTTACAAATATTAGTTCTAATTATAATAATACTAAAAATAATAAATATTATAATAATATTAATTCTAATAACTATGTAATGATAATAATAATATAACTTTAACGATAGTAATAATAATAAATTAACAATTTTTAATGATACTACTTCTTATAGATAATGATAATGATAATAATAATAATAATAATAATAATAATAATAATAATAATAATAATAATAATAATAATAATAATAATAATAATAATAATAATAATAATAATAATAATAATAATAATAATAATAATAATAATAATAATAATAATAATTAGGTAAAAGCTATAACGATAATAATACAAAAATTCATTTGACGATAACTTCTAATCCATCCGTCAAAACCATTCGGTATCTAAAGGAAAAGTTCTTAATTTTTCGCTAGCTTTCCAAAGACATGCATATCTTATATCTTATCTCAACCACAGGTGTAACTAATTCAGGATTCAACATAACCTATCTAAGGGCAATATCAAAAGTGCAAGCATGCATAATCCTATTTTCTCGAGCACTAGTCAGGGATACACTATTAATATGTAAGATTTAAGTTATGAGTACTCACGTATCAATATTGAGATTCAATATTGCAGGAAAGGTACGTAGATGCAACGGAGATGATAAACATTAGTTTGACCTCACGAGCTATACCCATGATCCATAACCATGACCTCCATAGCTATAACCCATAATTTCCTTAGCCCTATCCCACTCGAGAAACTTATTTTGAAATGACTTGTTCAAGACCTCGTCGTAATATTTTTTTATGTATAACAATAATATTAATAATACTAATACTACTACTAATAATAATAATAATAATAATATTTATAATAATTTTTAGTAACTAAAATAAATATTACGTAGTACATGTAATATGAGAGAGATAGATCAGTAACTGAAATTGTGAATTGAATCAAATCGCGTTCGAGTGTTATAGGATGTTTCTGGGACCCACTAATCTCCAAAATTGAGTGATGAAAGACACGATAGCCGCAATTTACGGCTTAACTTCGCACATCAATAATTCATTACATGAATCGTCCAACTAGTTTCTTTATATAAATAGATTTTTATAATATATTTAATTTATATAATTAATTAAATATTATATTATATTTACGTACATGGTAAAAATATAATTTTTACAAAAATGACACGGTCGTGGTCTCACGACTCATGTACCACTTTCGGTTTTTCGAGCGCACTTTCGTAAGTTTAGAAAACTAGCCTTTTATGTTTAATGACTCGTACCGTTATAAAAAATTTAGTTTTAGTTATTGAAAAATTACTTTATGATAAATGTATCTTATATAATTGAGTGTTGTGGTCATTTCCTTCTATAAATCAGTGGCTCGTTGTTTGTCAAGATATATTATTTTAAGTCAGGACATTTTATGACTAAGTTAAAAATATATATTTTCATTTAAAATTGTAAATTTGTTCAATATATATATTTGAAATATTTGTCAAATGATATAATATTTTGTCTTTCAAAAGCGATTACATTTCAAGTTCATTTTATATAATTTACTTATTTTAAATAATAGTAGTTATTTTACTAACTACTGTGTTTAATATGAAAACTAAAGAGTTGATTTATCGGGGGACGCGAGTTAATCAATTAAAGTACATTTTTGAATTTTAAACGGAAATGATTACTAACTTTTGACTAACTCTTGCTAATGACACTTTTGTAAATCACTCTTATCAGATATTCCAGATACCGTTAAAAAGAAAAGGTTTTCTAAATAAAAGTGGACCTCTTAATAGAGACTCGTAATCATAATTCAATGTATCTGATAATTCAATTACTTGAATATTATCTTTTAATTCCATCGACAATTATTTGAATATATTTTGCAGCCGATACGTTTATGTAAAGTATTATACGTCTAATACTTTGTTAAAGTTTCCAAGATATAAATATATATACACATATACATACCTAATCATATCCGTTCATATAATGGTTCGTGAATCGTCGAGACTTGGTCAAAGGGTAATTGATTACATGAATATAGATTTCAAAATTTTTGAGACTCAACAATACAGATTTTGCTCATCGTGTCGGAAACATATAAAGATTAAAGTTTAAATTTGATCGAAAATTTTCGGGTCATCACAGTACCTACCCGTTAAAAGAAATTCCGTCCCGAAATTTGATCGAGGTCGTCATGGTTAACTATAAGAATGTTTTCATGGCGAATATGAGTTGATAAATAGAGTTTTATCATCATTGAGTAATATAGATAAAACAATTTGATTACACGAAGAGTATAAATGAAGCTATCGCAATAGAGTGAAATGAGTAAATGTAGAATCGTTTTGAATGATGACGTAATTATGATTGGTTTCCGAATTTTAAGGGATTTAGAGAAAATCTTCATAATAAGATTTGGTTCTTCAGTGATTAAGGAAATAAGGATCTCCTTCGATTAAATGCAATAATCTGCTTCGATTGCTCTGTCGGATATTTCATTATAAATCTACCCCCTTCATTTCTTTATTTTCCACAACTCACACCTTTTATTATTTCTTATCACTCATACTTTAAAACATTCGTTAATATGCTCTATCCCATTCTGATCCTTAATATCCTTTTAACTTCCATATCTGTCATTCTTCTTTTTCATCTGCCACTGAAAGAATCTATTTACTTCTACTATACCCTTGGGTTTATAGCATTTTTAGTTCTCCCGTGTCTTTATACTGCTATATGCATCGATAAATACGGTTTATAATTTCTGGGTGGTTGTTGGGTTTTATATCTTCCCTTATACTTCGATGTCCCTGCTTCTGTCTCTCATAATCATTGTCATCCACAATTAATGTCCCCTCCTATCTGCTGCAGTTTATACCCCAATTTCTATTTCAGAGTTTTTGTCCTTTCGTTTCTTCTTCTTGTGCTTAAGCATCGCTTGTACTGGTCCAGAACGTTTAGATATGAGTTTCAGAATGAACATAATTAATGTTCTAAGAAGAGAATTGTAATAGTACGATCTTGCTTTGTGAAATTACCAGAATCTCCCGGAAAAGACCGAATCATCAAGAAAAATATTTTCTTGATATGTTTAGAGATTAGATAGAATGTAAGAGTCGTGTAAATGGTACATGATGACGGTATGTTCTATGAATCATCACGTTTCATTAGAAACTCAGCATGAACTACTGTAATATAATCACGTTGGTTAGGTGTCATTATATTATACTAACTCATGCTTCAATTCCCAACACTTACTTCAAAACATTCATATTTGAATTTTTCAGAATTTAGAAACTAACACAGTTTCTTTTATGTTGCAGATATTACGGGGAGATAAATGATTTCAGATAAGAATGCTTATAAAATATCTTCAGAAATATCGAGGATATTTATAACGAAAGATACGATGATATCTTAGAATTTCTAACATCGATGGATGATGAAGAAACTTTGTCTGTGAAGGTTTAGAATAAGAAGTAAGGTGTTTGTTAACGATTTCAGCAGACACTGAATCATTTGAATCCTTTGAAGGCAGGTTCAGTCTTTGTGATTTATCCACAGCCTCCTTCATACTTTGCTCAATCCGTTTTCCAGTTCCAAACCTTCTCTTGTTCTGAGTTTTGCCAACACACTATTCATTATCGTCAAACTTTTGACCATTAAAGTCATTTATAGTTTTTGTTGCTTCATCAGCATTTCGAGAATTATTCCGCAGTTCGAGGTGTTTTTCAGAAACTTCACATTCGAAGTGTGTAAGTTTAGAAGATAGACGTTATATGTTTATATAACTATCGAAGTGGAAACGCTGCGAGATTTCAAAATACTGATTGCTGATTTTTCAGTAATTAGTATGACAATTATCGTTTCAAGATGTAGGTGAGTACATGATGGGTTTTAATGAATAAGTATAGTGACTTTTCGGAGAGGCTTAAGTCGAAGGTTCATGAAGTTGTTGCTAAGTTTACTGTTAATGTGGCGAGATATAAAAGGTTCCCCGGTAATGATGACGAAAGGGCAACGTATCTATCGAGATTATAATAAGACCAGTCCGATTGAAGAGTCGAAGTTGACTTGCTGGAGCTGTGATAAAACTGGCTACTTCGAAAAGGAATCGTAAAGTTGTTTTTGCTAATAAATGCTAAAGGATCTGACGCGGTTACATGTTAAACTATAACCTTGGTTTCGAGAGTTTTTTTTTTTTTTTTTCAGTGCATGACTGTGGGTAACGTGTGGTTGGATCATCATCTCGATTGTTCATTATTTGAAGTGTCTTTCAAAATTCAAAGGGTTTTAAATGCAGATTGTCATTGTCAATATCCAAAGGATGAAATCGTCATGAATCTCGATTGATTCTCAAATCCTTCTAAGTGTTACGAATAAGAGTGATTCCCTATCACAGTTTTGAAGTCAAAGTATAGCTTGGAAATATGTAGGAATCTAAGAGTGATGATTTCGATTATATCTCGAATTGAATTCTGAAATTCCAAAATCAGAATATGTAATTAGATTTGAATGAATATGATTGTTTTGATTTCTATAGAAGAATGTATATTATTGTGAAAGTAGGGAGTATAGTTGATGATTGTTAAATCAGAATTGAAGAATGTAACACATTAATTGTGAATATCTCGCGGGTATTACCTACCCGTTAAAAAAAATTTCACAGATAATATTTTGAACAAGAATTTTCATTACAGTCTTTATGAAAATATATGTGGGTATATTTTCTTCAGATATAATACAAATTCAATGAGTTAATATCCTATTAAGCTCATTTGATTTCTGGCTTGAATTAGAAATGGATAATCTCTAAAACATTAGAGATTACATAATCTTTGCGGAGTATTTCACTAATGTAATTAATACTTTAATATTTATTGTTATAGATATTTCCTTAGTGAATCATGCTGATGTTCATAGAACTCTTGCTAACTTCACAAGATACGAATGTTATTTTCCAGTAAGTTTCGAGTACATCGAAGATGAAAGTGTAAAATCAAACATGTTATTGAATGATACACTTGGTTTATTTTGAAACCGAATTCCTTTAATTAAAGCAGAGATTGTAGTTAACGATGGTTAGGTTGTTAACGAAGGATGTACATCATAGCATATTATTAATATGAATTTAAACGTGTAGTATCTACCCTTTTTCAATTCATACTTTAATAGCTTAGTACGAAAAGATTTATTATAGTTTCAGAATTCATATATATATATATAATATATATATATATATATATATATATATATATATATATATATATATATATATATATATATATATATATATAATTCTTTCAGAACAAATGAGTTAATACTCCACAACTCGTTGATACAATATACTCGTTGTTGATTCGTAAAAATTTCCACAGTGATTCTTGAACTGACGGAGCTCGCGATGTTATAGGTGCTGCTAGTGCTGATAATGCTGACAGTACTGACAGTTCTGGTCGTGCTGACGATACTGTTGGTGCTGGTGATACTGCCGGTAACTGCTGGTGATGCTTTGTATAACAAGTCTAGCTTGTAAATCGCGCACCATTCTTTTCAGGGTTTCGATTCTTCTCTCTATCATCTCTGTCCACTTATCTGATTTATGGTTAAGGCTGAATTAGATAATCTCTATGACTTTAGAGATTACATAATTACCGTAGAATGTTTCTCCGATGAAGTTATGAATCAATACTTCATCGTTTGTGATTATTGGTATTCCTTGGTATCTAGGGTGCGTGTGATGTTGATATCCGAGGTACAGATTGTGATATTATGGCGTGTGATTTGGATGTGATTGTTGGTGGTGGTAATGATCCTGTTGATGTTAATGATGGTGGTACCGTTGATGCCGGTGATGATGCTGGTGCTTATTGTATTGAGGCATGCGATGTGGATGTTACTGGCGGTACTGATTATGCTGCTGGTGCTGCTGATGGTGTTTGTAATCCTTACACCATGTGTTCCAAAGCCACTACTCGGGCGCGAAGTTCGTTAACTTCTGCTAGTACACCGGGATGATTGGCGGTTGGAGCGAGCGGATGAATAAGATTCGTAATATGGGATAGTATATAATCGTGACGAGATACTCTAGAAATGAGAGAAAAAATGGTGTTTCGAATAGGTTCGCCGGTAAGTGCTTCAGGTTCATCGCCGAGAGGTGATTGTGGTGGGTGGAAGGGATCACCTTCTTCTTGTCTCCAGTGATTTAGTATATTACGAACCCATCTCCAATTCATCCAGAATAGATGATGGGAAATTGGTTGATCCATTCCGGTGACGCTGCTTTCGGAGCTCAGGTAGATATCCATATCGGCATAGCTGTCGGAATCTGAGGAGTTCGAACTGGTTGAGGGATCCATCTCGTTTTATCAGGGGAATGAATTTTTGGTATGGAATAGATTATAGGAGTTAGATTTGATATTATTCAATACATAATTTACATATGTATATATAATACCAAAATCCCATAAATTACAGAGAATCTTTGAAAAATGTCAGTCAAAGTTCACAGTAATAGATATAAGAATTCGTCTATACACTATTATGCAATAAATGCAGGAAAACGCGTCTAAACTTAGGATGATAAGCAGGTAATTTCCTAAGGATGATAAGTAGATGATTTCTGACTATAAATGATAAGCAAAACTTTTGACATGCAGACACGGTCGAAGTCCAGACTCACTAATGCATCTTAACGACTATCTGTTAGACACACTAATGCAAGACCTGGTTCGCTAAGACCACCGCTCTGATATCACCTGTAGTGCCCCGACCAAATCCATATGGACGAGAACATTACATATGATTACATCGCGAGGTACTTGACCTCTATATGATACATTTTACAAACATTTCATTCGCTTTTAAAAGACAAACTTTCATTTCATCAAAAGTTGACAGGTATGCATACCATTTCATAATATTTAAACTATAAATGACCTAATTCGTCATTTACTTAATAATAATCTCTAATGAACTTCAATGACTCGAATGCAACGTCTTTTGAAATATGTCATGAATGACTCCAAGTAATATCCTTAAAATGAGCTAATGCACAGCGGAAGATTTCTTTCAAACCTGAGAATAAACATGCTTTCAAGTGTCAAACAATAGGTTGGTGAGTTCATTAGTTTAACATAAATAAACATTTCCATCACTTTAATAGACCACAAGATTTTCATTTCTCATAAATATACGTCCCATGCATAGAGACAAAAATCATTCATATGGATTGAACACCTGGTAACCGACATTCACAATATGCATATAAGAATATCTCCATCATTCCGGGATCCTCCTTCGGACATGATATAAATTTCGAAGTACTAAAGCATCCGGTACTTTAGATGGGGCTTGTTGGGCCCGATAGATATATCTTTAGGATTCGCGTCAATTAGGGTGTCTGTTCCCTAATTTTTAGATTACCAGACTTTAATAAAAATGGGCATATTCGATTTCGATAATTCAACCATAGAATGTTGTTTCAATTACTTGTGTCTATTTCGTCAAACATTTATAAAAGCGCATGTATTCTCAGCCCCAAAAATATAAAGGGAAAAAAGGCAAATGAAACTCACCATACTGTATTTTGTAGTAAAAATACATATAACATCATTGAACAAGTGTAGGGTTGGCCTTGAATTCACGAACCTAAATATATATATATATATATATATATATATATATATATATATATATATATATATATATATATATATATATATATATATATATATATATATATATATATATATGTTGGTCAATATTCATCTAACAAATTAAGTCAAGTCATAGTGTACCACAATCCTAGTGCTCGAGACTAATATGCAAAAGTCAACAAAAGTTAATTTGACTCAAAAGGATTTCCAAAATTTTATACATGATTATTATATAGTTTAAATATCGTCATTTTATATTTTTAAAAGATTTATTAGAGTAAATATTAAATAAAATTTATATTAAAATTTATATAATAAAATATACTTTTACATATCTTAGATAATAGAATTTATAAAGTTCATTGAATATCATAAACTGTTATGATAGGTTTTATTAAGGTATTTATATTATTTATATTACATTTTTATTTGATAAAATAACATTGATAATAATAATAAGTAAAAGTTGTATTATTTTGTATTAATAATTATTATTATTCTACTAATAATAATAACAATATTTATATTTACGAAAATGGTATTATAACAATATGATAATTCTTATTACTAATAAAATTATATATTAACAATGATATTCCTATTAAAAATAATGATTTTTGTAAAGATGATATTTTTAATATTAAATATAATACTTTTAATAATAATAGTGATAAAAGTAATGTAAGATGATAATTTTATTTAAATCAATATCTTTAAATTTCATCATGATACTCATACACATTATTACCTAATTTATTCGTTTAATAGTTTTTAATCGTCTTTTATATTGTTTTAGTATTAATGATAATAATAATTATAATAACTAGGTGTTACTAATATTAGTTCTAATTATAATAATCCTAAAAATAATAAATATTATAATAATATTAATTCTAATAACTATGTAATGATAATAATAATATAACTTTAACGATAGTTATAATAATAAATTAACAATTTTTAATGATACTACTTCTTATAGATAATAATAATAATAATAATAATAATAATAATAATAATAATAATAATAATAATAATAATAATAATAATAATAATAATAATAATAATAATAATAATAATAATTAGATAAAGTTATAACGACGATAATAATGACGATAATAATAATCATTTTTAATAATAATACAAAAATTCATTTGACGATAACTTCTAATCCATCCGTCAAAACCATTCGGTATCTAAAGGAAAAGTTCTTAATTTTTCGCTAGCTTTCCAAAGACATGCATATCTTATATCTTATCTCAACCACAGGGGTAACTAATTCAGGATTCAACATAACCTATCTAAGGGCAATATCAAAAGTGCAAGCATGCATAATCCTATTTTCTCGAGCACTAGTCAGGGATACACTATTAATATGTAAGATTTAAGTTATGAGTACTCACGTATCAATATTGAGATTCAATATTGCAGGAAAGGTACGTAGACGCAACGGAGATGATAAACATTAGTTTGACCTCATGAGCTATACCCATGATCCATACCCATGACCTCCATAGCTATAACCCATAATTTCCTTAGCCCTATCCCACTCGAGAAACGTATTTTGAAATGACTTGTTCAAGACCTCGTCGTAATATTTTTTTATGTATAACAATAATATTAATAATACTAATACTACTAATAATAATAATAATAAGATTTATAATACTTTTTAGTAACTAAAATAAATATTACGTAGTACATGTAATATGAGAGAGATAGATCAGTAACTGAAATTGTGAATTGAATCAAATCGCGTTCGAGTGTTATAGGATGTTTCTGGGACCCACTAATCTCCAAAATTGAGTGATGAAAGACACGATAGCCGCAATTTACGGCTTAACTTCGCACATCAATAATTCATTACATGAATCGTCCAACTAGTTTCTTTATATAAATAGATTTTTATAATATATTTAATTTATATAATTAATTAAATATTATATTATATTTACGTACATGGTAAAAATATAATTTTTACAAAAATGACACGGTCGTGGTCTCACGACTCATGTACCACTTTCGGTTTTTCGAGCGCACTTTCGTACGTTTAGAAAACTAGCCTTTTACGTTTACTGACTCGTACCGTTATAAAAAATTTAGTTTTAGTTAATGAAAAATTACTTTATGATAAATGTATCTTATATAATTGAGTGTTGTGGTCATTTCCTTCTATAAATCAGTGGCTCGTTGTTTGTCAAGATATATTATTTTAAGTCAGGACATTTTATGACTAAGTTAAAAATATATATTTTCATTTAAAATTGTAAATTTGTTCAATATATATATTTGAAATATTTGTCAAATGATATAATATTTTGTCTTTCAAAAGCGATTACATTTCAAGTTCATTTTATATAATTTACTTATTTTAAATAATAGTAGTTATTTTACTAACTACTGTGTTTAATATGAAAACTAAAGAGTTGATTTATCGGGGGACGCGAGTTAATCAATTAAAGTACATTTTTGAATTTTAAACGGAAATGATTACTAACTTTTGACTAACTCTTGCTAATGACACTTTTGTAAATCACTCTTATCAGATATTCCAGATACCGTTAAAAAGAAAAGGTTTTCTAAATAAAACTGGACCTCTTAATAGAGGCTCGTAATCATAATTCAATGTATCTGATAATTCAATTACTTGAATATTATCTTTTAATTCCATCGACAATTATTTGAATATATTTTGCAGCCGATACGTTTATGTAAAGTATTATACGTCTAATACTTTGTTAAAGTTTCTAAGATATAAATTTATATACACATATACATACCTAATCATATCCGTTCATATAATGGTTCGTGAATCGTCGAGACTTGGTCAAAGGGTAATTGATTACATGAATATAGATTTCAAAATTTTTGAGACTCAACAATACAGATTTTGCTCATCGTGTCGGAAACATATAAAGATTAAAGTTTAAATTTGACCGAAAATTTTCGGGTCATCACACACCACCCATCAAAATCACCTTCCATGCCCGACACCAATCATCGTGAAACCCACTTTCGATCACCAACCATCAAGAACAAACAATCATTCTTTTCTTTCTTGTTCTTCCTTATGAACACCTGACACCAACAACAACCTTGAAACAAACCTGCAACACCCTTCTCTTTCTCTCTCACTCCCTTTTCTTCTTCGATAAATCCATCTCAAACCATCAAACATGAACCATGATCATTACTTATAGCTGCATACCTCATGTATTATTATTTTTTTCTTTTCTGTTTCAGGTTCGTTATCAAACCCAAAAGCAACCAACTTCAATCTTCGAAAACCATTAAATCCATTAGATTACTATACTATTGTGTTGTGTCTATACCCAGGTTTCTGTTCGTTATTTCTTTTCTTTCTGTCTTTCCTTTCTTCTCTCGATCAACACCCACAAAGACAGGATCACCTACGAGTTATTCCATCTTCCTATTCTACATTCGAAAACCATCATCACAAACCATGTTTATGTTGGTGCTTTCTTTTCTTTTTGTATTCAATTACAGTGACGGGAGGAAGAGGGATACGTTGATGAAACAGGAATATAAAAACGATACATGAAAGAGACGATGAATATGGTAGAGATGATGATGAAGAACAGTGAAGATAATAAACAACGTTGATGAATGAAATTGATGAGAAAGACGATGAATAATTAAACAATGATGAAGATAATATAATAGATAATGGTTGCGTATTATTTCCTGCTTCTGTCGGTTAAAAAGGAGAGGAATAAAAAGATCCGAAATCCCTCTTTTTGTTGTGAGTCGAGATATTTTTTATTTATTGTGGGTCGATTACTTTTATCAACTAACAACCTTGGGCCTATCAAGTATTAGACTAAGATATATAGGCTGTTTGGAAGAGAATTGCATACGGCCTAATGATTAACAGACGTCGGGTTATAAAATTTAAATCCTGATATAAAACAGAAAAAAGGGGATAGATCAGTTAGTTGGGAGTGTTTGTGGGTTAGTGAGAGGTCGCGGGTTCGAGCCTTGTCTGAGGCATTTGTTTTTGGGAAAAGCTTTTAAGGTAGCACTATAATTATTTTTATTATTATCTTTATTACTATTAGTATTATTATTATCATTGTTATTATTATTATTATTAATCATTGTTATTAAGGATAAGTTAATTATTATTGTTACCATCATTAACACAATTAAATATTATTATCATTATCGTTATTACTAAGTATTATCATTAAGTATTAGGAATATTATTAATTATTATTATAGGTATTATGATCATTATTATGACTACGATTATTATTATTATTATTTTGAAAACAATACAAATTATTATTATTATTATTATTATTATTATTATTATTATTATTATTATTATTATTATTATTATTATTATTATTATTATTATTATTATTATTATTATCAATATTACTATTAATATTATTATTATTACAATAAAAGTTAGTTATATAAAAATATACTTAATAAAACTATATTTTATAAATTATTCATTTAAAGTATATAAAGTAAATATATTTAAGTTAATAATGAAACATATAAATTAATAAATATAACAATCGCATCATTAATAATAATATATAGATTTATACGAGTACAAGAATATGTTTTAATATATACAAATGATATAGGCTCGTGAATCTGAGGCCAACCTTGCACTTGTTCAGTGTCGTCATATGCATAATTGCTACGAAATACAGTATTGTGAGTTCATTTGATTCCCTTTTACTCTTTACATTTTTGGGACTGAGAATACATGCGCTACTTTTACAACTGCTTTATTAAATGCTTTTGAAATACATTTTGAACTGCGAATACATGAAATTCTTTTATAAATGTTTGACGAGATAGACACAAGCAAAACATTCGTTGAATGAATTATGTAGACGTGATAATTGCCACCATTGAATTATGTGGACTGATAATTGCCACAATTGATATGAATATTTTTCCCTGATTATTATTGCTTGGTAACCTAAGAATTAGGGAACATCACTAATTTTGAGAATTAGTGCACGCCTAATTGACGTGAATCCTAAAGGTAGCTACCGGGTTTAACACCCCTACTCAGAATGCTCATTAGACGGAAGATCTAGTGGGCGTGGTGTTTAGTACTTCAAAGTTTATATATTTATACAGACGAGATGTTCTATTTTGGGGATATTTATGATGCGCATTAAATGTTAAGGTCGGTTACCAAGCCAAGAAATGAATGAAAAGTGAATGTTATGTATCAAGAGAATGATTTTTTATACACAGGTTATGTGTATGATGTTTTTGTGCACGAGATATGTGTACGGTTACTAAGATTTATGAAAAATGATTTCGCACACGAGAAAGGTGTACTGTATTTAAAAGATATCGCATGTACATTACAGGTGGGTATAGGATTCGGGCCTATTTGTACCATGCAAGATTTAAATCTTGTGGACTATCAAAATGATGAATTTTATTATTTTAAGATAAACCTATGAACTCACCAACCTTTTGGTTGACACTTGAAAGAATGTTTATTCTCAGGTATGAAAGAAACCTTCCGCTGTGCATTTGCTCATTTTAAAGTATGAAAGAAACCTTCCGCTGTGCATTTGCTCATTTTAAAGACATTATTTGGAGTCGATCATCGCAATGGGACCAGATGCTGGTGACTTCGTCCAGATGGATTAGGACGGGGTATGACATGGTCAGCCTTGATTCACTGGATCATAACTTGATTTCTTGTCTTTCACCGTTTTCGCTTTAGAATCTTCGTTTTAGCTCCGTTTCTCTTGATTATTTTTGCATCGTCTTAGTAATTACTTTACCTACAAATTTAATCAAAAAGGCGATTATTTTGCCTACAAAACTCTGAACTTTATGCTTTTTGGGACTCAATATCGGGGGTAAAAACGTAACTTTTTAGCCGATATCAAATATCCCACACTTAGACTTTGCTTGTCCTCAAGCAAACTTCTGAACTTAAAACAGCGAGGACTTTAATTCGTAGTGATCAAGCAGTTTTTGTTCCTCAAGACGGAAGAGCGGAAACTTAGTTTTTATTCTTTTTGCTATTCTCGAATTTTTTTTCCGCAAGCATGAGAGGAGGTTACATAACTGAGGCTATCTCACTCGGGTCACTCATTTCACTAAAGTGTTTAGGGTGTCCTATAGTTCTAAGAAATGAAGTCACTCTTAGCCAGTCATGCTTACATTCTTCGTCATAGGCTTGATCAAGACTCAAATCTCCATCACTTATTTGCGAGAATTTTCGGTTATCGACTCAGCTTGAATTGTGAAGAAATGGGGATTTGGAAGTTTCTAGAGTGCGAAGGGTTTTGATAGACAGGAGTTTCTTTTTGAAAGGTCGATTTCAATGATCCTTTCAGTCTTTTTGTCCGGAATTCTTGGTGAGCATCCTTCTTTTTGAATGCCAGGAGTTTCTTTCCTCGAAGCTTTTCTGGTTCTGCCCCTTTTCTCAGAACCTTTATTCATAGAGACTTTGCTCTAGATTTTTTTTTTTTTTTTTTTTGAAAGCATCTTTTGCTTTTCTCTTCGAGGCCTCCTTTTGGCCATCTTCTTTGATACTTGCCTTGAATGCTCGCATTTTTCTCGTGCGATTTTGTGGAGGGTTTTCCCGAAAAAGAATGATTTTGTCGGGATTCATTTATTTTTTATGGAGCGGGTAGAGTGGATAAGAAGGTTGAATGAACTTGTGGAGTGAAGATGGAAACATAAGTGTGTAGCGGGGGTTGTTTTTGTCTTCACGAATAGCTAAGGTTTTAACTTAGTCATCCTCGTCAAAATGTGTGATTCCGAAATGTAGATCAAGAGCAAGTTCTGATTCCGAGATGTTAACATCGGCGCGCTCAACGGAAGTATAGTGAAGAACTAAAAATGAGTGCTTATAAAGCCTTATTTGGGGGTGCCTCACAACAAATATAGCAGGTCGAATTGCGCCTTTCGTTATGCAATGCTCTATTGGAAAATTGATTTTGATTTTCGCAAAAAGTTTTCAGCCTTGTTTTACTCTTTTTGTCTATTTTGTAGCAAAAACTTTTTGATCTTTTATAGAATTTTATCATCCTTAGTGTTTTATAATTCGAAAAGTTTTAAATTTTGTGAAAAACTTGAGGATTTTACAAGAATCATTATGTGCAACATTTTCTATCCCACACTTTAAAATAACATTGTCCTCAATGTTAAGGATACGGAGTATCCCACACTTTAAATTTTAAAAAGAGGCGTTTTGTTATTAAAAGTTTTTGTTGGTGGGGTTGTCAATCCCACACTTAGTTTTTAAAGTGGTATAGTAGTTTGCGTATATTCTATTGAAAAGGTGATGAAGACGTAGTACTCCCCTATGGTGTAGTCGGATGGCGCGCTAATTACTGGTTCTTCAATTCTGGTGCCGGCGTTATCCTTGTTCAAAGCGTCCTTACTCCAAGTCGTGCTTCCATCTCGTACGGTCTCGATCGTCGTTTGTTTTGTGACATTTTATTCATGCAATTTTTATTCTAAAAGAAACCATACACACTAAAACATAAAGATAGTCATGCCCGGAATCGGGCGTACAAAAAGAAGATAATGTAGCATAAGTAATAATACGAATGTTCCAAAATAAACATGGTCACGGCTGAGGTGGTGGTACGGAGGAGAATAGATTACGCTGGTGCGGGGCCTGGCTGGGTTTCTCAATCTAGACTGACCCTCGCTGGTCATTTCCTCATCCGTGGCAAACTGATTTGCCAACTCCTCTGTGTTCATGCCCGAGTATATTCTAAACTCTATTTCGTCCGATCGCGCAATTAACCCAGTAAGTGATGATGTGCTAGCGAAAACCATCGGCCCTGTCTGCCAACCCATTCCTTCCTTCAAATCTCTACCCCTATTCCACTGCTGGTTAACATCCATACCATCAATACCCTGCGCAATCCCCTCAGTCCTACGTCGGTGCACCGCCTGATCCCATACCGACTCCTGAGCATCGGTAGATGTATCTCTGTTAAAATTTAAATGGTCGGTGTTGAACAGGTCCTCGACAAAACCCGCAGCCCCTGTGCTCTGTGGAGGTGGAATAATTGTATGCTGCGTGTAGTGATGTGTAGGTGGTGGTGGAGGTCCTGAAAACTGGTAGCTTGGGCCTGCTCCCCTGAGATCACGGTGGGATTCTAATATGGGGTACTCATGAAGGTATGGCGGAACGTGGAGCTGTCTGCCTGCGTAGTGAGCAAAATGATCCAAATTCTGCAGAATCGCATGTTGGGCAAACCATCTCTCGTGCCGGGGTAGGTCTCCCATGTGGTACTGGTATGGCGGATACCGTGGCCAATCACCCCCCCCCCAACTGATGAGTGTCGGCGGGTGTCAGTGGGCCGTCCATGCACTGTGGGATCATCCTCATCCCTTGGTTCCTGAGAACCTCGCTGCCTACTACCATCTCGTGTCCTCGTATCTGGTCTGAAACCCTGTACTCTCACCCTTGGCACTATCCGATCTTCAGAACCAGATATCTCTGGATTCCCCTGAATGATTAACTGTTCACCCTCAACACGAATATAATCCCAGTAGCTCAGCTACTTATACCCTATTTCCTCTGACATGGCCCCAATCCTATAGTTAAATCGTTCTACATCTCCCAAGACACGCATTCTACAAAGCAGCTTAGTAACAACGCCCCGTAAAACTGGCACAACTGTTCTTGCCGAATTCTTCTCATTAGTGAGAGCCTGAGCCAGGAGATGTGCTACCTGCATATTTTGGTTATGTATCATGGCGTGCATCAGGAGAATATCGCCAATCGTAACAGCGCCGCCATGTTGGGCTTTTGGGTGGAGGGTTTTAGTGATGAGGTGGTGGAGGATTCAGTGTACGGGGTTTGTGAATTTAGATGCCTTTTTACTCGATTTCCATGGCCCATTATCAGTGGTGTAATCACGCCAAAAAGCTTGGTGATCTATGTTATTCAAGGTGGTGGATCCCCTCTTGAATATTGACCGGTTTAGGTGCGAAGGTTTATATAACTCCAAGTATCTCGCAAACCGTGCGAGAGTTAGGTTATACGTGCGGTTTTGGTGTCGGAAATGGATACACTCTTGATCATTATAATCTTCCTGGTCAACATCCGAATCAAAACTCCAAGTAGCCATAAATTCCGCATACGGCTCATTGTATGTCATCTCATTTAACTCAAATAAATGTTGCCAGGCTCGGTGTGTTCTACCCTCAGCTTGAAAGGTTAAGAGTCCCCTAAGCTCATCGGCTCATCCACATTGTTCCAAGATCGTCCAATTGATATATTTGTTACCCGCTTTAGGCCGATTAATCTAAACTCTCATAACCGGCTCATTATCAGCCGGGTTATCTTACCCGCGAAGATAATGGGGCAACTCATACTCGTGTTGTAAAAAATTAGCCATCTGCAGAAATCAAGTAACATAGGTTATGTTCCAAAAATTGAGACTTATAATCCAAAAATGCATATATTTTTCAAAAAAAATTCGAAATGAGGGCTTTAAAAATGGCATTTTCCAAAATCCTGTTATAGTAAAATATAGTCCAAATTTCCACAAACAACATTCAAACGAACTATAAACTTACTTCTAAGAAAAATTTAAAGTGTACCCGTGATTACAATAAATAATGCTAAAAATAATAATTATAGCAAGTTAGTCGTAATAAGCAATTTTGAACCAAATATGATGATTTTTAAGCATAAAATGATTCTAATGACCATTTTTAATTACCTTAATTATTTTTAATCATCAAACTTGAGCTATAACATCTTAAAGTCAAAGATTAAAGCCGTTTATCCGAAAAATATTCATTTTGTTCAAAATGTACAAAATAAGAAATATCAAGGAATAAGCTACATTTTCATGAGCAAATCAATGATATCATCATTTGAACTAGTTCTAAGGCAATCCTAAGTTTTAAAAACGTTTTAACTATAGGAAAAACCGTAATCCTAATTACGTGTAGTTTTGATCAAAATGCCAAATTCAAGCAAACAAGCCTACTTTGTTCCAAAATCAGTTTCTAAACATTCCTAATGCATCACTAAGCCTAACTAAGCTAGCAAAACATCAAATTTCCAATAATTTCACCATATTCTACCCTAAAACCTCAACTAGTGAATCGAGAGCCAAAAACTATCCAAAATGCCTCAATCAAGCCTAAAAACTAACACAAAGTAATCACATTATCTATCTAAAAAGTCAAAAATTTGTCTTTTAAAGAAAATTCGAATTTTAACCAAGAAAGAGTACCTTTTATGCCAAATTGATGATGGAATCGAGTTTAGGAGGCATGAGAGAATAAGATTTGAGCTTCGATTTGTTGAAAATGGTTGAGTTTTGAGGTTGGTATGGTGGTGGTGGTGCTCGTCGAAGGGGAAGCAGGAGGGAGGAGAAAGAAGAACACACAAAAAGAAAGAAAAAGAAGGAGAAAGGAAAGAAAGAGAGAAAAGAAAGTGGCCCGTGTGGCGCGCGAGTTTATTTCCCCGACCCGACTCGCGAAATTTTTAATTTTTTAATATTTTAAAATTTAAAAAGGTTTAAGAAAAGATAAATAAAATTTTGCCTCGGATTTTAATCCGGTTATTTTTATATAACTATCTAAAATAAAAAGAGAAAAGACAAATACATGGAGTAAAATTAAAATATTTTATTTTTATAAAAAAAACTCAAATTACACACGTTCTTCAACTAAATTCCAGAAATGACGTGGAAAGAAAGACAAGTTTAAAGCTTCTTTGACCATCCAGAGTAAATCAGTAGAGTGTACTGAAAATATTTCGAAATCACTTAACATCTTGCACTCGCGCTTCTGTAAATCTCCGATATCGTCCATAAGTTTAACCAAAGGCCTTTTAACTTTCTTAGTGTTTGAAATTCCATCCCTTGGCCCAGTATCTCTATAATTAAGTTCGAAAAGAAGTTTTGACACTGTGTCTGGAAATAAAAGATCTTCCGCGCAGTCAGGATCACCGATAGTAAATTTAAAATTTGTAGATATTTCCCGAATGATCTTCCTTTACGGAGTTGTAAATGGAAATTTTGACATAGTAAGGATTTGCACTAGTTCTGAATATATTCCCTTTCTTTTTGCGAAGAAATTCTGATGTATTCTTTCCTCGGTAGAATCCGGAAAAACTTCAATTAATCTTTTGATGAGGAATGAGGCTGGATCAAAGTAGAAGAAATCTTGGTTTCCATATTTTGAAATAGGGTTAGGTTGCTTGCTTTCAATCCAAAATTCTAATTCAGAGATCATTGCTGAGACATAACGGTTTATATGAATTGGAGAAATTTCCTTATTGGTGAAGTGATGGAGAAAACTGACGAATGACTCTAAATCGAATTTGAAATAAATTTATGCATCCCGATACTTGATGAAAAGGTCATCCCCGCATTCTTTTAACAGTTTGTGAAGAGAACGCATCTGAGAACGCAGCTCTTTTAACAGATTGATTTGAAATGTTGAAAATGGGAAGTCTGAGGAATAGAGGTGCCTAATGAATGCTCTATAGACGTCTAACCTTCTTTTAGGATTTAACAGTTTTCCAATAAACGGAGCTTTTGTTTTATCAGGGTGTCGTATCTCTTTGGGATTAAATTCAAACAAGTCCGGATAGTTGAAGATAGTTGGATATTTTTCCCGTAGTTCATCTTCCATAATCAGGAGTCCATTAAGACTGAGCCTCCCTTTTGGATCATGAAGAGGGTCGAATCCTGGTTCATTTGAGTAAAACTTATCCAAAAGCAATGAAATCTCTAAGTTAGATAAAATTATTTGGCTTCTTGGACTACAAGGATCAAGAAATAAGTCTTGATGAGACTCATCAGGGTTTAGATTTGTTTTAGGTTTATAAAGAAAAACTTCACCGGTTTCTGAAGTTGTGGGAGAGCAACTGCCATTCGCACTTTCTTCGTAGTCGGTTAAGTTTGAACTGGAAACTACAGAAATTAAAACCATAATTAATATTTTGTTTTTATAATTTGAAAAGGGTTTACTATAATGGCGACTTTAAATCCTATACCGACAAACTCTGCTTGTTAAGCATGTGTAATTCTTGCCAATTTATCTTCGAAACAAGTGGCCAGGCAGACAACGGAGAGGCAGGACCCTTTTGGTTCCAATATAATTGGAGACTGTTCGGAAAATCCAACAACCAAGTTCGTGTATAATTGTATTTCTTAGACACCACTCAAGAATCTCAGATATCTTGATAGAATCAACGATTACCTTAACAGACAGAAAATAAGGTCCCCGGTAGCGGGACCAAAAACTTACTTCTACTTATGATAAGGCCAAAACGGACGGTTTTATTTGTACGGTGTCGTTAGGTCGCAACACGTCAGAATTTAGCTACCAAAAGATAGTAATGGTTTTATTATTTATATTTAGCTAGGGTTCCTAGCTATAACTCACCTACTTGTCTTCCTTTTCACAAATAAGTGGTAAATATAACTCTGGTTCGTATTTTTGTATGTTTGCTCAGTAATGTGGGACAAAAGTGCCTATATAGTTAACCCTAATGATAAGAGGTGATAGATTAAGTTTAACTAAGTAGAATAGTAATTTAACTATAAAAGTAAAGATAGATAGGTATGAAGAATAGTATTCTGAAGGGGAATTATCACAAGAGTTTAACTATCTTGGATAAACACTAAACCTCAATCAACTGGGCTGTGAACCTAACTGATTTGTCACTAAGAGTTTAGGCCGTGAAGATTCTGGCTAAGACGGGTATCCCTACTCCCAATGCTAACCTAAAGGTTTAAACGACCTTATGGATAGAATCCTAGGTACATGAACAAAGTGGTATACCCAATAAAGGAAAGTCTCAGCTTTTCTTAATCCTAGTTGGTCTAACTAAAGCAATATCCTACCACTCAATCACTATGCTATGCCTTAACATTAACAGATGTGCAATCTTAGATATTCTAAGGTACTGCTAACTAGGATAGAAGTCTCTCCTTTTGCGATCACTTATTCAACCCCAGATCATCTTACAATATCTCAAGAACATTGTTTCTGACGCGAATCATGCTTTTGAGTAGGCTAGTGTTCACTGAACTCTCTATTGCTAACTCTAATCACAACCTGAATGGGCAGCTCTTCTGTGACGAATAAATGGTTATTCGTGCGTAGGTACTATATCCCTATTGTGACGTTAAGCACACATAACTACTTACCTTGTATCCTAGGGTTGAGCAGGTCCTAATACTAGGTTATAGCCACGTGAATAAGCGGAAAGGGTGATCCGTAAATTAAACTTCTAGACCGTCAAGGTTTCAGCATAACAATATGATAAGTTTAAGATAATATTCAACACATGATAAACAATTGTAATAGATAGATAATCATGCAAGGTGAAAGCAACTTAAGATAATAACTTTATTAAATTAAGGAAAGCGTTCACCGTTTACAGACGAGATCTGGACCATTACAAGTGCTGACAACCTCTAAACCGCTCCTAGTACAATCTTCGGCGTTCGCCTCCGGGTACTTAATTTCCCGCTCGAAGGTGAGAAGGCCTTGAAAGCTCTAGTGGGAGAAAGTGTATTGTAGTGAGAGAGTGAAGAGAGGTGTGTGGAAAATGGATGACAAAAAGCCCTTTAAAGACTAGAAATTGCCAGAAAATGGCTGGCAGGCCATATGGCAGCCCGTTTGGTGGCCCGTATTTGGCAGGCCGTTTGCTTGGCAGCCTGTTTGGCAGGACGCTTGCTGGGCCTTATTTGGCAGGCCGTTTACATACTGGCAGGCCGTATGGCAGGCCGTTTTTGTTCTGGTCAGCCTTGATTCAATGGATCGTAACTTGATTTCTTGTCTTTCACCGTTTTCGCTCTAGAATCTTCGTTTTAGCTCCGTTTCTCTTGAATCTTTTTGCATCATCTTCGTAATTACTTTACATATAAATTTAACCGAAAAGGCGATTATTTTTCCGACAAAGCTCTTGCGGTGCGGATGTTATCGGGGGTAAAAACGTGTCTTTTTAGCCGATATCAGTCCCGGTTCTGAATTTTCGAACGTCCTTTCGTACGCGGAGATATCTTGTAATTGCGGTACGGATGTTGTTGGTGGTGGTAATGGTACTGTTGGTGTTGTTGTCAGTGGTACTGTTGATGCCGGTGATGCTGCTGGTGCTTGTAACCTTTGCACCATATTCTCTAAAGCCACTACCCGAGCGCAAAGCTCGTTGACTTCTTCTACTACACCTGAATAAGATCCAAAATTTGAGATAGTATATTATCGTTATGAGATACTCTGGAAATGAGAGAGAAAATGGTGTCTCGAACAGGTTCGCCGGTAAGTGCTTCAGGTTCTTCGCCAAGAGGGCAATGTGGTGGATGGAAGAGATCGCCTTCTTCTTGTCTCCAATAATTAAGTAGGCTACGAACCTATCCCTAATTCATCCAGGATAGATGATGGCTAATTGGTTGATCCATTCCGGTTACACTGTCTTCGGAATTCAGGTGAATATCCATATCGGAATAGCTGTCAGAGTTTAAGGAATTTGAACTAGATACGGGATCCATCTTGTATAATCAGGGAGATGATTTTTGATATGAATTAGATTATAGAATTTAGTTTGGTATTCTTCAATACATAATTTACATATGTATATATAATACCAAATTCTATAAATCAGGGAGAAATTTTCGGAAGATGTCAGGAAAAGTTTACAGTAACAGATACGCTAAGATATGAATTTTGTCTATACACTATTCATGCAATCAATGCACTAAAACGTGTCTAGACTAGGAATGATAAGTAGGTAATTTCCGACAAAAAAATGATAAGCAAAACTTTTGACATGCAGACACGGTCGAAGTCCAGACTTACTAATGCATCCTAACAACTATCAGTTAGACACACACATGCAAGACCTGGTTCACTAGGACCAACGCTCTGATACCAACTGTGACGATCGCTCCAAATCCATATGGACAATACGTCATTCATTGATTTCATTGCGAGGTATTTGACCTCTATATGATACGTTTTGTAAACATTGCATTCTTTTGAAAAGGCACACCATAAATGAATATTTAAATCAAAGGTTTTCGACATCTAATGATTTCTACATATAGACAATCACCGTAAATAATAGTTTACAATAGTACTTCCGTTGACAATGCAGTCAAAATAAGATACATGGTGATGATTTGGTGAATGCAACGTTTCCTTGAAAAATATGCCATGTACGACTCCATGCACATAGCTTGTCTAACATATAAGCAAACAGCGGAAGACTTCTAGGGAACCTGAGAATAAACATGCTAACAAGTGTCAACACAAAGGTTGGTGAGTTCATAGTTTTAGTGTTTCGCGTAATCTATATAAAAGTGGATCACAAGATTTCAGTTGTTTCATCCAGAAATGTTTATCAATAGATTCTACGTAACAGAGCACCCTGGTAACTAAGCTTTAACGTTATAATGATAAATACCCCATTCGTTTTATTACACGCAAACCAACGTGTCCTAAACTCAAATAACACACGTCCGTTAAAAGGTTAGCGCTCTAGCTCGGACGGGGATGTCAAGCCCTATGTATCCATATACTGTTATTCGCGCCCACCAGTCCATATCCTATGTACTGGCAGCTACTAGTTACCAAAGCTAAGGGATTTTCGGTTCAAACTCAGTGTAGAATTAAGTATGTACTTGTATCCATTGCGTTTAAAATAAATTGCATGTATTCTCAGCCCAAAAATATATATTGCAAAAGCAATTAAAAAGGGAGCAATGAAACTCACCTTAGCAGCATATAAAGTCGTTCACCAAAATGTGACCGAAACACGGATTATCAATTAATCATAGATCGCAACCTAAAGAACATATGTTGGTCAATAAATGTCTATCAAGCTAGGTCAGGTCATAGTGTATCACAATCCTAATGCTCGATATCGACATACAAAAGTTATCCAAAAGTCATTTCAAAAAGTCAATTTTGACAATAGTTCATCAAAACGAGACGTGCCTTATATAAGGATTCATTTACTCGGTTGGTAATATTTAAAAATTCACTTTATCAATCTCGTAAACAAGTTGTTTAAATCTTAATTGTAGATTCAAAAGCAATTTCAATTAACGTCAATCATAATTCAGTTGATCATATCTTTTAATCCGTTCATCGAAACTATTCGGTGTCTAAATGAAAAGTTATTGATTTTTCGTCAGCTTTCCAAAAACATGTATATCATATACCTTTTACCAGTAATATATGTATTTAATTCGTGATTCATTATAAACTGTTTAACGACGAAATTTAGCATACAAGAATATATAAATATATATACTCGAGCACTAGACATGGATACACAATTAATATATAAAAGATAAAATATGAGTGCTTACGTATCAATATTGAGATTCAATATTGTAGGAAAGTACGTAGACGTAACGGAGATGATAAACACTAGGTTTGATTCATAAATACACCCCCGAACATTACCCATAACCTCCTTGGCAATATCCCATAATTTCCTTAGCTCTATCCCGCTCGAAAACCATTTTGAAAGTGACACGCTCATAACCTCGTCGTAGTATTTTATGTATAATACTACTAATAAAAATAATAAGATTAATAATAATAATATTAATCTTAATAATTATAATAATAATAATAATATAAATAATAATAATAATAATAATATAAATAATAATTATAAACGAAGTATAGATAAATATATGTGTGTGATTGAACTGAAATCGTTTGAATTTATAGAACCAGACCTGTCCCAGCCCACCATGCGATCGCATGGTTTTTGGGCATCAAGGCCATGCGATCGCATGGGCCTCCGATCCAGCTTAAATATTAATATATAATTTATATAATTAATTATATATTATATTAAATTCACGTGCATAGTTAACTTGTAATTTTCATTCCGATGACTCGTACGTCGTCACTCGACTTATGTCCCGGTTCCGGTTTTTTTGAACGTCCCTTCGTACGCTGAGAAAACTTGTAATTTACATTTTGGGACACGTACATTTGTCAAAAATATAGCCTTAAATTATCCCTAAATTATATCACTCAAAATATAATTTATACATTTGTGTGTTTTGGTCATTTACTTCTATAAATTATCGTCTTGTTATTTATTAATATAACAGAATTCATCAAACGTTTTATAACCAAGTTAATATCTATTCTCAATATTTATAAACACGTTTTAAAATACATATCGCAAGTTATTCATATAATTAATTCTTAACAATTAATATTCTAATTATTGTATGTGTCCATATTACGTTATTTAAACAACCACCCTTTACCATTTATTCCGAATACCGTTAAACAAGAATGATTTTTCAAATCAGCGTGGATCTCACAACAGAGACCCGTAACAATAAGGGACTCAATAAATATCTTTTAATTCAATCGTTTGGCATAATATTTTCACTCCGTAGTTAAATATATCAATTAGATAATCAAACCAATAAGTTTAATGCACAGTATCATTTACTTAACACTTTGTTACGTTTTCAAGTTATAGTATATATATGTATCTATTTACATATATTTGTTTGGGAAACGTTGAGAACAATCGAAGGGTATTTGAATAGTTCAAGAATTTTAGGATCCAACTTCATAGACTTTGCTTATCGTGTCAGAAACGTTAAAGATTAAGTTTAAATTTGGTCAGAAATTTCCGGGTCATCACAGCAGGTCTCCTAGCTAAACGTTTAGATCGTCGAACAGGAGGAGCTGGCGGTGCTGTAACAATATTGATAATGCTAAAAACGAACATATATTTCATAGCATTATTCCTCAAGAAAGACAAGCTTTTAGTTGCAATTGTTCTATTTACAAGTGATATTAGTTTAAATAATAAAAGGTGAAGACAAAAGACAGATTCGACGAATTGAAGACGCAAACGACCAAAAAGCTCAAAAGAACAAAAGACAATCAAAGAGGTTCCAATTATTGATAAGAAACGTCTCGAAATTACAAGAGTACAAGATTCAAAACGCAAAGTACAAAATATAAAATTGTACGCAAGGACGTTCAAAAATCCGGAACCGGGACCAGAGTCAACTCTTAACGCTCGACGCAACGAACTAAAAATTACAAGTTAACTATGTATATAAATATAATATAATATATAATTAATTATATTAATTATATATATATTATATATATATTATAAAACCGTCGGCAGAGAAAGACTCCAAGGGTGTGAGCTGTAAATTCATTCTCCGTGACTCGCGGAGTTTGAAGAGGATTTTACCGCGAGTCGCGGAGCCCCAAAAAACGAAAATCCCTATAAATCCAACCGAATTCTGATCACAATTCACAATCTATTTCTCTCTTCTCTCATATATACGATATATATATATATATATATATAATTTATATTTTAATTTTAATTATAATTATAATTCTAATAATAAGGGTATGTTAGCGAATATTGTAAGGGTGTAAGTCGAAATTCTGTCCGTGTAACGCTACGCTATTTTTAATCATTGTAAGTTATGTTCAACCTTTTTATATTAATGTCTCGTAGCTAAGTTATTATTATGCTTATTTAAAACGAAGTAATCATGATGTTGGGCTAATTACTAAAATTGGGTAATTGAGCTTTGTACCATAATTGGGGTTTGGACAAAAGAACGACACTTGTAGAAATTAGACTATGGGCTATTAATGGGCTTTATATTTGTTTAACTAAATGAAAGTTTGTTAATGTTAATATAAAGATTTACAATTGGGCGTCCCTATAAATTACCATATACACTCGATCGGACACGATGGGCGGGGTATTTATATGTACGAATAATCGTTCATTTAACCGGACACGGGAATGGATTAATAGCCACTAGAATAATTAAAACAGGGGTGAAATTACATTCAAGGGTAATTGGTGTAATTGTTAACAAAGTAGTAAAACCTTGGTTTACACGCAGTCGATAACCTGGTGTATTCATTAAACAAAGTATTAAAACCTTGTTACAATTCGAATCCCCAATTAGTTGGAATATTTAACTTCGGGTATAAGAATAATTTGATGAGGACACTCGCACTTTATATTTATGACTGATGGACTGTTATGGACAAAAACCAGACGGACATATTAAATAATCCAGGACAAAGGACAATTAACCCATGGGCATAAAACTAAAATCAACACGTCAAACATCATGATTACGGAAGTTTAAATAAGCATAATTCTTTTATTTCATATTTAATTTCCTTTATTTTATATTTAATTGCACTTCTAATTATCGCACTTTTATTTATTATTATTTAATCGCACTTTTAATTATCGTACTTTTTAATTATCGCAATTTTATTTTATCACACTTTTATTATTCGCAATTTCATTATCGTTATTTACTTTACGCTTTAATTTAAGTCTTGTATTTATTTTATATTTTACAATAGGTTTTAACTGCGACTAAAGTCTTAAAATCGACAAACCGGTCATTAAACGGTACAAACCCCCCTTTATAATAATAATATTACTTATATATATATTTGTATTTTTATAAAAGTAAACTAATATAGCGTTACGCTTTGTTTAAAGATTTCCCTGTGGAACGAACTGGACTTACTAAAAACTACACTACTGTACGATTAGGTACACTGCCTATAAGTGTTGTAGCAAGGTTTAAGTATATCCATTCTATAAATAAATAAATATCTTGTGTAAAATTGTATCGTATTTAATAGTTTTTCCTAGTAAAATATAAACTATTTTATATACACCTCGCATAACATCAAGTATTTTTTTGGCGCCGCTGCCGGGGATTCTCTTAAACGCCGGAAGCGCAACGCTAATAAAAAAAAAAAAATTTTAGCTTACTTTTATTAAAATTCGTTTTTATAAAAATACGTTTTAATTATTCAAAAATATAAAAAGAAAAACAAAAATATAAGTATTTTTAAGATTTTGTTAAATATTTAAGTTTTATAAGTTTCTTTATTTCTATTTTAGTTTATAAAAATATAAGTTTTATTAACTATCTTTTATTTATAGAAAAAAAATTAAAAACAGAAAATAAAAAAAAATAAATAAAGAAAAAACGCGTCGAATTTAAAGCTGTCATCTGAATTTTTGAACCCCGCGACTCGCGGGGTTTGATGCAATAATTACCGCGACTCGCGGAGGGTACCTGACACACGGACAGAAGCCCTAATTCAGCATTAATTACGGGTTTTAATTAATTATTATTATTATTATTATTAGTTTTATTTTAAGATTTACTTTTTATTTAATTTATGTATTTAGTATTAAATTAGTTTTATTAAATTGTAAAATTAGTAGTTTTATTAAATAAAAAAAATATAAAAATAATATTTTTATAAAAATTGTACTTTTTACAACTTTTTGTATATTTTTATATTTTGTCCCTTTTTAATCGTTTTAGCGTAATATTTATATTTTTAGCCCATATTTTGTAACGACCCGGAAATTTCCGACCAAATTTAAACCTTAAACTCTATATGTTTCCGACACGATAAGCAAAATCTGTAATTTTGAGTCTAGAAAGTTTGAAATCTATATTCAATTAATCAGTTACCCTTTGACCATGCCTGACAATTCATGAACAATAAATCGTAAATAGATATGTGTGTATATATAAATGGTTGTAAATATAATTTGAAATATTATATGTTATTGCAAATAAAGTTTAATTGTATAAAATAAAATAAAAATATGATACTATAGTTATATTTAATAATAAGACTAAATATAATACATATATGCATACAGAATTATATATAAACATATATATCTAAATACAGTAACATATATATATATATATAAATATATATACACAAATGTATATCGAATTACAGATTATAATATAATTAACATGTTATTATTATATTCATTATTATTAATATGTACATTAATATTAGCTTTAGAATTAATTACTATATTCATTAGGAGTTACTATTATTATTATTATTATTATTATTATTATTATTATTATTATTATTATTATTATTATTATTATTATTATTATTATTATTATTATTATCATTTTAGTTATTCTAATTAATTGTATATAATTGATATAATTATAATTATAATTAGTTAATATCAATATTGAATATAAGTTATGTATATACATATAGAATATAGATATATATATATATATATATATATATATATATATATATATATATATATATATATATATATATATATATACATATATGTATATATATAAATACAGAGATATAAACACATACATATACAGTTAAATTTACAGATTATAAACATATAAAAAAAATATATTTATACGATTGAATAGATGAACAAATACACAGAGTTCATATTTCATAGGATTCGTTTTCCATTTTTTTTATCCTGTGTCATTATTCGAAATCCAAAACAGGTACATCCAAAAATTAGTTCCCATCCATATCTGTTTCATTTTTTTATTTTATCTTATTCATATCTCTGTTGTTGATTGATTCTGTTGTCGAATTGATTTGCTATAAAACAACCAGGTTACTCACGTATAAACCACATGCACCCTGAATAATTCATTTACTGAAATTAAATTGGAAAAACATATTAAAAAAAAAAACCGTCGGTTCCCCTGTGAGTTCAACTTTTTGGTCATAATTCGAAATCAAATGCTATAACAAAAAGTAATAATGCAGTTTTGTTAGGAATTCCCCATGTAAACTTTCTGTAAAATCTTGGTTTCCAATTTTGTAAAACAAGTTCGAATTGTTGAATCAAAGTTTTAAAAGCAAAAAAATCAACTTTTGTTCTACAACTAAATTCGAAATTTCTGTTTCAGTATGAGTGAAATTGATAATTTTTATAGCTTTTAGGAGTGATTTGAAACACGAGTTGTGTTATAACATTTCGCTAAAATCCTATAAAAATCGAAATCAATATTTGTTTGTTTTTTTTTTTTACGCGACACAGTAGCAGCACTCTTAAATTTTTTTTTCTTTTCTTTATTCGTTTTCAGTTAATATAAACAATTAATACCGATTATTTTAATCGTATTCTTGAATCTAAATCCTTGATTGTTAAATAACTGAATTTGGTCGATGATATACATGAGGAAGATGGGTTAGAGAAGAAGCAGAAATACAAGTTATGTACATTAGAATCTGACTATAATCAGAAAAACAAGCTAGATTGAATGGTAGAGGGTGTTGGGTTTAAAAGAGGGGTCTCGGGTTCGAGCCTAGCGGGAGGCAACTTTTTTTAAAAGGGCTTAGGAGGTAACTTTTAACTTCAAAAATCTTTATTATTATTGTTATTATTATTATTATTATTATTATTATTATTATTATTATTATTATTATTATTATTATTATTATTATTATTATTAAACTAGCACTAAATATTAAAAATTATGAATATTATTATTATTATCATTGGTAGAAAAATCATTATTTTCAATATTTACATATAACTAATATGTTATTGTTAAATGATAATATTAGTATTAATATTAAAATAATTATCTTTATTATTATAGTTGGTATTATCATTAATTTTATTATTATTTTTATCACTCTTAGAATCATTATTTTATTTAGTAATAATATTATTATAACAAATTATTGATTTTGAGATAATACGAATTACAAAAATATATATGTATATTAATATCTCTATATGTATGAATATTGACTATTGTACAAAATAACTATATATAAAATAAAACTAAGAATATAAAGTAAAAATAAAAATGTATTATTATATAGAAGGAATTATGTGATTATGTGTGTTAATAAATATACGAATGATATAGGTTCGTGAATCGAAGGCCAACCTTATACGTGTTCAATGATGTTATATGTATTTTTACTACAAAATACATTTGGTGAGTATATAGTCCCACTTTTAAACTCTAAATATTTCGGGATGAGAATACATGTATTTTATGTTTTACGTTATGGACACAAGTAACTGAAAAATATATTCTACGTTGAGTTGTACCACTGGCATACTTCCCTGTAGCTTGGTAACTAATATTTACAGCGGTATTGTAAACGCGAATCCTGTTGATAGATCTATCGGGCCTGACAACCCCAACCGGACTGGACGACCAGTATTCAACGGTTGCACAGTACTTCGTTTTGTGACTACACTTGGTACGGTGTAGTAAGATTTCATAATAAAGGGAATATGCGACGTGATTAAATGTTAAGTATGGTTACCAAGTGCTCAACCACTTAGAATATTTTTATTTAAATGTTTACATATGAAATCTTGTGGTCCATAGTTATAACGCTGCTAGCATCAAACCTATATATCTCACCAACTTTATGGTGACTTTTTAAAGCATGTTATTCTCAGGTACGAATTATGTCTTCCGCTGTGCATTTGCTCATACTAAAGACATTACTTGGAGTCGATCATCGCAATGGAACCAGATATTGACGACTTCATCCAGATGGATTGGGTCGGGAAGTCTCATGTGGTATCAGAGCGTTGGTTTTAGTGAACCAGGCCTTGCATTAGTGTGTCTGACTAGTAGTTGTTAGGATACAGTAGTGAGTCTGGACTTCGACCGTGTCTGCCTGTCAAAAAGTTTTGCTTATCATTCTAGTCGGAAATCATCTGCTTATCATCCCTAGGGAATTTCCTGCTTATCATTCATAAGTCTAGATACGTCTTACTGCATTTAGTGCATCGATAGTGTATAGACAAGATTCATATCTTAGCATATCTGTAGACTTGCCTGATATATGCCGTAAGTTCCTCTGTAGGCTACAAAATCTTAATTATTATAGATATTCTATGAAGTTAGAATATTATTCTATATTCGAAAATCATTTCACGTTAAAGATTCTTCTCAAATTGCTCTCCTGGCGATGAACCCGAAAGCACTTACCGGCAAACATGTTCGAGAAACCATTTACCCTTTCATTTCTAGAGTATCCCGTCACGATTATATATTATCCTATATTTCGAATCTTACTCAACCGCTCGTCTCAACCGTCAATCATTCCGTAGTACTAGAAGAAATTAACGAACTACGCGCTCGTGTGACGACTTTGGAAAACCTGGTACGAAGGTTACGAATACCAGCAGCAGCACCAGCAGCATAATCAGTACCACCATTATCGACGTCGACAGTACCCTTATCATCTCTAAACCATAACCGCGCCGTAACTCTCAATATCACAATCTGTACCTCGAATATCAACATTACACGCCTCAATATCACCATCTGTACTTCGAGTATGAACTTCGTTCTACACATCGATCTACATCGGCTATCTTCGCTTTACGTATCATTCTACCTCATTTTTCCTCGTTCGACATGGTGAATATGTAATTTCTAAAGTTTTAGAGATTATGTAATCTAGTATTAACGGTAAATCAGATGAGTTTTTGACTCATTAAATCCATGATTACATCCGATGAAAATATATATGCAAGTATATTTTCTTAAAGATTGTAATTAAAAATTCTTTTGTACAAACTGTTAATGATGAAAATATTTTAACGGGTGGGTAGTACCCGAGGAATATTTAGAATTCACATTAATAAGTTACACTGTACATTCTTCGAATCTGATTCAACGATCATTTACTATCCTACTTACAACTACCGATATACGTATCCGTTCACCATAGAATAACCATTTCTATTCAAATTTCATATTTGGATTTTGACCTATCAGAATCCAACAAGTGGCATAACGTAGAAAACATTGGACAAAAATAAAAAGTGTTAGAAACAAACGAATTAATTAATTGGAATTGTGATAGGATTTCACGCTAACTGTTCCGGCTAACTGTTCCCAGCTAACTGATTAACATTTAATTTATCGCAATTTACATTCTCGCAATTTTATTTATTGTCATTTAATTTCTGTTATTTACTTTTACGCACTTTAAATAACGGGACACGTATGCAAGGTTTCGACTTATCATATCGACCCATCTATATATATATTTCGGAACAACCGTAGACACTCTATATGTGAAGGTGGGAGTTGGCTATACAGGGTCGGAGTTGATTCCAAAATATATATATACTTTGAGTTGTGATCGACACCGAGACCGGTATACGGGTCACGATACGTATTATTTAATTCGAATATTATATATTAAATTATATATGAATCATTGAACCATCGGACTATTGGACTGCTAACATTGGACAATTAAAATGGATTAAATTAAAATATTGATTATAACATATGAAACTAAATAATTCTTCAAGCTTGCCACTTGATTTCATCTTAAACCTCATTTGTATCTTGATGATTACAACCCGCGTTCAAACCTATCATGATTCTTGAAAACGCCGCGACCGAGAAGTTGAACCAGCTGCACCTCGTCTATGGAAGAAAGATTCATGCATACAGTTATGCACCCGAAAAACCCTCGAAACCAAATTCATAGTTTAACACATACCGTGTTGGATCATTTGCCATTTATTAGCAAAAACAATCCTACAATTCCTTTCCAAGAAGCTAATTTTGTCACAGCTCCACTTCGATTTTTCAGTGAGACTATGAAATGTCCCGTTCTTATTGATTAAAAACGTTCCATATTAATTGATTTCGTTGCGAGGTTTTGACCTCTATATGAGACGTTTTTCAAAGACTGCATTCATTTTTAAACAAACCATAACCTTTATTTCATCAATAAAGGTTTAAAAAGCTTTACGTAGATTATCAAATAATGATAATCTAAAATATCCTGTTTACACACGACCATTACATAATGGTTTACAATACAAATATGTTACAACAAAATAAGTTTCTTGAATGCAGTTTTTACACAATATCATACAAGCATGGACTCCAAATCTTGTCCTTATTTAAGTATGCGACAGCGGAAGCTCTTAATAATCACCTGAGAATAAACATGCTTAAAACGTCAACAAAAATGTTGGTGAGTTATAGGTTTAACCTATATATATCAAATCGTAACAATAGACCACAAGATTTCATATTTCAATACACATCCCATACATAGAGATAAAAATCATTCATATGGTGAACACCTGGTAACCGACAATAACAAGATGCATATATAAGAATATCCCCATCATTCCGGGACACCCTTCGGATATGATATAAATTTCGAAGTACTAAAGCATCCGGTACTTTGGATGGGGTTTGTTAGGCCCAATAGATCTATCTTTAGGATTCGCGTCAATTAGGGTGTCTGTTCCCTAATTCTTAGATTACCAGACTTAATAAAAAGGGGCATATTCGATTTCGATAATTCAACCATAGAATGTAGTTTCACGTACTTGTGTCTATTTTGTAAATCATTTATAAAACCTGCATGTATTCTCATCCCAAAAATATTAGATTTTAAAAGTGGGACTATAACTCACTTTCACAGATTTTTACTTCGTCGGGAAGTAAGACTTGGCCACTGGTTGATTCACGAACCTATAACAATATATACATATATATCAAAGTATGTTCAAAATATATTTACAACACTTTTAATATATTTTGATGTTTTAAGTTTATTAAGTCAGCTGTCCTCGTTAGTAACCTACAACTAGTTGTCCACAGTTAGATGTACAGAAATAAATCGATAAATATTATCTTGAATCAATCCACGACCCAGTGTATACGTATCTCAGTATTGATCACAACTCAAACTATATATATTTTGGAATCAACCTCAACCCTGTATAGCTAACTCCAACATTCACATATAGAGTGTCTATGGTTGTTCCGAAATATATATAGATGTGTCGACATGATAGGTCGAAACATTGTATACGTGTCTATGGTATCTCAAGATTACATAATATATAATACAAGTTGATTAAGTTATGGTTGGAATAGATTTGTTACCAATTTTCACGTAGCTAAAATGAGAAAAATTATCCAATCTTGTTTTACCCATAACTTCTTCATTTTAAATCCGTTTTGAGTGAATCAAATTGCTATGGTTTCATATTGAACTCTATTTTATGAATCTAAACAAAAAAAGTATAGGTTTCTAGTCGGAAAAATAAGTTACAAGTCGTTTTTGTAAAGGTAGTCATTTCAGTCGAAAGAACGACGTCTAGATGACCATTTTAGAAAACATACTTCCACTTTGAGTTTAACCATAATTTTTGGATATAGTTTCATGTTCATAATAAAAATCATTTTCTCAGAATAACAACTTTTAAATCAAAGTTTATCATAGTTTTTAATTAACTAACCCAAAACAGCCCGCGGTGTTACTACGACGGCGTAAATCCGGTTTTACGGTGTTTTTCGTGTTTCCAGGTTTTAAATCATTAAGTTAGCATATCATATAGATATAGAACATGTGTTTAGTTGATTTTAAAAGTCAAGTTAGAAGGATTAACTTTTGTTTGCGAACAAGTTTAGAATTAACTAAACTATGTTCTAGTGATTACAAGTTTAAACCTTCGAATAAGATAGCTTTATATGTATGAATCGAATGATGTTATGAACATCATTACTACCTTAAGTTCCTTGGATGAACCTACTGGAAAAGAGAAAAATGGATCTAGCTTCAATGGATCCTTGGATGGCTCAAAGTTCTTGAAGCAAAATCATGACACGAAAACAAGTTCAAGTAAGATCATCACTTGAAATAAGATTGTTATAGTTATAGAAATTGAACCAAAGTTTGAATATGATTATTACCTTGTATTAGAATGATAACCTACTGTAAGAAACAAAGATTTCTTGAGGTTGGATGATCACCTTACAAGATTGGAAGTGAGCTAGCAATCTTGAAAGTATTCTTGATTTTATGAAACTAGAACTTTTGAAATTTATGAAGAACACTTAGAACTTGAAGATAGAACTTGAGAGAGATCAATTAGATGAAGAAAATTGAAGAATGAAAGTGTTTGTAGGTGTTTTTGGTCGTTGGTGTATGGATTAGATATAAAGGATATGTAATTTTATTTTCATGTAAATAAGTCATGAATGATTACTCATATTTTTGTAATTTTATGAGATATTTCATGCTAGTTGCCAAATGATGGTTCCCACATGTGTTAGGTGACTCACATGGGCTGCTAAGAGCTGATCATTGGAGTGTATATACCAATAGTACATACATCTAAAAGCTGTGTATTGTACGAGTACGAATACGGGTGCATACGAGTAGAATTGTTGATGAAACTGAACGAGGATGTAATTGTAAGCATTTTTGTTAAGTAGAAGTATTTTGATAAGTGTCTTGAAGTCTTTCAAAAGTGTATGAATACATATTAAAACACTACATGTATATACATTTTAACTGAGTCGTTAAGTCATCGTTAGTCGTTACATGTAAATGTTGTTTTGAAACCTTTAGGTTAACGATCTTGTTAAATGTTGTTAACCCAATGTTTATAATATCAAAAGAGATTTTAAATTATTATATTATCATGATATTATGATGTACGAATATCTCTTAATATGATATATATACATTAAATGTCGTTACAACGATAATCGTTACATATATGTCTCGTTTCAAAATCATTAAGTTAGTAGTCTTGTTTTTACATATGTAGTTCATTGTTAATATACTTAATGATATGTTTACATATCATAATATCATGTTAACTATATATATAACCATATATATGTCATCATATAGTTTTTACAAGTTTTAACGTTCGTGAATCACCGGTCAACTTGGGTGGTCAATTGTCTATATGAAACCTATTTCAATTAATCAAGTCTTAACAAGTTTGATTGCTTAACATGTTGGAAACATTTAATCATGTAAACATCAATCTCAATTAATATATATAAACATGGAAAAGTTCGGGTCACTACAGTACCTACCCGTTAAATAAATTTCGTCCCGAAATTTTAAGCTGTTGAAGGTGTTGACGAATCTTCTGGAAATAGATGCGGGTATTTCTTCTTCATCTGATCTTCACGCTCCCAGGTGAACTCGGGTCCTCTACGAGCATTCCATCGAACCTTAACAATTGGTATCTTGTTTTGCTTAAGTCTTTTAACCTCACGATCCATTATTTCGACGGGTTCTTCGATGAATTGGAGTTTTTCGTTGATTTGGATTTCATCTAACGGAATAGTGAGATCTTCTTTAGCAAAACATTTCTTCAAATTAGAGACGTGGAAAGTGTTATGTACAGCCGCGAGTTGTTGAGGTAACTCAAGTCGGTAAGCTACTGGCCCGACACGATTAATAATCTTGAATGGTCCAATATACCTTGGATTTAATTTCCCTCGTTTACCAAATCGAACAACGCCTTTCCAAGGTGCAACTTTAAGCATGACCATCTCTCCAATTTCAAATTCTATATCTTTTCTTTTAATGTCAGCGTAGCTCTTTTGTCGACTTTGGGCGGTTTTCAACCGTTGTTGAATTTGGATGATCTTCTCGGTAGTTTCTTGTATAATCTCCGGACCCGTAATCTGTCTATCCCCCACTTCACTCCAACAAATCGGAGACCTGCACTTTCTACCATAAAGTGCTTCAAACGGCGCCATCTCAATGCTTGAATGGTAGCTGTTGTTGTAGGAAAATTCTGCTAACGGTAGATGTCGATCCCAACTGTTTCCGAAATCAATAACACATGCTCGTAGCATGTCTTCAAGCGTTTGTATCGTCCTTTCGCTCTGCCCATCAGTTTGTGGATGATAGGCAGTACTCATGTCTAGACGAGTTCCTAATGCTTGCTGTAATGTCTGCCAGAATCTTGAAATAAATCTGCCATCCCTATCAGAGATAATAGAGATTGGTATTCCATGTCTGGAGACGACTTCCTTCAAATACAGTCGTGCTAACTTCTCCATCTTGTCATCTTCTCTTATTGGTAGGAAGTGTGCTGATTTGGTGAGACGATCAACTATTACCCAAATAGTATCAAAACCACTTGCAGTCCTTGGCAATTTAGTGATGAAATCCATGGTAATGTTTTCCCATTTCCATTCCGGGATTTCGGGTTGTTGAAGTAGACCTGATGGTTTCTGATGCTCAGCTTTGACCTTAGAACACGTCAAACATTCTCCTACGTATTTAGCAACATCGGCTTTCATACCCGGCCACCAAAAATGTTTCTTGAGATCCTTGTACATCTTCCCCGTTCCAGGATGTATTGAGTATCTGGTTTTATGAGCTTCTCTAAGTACCATTTCTCTCATATCTCCAAATTTTGGTACCCAAATCCTTTCAGCCCTATACCGGGTTCCGTCTTCCCGAATATTAAGATGCTTCTCCGATCCTTTGGGTATTTCATCCTTTAAATTTCCCTCTTTTAAAACTCCTTGTTGCGCCTCCTTTATTTGAGTAGTAATGTTATTATGAATCATTATATTCATAGATTTTACTCGAATGGGTTCTCTATCCTTCCTGCTCAAGGCATCGGCTACCACATTTGCCTTCCCCGGGTGGTAACGAATCTCAAAATCGTAATCATTCAATAATTCAATCCACCTACGCTGCCTCATATTCAGTTGTTTCTGATTAAATATGTGTTGAAGACTTTTGTGGTCGGTATATATAATACTTTTGACCCCATATAAGTAGTGCCTCCAAGTCTTTAATGCAAAAACAACCGCGCCTAATTCCAAATCATGCGTCGTATAATTTTGTTCGTGAAACTTCAATTGTCTAGACGCATAAGCAATCACCTTCGTTCGTTGCATTAATACACAACCGAGACCTTGCTTTGATGCGTCACAATAAATCACAAAATCATCATTCCCTTCAGGCAATGACAATATAGGTGCCGTAGTTAGCTTTTTCTTCAATATCTGAAACGCTTTCTCTTGTTCATCATTCCATTCAAATTTCTTCCCTTTATGCGTTAATGCAGTCAAGGGTTTTGCTATTCTGGAAAAGTCTTGGATGAACCTTCTGTAGTAACCAGCTAGTCCTAAAAACTGGCGTATGTGTTTCGGAGTTTTCGGGGTTTCCCACTTTTCAACAGTTTCTATCTTTGCCGGATCCACCTTAATACCTTCTTTGTTCACTATGTGACCGAGGAATTGAACTTCTTCCAACCAAAATGCACACTTTGAAAACTTAGCGTACAATTCTTCCTTCCTCAATACTTCTAACACTTTTCTCAAATGTTCACCGTGTTCTTGGTCATTCTTTGAGTAAATAAGTATGTCATCAATGAAAACAATGACAAACTTGTCAAGGTATGGTCCACACACTCGGTTCATAAGGTCCATGAACACAGCTGGTGCATTAGTTAAACCAAACGGCATGACCATAAACTCGTAATGACCGTAACGTGTTCTGAAAGCAGTCTTTGGAATATCATCTTCTTTCACCCGCATTTGATGATACCCGGAACGTAAGTCAATCTTTGAATAAACAGACGAGCCTTGTAGTTGATCAAATAAGTCGTCGATTCTCGGTAGTGGGTAGCGGTTCTTGATGGTAAGTTTGTTCAACTCTCGGTAGTCGATACACAACCTGAATGTACCATCTTTCTTCTTGACAAACAAAACAGGAGCTCCCCACGGTGATGTGCTTGGTCGAATGAAACCACGCTCTAAAAGTTCTTGTAATTGGCTTTGCAGTTCTTTCATCTCGCTGGGTGCGAGTCTGTAAGGAGCACGAGCTATTGGTGCAGCTCCTGGTACAAGATCTATTTGAAATTCAACGGATCGATGTGGGGGTAATCCCGGTAATTCTTTCGGAAATACATCGGGAAATTCTTTTGCAATGGGAACATCATTGATGCTCTTTTCTTCAGTTTGTACTTTCTCGACGTGTGCTAGAACAGCATAGCAACCTTTTCTTATTAGTTTTTGTGCCTTCAAATTACTAATAAGATGTAGCTTCGTGTTGCCCTTTTCTCCGTACACCATTAAGGGTTTTCCTTTTTCTCGTATAATGCGAATTGCATTTTTGTAACAAACGATCTCCGCTTTCACTTCTTTCAACCAGTCCATACCGATTATCACATCAAAACTCCCTAACTCTACTGGTATCAAATCAATCTTAAATGTTTCGCTAACCAGTTTAATTTCTCGATTCCGACATATATTATCTGCTGAAATTAATTTACCATTTGCTAATTCGAGTAAAAATTTACTATCCAAAGGCGTCAATGGACAACTTAATTTAGCACAAAAATCTCTACTCATATAGCTTCTATCCGCACCCGAATCAAATAAAACGTAAGCAGATTTATTGTCAATAAGAAACGTACCCGTAACAAGCTCCGGGTCTTCCTGTGCCTCTACCGCATTAATATTGAAAACTCTTCCACGGCCTTGTCCATTCGTGTTCTCCTGGTTCGGGCAATTTCTAATAATGTGGCCTGGTTTTCCACATTTATAACAAACTACATTGGCATAACTTGCTCCGACACTACTTGCTCCGCCATTACTCGTTCCGACACCATTTGTTCCTTTCGTTCTATTAACCCCTGGTCCGTAGACCTCACACTTCGCCGCGCTATGACCATTTCTTTTACACTTGTTGCAAAATTTGGTGCAGAACCCCGAGTGATTCTTTTCACACCTTTGGCATAGTTGCTTCTGATTGTTGTTGTTGTTGCGGTTATTATTGTTGTTGGGATGATTGTTGTAGTTGCTGTTGTTGTTGTTGTTGTTGTTGTTGTTGGGCCGTTTGTTGTAGTTGCGATTGATGTTGCGATTGTTGGGATAATTGTTGTAATTGCTGTTGTTGTTGTATTGGTGATTCTTATCACCGTTTTCCTCCCACTTTCTTTTGACTTGCTTCACATTGGCCTCTTCAGCAGTCTGTTCTTTAATTCTTTCTTCAATTTGGTTCACGAGTTTGTGAGCCATTCTACATGCCTGTTGTATGGAGGCGGGCTCGTGTGAACTTATATCTTCTTGGATTCTTTCCGGTAATCCTTTCACAAACGCGTCGATCTTCTCTTCCTCATCTTCGAATGCTCCCGGACACAATAGGCACAATTCTGTGAATCGTCTTTCGTACGTGGTAATATCAAATCCTTGGGTTCGTAACCCTCTAAGTTCTGTCTTGAGCTTATTGACCTCGGTTCTGGGACGGTACTTCTCGTTCATCAAGTGCTTGAATGCTGACCACGGTAGTGCGTACGCATCATCTTGTCCCACTTGCTCTAGATAGGTATTCCACCATGTTAACGCAGAACCTGTGAAGGTATGCGTAGCGTACTTCACTTTGTCCTCTTCAGTACACTTACTTATGGCAAACACCGATTCAACCTTCTCGGTCCACCATTTCAATCCGATCGGTCCTTCGGTTCCATCAAATTCCAAAGGTTTGCAGGCAGTGAATTCTTTGTAGGTGCATCCTACACGATTTCCTGTACTGCTAGATCCAAGGTTATTGTTGGTATGTAGCGCAGCCTGTACTGCGGCTATGTTTGAAGCTAGAAAAGTACGGAATTCCTCTTCATTCATATTCACGGTGTGTCGAGTAGTCGGTGCCATTTCCTTCAAAATAGTTAAATGGAACAAGTTAATCATACAGAATATTAAGAGTAGTTAATAGTATTTCGTAGCATAATATGAACTCATTTATAAAAGCTTTTTCTTCATATTAGCATTTTATAAGTTTAAATTCGGGTAGTACCTACCCGTTAAGTTCATACTTAGTAGCTAATATACAATTCAACTACTACAATTCTATATGAAAAACTGATTATAATAATATTTCGCGTTCAAACTTTTATACAATATTTTACAAACTTACAATACCGCTTATTTTACATAAAGCATGAAATATAGCACACAATAACTTTGATACAAGATAGTTGTGAAGACAATTCTAGCTAGTACACAAGTCGTTCAGCAAAGGCAATAAATACACGTAATTCATACGTCCAGAAACAAGTCATGCATTCTGGTTTTACTAGGACTACTTCCCATCCTTGGTCTTGTGCAACATAACCGTTATGGCCGTTGATAAGACAGCGTGTTGTAACGTCATCAAAGGGACGAGGGTTACGTAATGTCCAACAGTCCCGTAATAATCTAAAAACCTCATTTCTTACCCCAATTACCGACTCCGTCACTTGTGGAAACGTTTTGTTTAATAGTTGTAGCCCGATGTTCTTGTTCTCACTTTGGTGAGAAGCGAACATTACTAATCCGTAAGCATAACATGCTTCTTTATGTTGCATGTTAGCCGCTTTTTCTAAATCACGAAGTCCAATATTCGGATATATTGAGTCAAAATAATTTCTTAACCCGTTGCGTAAAATAGCATTTGGGTTCCCCGCAATATATGCGTCAAAGTAAACACATCGTAACTTATGGGTTTCCCAATGTGATATCCCCCATCTTTCAAACGAAAGTCTCTTATAAACTAAGACATTCTTGGAACGTTCTTCGAATGTCTTACAAACTGATCTCGCCTTAAATAGTTGTGCCGAAGAATTCTGGCCGACTCTAGACAAGATTTCATCAATCATGTCTCCGGGTAGGTCTCTTAAAATATTGGGTTGTCTATCCATTTTGTATTTTTAAACTGTAAAATAGACAAGAGTTAGATTCATAAAAAAAAATACTTATTAATACAAGCAATTTTTACATATATCATAAAGCATAAGAACACTATATTCCATATATTACACCACACGAATACAACTATCTTATTCCGACTCGCTCGTTTCTTCTTCTTCGGTTTTGGTTCGTTTTGCCAAGTTTCTAGGGATATATGATGTTCCCCTAATACGAACCGTCGTTGTCCACATTGGTTTAGAAAAACCTGGTGGTTTAGAGGTTCCCGGGTCATTGTTACAACTTAAGGACTTCGGGGGTTGACGATACATATAAAGTTCATCGGGGTTGGAATTAGATTTCTCTATTTTTATGCCCTTTCCCTTATTATTTTCTTTTGCCTTTTTAAATTCAGTTGGGGTAATTTCTATAACATCATCGGAATTCTCGTCGGAATCCGATTCATCGGAGAATTGGTAATCCTCCCAATATTTTGCTTCCTTGGCGGAAACACCATTGACCATAATTAACTTTGGTCGGTTGGTTGAGGATTTTCTTTTACTTAACCGTTTTATTATTTCCCCCACCGGTTCTATTTCTTCATCCGGTTCCGATTCTTCTTCCGGTTCCGATTCTTCTTCCGGTTCCGACTCTTCTTCCGGTTCCTCTTCGGGAACTTGTGAATCAGTCCACAAATTATTCCAATTTACATTTGACTCTTCATTATTATTAGGTGAGTCAATGGGACTTGTTCTAGAGGTAGACATCTATCACATAATATCAAACACATTAAGAGATTAATATATCACATAATATTCATATGTTAAAAATATATAGTTTCCAACAAAAATGTTAAGCAATCATTTTTAAAGAAAACACGGTCGAAGTCCAGACTCACTAATGCATCCTAACAAACTCGATAAGACACACTAATGCAAATTTTCTGGTTCTCTAAGACCAACGCTCGGATACCAACTGAAATGTCCCGTTCTTATTGATTAAAAACGTTCCATATTAATTGATTTCGTTGCGAGGTTTTGACCTCTATATGAGACGTTTTTCAAAGACTGCATTCATTTTTAAACAAACCATAACCTTTATTTCATCAATAAAGGTTTAAAAAGCTTTACGTAGATTATCAAATAATGATAATCTAAAATATCCTGTTTACACACGACCATTACATAATGGTTTACAATACAAATATGTTACAACAAAATAAGTTTCTTGAATGCAGTTTTTACACAATATCATACAAGCATGGACTCCAAATCTTGTCCTTATTTAAGTATGCGACAGCGGAAGCTCTTAATAATCACCTGAGAATAAACATGCTTAAAACGTCAACAAAAATGTTGGTGAGTTATAGTCCCACTTTTAAAATCTAATATTTTTGGGATGAGAATACATGCAGGTTTTATAAATGATTTACAAAATAGACACAAGTACGTGAAACTACATTCTATGGTTGAATTATCGAAATCGAATATGCCCCTTTTTATTAAGTCTGGTAATCTAAGAATTAGGGAACAGACACCCTAATTGACGCGAATCCTAAAGATAGATCTATTGGGCCTAACAAACCCCATCCAAAGTACCGGATGCTTTAGTACTTCGAAATTTATATCATATCCGAAGGGTGTCCCGGAATGATGGGGATATTCTTATATATGCATCTTGTTATTGTCGGTTACCAGGTGTTCACCATATGAATGATTTTTATCTCTATGTATGGGATGTGTATTGAAATATGAAATCTTGTGGTCTATTGTTACGATTTGATATATATAGGTTAAACCTATAACTCACCAACATTTTTGTTGACGTTTTAAGCATGTTTATTCTCAGGTGATTATTAAGAGCTTCCGCTGTCGCATACTTAAATAAGGACAAGATTTGGAGTCCATGCTTGTATGATATTGTGTAAAAACTGCATTCAAGAAACTTATTTTGTTGTAACATATTTGTATTGTAAACCATTATGTAATGGTCGTGTGTAAACAGGATATTTTAGATTATCATTATTTGATAATCTACGTAAAGCTTTTTAAACCTTTATTGATGAAATAAAGGTTATGGTTTGTTTAAAAATGAATGCAGTCTTTGAAAAACGTCTCATATAGAGGTCAAAACCTCGCAACGAAATCAATTAATATGGAACGTTTTTAATCAATAAGAACGGGACATTTCAGACTACTCCTATTATAACCTCGATATTTATACCTTGTCCTTTCGCCGTCGTTACCGGAGAACCTTTTATATTTCACAACATCATCATCAGATGTACCAGCAACTCGTTATCTTTCTGGTGAAATCCGCAATCAGTATTTTGAAAATCTCGTAGAAATTCTCCCAGTTATATCTAAAATGTTTATCCCTAAGAATTTCATATTTCGAATGTGAAGTTTCTGAAAAACACCCTAAACTATGAAGTAGTTCATGAAATGCTGATGAAGCGGCAAAAACTGTAAACGACTTTAACAATCAAAAGATTGATGATAAAGGATGGTATGGTGGTAAAGCTAAGAAAAGAGAAGGATTGAAACCGGAAGACGGATTGAGCAAAGTATGAAAGAGGCTGTGAATAAATCACAAGGACTGAACCTTCTTTCAAAAAAAAAAAAAAAAAAAAAAAAAAAATTTCAAACGATTCAGTGCCTGCTAAAATCGTTAGTAAGAACCCTATTCCTCATTATAAACCTTCACAGACAAATCTTCCTCATTATCCATCGATATTATTATGCCTTTCATTGTAAATATCCTCAATATTTCTGAAGATATATTCACAACTTATCTGAGATCATGAATCCCTCCGTAATATATGTGTTACAACATAAAAGAAACTGTGTTAGTTTCTAAATTCTGAAACCTCTGAAGTTAAAATATGAATGTTTTGAAGTAGTGTTGGGAACTGATGCATGAATTAGTATAATATAATGAAACTTGATCAACTTCATTATATTACAGTAAATCATGTTGAGTTTCTAATGGAATGTGATGATTCCCAGTACCATCATCAAGTGCCATGTTACACGGCTCTTACATTCTATCCAATCTTCAAACATATTAGAAACATATCATTTTGATAGTTCTATCTTTTCCAGGATAATCTGGTAAGTTAACAAATCAAAATCGTGCTATTACCATTTCTTTCTAAGAACATTAGCTATGTTCATTCCAAATTTCATACATATGAATTTCGGACCATTACTCGCTTGGCATGAGGACGGGAAGAGGAAATGAAAGAATGAAGCTCCAAAATAGAAATTAGAGTATAAATCGCAGCAAATAGGAGAAGGCATTAACTGCGGATGACAATGATTATAGAAGAAAGAAGTAGGAACATCGAAGTATAAGGGAAGATATAAAACTCAATAACCACCCAGAAATTTCAAACCATATATATATCAATACAAATAGAAATATAGAGACACGGGAGAATTAGAAACACTATAAACACAAGAGTATAGTAGAAGTAAATAGATTCTTCTGGTGGTAGATGAAAGAGAAGGATGACAGATGAGAAAATTAAGAATATATTAAGGATTAGAATAGGATAGAGCATGTTGGTAAATATCTTAAAGTAAGAATTAAGGAGAAAGAGTAGAAGATGTGGGATATGGAAATAAGGGAACGAAGGGGGTAGTTTTATAAGTGAAATATCCGATAAAGAAATCACAACAGATTTGCCGCATTAAATCAAAGGAGATCCTGTTTCCTAAATCGCCGAAGAACCAAATCTTATTACGAAAGATTTTCTTAAAATCTCGTGAATTTCGGAAATCAATCATAACCACGTCATCAGTTAAAACAATACCATATTACTCATTTCACTCTTTTGTGATAGCTTCACTCGTACGCTTCACATGATCGAAATGTTTTATCTATATCCATCAATAATGATAAAACTCCGTTATTATCTCATATTTGTCATGAAAACATTCCTATTGTTATTTATGACAACCTCCATCAAATTTCGGGGACGAAATTTCTTTAACGGGTGGGTACTGTAACGACCCGGAAATTTCCGACCAAATTTAAACCTTAAACTCTATATGTTTCCGACACGATAAGCAAAATCTGTAATTTTGAGTCTAGAAAGTTTGAAATCTATATTCAATTAATCAGTTACCCTTTGACCATGCCTGACGATTCACGAACAATAAATCGTAAATAGATATGTGTGTATATATAAATGGTTGTAAATATAATTTGAAATATTATATGTTATTGCTAATAAAGTTTAATTGTATAAAATAAAATAAAAATATGATACTATAGTTATATTTAATAATAAGACTAAATATAATACATATATGCATACAGAATTATATATAAACATATATATCTAAATACAGTAACATATATATATATATATATATATATATATATATATATATATATATATATATATATATATATATATATATATATATATATATATATATAAATATATATACACAAATGTATATCGAATTACAGATTATAATATAATTAACATGTTATTATTATATTCATTATTATTAATATGTACATTAATATTAGCTTTAGAATTAATTACTATATTCATTAGGAGTTACTATTATTATTATTATTATTATTATTATTATTATTATTATTATTATTATTATTATTATTATTATTTTTATTATTATTATCATTTTAGTTATTCTAATTAATTGTATATAATTGATATAATTATAATTATAATTAGTTAATATCAATATTGAATATAAGTTATGTATATACATATAGAATATAGATATATATATATATATATATATACATATATGTATATATATAAATACAGAGATATAAACACATACATATACAGTTAAATTTAAAGATTATAAACATATAAAAAAAAAATATTTATACGATTGAATAGATGAACAAATACACAGAGTTCATATTTCATAGGATTCGTTTTCCATTTTTTTTTATCCTGTGTCATTATTCGAAATCCAAAACAGGTACATCCAAAAATTAGTTCCCATCCATATCTGTTTCATTTTTTTATTTTATCTTATTCATATCTCTGTTGTTGATTGATTCTGTTGTCGAATTGATTTGCTATAAAACAACCAGGTTACTCACGTATAAACCACATGCACCCTGAATAATTCATTTACTGAAATTAAATTGGAAAAACAGATTAAAAAAAAAAACCGTCGGTTCCCCTGTGAGTTCAACTTTTTGGTCATAATTCGAAATCAAATGCTATAACAAAAAGTAATAATGCAGTTTTGTTAGGAATTCCCCATGTAAACTTTCTGTAAAATCTTGGTTTCCAATTTTGTAAAACAAGTTCGAATTGTTGAATCAAAGTTTTAAAAGCAAAAAAATCAACTTTTGTTCTACAACTAAATTCGAAATTTCTGTTTCAGTATGAGTGAAATTGATAATTTTTATAGCTTTTAGGAGTGATTTGAAACACGAGTTGTGTTATAACATTTCGCTAAAATCCTATAAAAATCGAAATCAATATTTGTTTGTTTTTTTTTTTACGCGACACAGTAGCAGCACTCTTAAATTTTTTTTTCTTTTCTTTATTCGTTTTCAGTTAATATAAACAATTAATACCGATTATTTTAATCGTATTCTTGAATCTAAATCCTTGATTGTTAAATAACTGAATTTGGTCGATGATATACATGAGGAAGATGGGTTAGAGAAGAAGCAGAAATACAAGTTATGTACATTAGAATCTGACTATAATCAGAAAAACAAGCTAGATTGAATGGTAGAGGGTGTTGGGTTTAAAAGAGGGGTCTCGGGTTCGAGCCTAGCGGGAGGCAACTTTTTTTAAAAGGGCTTAGGAGGTAACTTTTAACTTCAAAAATCTTTATTATTATTATTATTATTATTATTATTATTATTATTATTATTATTATTATTATTATTATTAAACTAACACTAAATATTAAAAATTATGAATATTATTATTATTATCATTGGTAGAAAAATCATTATTTTCAATATTTACATATAACTAATATGTTATTGTTAAATGATAATATTAGTATTAATATTAAAATAATTATCTTTATTATTATAGTTGGTATTATCATTAATTTTATTATTATTTTTATCACTCTTAGAATCATTATTTTATTTAGTAATAATATTATTATAACAAATTATTGATTTTGAGATAATACGAATTACAAAAATATATATGTATATTAATATCTCTATATGTATGAATATTGACTATTGTACAAAATAACTATATATAAAATAAAACTAAGAATATAAAGTAAAAATAAAAATGTATTATTATATAGAAGGAATTATGTGATTATGTGTGTTAATAAATATACGAATGATATAGGTTCGTGAATCGAAGGCCAACCTTATACGTGTTCAATGATGTTATATGTATTTTTACTACAAAATACATTTGGTGAGTATATAGTCCCACTTCTAAACTCTAAATATTTCGGGATGAGAATACATGTATTTTATGTTTTACGTTATGGACACAAGTAACTGAAAAATATATTCTACGTTGAGTTGTACCACTGGCATACTTCCCTGTAGCTTGGTAACTAATATTTACAGCGGTATTGTAAACGCGAATCCTGTTGATAGATCTATCGGGCCTGACAACCCCAACCAGACTGGACGACCAGTATTCAACGGTTGCACAGTACTTCGTTTTGTGACTACACTTGGTACGGTGTAGTAAGATTTCATAATAAAGGGAATATGCGACGTGATTAAATGTTAAGTATGGTTACCAAGTGCTCAACCACTTAGAATATTTTTATTTAAATGTTTACATATGAAATCTTGTGGTCCATAGTTATAACGCTGCTAGCATCAAACCTATATATCTCACCAACTTTATGTTGACTTTTTAAAGCATGTTATTCTCAGGTACGAATTATGTCTTCCGCTGTGCATTTGCTCATACTAAAGACATTACTTGGAGTCGATCATCGCAATGGAACCAGATATTGACGACTTCATCCAGATGGATTGGGTCGGGTCGTCTCATATTTAGTTTTAAACTTAGTTTTTGCCATAGTTATTTTTGTTTCTAGATTTTTAGGCTTTGCCGTAGAATTCCTTAAGTGCTTTTTCTTTAGACTAAGATTTAGGTACTTTAGAATTTTGCGACGCCTTTTTAAGTTTTAATTTCTTTTTAAGTTATTTCCATTTGGGATTTAGTTTTTCCTGTAAGCTTTAATATTTTTAGACGACTTTTACTATGTACCAATTATCATTCCAATTAGTAATTTCAATTTGCGATTATAATTTTAAGTTAGTTGTAGTAATAAGATTAGGTTAGTTAAGTATTTTTAAGTTTTTATAAGTTTCTTTTATTTTTCCGTCACCTTTTATTTTTCAACCAATTTTTTTTTTCTTTTTCGACCTTTTTCGACGAACTCTTTTTCTCTCTTATTTCTCGCTATTCTAGTTTTAGGATATAGATTTTTATTCTACTTCTTATCTAAATTTCTTAAAATTACGAAAATTTATTTTAAGTGGTTAAATTGATAGACATCAAAATTTTCTGGTTCGTAGTAATAGTTGGATTTGTACGTGGACCGGGTTATTGGAGCCAAACAGTCCTCAATTATATTGAGACCAAACGAATCCTGCCCCTCTGCTGCATCTTTTGGCTATTCGAAACGTGGGCAAAATCAGAAAAGTCTATTAATTGGATAACTTATTATAATTTTTCTTTCCTTTTAAAAACTAATAGGATATTCAGTGAATGCACCAAGCAAGACGTTCATCACCTTTTGTACGTTCACCACCTGTAACTAGATCAAGACATTTAGCAAATATAACCGCCGTTGATTTTTCTTTAGAATCGTCATCCAGTAGACCAAGTACTTCTGTTCAAATTTCCGATAATCCATTTTTTGAACCCAACCTCACAATTGAGAATCCGGAAAATATTCAGGAACGGTTCGTAGATCCTGAACCATTAAACTTTCCTCCGGAGCCACCAATCATTCAAACAGAGATTGTTGAGGAACGAACCATTAAATCAGAATCATCTAGTGATACCGATTCAACAAATTCAATTATGGAGAATCTGGAACCTTTAAGTATGGAAGACCGAATGAGAGCTAAACGCACTGGCCAAGGTCACGCAATTACTCATCCAGACATTAATGCGCCAGATTATGAAATCAAAGGACAAATTCTACACATGGTGACTAATCAATGCCAATTTAGTGGTGCGCCGAAGGAAGATCCAAATGAACATCTACGTACCTTTAATAGGATCTGCACACTATTTAAAATACGAGAAGTGGAGGATGAACAGATATATCTCATGTTATTTCCCTGGACTTTAAAGGGAGAAGCCAAAGATTGGTTGGAATCGTTACCTGAAGGGGCGATCGATACATGGGACGTTTTAGTTGACAAATTTCTTAAACAATTTTTTCCTGCATCTAAAGCCGTAAGACTTCAAGCAGAAATTGTTACGTTCACACAGAAACCAAATGAAACTCTATATGAGGCGTGGACTAGATATGGAAAGTTGTTAAGAGGATGTCCGCAACATGGTTTAGACACCTGTCAAATAGTACAAATATTCTACCAAGGATGCGACATCACTACAAGGAAAGACATAGATATAGCAGCTGGTGGTTCTATTATGAAGAAAACCGAAACTGATGCTTACAAAATTATTGATAATACTGCTTCCCACTCACATGAGTGGCACCAAGAAAAAGATATCGTTAGATCATCTAAAGCAGCTAGAGCCGATTCTAGCCATGACTTAGATTCCATTTCCGCAAAGATAGATGCTGTGGAGAGACGAATGGAAAAGATGACTAAGGATATTCACTCAATACGAATTAGTTGTGAGCAGTGTGGAGGACCACATTTGACAAAAGATTGTCTCAGTATTGAATTAACAATGGAACAAAGAGAGAATATTTCATACATAAACCAAAGGCCTGGAAATAATTATCAGAATAATTATCAACCCCAAGACCGATTTACAATCAAAACCAGAATTATAACCGAAATATTCCATACAACAACCAACAAGGTCCTAGCAATCAACAAGTATCCAATAATACTTATAATCAGCAAAGACCTAATTTTCAAAACAAACCACCACAACAAACCGATGATAAAAAGCCGAATTTAGAAGATATGATGACGAAGCTAGTTGAAACTCAAACGCAGTTTTTCACATCTCAGAAACAAACAAATGAACAAAATGCTCAAGCATTTAGAAATCAACAAGCTTCTATTCAAAATCTGGAACAAGAAGTAAGTAACCTGGCAAGGTTAATAGGTGAAAGAAAACCGGGAAGTCTACCTAGTGACACAAAGCTAACCCCAGGAATGAAACAGCTAAAGCTATTACCACAAGAAGTGGTACAACACTTAAACCACCTGAAATACCTGTAACTTCTGATGAAACTATTCCTACTCCACAAGAACCACAACCTGATCAAGATAAGGAAAAAGAACCGGTAGTTGAAAAAGTTAATGAAGATAACACAGTTAAGGATAAACCTTATGTTAAACCATATCAACCACCACTTCCTTACCCGAGTAAAATGAAGAAAGAAAAACTTGAAGCCGAGCAATCCAAATTTTTGGATATGTTTAAACAGATAAATGTAAATCTTCCTTTCATTGATGTGATTTCAGGAATGCCAAGATATGCTAAATTCTTGAAAGATCTAATATCAAATAGAAAGAAAATGGAAGAACTCTCGGCTGTTACTATGAATGCTAATTGTTCAGCAGTGCTGTTGAATAAGATACCAGAAAAACTATCTGATCCAGGAAGTTTCACAATTCCATGTTTTCTGGGTAGTCTTAGTTCAATAGAAGCATTGGCAGACTTAGGTGGTAGTATAAATCTAATGCCGTATTCACTATACACTAAACTAGACCTTGGAGAATTGAAACCAACCAGAATAAGCATACAACTAGCCGATAGATCAATAAAATATCCTAGAGGGATAATGGAGAACATGCTAGTTAAAGTTGGTACTTTAGTATTTCCAGTAGATTTTGTTGTTTTGGACATGGAAGAAGATTCTCAAGTTCCTCTCATATTAGGAAGACCATTCTTAAACACGGCTAAAGCAATGATAGACGTGTTCGGTAAGAAACTGACCCTAAGTATAGAGGATGAGAGTGTTACCTTTTCAGTTGATAGAGCAATGCAACAACCACAATCTGCAGATGATACATGTTATTATATTCAAACTATAGATGCACATGCAGAATTATTAGAAGAATTTCCAGAATTACAAGGAACAGGAGAATGTTCTTTAGGAGAAGGTAATGAACCAATTGATGAAGCTGAAATGTTAGCTACACTTATAGCTAATGGATATGAACCAACAACAGAAGAAATTCAAATGCTAAAAGAAGAAGACAGATATCGATATAAATCATCGATAGAAGAACCTCCGAAATTAGAGTTAAAGCCACTTCCAAACCATTTGGAATACGCTTATTTACATGGTGAATCTGAATTACCTGTAATAATATCATCTTCTCTTACTGAAAATGAGAAATCACAACTCATTTCTGTGTTAAAAGCTCATAAACCAGCCATTGCATGGAAGATTCATGATATTAAAGGAATAAGTCCTTCGTATTGCACACATAAAATCTTTATGGAAGAAGGTCATAAAACGTATGTGCAACGCCAACGAAGACTAAATCCTAATATGCAAGATGTAGTTAAGAAAGAGATTATTAAACTGCTAGATGCAGGTTTAATTTATCCAATCTCTGATAGTCCATGGGTAAGCCCAGTTCAATGCGTGCCTAAGAAGGGTGGCATGACTGTTATTACAAATGAGAAAAATGAGCTTATTCCTACTAGGACTGTAACAGGATGGCGTGTATGTATTGATTATAGAAAATTAAATGACGCCACCAGAAAAGATCACTTTCCCTTACCTTTCATAGATCAAATGTTGGAAAGATTAGCCGGAAATAGTTACTATTGTTTTCTAGATGGATTTTCCGGATATTTTCAAATTCCAATAGCACCCGAAGATCAAGAGAAAACCACATTCACGTGCCCTTATGGTACTTTTGCTTACAAACGCATGCCATTTGGACTTTGTAACGCCCCTGCAACCTTTCAAAGGTGTATGATGGCGATTTTTCACGACATGATAGAAGAATGCATGGAAGTATTCATGGATGACTTTTCAGTCTTCGGTGATACATTTAAATCATGTCTAGTTAATCTGGAACGAATGCTAATTAGATGCGAAAAATCAAATCTAGTACTTAATTGGGAGAAATGCCATTTCATGGTTAAAGAAGGCATCGTTCTTGGACATAAAATTTCAAAAGAAGGAATTGAAGTGGATAGAGCTAAAGTAGATGTAATTGCTAAACTTCCACATCCCACCAATGTTAGAGGAGTTAGGAGTTTTCTAGGGCATGCCGGTTTTTACCGACGTTTCATAAAAGATTTTTCTAAAATTGCCACTCCTATGAATAAACTCCTAGAAAAGGATGCGCCATTCATCTTTTCAGATGAGTGTATCAAATCTTTTAATATTCTGAAAGAGAAACTCACTAATGCGCCGATCATGATAACGCCAAATTGGAATCTACCATTTGAACTAATGTGCGATGCAAGTGATTTTGCAATGGGAGCCGTTTTAGGACAAAGGATTGAAAAACGATTTCAACCTATATATTATGCTAGTAAGACATTACAAGGAGCACAAACGAACTATACAACTACTGAAAAAGAACTCCTTGCTATTGTCTTTGCTTTTGACAAATTTCGATCATATCTCGTTCTAGCAAAAACGGTGGTCTATACCGACCATTCTGCTCTTAGATACCTATTTTCAAAACAAGATGCTAAACCAAGATTAATCCATTGGATCTTACTCTTACAAGAGTTTGATATTTAAATCCGAGATAAAAGAGGAGCAGAAAATCTCACCGCTGATCATCTTTCTCGTCTTGAAAATCCCGAATTAGAAGTTCTAAATGAATCAGCCATACAAGACAACTTTCCTGATGAATATCTATTGAAGATAGATTATAATGAAATCCCATGGTTTGCAGACTATGCAAACTACTTAGTTTGTGGATTCCTTGAAAAAGGATTATCGTACCAAAGACGAAAGAAATTCTTCAGTGATATAAAACACTATTTCTGGGAAGATCCACATCTGTTTAAAAGTTGTCCCGATGGAATAATACACCGATGTGTATTTGGAGATGAAGCTAGTAAAATTTTAAACCATTGTCACACAGGACCAACATGAGGGCATTATGGGCCTCAACTAACAGCAAGAAAAGTTTATGAAGCTGGATTCTATTGGCCTACAATTTACAAAGACGCACACCTTCTTTGCAAATCCTGTGATGCATGTCAAAGGGCCGAAAAAATAAGTCAACGTGATGAAATGCCACAAAATGTCATCCAAGTATGTGAAGTATTTGACATTTGGGGTATTGACTTTATGGGTCCATTTCCAAAATCTCATAATAATCTATATATACTCGTAGCCATTGATTATGTATCTAAATGGGCGGAAGCACAAGCTCTCCCAACTAACGATGCACGAGTTGTAGTCAACTTTTTAAAACGTCTTTTTGCAAGGTTTGGAACACCGAAAGCTTTAATAAGTGATCGGGGTACTCATTTCTGTAATAATCAACTTGAGAAAGTTCTTAAAAGATATGGAGTAACTCATAAAATCTCCACCGCATATCATCCACAAACAAGTGGACAAGTTGAAAATACCAACCGAGCTTTAAAACGTATTCTAGAGAAAACCGTAGGATCAAATCCGAAGGAATGGTCCATTAAATTGGAGGATGCACTCTGGGCTTTTAGAACAGCCTACAAAACTCCAATTGGAACCACACCTTTTAGACTTGTTTATGGAAAAGCATGTCATCTTCCAGTAGAAATTGAACACAAAGCATTTTGGGCTTTGAAGACATGTAATCTTGATTTACATGAAGCCGGACGTCTACGATTAAGTCAACTAAACGAATTAGAAGAATTAAGACATGAAGCATACGAAAATTCGTTAATCTATAAGGAAAGAACGAAGAAATGGCATGATAAAAGAATCAGAAGTTCAAAAGAATTTAAAGAAGGAGACAGAGTTCTTCTTTTCAATTCACGATTCAAGCTATTTCCTGGAAAATTGAAATCAAGATGGTCTGGACCATTCATAGTCAAAAGAGTTTTCCCATACGGAACGATAGAATTAATAAATTCAAATGGGATTGAATTTAAAGTTAATGGTCACAGAGTTAAACATTACATACATGGTCTGATGGAAGTCGACAACGAAGTTAATCACAATTTCGACACCACAGCTAACTAAGTGTGGGGAGAACCAAGTCTTTAAAGGATAATATGTATTTCTGTTAGAGTTAGATTGTCTGTTTTCGTGTAGTTCTCGAAAATGGAACCCGAATGGTCTTTCCCTAGCAGACCCTAAAGAACTAGTCTTCTCCCCCCATTCTGAATTTTTATTTTTTTTAGGTTTTTACGAAATGAAGACTGCCTGTGAACTAAACCATGGTCTAATGCTACACGCTTTGATCACTAAACGTAATAATGACATACTCCCGAGTGAAATAGTATCAGTAATCAGAGAAAGAATGGATGGAGTTAGAAAAGAATCCAGATGCGAAGATAATAAGTTACAATTTGGTAAAGGAAAATCAAAATCCGCAGCGAAAAGAAGAGCACGACACCTAGAAAGATGTCACAAATGCGGAAAATGGTCACATGAAGGTAAATGTTCCAATAATCAAACCTATTTAAATACCGAATTTGTTACTTTATGCAGAGACGGACCGTTCATATGTTTAGAAGAAAAGATACTGAATGCTCGAGGTTACGCCTATGTAGCCATGGAAAATCAATTAAACCGACTATCTTATGAATGGGATAGATCATATAACTAAGAAATCTATTTCACAGGTATGTCTGTACAGTTTTTATTTTTATTTTTATTTTTAACCTTTTGATAATAAACGCTAATTTGTTCGCTAAAAAGTATTAAATTGGTATTGAATAAAATTAGGTTTGGCGACCGAAATTATTGATATCATTCAAAAATTTATTAAATCACTGCGAAATTTAACGTTTATTCTTAAGGTATAAATATCTTTAATCAATCAACCCAAAATATTTCAAAAATTCTTCATGAGTTAAATTAGGTCTTGGAACCGAAATTACTTTACCGAAAAGAGGGGTGCATATTTTTGATAATATTTGATTGATTAAAGTGGGATAAAAAGACAAAAAGATTTTTAATTTTATTCTTACCATATTTTTAAAATTAATATTTAAATCTTAAATTAATATTGTAAACTTTGTAAAAACAATATATTTAAAATTGTAAATATTTGAAAAATTAATATAAGTTTGATATGAATTTATAAATTTTTTAAATTAAGTTTGGTGTGAATTTTTAATTTTTAAAATATTAATTTTTAATTTTATGCATTTCAAATTTTAAGTTTGGTGTGAATTTTTAATAATAATTTTGAATTTTATATTTAAGTTGTGTGAATTTAAAAACAAAAATTTACTTTATCTCATTAAGTTAAGAATATGATTTTTAAAATTCATCGTAAGTTGAAGACTAGGTCTTTGAACCGAAATTGCTTTATCCGAGGGAGGGACGAGAACTTTTATTATCATTATTTTTAATCTTATTGAATTAAAGTATGCCAAAAACATTGAAAAAACCCAAAAATCTTAGCTTTTAAAACAATCGCTACAAAAAGACAAATTTTAAAATTTTGTCGAAGGACGGACTAGGACATCGATCCGAAACGACCTCGTCCTAAATAATAAAGGAAACAAAATTTTAAAATTAATTTCTTAATTGTTTTCAAAAGTTAATGATTATATTATAAAAAAAAAAAAAAACAAACTCCGCGACTCGCGGAGTTTGAAGTGCATTTCGCCGCGACTCGCGGAGGGGCCGGATTACAGAAAAAAAAATAAAAAGAGCTGAACGACCTGTTTCAGTCCCCAACCCAAAACTCAAAAAACTGCTGCGAAAATAGCTCCGAAAATACACCCAAAAACACCACAAAAATCCCAATTTTTAACCGTTAATCACCAAATTTTTTGCTAAAATCATGTTGAGAAGGATGCTATCTAAGAATTACTCAAGAAAAAGGGTAAATTTCTACACCTAAACACCATTTAATCCGAAATTTGGTGTTCTTGAGCAAATTTTTCCCCAATTTGATTTTGATGTTTTTTAGTGTAATTAAGCTTAAATTGTTTATGTATTATGCTTGTATAACCTAGATTGATGCTGTTTAACATGATTAGAAGCCATAAACTTGAAATTTTGAGTAATCTAGGGTTTGTGTTCTTGAGCAAATTTGGGGCTTTTTGATATAAACAGGTTATGGCCGATTTTTGTCATGAATTGTTGCTAAATTGAGTAGTGTAACATGTCTAGGTAGTTAAATGATAAAAACTTTGAGCCTAAACATGATTTTGAGAATTAAAGTGGACTTTTTCAAGTCTAAAATTCATGAACTTGATTTTTGAAAGATAATGCCATTTGAGACTTGTTTAATTGCTAGTAATGATTATTTTGACATGTTATTTGAGTTGAATGTTTATGAACTTGGCGAACATTTTCGTATATGCTTATTTGAAAAAGTGTAGATTTGATAAAAATGTGAAAATGAGCTTAAGTTTGATATAAATTGATAATGTCATTGTAATTATTTTGATTGATGATTTTGCTGACACTAATGCATATTTGGATGCACAAAAATTGTGTTTGATGTGTTTTGCAGAATGAAAGGGGTGAATCTTCATCCCAAGCCCGCAATGCTCCTGCTGAGAATTTGGAACAACAGGAGGTGGATAACTACTACAAGCAGGATATACCTCATCCAATCATGACCTTTTCTGATATGCACTTGGAAGAGTTGCACCCGAACCTGAGATTTGACAGACTTTGGATAGATTATCCAAAATATCAACGGGGTTTGCATACTCTTCATTCTAAGGTTGTTGAGGTACCAAGGGTCATAGAATGGGGACCCTTATAAGCTGTAGAATTGGCCGGGCCAATTAGGGAATTACTTGTACAGAGGTATGGTAATTCTTCTTTTAATGACTGGGTACATTTATTCACCATACGTAGACCTGTATATAAAGTATGGTGTGAAGAATTGTTATGTAGTATAGAGTTGAATGATCGGGTAGCTAGTTTAACCGATCGTTCTTTTATTAGATTTTTGTTAGGCGGTTCGATGCGCCACATGTCTTTACTGGACATGACTCAGGCTTTACGTATATATACGCCTGAGGAGTTAGCGTCTGCCGATTGTAGAGGATTGATACTAAACGGTAGAAAGATAGATGAAAATTTTGATACACATGGTGTGTGGAGTTAAATGACAAGCCATCACCGTTTCAAAGGGGGAAATTACTCTTATTTGGATATAGATAGAGCCGAATTAAGAGTGATACATAGGTTTTTAGCTAATTCGATTACACAAAGGGGTAAAAACAAGGAAAAAGTAAATGAACAGGATTTGTTTTACCATATGTGTATTCGAGACCCACAAAGCGCTGTAAGTATACCATATTGTGTGGGTTATTATTTATCAGCTATGGTTCGGGGGATGCGACCACATAGCCTAATAGGAGGTGGTATTTTTATTACTTTGATTGGTGAATATCTCGGTGTGGATATAAGTCGGGGGGGATTATTAGTAGAAGAACCAGAACCCCGCGATACTATAGGTTTAAATGTATACCATGGTGCGAAAGTTTTGAAGAGGCGAAATAACGCCGCAGTACGATACCATGGTAGACATCCACAGTTGGAGAGAAACCAACAACAAGGTAATGTAGGAGGGGGGAATGAGATGCAAGAAATGCATAGGTTTATAGCTTCTCAGGAATACGAAAATGCTAGACAGAGAGCATTTGAAGATTGGCAAGTTCATCAGAACCAAATCATAGCTCATTGCCAACATATAGGTAGAAACTATATTCCTACACCGAAACCCATCTTCCCTCCTTGGTCTATAGAGATGCAGCCACCATATCCTACGTATGACCCTGCCGAAGCATTCTATAGCACTTATGGTTATGCCTGGAACCCCTATTGGTACCAATATCATCCTTAGTTTACTTATTATTTTTTTTTATTTTGTAATTTGTAATTATTGATACATTTAATATTTTTGTTAATATTGTAATCATTTTTATAATTATCTAACTTTTATTCTTAGATTTTAATAATTTTTTGAATGTGGGGTAATATACCAAACTTCAAAAATATGTATATATGTTTGCAGTTTATCTTATGTACACAACAGGGTAAAACAACGCATTTTCAAAGACTGGCATTAAGTTCAGCAAAAGCAACTAATTTTGACGACAAGATGCAAAATATATGTGAAATAACAACAAGACGGAATGAACAAATGATGTGCACCATTTATCATTCAGCAAACAAACGCCAATATAATTGGAAACTTTGGTAAAAATTTAATCATTTTCACACTAATCACCCTCAATAATTTAAATTGTTACTGATTTCTTGCAAATGAGGGCATTGCAAGATCTTAAGTGTGGGAAGGGGTTAAATTCTTTCGGATTTTAAAATTTTTATCTTAAACACTTGGTTACCATTAAAAATACTAGTAAAGCAGTAGTTGTATTAGAATCTAGTGCTCTCTGATAATAAAGAACAGCCCTAGTCTTATATACTAACTACCCAATTCTAGTAAAATTTTTCAAAATTTTCAATTAAATGAATTCAAAATCATGTTTATACATATTTATGAACAATAAAACTAGGTTTTAACACCGAAATTATTGTTACCTCGGAAAGGACATAAATTGAGAAACAAACCAAAATGTTAAAATTCATTTAAAATGGAATAGAGGACGATAAAAAGGAAAATAAAAGCCAAGTGTGGGAAAATTTACCAAGTTATCTTAAACATATGTCACATATATCTGTAACAAATAACTGAAAATACTTTTGCTTTGGACTAAACTAAACTGTTTTACCCGATGAAAGAAAAGAAGAGATGGATCTACACGATGAATCAATTCCATCATTAAAAGGAAGTAAAGTCTTCCGAAAAAGACACGCGCTTCTTGATTTAGGTCATGAAGTTGTCGTCCAGACCAGCTGTAGGTTGACGAAAAATCTAGAAAAGTCATCACTAAAATCAGCAGGAAATCCACGGACCTCAGCATTAAACAGGGTCGCCAAGTGGTCAGATTTATCCTAACCATGAGAAGGATTTATCTCGTACAATGGGGGGGGGCACCATGCAAATTAGCTGGATAAGACTAATGAATCAGATCCCCAGAAAGGATAATCTCCTTAAAGATTAAAAATCAGCTTTTAAGACTGATATTACTCAATCCTAGAGATTGACCTTAAAGATTGAGAATTACAAACTCATGGAATTCAATGATATCTAAACTCGAGCTTGAACGAGAAAATATTTTGATCAAAATTACAAACCGATTTGTTTTCTGAAAACCCTATTTTCAATACGTTCATTACCATTGAACGTAAAATCCTAGGAATTCACCTGGAATTCATTAGGTCACCTGAACTAAATTGGGTGTCAACCGTAAGAACGGTGGTTGCATAGTGGTCAAAGACAGGACCTTGTGCCAGACCGAAAAATTATAAGGGTGAGCTTTACTATTGCTCCTACCAAGGATAGTAATTGCGTCCGACACGTTATAGACCATAATCAAAAGCATGTCACGGGACATTGCCTTAACAGTTGCTTGTTCAACGCTTTCCTTTACAACCGGACGGTAGTTTGCCGAAAGGTAATATACGGGACAAGTAAACTGGACGTGTTGCTTTCCAAATACAAGGTTAGCAAGTGGGTGACACAAAACCGCAAGTTTTGAGCTAAAATTTTCAAATCTGAAACCCACCAAACCCACAAAAATATTTTGCAAACACCGGTAAAGGGTTATCCCGGAAAACTTATCTAGGGTAAAAACTAGATTTAATTTTCAAAAGATCAAATGTTTTCATAAAGATCCAATTTCCTTAATGGATCTAAATTTTTTATAGTCATGTGGGACTGTAAACCATATCGTTACTACCATTGTTTATACCGCCGTATAGAAATCACTGATGTACAAAGTGTGAAGAATAAAGAAGTGATTCTAGTATTTCAAGATAATATTGCTTGAGGACAAGCAACGCTCAAGTGTGGGAATATTTGATAATGCTAAAAACGAACATATATTTCATAGCATTATTCCTCAAGAAAGACAAGATTTTAGTTGCAATTATTCTATTTACAAGTGATATTAGTTTAAATAATAAAAGGTGAAGACAAAAGACAGATTCGACGAATTGAAGACGCAAACGACCAAAAAGCTCAAAAGAACAAAAGACAATCAAAGAGGTTCCAATTATTGATAAGAAACGTCTCGAAATTACAAGAGTACAAGATTCAAAACGCAAAGTACAAAATATAAAATTGTACGCAAGGACGTTCAAAAATCCGGAACCGGGACCAGAGTCAACTCTTAACGCTCGACGCAACGGACTAAAAATTACAAGTTAACTATGTATATAAATATAATATAATATATAATTAATTATATTAATTATATATATATTATAAAACCGTCGGCAGAGAAAGACTCCAAGGGTGTGAGCTGTAAATTCATTCTCCGCGACTCGCGGAGTTTGAAGAGGATTTTACCGCGAGTCGCGGAGGCCCAAAAAACAAAAATCCCTATAAAGCCAACCGAATTCTGATCACAATTCACAATCTATTTCTCTCTTCTCTCATATATACGATATATATATATATATATATATATATATATATATATATATATAATTTATATTTTAATTTTAATTATAATTATAATTCTAATAATAAGGGTATGTTAGCAAATATTGTAAGGGTGTAAGTCGAAATTCTGTCCGTGTAACGCTACGCTATTTTTAATCATTGTAAGTTATGTTCAACCTTTTTATATTAATGTCTCGTAGCTAAGTTATTATTATGCTTATTTAAAACGAAGTAATCATGATGTTGGGCTAATTACTAAAATTGGGTAATTGAGCTTTGTACCATAATTGGGGTTTGGACAAAAGAACGACACTTGTAGAAATTAGACTATGGGCTATTAATGGGCTTTATATTTGTTTAACTAAATGAAAGTTTGTTAATGTTAATATAAAGATTTACAATTGGGCGTCCCTATAAATTACCATATACACTCAATCGGACACGATGGGCGGGGTATTTATATGTACGAATAATCGTTCATTTAACCGGACACGGGAATGGATTAATAGCCACTAGAATAATTAAAACAGGGGTGAAATTACATTCAAGGGTAATTGGTGTAATTGTTAACAAAGTAGTAAAACCTTGGTTTACACGCAGTCGATAACCTGGTGTATTCATTAAACAAAGTATTAAAACCTTGTTACAATTCGAATCCCCAATTAGTTGGAATATTTAACTTCGGGTATAAGAATAATTTGATGAGGACACTCGCACTTTATATTTATGACTGATGGACTGTTATGGACAAAAACCAGACGGACATATTAAATAATCCAGGACAAAGGACAATTAACCCATGGGCATAAAACTAAAATCAACACGTCAAACATCATGATTACGGAAGTTTAAATAAGCATAATTCTTTTATTTCATATTTAATTTCCTTTATTTTATATTTAATTGCACTTCTAATTATCGCACTTTTATTTATTATTATTTAATAGCACTTTTAATTATCGTACTTTTTAATTATCGCAATTTTATTTTATCACACTTTTATTATTCGCAATTTCACTATCGTTATTTACTTTACGCTTTAATTTAAGTCTTGTATTTATTTTATATTTTACAATAGGTTTTAACTGCGACTAAAGTCTTAAAATCGACAAACCGGTCATTAAACGGAAAAAACCCCCCTTTATAATAATAATATTACTTATATATATATTTGTATTTTTATAAAAGTAAACTAATATAGCGTTGCGCTTTGTTTAAAGATTTCCCTGTGGAACGAACCGGACTTACTAAAAACTACACTACTGTACGATTAGGTACACTGCCTATAAGTGTTGTAGCAAGGTTTAAGTATATCCATTCTATAAATAAATAAATATCTTGTGTAAAATTGTATCGTATTTAATAGTTTTTCCTAGTAAAATATAAACTATTTTATATACACCTCGCATAACATCAAATATCCTCCTCAGCACTCTCCAATATCAATCGCCTTGGGCCTAATTGCCCTGTTGATGGTCTATTCTGATCAGCACTGCTTTCCGATGAGTAAACTCTAGGAGTCCTCCTCCTACAGACTGGGATGTAAACTGAACCTCCTGAAATTGGCATTTTGCCTGAACACATTCAACAAACTCGTAAGTACTAAGCGCAAGTATGGCACTTAGTTGTTAGTACACAGAGATAATATTTTAATAGGCTGAAACTAATTGAAATAAAAATAAATAAAATAAAAAGGATAAGCAAGGGGTGCCTCCCAAGAGCGCTTTGTTTATCAAGTCGTTACAGCTTGACTTTTCTTTGCCTGATCTTCAGAATGGATCAAAGGAGAAGAGTTGCTCCTCTTTATCGTGGTCTTCTAGATAAGCTTTTAGCCGGTCACTGTTGACTTTGAAGTTGCTAGTAGGTCCTTCTAATTCCACGCATTGGGTTTTGCCTTCATAGCTGAAGTGTTGATCTCACAATCCTTGCCGATCCAGTCCTCTTACACTTCTCACACACCACATTGCAGTACCCAGTATGATGCTTATAGCATCTCTTGCACTGAGGTAGGCTACCATTGTAGTTAGGGTTAGGGCTTCTCCCCTCATTGTTTCCCCTAAAGTGCTCTTGCCTCTTGACTGGATTTTGATCAAAACATTTACCCTTGCTTCTATCCCATTTGCGCTTCCCATCACTTGCTCCAGACTCTGATTTCACCTTCTCTTGCTCTTAGCGGATAACTTGATCCATCAAGGTGTGGGCCATGCGCATAGCTTCCGAGACATTTGTTGGTTTCAAAGAAGTGACATTTCCCTGGATGTCTTTGGGAAGTCCCCATAGATACCGTTCCAATCGTTTGAACTCGGGAGTAACCATTGTGTGGCACATCAAAGCTAACTCCAAGTACCTCCGGTTATAGCCATCAAGGTCAGTTCCTACAACCTTCAATTCCCAAAATTCCGCTTCCATCTTCTGAATTTAGGTTCTGGGACAGTACTCCTCTATCATAGCCCGCTTAAACTCTTCCCATGGTGTTGCATAAGCTTCATCAATTCCCTGAGCCTGGGCGAATGTGTTCCACCATGTCAGAGCACCATCCGATAGTGTACAGGATGCGAACTTAGTCTTGTTCACTTCGGAGCAGTTACTCACACGGAATGCTGATTCTAACTTTTCAAACCATCTTGTTAACCCAACTGGCCCTTCCGTTCCACTGAAATTTTGTGGCTTGCAACTCTGAAATTCCTTGTAAATGCACCCATTCTGAATGTTCTGGTTAGCCGGCGGAGCTTGCGGGTTGGCATTTGCCATAGCTGCGGCTACTCGAGCAGCCATCATTTCCTGGATCTGTGCTGCTGTGGGCATTTCCCTTGGACCTCTTCCATTTGCCATTGATCTTCCAATCAAAATTTTGACTCAAGTCAAAATCCGTTATCCAATAAGTAATAATGCTATAGTAATATAGCAATCAATTACTTATTCCATGTCAGTAAGACATATAGCAAGCACGTAATTAGGCATATTAACTACAGCAGCCTAGATCATCTACATCAGTACCTAGCATGGCAATAACGGTATCCTATAGTAGTATCATGCAATCGAAAGCAGATAGTAGTAGCATGCATTAGTGAGAACAAACAGTAGCATACAACAACATCATATAGCAGTAATAGTAAGCAGTAGCATGTAATAGTTCCGCAGAAACAAGCAAACGATCAAGTTGTAGATTAGTCATATTAGTGAATCCTACTCGACTCGGTCAAGACACACTAATGCAACCTAATTCCCTACAACTAATGCTCTGATACCAAATGTGACGCCTCGTATAAAACCATCATGTACGGATCATCAACAACATGTCCATTACATGGTATAATACTATATGCTGTTTTAAAATAAGTTTTGCATTCATGAAAAGGTAACATTTTTACCAACGTCAAATGTTTTACAAAAGATAACGTACTTCTACGAATAGAAAGCATTAACATAAGTACGTGACACAAAGGTCATTACAAAGCCATTGTTCAAATGTAACATAAGTTATGAATGAAAAATAAAAGTTCCATGATTGAGACATCTCTAAACAATGCAGCGGAAGTCTAACACAGCGAGTCTATAATAGCAAGTCTAACAACGGAAGCAACAACATCTAAGCACTTGAGAAATAACATGCTTTAAAATGTCAACACGGATTTTGGTGAGCTATAGTTTTTGTAAACAACAATATAATGTAGACCACGAGATTTCGTATTTAAAACAGTATGAAAAGTATATGCTTATCCGTGGGCACCCGGTAAGTAACTTAACGTAAAATAAATATCACCCCCTAAAAGTACACTTGGCTTGTGCGTATGTTCTCGAAGTATTAAACACCCTTTAAATGCTAGTGCGACTAGCCCGAGTGGGGATGTCAAACCCTATGGATCCATATCTAAAATTCAAGTTCACCGGTTCAAAAACCAATGACTAAACGTTACCGTGCTAAGGGGAATCTTTGTGCCGTTATATCACCCACACATATATAAAGTTAAGTACTCGTGTCTAGTATGTTAAACATAAAAAGCGCATGTATTCTCAGTCCCAAAAATAGTTAAAGTAAAAAACGGAGCTATAACTCACAGTGAATGTGCGGTAAAAGTCGATATGAAAAGTATACAAGTAGTAAGTCGGTCCGAAAGGTCCTCAACCTAAGTCAAAGGTTACTAAGTTAGTAAATTATCCCCAAAATTTTAAAAGTAAATGAGTTAAGTCTTAAGTATCATCATCATCATTCGTAAAAGATAAAGTAAGTTTTCAACATGAATAGAGATCGAAACAAAAGGGCTGACTTCGGACAGCTACTACGACCTCTATACAAAGTGAAAAGACGCGTGGTCAGTGGCCAAGGCTCCGTATGTGAGTCCTCGTATCGCTATCAAATTTTCAGATCCTAACTCGATGTCGTTTGACCGTGGCGACGGTTCAAGCGCGAGTAGGTCAGAATTTTCAGCACGTCGTTACAAAGGCGTAGTGATTTTCAGAAGGCTATAAATCATAAACCGTAAATCGGATTTAGGTGAGTCTTAAACGAAAAGTCATCTAATCGAACCGAACTATCTGGAAATAAACTTTCTAGAAGTCACAAGAGTCTGATTAGACCCCGAAAAACATAAAACAAGTGCTCCGGTGGGTTTCTTGGTGCTTGATGCTCATCACGGTTCTCATCCTTGATGCGTATAAGCCTCAAGTGTACAACTCTTGATGTTTTAGCATCACTTTGACCAAGTTTCAACCATCAACACAGAAATCAAGACTAAGAAGAAATACAACTCACTTAAGAGTTTTACAAGGATGATGAACCAAGGTTACATCATGTTCTTAGTCTTAACACAAATACATGTTCTATTCAAGATTAAAGCTACAAACTTTGATTCAAATAAAGCAAGACCTTATGTAACATCCCGCCTTTTTCCGTTTACTTTTCCGTTTATTTAAATTAAAGTCCGTTATATATTTATAACATCTCCCGTTTACTCTACGTATTTAAGGTAATTCGTTTGGTTAATTCACGCACCCACTTTAAACTTGAGGGACCAAGGTTGCCAAGTGACCAAAGATGTAACTAGGTCAAATGGTCAAACCTTATCCTCTCCATTTATTTCACCACCTCCCTCTCTAATACTTCCATCTTTTTCTCTCAACACCCAAATTAAAGATTCATCATCCATATTCAATCTAGCAAGTGTTCTTCAAAACAAATTACATATTTGGAATCCTTGCAACTTCCTCTTTGATTCCATACTGATTTCATCTCTTTTGGGTAACTTTCTAAAAACACTAGATTCTTTGTTCTTGATGTTTTTAACTTATAAAAGTGTTAATTAGTGTCCATGGCTCAAGTCTAACATGAATATATGATTTATATGCTTGTTCTTGTCATTTTGATGTAATTAGCTTAAACTTCAAATGGGTGTGTTTGATTTTGAGATTTGGTTGCTAAAATGTTGTTAGATGTTAAAAGTGCATGTATTAAATGTGTTACTAGCATCACTAGTTTCAATTTGGTATGTAGGTTAACATGGAAAAGCTTCATAAACATAATTGTTAAATTTGTGACTTTGAGTTAGGGTTTGATAGAAGTAAAATGGATTTTTGATGCATTGAATGCTTTGCAATGTGGTTTGTAAGTGTTTAGTGGTATTGTATGCGTAAATACCTACAAAACGGCGTATTATATGTATGCATTTAATTCCCGAATCATCAAAGTGCATTTATGAACTTGAAAGCATTTATGGTGGGCATTTAATGAGCTTTCAACTTGGATTTGATTATTGTAAATGATGATTTTGGTTGATGAATTGTGTTTAGTTGTGTTTCTCATTAAATTACCTTTTCAATGATGTATGGCATGCATTTTGAATGTTTTCGGTTCATGAGTTATGTTAAATTGAGTTTTGGTTCGAGACTTAACAAAACTGCAGTACCAGCACTTTTTCCAGTAAAGCGGGCTGCGCATACTTGAGCGCGCTGTAGTGACCCGAAATTTTCCATGTTTATATATATTAATTGAGATTGATATTTACATGATTAAATGTTTCCAACATGTTAAGCAATCAAACTTGTTAAGACTTGATTAATTGAAATATGTTTCATATAGACAATTGACCACCCAAGTTGACCGGTGATTCACGAACGTTAAAACTTGTAAAAACTATATGATGACATATATATGGATATATATATAGTTAACATGATACTATGATAAGTAAACATATCATTAAGTATATTAACAATGAACTAAATATGTAAAAACAAGACTACTAACTTAATGATTTTTAAACGAGACATATATGTAACGATTATCGTTGTAAAGACATTTAATGTATATATATCATATTAAGAGATATTCATACATGATAATATCATGATAATATAATAATTTAAAATCTCATTTGATATTATAAACATTGGGTTAACAACATTTAACAAGATCGTTAACCTAAAGGTTTCAAAACAACACTTACATGTAACGACTAACGATGACTTAACGACTCAGTTAAAATGTATATACATGTAGTGTTTTAATATGTATTTATAAACTTTTGAAAGACTTCAATACACTTATCAAAATACTTCCACTTAACAAAAATGCTTACAATTACATCCTCGTTCAGTTTCATCAACAATTCTACTCGTATGCACCCGTATTCGTACTCGTACAATACACAGCTTTTAGATGTATGTACTATTGGTATATACACTCCAATGATCAGCTCTTAGCAGCCCATGTGAGTCACCTAACACATGTGGGAACCATCATTTGGCAACTAGCATGAAATATCTCATAAAATTACAAAAATATGAGTAATCATTCATGACTTATTTACATGAAAACAAATTACATATCCTTTATATCTAATCCATACACCAACGACCAAAAACACCTACAAACACTTTCATTCTTCAATTTTCTTCATCTAATTGATCTCTCTTCAAGTTCTAAGTGTTCTTCATAAATTCCAAAAGTTCTAGTTTCATAAAATCAAGAATACTTCCAAGATTGCAAGTTTACTTCCAAGTTTTCTAAATCCATTCCAAGTAATCATCCAAGATCAAGAAACCTTTGTTACTTACAGTAGGTTATATTTCTAATACAAGGTAATAATCATATTCAAACTTTAATTCAATTTCTATAACTATAACAATCTTATTTCGAGTGAAAATCTTACTTGAAATTGTTTTCGTGTCATGATTCTGCTTCAAGAACTTTCAAGCCATCCAGGGATCCTTTGAAGCTAGATCCATTTTTCTTATTTCCAGTAGGTTTATCCAAGGAACTTGAGCTAGTAATGATGTTCATAACATCATTCGATTCATACATATAAAGCTATCTTATTCGAAGTTTAAACTTGTAATCACTAGAACATAGTTTAGTTAATTCTAAACTTGTTAGCAAATAAAAGTTAATCCTTCTAACTTGACTTTTAAAATCAACTAAACACATGTTCTATATCTATATGATATGCTAACTTAATGATTTAAAACCTGGAAACACGAAAAACACCGTAAAACCGGATTTACGCCGTCGTAGTAACACCGCGGGCTGTTTTGGGTTAGTTAATTAAAAACTATGATAAACTTTGATTTAAAAGTTTTTATTCTGGGAAAATGATTTTTATTATGAACATAAAACTATATCCAAAAATTATGGTTAAACTCAAAGTGGAAGTATGTTTTCTAAAATGGTCATCTAGACGTCGTTCTTTCGACTAAAATGACTACCTTTACAAAAACGACTTGTAACTTATTTTTCTGACTATAAACCTATACATTTTCTGTTTAGATTCATAAAATAGAGTTCAATATGAAACCATAGAAATTTGATTCACTCAAAACGGATTTAAAATGAAGAAGTTATGGGTAAAACAAGATTGGATAATTTTTCTCATTTTAGCTACGTGAAAATTGGTAACAAATCTATTCCAACCATAACTTAATCAACTTGTATTGTATATTATGTAATCTTGAGATACCATAGACACGTATACAATGTTTTGACCTATCATGTCGACACATCTATATATATTTCGGAACAACCATAGACACTCTATATGTAAATGTTGGAGTTAGCTATACAGGGTTGAGGTTGATTTCAAAATATATATAGTTTGAGTTGTGATCAATACTGAGATACCTATACACTGGGTCGTGGATTGATTCAAGATAATATTTATCGATTTATTTCTGTACATCTAACTGTGGACAACTAGTCGTAGGTTACTAACGAGGACAGCTGACTTAATAAACTTAAAACATCAGAATATATTAAAAGTGTTGTAAATATATTTTAAACATACTTTGATATATATGTATATATTGTTATAGGTTTGTGAATCAACCAGTGGCCAAGTCTTACTTCCCGACGAAGTAAAAATCTGTGAAAGTGAGTTATAGTCCCACTTTTAAAATCTAATATTTTTGGGATGAGAATACATGCAGGTTTTATAAATGATTTACAAAATAGACACAAGTACGTGAAACTACATTCTATGGTTGAATTATCGAAATCGAATATGCCCCTTTTTATTAAGTCTGGTAATCTAAGAATTAGGGGACAGACACCCTAATTGACGCGAATCCTAAAGATAGATCTATTGGGCCTAACAAACCCCATCCAAAGTACCAGATGCTTTAGTACATCGAAATTTTTATCATATCCGAAGGGTGTCCCGGAATGATGGGGATATTCTTATATATGCATCTTGTTAATGTTGGTTACCAGGTGTTCACCATATGAATGATTTTTATCTCTATGTATGGGATGTGTATTGAAATATGAAATCTTGTGGTCTATTTTTATGATTTGATATATATAGGTTAAACCTATAACTCACCAACATTTTTGTTGACGTTTTAAGCATGTTTATTCTCAGGTGATTATTAAGAGCTTCCGCTGTCGCATACTTAAATAAGGACGATATTTGGAGTCCATGCTTGTATGATATTGTGTAAAAACTGCATTCAAGAAACTTATTTTGTTGTAACATATTTGTATTGTAAACCATTATGTAATGGTCGTGTGTAAACAGGATATTTTAGATTATCATTATTTGATAATCTACGTAAAGCTTTTTAAAACCGTTATCTATGAAATAAAGGTTATGGTTTGTTTTAAAAATGAATGGAGTCTTTGAAAAACGTCTCATATAGAGGTCAAAACCTCGCAACGAAATCAATTAATATGGAACGTTTTTAATCAATAAGAACGGGACATTTCAGTTGGTATCCGAGCGTTGGTCTTAGAGAACCAGAATTTTGCATTAGTGTGTCTTATCGAGTTTGCTAGGATGCATTAGTGAGTCTGGACTTCGACCGTGTTTACTTGAAAAATGATTGCTTAAAAAATTTTGTTGGAAACTATATATTTTTAACATGTGAATATTATGTGATATATTAATCTCTTAACGCGTTTGATATTATGTGATAGATGTCTACCTCTAGAACAAGTCCCATTGACTCAGCTAATAATAATGAAGAGTCAAATGTAAATTGGAATGATTCGTGGATTGATTCACAAGTTCCCGAAGAGGAACCGGAAGAAGAGTCGGAATCGGAAGAAGAATCGGAACCGGAAGAAGAATCGGAACCGGATGAAGAAATAGAACCGGTGGGGGAAATAATAAAACAGTTAAGTAAAAGAAAATCCTCAACCAACCGACCAAGGTTAATTATGGTCAATGGTGTTTCCGCCAAGGAAGCAAAATATTGGGAGGATTACCAATTCTCCAATGAATCGGATTCCGACGAGAATTCTGATGATGTTATAGAAATTACCCCAACTGAATTTAAAAAGGCAAAAGAAAATAATAAGGGAAAGGGCATAAAAATAGAGAAATCTAATTCCAACCCCGATGAACTTTATATGTATCGTCAACCCCCAAAGTCCTTAAGTTGTAACAATGACCCGGGAACCTCTAAACCACCAGGTTTTTCTAAACCGTTGTGGAAAATGACAGCTAGTATTAGGGGAAATCATATATCCCTAGAAACTTGGCAAAACGAACCAAAACCGAAGAAAAAGAAACGAGCGAGTCGGAATAAGATAGTTGTATTCGTGTGGTGTAATATATGTAATATAATGTGCTTATGCTTTATGATATATGTAAAAATTGCTTGTATTAATAAGTATTTTTTATGAATCTAACTCTTGTCTATTTTACAGTTTAAAAACACAAAATGGATAGACAACCCAATATTTTAAGAGACCTACCCGGAGACATGATTGATGAAATCTTGTCTAGAGTCGGTCAGAATTCTTCGGCACAACTATTTACGGCGAAATCAGTTTGTAAGACATTCGAAGAACGTTCCAAGAATGTCTTGGTTTATAAGAGACTTTCGTTTGAAAGATGGGGGATATCACATTGGGAAACCCATAAGTTACGATGTGTTTACTTTGACGCATATATTGTGGGGAACCCAAATGCTATTTTACGCAACGGGTTAAGAAATTATTTTGACTCAATGTATCCGAATATAGGACTTCATGATTTAGAAAAAGCGTCTAACATACAACATAAAGAAGCATGTTATGCTTACGGATTAGTAATGTTCGCTTCTCACCAAAGTGAGAACAAGAACATCGGGCTACAACTATTAAACAAAACGTTTCCACAAGTGACGGAGTCGGTAATTGGGGTAAGAAATGAGGTTTTTAGATTGTTACGGGACTGTTGGACATTACGTAACCCTCGTCCCTTTGACGACGTTACAACACGCTGTCTTATTAATGGCCATAACGGTTATGTTCCACAAGACCAGGGATGGGAAGTAATCCTAGTAAAACCAGAATGCATGACTTGTTTCTGGACGTATGAATTACGTGTCTTTATTGCATTTGCTGAACGACTTGTGTACTAGGTAGAATTATCTTCACAACCATCTTGTATCAAATTTATTGTGTGCTATATTTCATGCTATATGTAAAATAAGCAGTATTGTAAGTTTGTAAAATATTGTATAAAAGTTTGAACGCGAAATATTATTATAATCAGTTTTTCATATAGAATTGTAGTAGTTGAATTGTATATTAGCTACTAAGTATGAACTTAACGGGTAGGTATTACCCGAATTTAAACTTATAAAACGCTAATATGAAGAAAAAGCTTTTATAAATGAGTTCATATTATGCTACGAAATACTATTAACTACTCTTAATATTCTGTATGATTAACTTGTTCCATTTGACTATTTTGAAGGAAATGGCACCGACTACTCGACACACCGTGAATATGAATGAAGAGGAATTCCGTACTTTTCTAGCTTCAAACATAGCCGCAGTACAGGCTGCGCTACATACTAACAATAACCTTGGATCTAGCAGTACAGGAAATTGTATAGGATGCACCTACAAAGAATTCACTGCCTGCAAACCTTTGGAATTTGATGGAACCAAAGGACCGATCGGATTGAAACGGTGGATCGAGAAGGTCGAATCGGTGTTTGCCATAAGTAAGTGTACTGAAGAGGACAAAGTGAAGTACGCTACGCATACCTTCACAGGTTCTGCATTAACATGGTGGAATACCTATCTAGAGCAAGTGGGACAAGATGATGCGTACGCACTACCGTGGTCAGCATTCAAGCACTTGATGAACGAGAAGTACCGTCCCAGAACCGAGGTCAATAAGCTCAAGACAGAACTTAGAGGGTTACGAACCCAAGGATTTGATATTACCACGTACGAAAGACGATTCATAGAATTGTGCCTATTGTGTCCGAGAGCATTCGAAGATGAGGAAGAGAAGATCGACGCGTTTGTGAAAGGATTACCGGAAAGAATCCAAGAAGATATAAGTTCACACGAGCCCGCCTCCATACAACAGGCATGTAGAATGGCTCACAAACTAGTGAACCAGATTGAAGAAAGAATTAAAGAACAGACTGCTGAAGAGGACAATGTGAAGCAAGTCAAAAGAAAGTGGGAGGAAAACGGTGATAAGAATCACCAATACAACAACAACAGCAATTACAACAATAATCGCAACAATTATCCCAACAATCGCAACATCAATCGCAACTACAACAAATGGCCCAACAACAACAACAACAACAACAACAACAACAACAACAGCAACTACAACAATCATTCCAACAATAATAATAACCGCAACAACAACAACAATCAGAAGCAGCTATGCCAAAGGTGTGAAAAGTATCACTCGGGGTTCTGTACCAAATTTTGCAACAAGTGTAAAATAAATGGTCATAGCGCGGCGAAGTGTGAGGTCTACGGACCAGGAGTTAATAGAACGAAAGGAACAAATGGTGTCGGAACGAGTAATGGCGGAGCAAGTAGTGTCGGAGCAAGTTATGCCAATGTAGATTGTTATAAATGTGGAAAACCGGGCCACATTATTAGAAATTGCCCGAACCAGGAGAACATGAATGGACAAGGCCGCGGAAGAGTTTTCAATATTAATGCGGCAGAGGCACAGGAAGACCCGGAGCTTGTTACGGGTACATTTCTTATTGACAATAAATCTGCTTACGTTTTATTTGATTCGGGTGCGGATAGAAGCTATATGAGTAGAGATTTTTGTGCTAAATTAAGTTGTCCATTGACGCCTTTGGATAGTAAATTTTTACTCGAATTAGCAAATGGTAAATTAATTTCAGCAGATAATATATGTCGGAATCGAGAAATTAAACTGGTTAGCGAAACATTTAAGATTGATTTGATACCAGTAGAGTTAGGGAGTTTTGATGTGATAATCGGTATGGACTGGTTGAAAGAAGTGAAAGCAGAGATCGTTTGTTACAAAAATGCAATTCGCATTATACGAGAAAAAGGAAAACCGTTAATGGTGTACGGAGAAAAGGGCAACACGAAGCTACATCTTATTAGTAATTTGAAGGCACAAAAACTAATAAGAAAAGGTTACTATGCTGTTCTAGCATACGTCGAGAAAGTACAAACTGAAGAAAAGAGCATCAATGATGTTCCCATTGCAAAAGAATTTCCCGATGTATTTCCGAAAGAATTACCGGGATTACCCCCACATCGATCCGTTGAATTTCAAATAGATCTTGTACCAGGAGCTGCACCAATAGCTCGTGCTCCTTACAGACTCGCACCCAGCGAGATGAAAGAACTGCAAAGCTAATTACAAGAACTTTTAGAGCGTGGTTTCATTCGACCAAGCACATCACCGTGGGGAGCTCCTGTTTTGTTTGTCAAGAAGAAAGATGGTACATTCATGTTGTGTATCGACTACCGAGAGTTGAACAAACTTACCATCAAGAACCGCTACCCACTCACAAGAATCGACGACTTATTTGATCAACTACAAGGCTCGTCTGTTTATTCAAAGATTGACTTACGTTCCGGGTATCATCAAATGCGGGTGAAAGAAGATGATATTCCAAAGACTGCTTTCAGAACACGTTACGGTCATTACGAGTTTATGGTCATGCTGTTTGGTTTAACTAATGCACCAGCTGTGTTCATGGACCTTATGAACCGAGTGTGTGGACCATACCTTGACAAGTTTGTCATTATTTTCATTGATGACATACTTATTTACTCAAAGAATGACCAAGAACACGGTGAACATTTGAGAAAGGTGTTAGAAGTATTGAGGAAGGAAGAATTGTACGCTAAGTTTTCAAAGTGTGCATTTTGGTTGGAAGAAGTTCAATTCCTCGATCACATAGTGAACAAAGATGGTATTAAGGTGGATCCTGCAAAGATAGAAACTGTTGAAAAGTGGGAAACCCCAAAAACTCCGAAACACATACTCCAGTTTTTAGGACTAGCTGGTTACTACAGAAGGTTCATCCAAGACTTTTCCAGAATAGCAAAACCCTTAACTGCATTAACGCATAAAGGGAAGAAATTTGAATGGAATGATGAACAAGAGAAAGCGTTTCAGTTATTGAAGAAAAAGCTAACTACGGCACCTATATTGTCATTGCCTGAAAGGAATGATGATTTTGTGATTTATTGTGACGCATCAAAGCAAGGTCTCGGTTGTGTATTATGTGATGACCCGGGAATTTTCCGACCAAATTTAAACTTAATCTTTAAATGTTTCCGACACGATAAGGAAAAATCTGTTAGTTTGAGTCTCGAAAATTTTGGAACTATGTTCATATAATCAATTACCCTTTGACTATGCCCGACGATTCACGAACAATTATTTGTAAATCAATATGTACACATATATATATATGTATATGATTTATATTATTAATTGTTTGTAATATGTATAAAATATATAAATATTAAATGCATGTTATTATATAATATATAATATTATGTAAATGTAAATTTAATAAATTAAAAGTAATTAAAAGATTTATTATAGATATTATCATTATTATTATTATTAATATTAATATCAGCATTATTAATTAAATTATAATATGAATTTGATATATTTAAATTATTATAGTTATTATTGTTATTATTAGAAATATTGATATTATTATCAATATTATTAACTTTATTATTATTATTATTAATATATATTTATTTACTTAATTAATACCAATTATAAATAATCAGGTATATTTAAGATCAATTTTATTGTTATTATCATTATTAAAAATCGTTATTGTTGATATCATTATATTATTATGATTAATTTTAACAATATTATTATTATTATTATTATTATTAATATTAGTTTTATTATTAATTATTGTTAGTATTTTTGATTAAAATTAATATAACTATAATTATTAAATATTAATTCATTATTTATAAATATTAATTATGTAAACGTGTATATTTAAAGATTTGGTAAATCAGGGTTAGTTTCATGTCATTTTCCAACTGTTATTGATTGATTAATTCGTACAAATTAAATTTCAATATGAACAAACTCAGTTTAACATCAAAATCCTTTTCGTACCTATTTGTGTTGAATTATGAACGAATCCAAATATTTGTTAACTATCACACTCAACCTTTTATATTTTTTATATTTTTTGATGTCCTTGGGAATACTTTTCTGTCAATCAATTTGGCTGTATACTAGATGAATTATTCTATGAATTAGAGTAACACATTCAGCACTTTTACTATCAATCTCCATATTTATCACTTCACCCCATCACCGATTCTAACTTCAACTATCGAACAACCTCATTATCGACAACCATTAACACCCTCTTCAAACCCACTTCATCCTTGTAAACCCATCACCATTTAGCCACCCTACAACCACCCTTGTTCGTTATTTTGTTTTTCTTTCTGTTTCTATTCTATTTTTTTTTCAAACGTAATACAAACACAACCTTACTCCTGCATGTTTCTGTCTTCCTTGTTCAAGAAAATCACACATCACCATATTTGATAACCGTTTGCTATTATTGCTGCTACTTCCTTTCTGTTTCAAAAAGCTGCAGCCCGTCACCATTAATTTAATGTTACTGCTACTTCTTGCACCTGTTTCTGTCTCTTTTAACCGCCAACAAACACCATCTTTGTTTCCACGATCACTCCTGTTTACAGCCTTGTGAATTTTCATAATTTCTTTTCTTCTTTTTTCCTCTTCCAAACTTATACAGCAATCTTGATATAAAGAAAATCGATGCTATTAAAAACCTAATAAAGGCAAATGGGGGTGCTTCTTTCTTTTCTTTTTCTAATTGATAGCCGACATATACCTAAAACCATAACCCTACTTGATTTTTTTTAAGAAATCGATTTGATTATATTGAATCAAGTGGGACTTTTATTCATGAACATGGCCGACTAGTGGGATCACATCATATTACTTTTCCTATTTTACATGATGAAAAGAAGGAAGTGGGGATTGAATCGCATGTCTGCTGAAAGTTGCACCTTTCACGTTATTTTTTTTATACCGAACCTCACAAAAAGGAAGATCCTCCATCTATTTTATGATGTACCGATGGTGTTAATGGACCATAAGAATTGATAGTTTGTTGGGTTGTGTATTGTTTATATGGGCCGAACCCTAGCAGGCTAGTAGCAGGAAACAGTTATATATAAGGATTATAAATATTCGGGGTGGTTACATAACAGAAAAGCGTACCAGCACAGATGGTTAGGGACTTGTGTGTTAAGCTAGGGGTCGCGAGTTCGAGCCCCGGGTGGTGGCGAGTTTTTCTTTCTTTTTTTTTTGTTTGCCATTTTCTTCAAAGGTAGTCATTCATTTTTTTACATTTCTATTATTATTATTATTACCATTATTCTTATTATTATTAATGTTATTGTTAATTGTTATGATGTTAATTATTATTAGAACTAATAATAATATGATTACTATTACCATTAATTTAATTAGTATTATTATTATTACTAGTATTAAGTACTATTAGTATCATCTTACAAATTGTTAGTAATATGATTAGGATTATTGATATTAGTAAAATTATTAGTAGTATCATTATTATTAAACTTATCTTTTCATAAAATTTCTAGTGTTACTAAAATTATCATTTTTATTATTAGTAAAATTATTATTTTTACAGTTATTATTATTAGTGTTCATTATTATTAAAATTAACATTTTAATTAAAAGTATCATTTGTTACTAAAGTTACCATCTTTATCATTAATACTAAAAGTATTAATTTTAACTCTATTATCATTATTATTATTTTTTTTCTTCTTTTATCCTTACTAATATTATTTTAGTATTATTGTAATATAAATACATACAAAAAAATATTTGATACACATAACATCACAAAATTTATATTTTTATTTATTTTAAATATATAAATGAAAAAAAAATGAAAACATATAGATTATTAATATAAAAATGATATAAATTTGTTCGATTACAATATGAGTGTTAATATATACATAAATGATATAGGTTCGTGAATCCAAGGCCAACCCTATACTTGTTCAATGTCGTTCTATGTATTTTTACTACAAAATACAATACGGTGAGTTCATTTGATTCCCTTTTACTCTTTACATTTTTGGGCTGAGAATACATGCAAATGCTTTATTAACTGTTTTACAATATTTATATGCGTGAGTTTCATTTACCTTTTTACCCTTTATATTTTTGGGACTGAGAATACATGCGCTTTTATAAATGTTTGACGAAATAGACACAATTAATTGAAACTACATTCTATGGTTGAATTATCGAAATCGAATATGCCCCTTTTTATTAAGTCTGGTAATCTAAGAATTAGGGAACAGACACCCTAATTGACGCGAACTCTAAAGATAGATCTATCGGGCCCAACAAGCCCCATCCAAAGTACCAGATGTTTTAGTACTTCGAAATTATATCATGTCCGAAGGAGGATCCCGGAATGATGGGGATATTCTTATATGCATCTTGTTAAGGTCGGTTACCAGGTGTTCAATCCATATGAATGATATTTTGTCTCTATGCATGGGACGTATGTTTACGAGAAATGGAAATATGAAATCTTGTGGTCTATTAATATTATGAAATGATTATTTATGTTAAACTAATGAACTCACCAACCTTTTGGTTGACACTTTAAAGCATGTTTATTCTCAGGTATGAAAGAAACATTCCGCTGTGCATTTGCTCATTTTAAAGACATGATTTAGAGTCGATCATCGCAATGGAACCAGATGTTGGTGACTTCGTCCAGATGGATTAGGACGGGTCATTTCATATTAATGCAACAAACGAAGGTGATTGCTTATGCGTCTAGACAATTGAAGATTCACGAACAAAATTATACGACGCATGATTTGGAATTAGGCGCGGTTGTTTTTGCATTAAAGACTTGGAGGCACTACTTATATGGGGTCAAAAGTATTATATATACCGACCACAAAAGTCTTCAACACATATTTAATCAGAAACAACTGAATATGAGGCAGCGTAGGTGGATTGAATTATTGAATGATTACGACTTTGAGATTCGTTACCACCCGGGGAAGGCAAATGTGGTAGCCGATGCCTTGAGCAGGAAGGACAGAGAACCCATTCGAGTAAAATCTATGAATATAATGATTCATAATAACCTTACTACTCAAATAAAGGAGGCGCAACAAGGAGTTTTAAAAAAGGGAAATTTAAAGGATGAAATACCCAAAGGATCGGAGAAGCATCTTAATATTCGGGAAGACGGAACCCGGTATAGGGCTGAAAGGATTTGGGTACCAAAATTTGGAGATATGAGAGAAATGGTACTTAGAGAAGCTCATAAAACCAGATACTCAATACATCCTGGAACGGGGAAGATGTACAAGGATCTCAAGAAATATTTTTGGTGGCCGGGTATGAAAGCCGATGTTGCTAAATACGTAGGAGAATGTTTGACGTGTTCTAAGGTCAAAGCTGAGCATCAGAAACCATCAGGTCTACTTCAACAACCAGAAATCCCGGAATGGAAATGGGAAAACATTACCATGGATTTCATCACTAAATTGCCAAGGTCTGCAAGTGGTTTTGATACTATTTGGGTAATAGTTGATCGTCTCACCAAATCAGCACACTTCCTGCCAATAAGAGAAGATGACAAGATGGAGAAGTTAGCACGACTGTATTTGAAGGAAGTCGTCTCCAGACATGGAATACCAATCTCTATTATCTCTGATAGGGAAGGCAGATTTATTTCAAGATTCTGGCAGACATTACAGCAAGCATTAGGAACTCGTCTAGACATGAGTACTGCCTATCATCCACAAACTGATGGGCAGAGTGAAAGGACGATACAAACGCTTGAATACATGCTACGAGCATGTGTTATTGATTTCGGAAACAGTTGGGATCGACATCTACCGTTAGTAGAATTTTCCTACAACAACAGCTACCATTCAATCATTGAGATGGCGCCGTTTGAAGCACTTTATGGTAGAAAGTGCAGGTCTCCGATTTGTTGGAGTGAAGTGGGGGATAGACAGATTACGGGTCCGGAGATTATACAAGAAACTACCGAGAAGATCATCCAAATTCAACAACGGTTGAAAACCGCCCAAAGTCGATAAAAGAGCTACGCTGACATTAAAAGAAAAGATATAGAATTTGAAATTGGAGAGATGGTCATGCTTAAAGTTGCACCTTGGAAAGGCTTTGTTCGATTTGGTAAACGAGGGAAATTAAATCCAAGGTATATTGGACCATTCAAGATTATTGATCGTGTCGGACCAGTAGCTTACCGACTTGAGTTACCTCAACAACTCGCGGCTGTACATAACACTTTCCACGTCTCGAATTTGAAGAAATGTTTTGCTAAAGAAGATCTCACTATTCCGTTAGATGAAATCCAAATCAACGAAAAACTTCAATTCATCGAAGAACCCGTCGAAATAATGGATCGTGAGGTTAAAAGACTTAAGCAAAACAAGATACCAATTGTTAAGGTTCGATGGAATGCTCGTAGAGGACCCGAGTTCACCTGGGAGTGTGAAGATCAGATGAAGAAGAAATACCCGCATCTATTTCCAGAAGATTCGTCAACACCTTCAACAGCTTAAAATTTCGGGACGAAATTTATTTAACGGGTAGGTATTGTAGTGACCCGAACTTTTCCATGTTTATATATATTAATTGAGATTGATATTTACATGATTAAATGTTTCCAACATGTTAAACAATCAAACTTTTTAAGACTTGATTAATTGAAATATGTTTCATATAGACAATTGACCACCCAAATTGACCGGTGATTCACGAACGTTAAAACTTGTAAAAACTATATGATGACATATATATGGATATATATATAGTTAACATGATACTATGATAAGTAAACATATCATTAAGTATATTAACAATGAAATACATATGTAAAAACAAGACTATTAACTTAATGATTTTTAAACGAGACATATATGTAACGATTATCGTTGTAAAGACATTTAATGTATATATATCATATTAAGAGATATTCATACATGATAATATCATGATAATATAATAATTTAAAATCTCATTTGATATTATAAACATTGGGTTAACAACATTTATCAAGATCGTTAACCTAAAGGTTTCAAAACAACACTTACATGTAACGACTAACGATGACTTAACGACTAGTTAAAATGTATATACATGTAGTGTTTTAATATGTATTTATACACTTTTGAAAGACTTCAATACACTTATCAAAATACTTCTACTTAACAAAAATGCTTACAATTACATCCTCGTTCAGTTTCATCAACAATTCTACTCGTATGCACCCGTATTCGTACTCGTACAATACACAGCTTTTAGATGTATGTACTATTGGTATATACACTCCAATGATTAGCTCTTAGCAGCCCATGTGAGTCACCTAACACATGTGGGAACCATCATTTGGCAACTAGCATGAAATATCTCATAAAATTACAAAAATATGAGTAATCATTCATGATTTATTTACATGAAAACAAAATTACATATCCTTTATATCTAATCCATACACCAACGACCAAAAACACCTACAAACACTTTCATTCTTCAATTTTCTTCATCTAATTGATCTCTCTCAAGTTCTATCTTCAAGTTCTAAGTGTTCTTCATAAATTCCAAAAGTTCTAGTTTCATAAAATCAAGAATACTTCCAAGATTGCAAGTTTACTTCCAAGTTTTCTAAATCCATTCCAAGTAATCATCAAAGATCAAGAAAACTTTGTTACTTACAGTAGGTTATCTTTATAATACAAGGTAATAATCATATTCAAACTTTAATTCAATTTCTATAACTATAACAATCTTATTTCGAGTGGAAATCTTACTTGAAATTGTTTTCGTGTCATGATTCTGCTTCAAGAACTTTCAAGCCATCCAAGGATCCTTTGAAGCTAGATCCATTTTTCTTATTTCTAGTAGGTTTATCCAAGGAACTTGAGGTAGTAATGATGTTCATAACATCATTCGATTCATACATATAAAGCTATCTTATTCGAATGTTTAAACTTGTAATCACTAGAACATAGTTTAGTTAATTCTAAACCTGTTCGCAAATAAAAGTTAATCCTTCTAACTTGACTTTTAAAATCAACTAAACACATGTTCTATATCTATATGATATTCTAACTTAATGATTTAAAACCTGGAAACACGAAAAACACCGTAAAACCGGATTTACGCCGTCGTAGTAACACCGCGAGCTGTTTTGGGTTAGTTAATTAAAAACTATGATAAACTTTGATTTAAAATTTGTTATTCTGGGAAAATGATTCTTATTATGAACATGAAACTATATCCAAAAATTATGGTTAAACTCAAAGTGGAAGTATGTTTTCTAAAATGGTCATCTAGACGTCGTTCTTTCGACTGAAATGACTACCTTTACAAAAATGACTTGTAACTTATTTTTGCGACTATAAACCTATACTTTTTATGTTTAGATTCATAAAATAGAGTTCAATATGAAACCATAGCAATTTGATTCACTCAAAACGGAGTTAAAATGAAGAAGTTATGGGTAAAACAAGATTGGATAATTTTTCTCATTTTAGCTACGTGAAAATTGGTAACAAATCTATTCCAACCATAACTTAATCAACTTGTATTGTATATTATGTAATCTTGAGATACCATAGACACGTATACAATGTTTCGACCTATCATGTCGACACATCTATATATATTTCGGAACAACCATAGACACTCTATATGTGAATGTTGGAGTTAGCTATACAGGGTTGAAGTTGATTCCAAAATATATATAGTTTGAGTTGTGATCAATACTGAGATACGTATACACTGGGTTGTGGATTGATTCAAGATAATATTTATCGATTTATTTCTGTACATCTAACTGTGGACAACTAGTTGTAGGTTACTAACGAGGACAGCTGACTTAATAAACTTAAAACATCAAAATATATTAAAAGTGTTGTAAATATATTTTTAACATACTTTGATATATATGTATATATTGTTATAGGTTCATGAATCAACCAGTGCCAAGTCTTACTTCCCAACGAAGTAAAAATCTGTGAAAGTGAGTTATAGTCTCACTTTTAAAATCTAATATTTTTGGGATGAGAATACATGCAGGTTTTATAAATGATTTACAAAATAGACACAAGTACGTGAAACTACATTCTATGGTTGAATTATCGAAATCGAATATGCCCCTTTTTATTAAGTCTGGTAATCTAAGAATTAGGGAACAGACACCCTAATTGACGCGAATCCTAAAGATAGATCTATTGGGCCTAACAAACCCCATCCAAAGTACCGGATGCTTTAGTACATCGAAATTTATATCATATCCGAAGGGTGTCCCGGAATGATGGGGATATTCTTATATATGCATCTTGATAATGTCGGTTACCAGGTGTTCACCATATGAATGATTTTTATCTCTATGTATGGGATGTGTATTGAAATATGAAATCTTGTGGTCTATTATTATGATTTGATATATATAGGTTAAACCTATAACTCACCAAAATTTTTGTTGACGTTTTAAGCATGTTTATTCTCAGGTGATTATTAAGAGCTTCCGCTGTCGCATACTTAAATAAGGACGAGATTTGGAGTCCATGCTTGTATGATATTGTGTAAAAACTGCATTCAAGAAACTTATTTTGTTGTAACATATTTGTATTGTAAACCATTATGTAATGGTCGTGTGTAAACAGGATATTTTAGATTATCATTATTTGATAATCTACGTAAAGCTTTTTAAAACCTTTATCTATGAAATAAAGGTTATGGTTTGTTTTAAAAATGAATGCAGTCTTTGAAAAACGTCTCATATAGAGGTCAAAACCTCGCAACGAAATCAATTAATATGTAACGTTTTTAATCAATAAGAACGGGACATTTCACGCGCCGCGCACATGATGAGGTGCAAATGTTTAACCCCTGAGATTCCACTTGACCTGGTTCCACGCCTTAGTGCACGCCGCGCACACCTGCGCGCACCGCACACATCCCCTGGCCAAACTTTCCTTGTGTTTTATTTTTCATAAATTTCTTTCTCGCTTAACTGCAACTCCGATTAACATGAAACTTGGTTAACATGGTCATATATGATTTCTCGTCATGGGAAAATTGTCGAATACCCGACCTGACCCCGTTAACTTTAACCAAGTTTGACTTTTAGTCAAATCTAACCAAATACTTATGCAATCATTCTAGTTGCTTTTATACTTGTATTTTGCATGAAACTTGACAACTTGATTCACATGCTATATAATCGAGTCGTAATGAGCCATAGGACTAATTGAACATCTTTGACCAACTGTGTTTACCGTTATTGATACGACCTACTTGTTTAGGTCAAGACTAGCATTCGTTCTTGCTCACGTTACTTGGTGAAGTACTTTATTTACTCGTGCATTCAAGGTGAGATCATAGTCCCACTTTTACTCTTTTATACTTATACTTGGGATGAGAAAACATAAACGATTTATACTTTTATACATTGAACACAAGTACGAAAACAAACATTCCACGTACGAGTTAGAACAAAAATCCTCAATTCAATTATCATTAGTTACACTTGTAGAGTGTAAGCGAGTAATTATGTTGTGTGGCCATACGGGTTTGACGAACCCTCATTCGGACGGTTCGCTATCGTTAGCGAATGAAATATAATTTTATCGGTATAGTGTATGTTCTAACACTAAGGATTCAGAGGTAACATTCAGTTAAGCCTTGATAATTGGGTGCTCGTGATATAAACAACATCTTTGGAATGCAAACGATTTGGATAATCAACTTATACTAAATCTTGTGGTTTAAATACATACGTTTACTAATACACCTATGATTTCACCAACGTTTTTCGTTGACAGATTTTTCTATGTTTTTCTCAGGTCCTTGAATGATACGTGTTACATGCTTCCGCTCATTATTTTGATACATGCTTGGATGTCGAGTATACATGCATACATGGAGCATCTTTTGACTTTACATTTAACTGTGTCGCATAGGTTTCATTTGTACATAAAACGTTGTAACGTCACTAGTTGTTGAACTACTTTTGTAAACTTTAAACATCTTTACATTTGAAATGAATGCGACATATTTTGGTCATACGTCATTTTAAAGACTTATGACCACGTAACGGGACCTAAGTAGACGGCGCCGTCAAATGACGATTTTTTCGGGTCGCTACACCTTAAGTCACATAACTTAGATTAAACAAGTAATGAAACCCTAAGCTAGAAAGCTTGGATCCCTTAACAATAATTATGAGATTTCAAAGCTAGAAAGCTTAAATCTTTTATGTCCTTGAAGATCTTTAAAGCAACAAGCTAGATCTTCAAGTTTCATGAAGATCATAAACACAAGTTTTGATCTTTTAGCAAAAACAAAGTGATCTTAAGCTATAAAGTTTAGATCCATCAAAGTAATGAAGATCCAAAGCTAGAAAGCTTGAATCTTTTATGTTCTTGAAGATCTTTAAAGCAAAAGGTTAGATCTTCAAGTTTCATGAAGATCATAAACACAAGTTTTGATCTTTTAACAAAAATAAAGAGATCATAAGCTAGAAAACTTAGATCTAATAAAGTAATGAAGATTCAAAGCTAGAAAGCTTGAATCTTTTATGTTCTTGAAGATTTCCAATCAAGGTTTGAATCTACAAGATATAACAAGATCAAAAATCTAAAAAGCTTGATCTCATGATGATGATGTCGTGACTAAGAAGAAAAAAAAAGAAGAAAGAAATTCAAGAACTTACAATTTCTTAAGATTTTAGCGTGAGAAAGACTAGAGAGAAAGTGTGTGTGAAATGAGAAAATGAAATGAAGTGTGAAATGAGGATGAGGTTTGAATTTATAGTGGTGGTGGTGGTGGTTATGGTCGACAGTTATGGGGGACAAGGGGGACAATTTTGCTTTTGCATGGGTGGTGGTACAAAGGTGGTGCTTGTATGTTGGGATCCCATGCAACATGTGTAGTAGTGGCACACAAAAATGCTAGTATGTTGGCTTAACTTAATGGGTTTTTGTCTTACATCTTAATGGATCATAAATCCATTAAAGTTGGGCTAATTTAATGGTCCATTAACTAGAGTAGGATGGGCGTAAGTCCATTAAGGGAAAAAGTCCAATAAGACTAACTAGTGTGCATTAGTAAATTACTAAGCGTAATTAAGCAATCAATAAGTCAAGTAATTGTCATTAGAAAATAACAATTAGTTTTACGTAGTCATAATATTCCAATTATGACAAAAGTTAAACGTCTACCAAGTACGTAGCTCACTTTAAACGACAAGTGACACTAACGGTCATAAAAGCATTCGGGGATCAAGTTAAGTAACTAAGTACTTACTAACACGTTTTAAAATATAAACGAAAGTAATCAACATGAATTAAGATTCTAGAAGATAATATAGCTCAGTACGCACAAATATGCTATTTCGTGAAAATATAAAGTACAAATATAAGTCGAAAAAGTCGGGTCATTACATTACCCACCTGTTAAAGAAAATTTTGTCCCGAAATTTTAAGCTGAGGTAGATGGTAGAGTTGTGAAGAGGTGAGGATACTTCTGCTTCATCTGATCCTCTCGCTCCCAAGTAAACTCGGGTCCTCTTTTAGCATTTCAACGGACTCGGACTATTGGAATCTTATTGCGTTTCAAGGTTTTGACCTCACGGTCCATGATCTCAACAGGTTCTTCCGCGAAGTGGAGTTTGTCATCAATCGTAAGCTCATCAAGAGGCACTTCTTTAGATTCGATACGTGGAAAGTGGGATGAACTGAGCTCAATTGAGTCAGAAGATCCAAACGTTAAGCAACAGGCCCAACACGATCCAAAATTTCAAAAGAACCAATATATCGTAGATTTAGCTTTCCACGCTTTCCGAAACAGATTACACATTTCCAAGGTGCAACTTTTAGCATTACGCTGTCACCCACTTGGAATTCGAGATCTTTACGTCTAATGTTGGCATAGCTCTTCTGACGATCACGTGCCATCTTGAGCCTTGCTTGGATTTGGACAATCTTCTCGGTTATTTCATGGACGAGTTCGGGTCCGGTGATTTTATTTTCACCTACTTCGGCCCAAAAAATAGGAGAACGACATTTGCGGCCATATAAAGCTTCAAAAGGTGTGGACTTAATGCCCGAATGGCAACTATTGTTGTAAGAGAATTCTGCTAGAGGCAAATGCTTTTCCCAAGCATTTCCGTAGTCAATAACACAAGCTCGTAACATGTCCTCCAAGGTTTGAATCGTGCGTTCGCTTTGTTCGTCGATTTGCGGGTGATATGCGGTGCTCATGTCTAGACGGGTTCCCAAGGCTTCTTGCAAGGAACGCCAAAATCTAGAAGCAAAACTGGCATCTCGGTTGGAAATAATCGATAAGGGTACGCCGTGACGAGATACAATTTCCTTTATGTACAGTTGCGCAAGTTTGTCCATTGTATCGGTTTCTTTCATAGCTGGGAAGTGTGCAGATTTGGTAAGACGGTCAATAATAACCCAGATGGTATCATATCCGCCTACCGTCTTTGGTATTTTCGTGATGAAGTCCATCGTTATTCTTTCCCACTTCTATTGCGGGATTTCGGGTTACTGGAGTAACCCGGATGGCCTTTGATGTTTGGCTTTGACCTTGGAACAAGTTAAACACTTTCCAACATAAGTAGCAACATTCTTTTTAAGGTTCGGCCACCAATACTATTCTTTGAGATCGTGGTACATCTTACCAGCTCCTGGATGAATTGAATACCTTGACTTATGGGCTTCGTCTAGAAAAAGACTTCGTAAATCCCCAAAACTAGGCACCCAAATTCTTTCGGCGAAATATCAGAGTCCATTCTCCTTAATCTCTAATCGAGAAACGAGAATGTTCAAGCGTTCTTGAGATATATTCTCCTCTTTGAGAGCCTCATCTTGAGCTACACAGATTTGGCTATTGAGATTTGCTTGGATGGTGATGTTCAAGGCTCGGACACGAAGAGGTACCATTCTTTCCTTTCAGCTCAAGGCATCGGATACTACGTTTGCCTTGCCAGGATGGTAACAAAGTTCACAATCATAATCGTTCAATGTTTCGATCCACCGTCGTTGTCTCATATTCAGTTGCTTCTGATCAAAAATGTGTTGGAGGCTTTTGTGGTCGGTGAAGATGGTGCTTTTGGTTTCGTAAAGATAGTGTCTCCACAATTTGAGTGCAAAGACAACGGCACCAAGTTCGAGATCATGTGTCATGTAGTTTCGTTCATGAATCTTCAGTTGTCGATGTAGTGACCCGAACTTTTCCATGTTTATATATATATATATATATATATATTAAATGAAATTGTTATTTACATGATTAAGTGTTTCCAACATGTTAAGCAATCAAACTTGTTAAGACTTGATTAATTGAAATAGGTTTCATATAGACAATTGACCACCCAAGTTGATCGGTGATTCACGAACGGTAAAACTTGTAAAAACTATACGATGACATATATATGGTTATATATATAGTTAACATGATTTTATTATAAGTATGTATCTCATTAGGTATTTTAACAATGAGTTATATACATAAAAAGAGACTATTAATTTAAGAAACTCGAAAACGATATATATAACGATTATCGTTATAACAACGTCTTACTAGGTACATATGAATCATATTAAGATATTGATACACTTGGTTAATTATATTAAATGATAAGTAAATATATTATTAAGTGTATTAACAATGAAATACATATGTAAAAATAAGACTACTAACTTAATGATTTCGAAACGAGACATATATGTAACGATTATCGTTGTAACGACATTTAACTGTATATATATATCATACTAAGATATATTATATATCATAATATCATGATAATATAACAATTTAACATCTCATTTGTTATAATAAATAATGGGTTAACAACATTCAACAAGATCGTTAACCTAAAGGTTTCAAAACAACGTTTACATGTAACGACTAACGATGACTTAACGACTCAGTTAAAATGTATATACATGTAGTGTTTTAATATGTATTCATACACTTTTGAAAGACTTCAAGACACTTATCAAAATACTTCTACTTAACAAAAATGCTTACAATTACATCCTCGTTCAGTTTCATCAACAATTCTACTCGTATGCACCCGTATTCGTACTCGTACAATACACAGCTTTTAGATGTATGTACTATTGGTATATACACTCCAATGATCAGCTCTTAGCAGCCCATGTGAGTCACCTAACACATGTGGGAACCATCATTTGGCAACTAGCATGAAATATCTCATAAAATTACAAAAATATGAGTAATCATTCATGACTTATTTACATGAAAACAAAATTACATATCCTTTATATCTAATCCATACACCAACGACCAAAAACACCTACAAACACTTTCATTCTTCAATTTTCTTCATCTAATTGATCTCTCTCAAGTTCTATCTTCAAGTTCTAAGTGTTCTTCATAAATTCCAAAAGTTCTAGTTTCATAAAATCAAGAATACTTCCAAGATTGCAAGTTTACTTCCAAGTTTTCTAAATCCATTCCAAGTAATCATCAAAGATCAAGAAACCTTTGTTACTTACAGTAGGTTATCTTTCTAATACAAGGTAATAACCATATTCAAACTTTAATTCAATTTCTATAACTATAACAATCTTATTTCGAGTGAAAATCTTACTTGAAATTGTTTTCGTGTCATGATTCTGCTTCAAGAACTTTCAAGCCATCCAAGGATCCTTTGAAGCTAGATCTATTTTTCTCATTTCCAGTAGGTTTATCCAATGAACTTGAGTTAGTAATGATGTTCATAACATCATTCGATTCATACATATAAAGCTATCTTATTCGAAGGTTTAAACTTGTAATCACTAGAACATAGTTTAGTTAATTCTAAACTTGTTCGCAAATAAAAGTTAATCCTTCTAACTTGACTTTTAAAATCAACTAAACACATGTTATATATCTATATGATATGCTAACTTAATGATTTAAAACCTGGAAACACGAAAAATACCGTAAAACCGGATTTACGTCGTCGTAGTAACACCGCGGGCTGTTTTGGGTTAGTTAATTAAAAACTATGATAAACTCTGATTTAAAAGTTGTTATTCTGGGAAAATGATTTTTCTTATGAACATGAAACTATATCCAAAAATTATGGTTAAACTCAAAGTGGAAGTATGTTTTCTAAAATGGTCATCTAGACGTCGTTCTTTCGACTGAAATGACTACCTTTACAAAAACGACTTGTAACTTATTTTTCCGACAATAAATCTATACTTTTTATGTTTAGATTCATAAAATAGAGTTCAATATGAAACCATAGCAATTTTATTCACTCAAAACGGATTTAAAATGAAGAAGTTATGGGTAAAACAAGATTGGATAATTTTTCTCATTTTAGCTACGTGAAAATTGGTAACAAATCTATTCCAACCATAACTTAATCAACTTGTATTGTATATTATGTAATCTTGAGATACCATAGACACGTATACAATGTTTCGGCCTATCATGTCGACACATCTGTATATATTTCGGAACAACCATAGACACTCTATATGTGAATGTTGGAGTTAGCTATACAGGGTTGGGGTTGATTCCAAAATATATATAGTTTGAGTTGTGATCAATACTGAGATACGTATACACTGGGTCGTGGATTGATTCAAGATAATATTTATCGATTTATTTCTGTACATCTAACTGTGGATAACTAGTTGTAGGTTACTAACGAGGACAGCTGACTTAATAAACTTAAAACATCAAAATATATTAAAAGTGTTGTAAATATATTTTGAACATACTTTGATATATATGTATATATTGTTATAGGTTCGTGAATCAACCAGTGGCCAAGTCTTACTTCTCGATGAAGTAAAAATCTGTGAAAGTGAGTTATAGTCCCACTTTTAAAATCTAATATTTTTGGGATGAGAATACATGCAGGTTTTATAAATGATTTACAAAATAGACACAAGTACGTGAAACTACATTCTATGGTTGAATTATCGAAAACGAATATGCCCCTTTTTATTAAGTCTGGTAATCTAAGAATTAGGGAACAGACACCCTAATTGACGCGAATCCTAAAGATAGATCTATTGGGCCTAACAAACCCCATCCAAAGTACCGGATGCTTTAGTACTTCGAAATTTATATCATATCCGAAGGGTGTCCCGGAATGATGGGGATATTCTTATATATGCATCTTGTTAATGTCGGTTACCAGGTGTTCACCATATGAATGATTTTTCTCTCTATGTATGGGATGTGTATTGAAATATGAAATCTTGTGGTCTATTGTTACAATTTGATATATATATAGGTTAAACCTATAACTCACCAACATTTTTGTTCACGTTTAAAGCATGTTTATTCTCAGGTGAATACTAAGAGCTTCCGCTATTGCATACTAAAATAAGGACAAGATTTGGAGTCCATGTTTGTATGATATTGTGTAAAAACTGCATTCAAGAAACTGATTTCGATGTAACATATTTGTATTGTAAACCATTATGTAATGGTCGTGTGTAAATAGGATATTTTAGATTATCATTATTTGATAATCTACGTAAAGCTTTTTAAACCTTTATTTATGAAATAAAGGTTATGGTTTGTTTTTAAAATGAATGCAGTCTTTGAAAAACATCTCATATAGAGGTCAAAACCTCGCAACGAAATCAATTAATATGGAACGTTTTTAATCAATAAGAATGGGACATTTCAGTTGGTATCCCAGCGTTGGTCTTAGAGAACCAGAATTTTGTATTAGTGTGTCTTATTGAGTTTGTTAGGATGCATTAGTGAGTCTGGACTTCGACCGTGTTTACTTGAAAAATGATTGCTTAGCAAATTTTGTTGGAAACTATATATTATTAACTTGTATATATTATGTGATATATTAATCTCTTAACATGCTTGTTATTGTGTGATAGATGTGTACCTCTAGAACAAGTCCCATTGACTCACCAAATAATAATGAAGAGTCAAATGTAAATTGGAATAATTCGTTGACTGATTCACAAGTTCTCGAAGAGGAACCGGAAGAAGAGTCGGAACCGGAAGAAGAATCGGAACCGGAAGAAGAAATAGAACCAGTGGGGGAAATAATAAAATGATTAAGTAGAAGAAAATCCTCAACCAACCGACTAAAGTTAATTATGGTCAATGGTGTTTCCGCCAAGGAAGCAAAGTATTGGGAGGATTACCAATTCTCCGATGAATCGGATCCCGACAAGGAATCTGATGATGTTATAGAAATTACCCCAACACAATTTAATAAGGCAAAAGAGAACAATAAGGGAAAGGGCATAAAAATAGAGAAATTTGATTCCAAACCCGATGAACTTTATATGTATCGTCAACACCCGTATTTCTTAAGTTGCGACAATAACCCGGGAACCTCTAAACCACCAAGTTTTTCTAAACCAATGTGGAAAACGACGGCTCGTATTAGGGGAACATCATATATCCCTAGAAACTTGTCAAAACGAACCAAAACTGAAGAAGAAGAAACGAGCGAGTCGGAATAAGATAGTTGTATTCGTGTGGTGTAATATATGTAATATAGTGTGCTTATGCTTTATGATATATGTAAAAATTTCTTGTATTAATAAGTATTTTTTTATGAATCTAACTCTTGTCTATTTTACAGTATAAAAACACAAAATGGATAGACAACCCAATATTTTAGAAGACTTACCCGAAGACATGATTGATGAAATCTTGTCTAGAGTCGGTCAGAATTCCTCGGCACAACTATTTATGGCAAAATCAGTTTGTAAGACATTCGAAGAACGTTCCAAGAATGCCTTGATTTATAGAAGGCTTTCGTTCAAAAGATGGGGGATATCACATTGGGAAATCCATAAGTTACGATGTGTTTACTTTGACGCATATATTGCGGGGAACCCAAATGCTATTTTACGCAACGGGTTAAGAAATTATTTTGACTCAATATATCCGACTATAGGACTTCGTGATTTAGAAAAAGCAGCTAACATGCAACATAAAGAAGCATGTTATGCTTACGGGTTAGTAATATTCGCTTCTCACCAAAGTGAGAACAAGAACATCGGGCTGCAACTATTAAACAAAACATTCTCACAAGTGACGGAGTCAGTAATTGGGGTAAGAATTGAGGTTTTTAGGTTATTACGAGACTGTTGGTCATTACGTAACCCTCGTCCCTTTGACGACGTTACAACACGCTGTCTTATCAACGGCCATAACGGTTATGTTCCACAAGACCAAGGATGGGAAGTAGTCCTAGTAAAACCAGAATGCATGACTTGTTTCTGGACGTTAACAACTATCTTGTATCAAAGTTATTGTGTGCTATATTTCATGCTTTATGTAAAATAAGCGGTATTGTAAGTTTGTAAAATATTGTATAAAAGTTTGAAAGCGAAATATTATTATAATCAGTTTTTCAAATAGAATTGTAGTAGTTGAATTGTATATTAGCTACTAAGTATTGAAATGTCCCGTTCTTATTGACTAAAAACGTTCCATATTAATTGATTTCGTTGCGAGGTTTTGACCTCTATATGAGACGTTTTTCAAAGACTGCATTCATTTTTAAAACAAACCATAACCTTTATTTCATAGATAAAGGTTTTAAAAAGCTTTACGTAGATTATCAAATAATGACAATCTAAAATATCCTGTTTACACACGACCATTACATAATGGTTTACAATACAAATATGTTACAACAAAATAAGTTTCTTGAATGCAGTTTTTACACAATATCATACAAGCATGGACTCCAAATCTCGTCCTTATTTAAGTATGCGACAGCGGAAGCTCTTAATAATCACCTGAGAATAAACATGCTTAAAACGTCAACAAAAATGTTGGTGAGTTATAGGTTTAACCTATATATATCAAATCGTAACAATAGACCACAAGATTTCATATTTCAATACACATCCCATACATAGAGATAAAAATCATTCATATGGTGAACACCTGGTAACCGACATTAACAAGATGCATATATATAAGAATATCCACATCATTCCGGGACACCCTTCGGATATGATATAAATTTCGAAGTACTAAAGCATCCGGTACTTTGGATGGGGTTTGTTACGCCCAATAGATCTATCTTTAGGATTCGCGTCAATTAGGGTGTCTGTTCCCTAATTCTTAGATTACCAGACTTAATAAAAAGGGGCATATTCGATTTCGATAATTCAACCATAGAATGTAGTTTCACGTACTTGTGTCTATTTTGTAAATCATTTATAAAACCTGCATGTATTCTCATCCCAAAAATATTAGATTTTAAAAGTGGGACTATAACTCACTTTCACAGATTTTTACTTCGTCAGGAAGTAAGACTTGGCCACTGGTTGATTCACGAACCTATAACAATATATACATATATATCAAAGTATGTTCAAAATATATTTACAACACTTTTAATATATTTTGATGCTTTAAGTTTATTAAGTCAGCTGTCCTCGTTAGTAACCTACAACAAGTTGTCCACAGTTAGATGTACAGAAATAAATCGATAAATATTATCTTGAATCAATCCACGACCCAGTGTATACGTATCTCAGTATTGATCACAACTCAAACTATATATATTTTGGAATCAACCTCAACCCTGTATAGCTAACTCCAACATTCACATATAGAGTGTCTATGGTTGTTCCGAAATATATATAGATGTGTCGACATGATAGGTCGAAACATTGTATACGTGTCTATGGTATCTCAAGATTACATAATATACAATACAAGTTGATTAAGTTATGGTTGGAATAGATTTGTTACCAATTTTCACGTAGCTAAAATGAGAAAAATTATCCAATCTTGTTTTACCCATAACTTCTTCATTTTATATCCGTTTTGAGTGAATCAAATTGCTATGGTTTCATATTGAACTCTATTTTATGAATCTAAACATAAAAGTATAGGTTTATAGTCGGAAAAATAAGTTACAAGTCGTTTTTGTAAAGGTAGTCATTTCAGTCGAAAGAACGACGTCTAGATGACCATTTTAGAAAACATACTTCCACTTTGAGTTTAATCATAATTTTTGGATATAGTTTCATGTTCATAATAAAAATCATCTTCTCAGAATAACAACTTTTAAATCAAAGTTTATCATAGTTTTTAATTAACTAACCCAAAACAGCCCGCGGTGTTACTACGACGGCGTAAATCCGGTTTTACGGTGTTTTTCGTGTTTCCAGGTTTTAAATCATTAAGTTAGCATATCATATAGATATAGAACATGTGTTTAGTTGATTTTAAAATTCAAGTTAGAAGGATTAACTTTTGTTTGCGAACAAGTTTAGAATTAACTAAACTATGTTCTAGTGATTACAAGTTTAAACCTTCGAATAAGATAGCTTTATATGTATGAATCGAATGATGTTATGAACATCATTACTACCTTAAGTTCCTTGGATAAACCTACTGGAAAAGAGAAAAATGGATCTAGCTTCAATGGATCCTTGGATGGCTCGAAGTTCTTGAAGCAGAATCATGACACGAAAACAAGTTCAAGTAAGATCATCACTTAAAATAAGATTGTTATAGTTATAGAAATTGAACCAAAGTTTGAATATGATTATTACCTTGTATTAGAATGATAACCTACTGTAAGAAACAAAGATTTCTTGAGGTTGGATGATCACCTTACAAGATTGGAAGTGAGCTAGCAAACTTGAAAGTATTCTTGATTTTATGAAACTAGAACTTTTGGAATTTATGAAGAACACTTAGAACTTGAAGATAGAACTTGAGAGAGATCAATTATATGAAGAAAATTGAAGAATGAAAGTGTTTGTAGGTGTTTTTGGTCGTTGGTGTATGGATTAGATATAAAGGATATGTTATTTTGTTTTCATGTAAATAAGTCATGAATGATTACTCATATTTTTGTAATTTTATGAGATATTTCATGCTAGTTGCCAAATGATGGTTCCCAAATGTGTTAGGTGACTCACATGGGCTGCTAAGAGCTGATCATTGGAGTGTATATACCAATAGTACATACATCTAAAAGCTGTGTATTGTACGAGTACGAATACGGGTGCATACGAGTAGAATTGTTGATGAAACTGAACGAGGATGTAATTGTAAGCATTTTTGTTAAGTAGAAGTATTTTGATAAATGTATTGAAGTCTTTCAAAAGTGTATAAATACATATTAAAACACTACATGTATATACATTTTAACTGAGTCGTTAAGTCATCGTTAGTCGTTACATGTAAGTGTTGTTTTGAAACTTTTAGGTTAACGATCTTGTTAAATGTTGTTAACCCAATGTTTATAATATCAAATGAGATTTTAAATTATTATATTATCATGTATGAATATCTCTTAATATGATATATATATACATTAAATGTCTTTACAACGATAATCGTTACATATATGTCTCGTTTAAAAATCATTAAGTTAGTAGTCTTGTTTTTACATATGTAGTTCATTGTTAATATACTTAATGATATGTTTACTTATCATAGTATCATGTTAACTATATATATATCCATATATATGTCATCATATAGTTTTTACAAGTTTTAACGTTCGTGAATCACCGGTCAACTTGGGTGGTCAATTGTCTATATGAAACATATTTCAATTAATCAAGTCTTAACAAGTTTGATTGCTTAACATGTTGGAAACATTTAATCATGTAAATATCAATCTCAATTAATATATATAAACATGGAAAAGTTCGGGTCACTACAGTACCTACCCGTTAAATAAATTTCGTCCCGAAATTTTAAGCTGTTGAAGGTGTTGATGAATCTTCTAGAAATAGATGCGGGTATTTCTTCTTCATCTGATCTTCACGCTCCCAGGTGAACTCGGGTCCTCTACGAGCATTCCATCGAACCTTAACAATTGGTATCTTGTTTTGCTTAAGTCTTTTAACCTCACGATCCATTATTTCGACGGGTTCTTCGATGAATTGAAGTTTTTCGTTGATTTGGATTTCATCTAACGGAATAGTGAGATCTTCTTTAGCAAAACATTTCTTCAAATTCGAGACGTGGAAAGTGTTATGTACAGCCGCGAGTTGTTGAGGTAACTCAAGTCGGTAAGCTACTGGTCCGACACGATCAATAATCTTGAATGGTCCAATATACCTTGGATTTAATTTCCCTCGTTTACCAAATCGAACAACGCCTTTCCAAGGTGCAACTTTAAGCATGACCATCTCTCCAATTTCAAATTCTATATCTTTTCTTTTAATGTCAGCGTAGCTCTTTTGTCGACTTTGGGCAGTTTTCAACCGTTGTTGAATTTGGATGATCTTCTCGGTAGTTTCTTGTATAATCTCCGGACCCGTAATCTGTCTATCCCCCACCTCACTCCAACAAATCGGAGACCTGCACTTTCTACCATAAAGTGCTTCAAACGGCGCCATCTCAATGCTTGAATGGTAGCTGTTGTTGTAGGAAAATTCTGCTAACGGTAGATGTCGATCCCAACTGTTTCCGAAATCAATAACACATGCTCGTAGCATGTCTTCAAGCATTTGTATCGTCCTTTCGCTCTGCCCATCAGTTTGTGGATGATAGGCAGTACTCATGTCTAGACGAGTTCCTAATGCTTGCTGTAATGTCTGCCAGAATCTTGAAATAAATCTGCCATCCCTATCAGAGATAATAGAGATTGGTATTCCATGTCTGGAGACGACTTCCTTCAAATACAGTCGTGCTAACTTCTCCATCTTGTCATCTTCTCTTATTGGCAGGAAGTGTGCTGATTTGGTGAGACGATCAACTATTACCCAAATAGTATCAAAACCACTTGCAGTCCTTGGCAATTTAGTGATGAAATCCATGGTAATGTTTTCCCATTTCCATTCTGGGATTTCGGGTTGTTGAAGTAGACCTGATGGTTTCTGATGCTCAGCTTTGACCTTAGAACACGTCAAACATTCTCCTACGTATTTAGCAACATCGGCTTTCATACCCGGCCACCAAAAATGTTTCTTGAGATCCTTGTACATCTTCCCCGTTCCAGGATGTATTGAGTATCTGGTTTTATGAGCTTCTCTAAGTACCATTTCTCTCATATCTCCAAATTTTGGTACCCAAATCCTTTCAGCCCTATACCGGGTTCCGTCTTCCCGAATATTAAGATGCTTCTCCGATCCTTTGGGTATTTCATCCTTTAAATTTCCCTCTTTTAAAACTCCTTGTTGCGCCTCCTTTATTTGAGTAGTAAGGTTATTATGAATCATTATATTCATAGATTTTACTCGAATGGGTTCTCTGTCCTTCCTGCTCAAGGCATCGGCTACCACATTTGCCTTCCCCGGGTGGTAACGAATCTCAAAGTCGTAATCATTCAATAATTCAATCCACCTACGCTGCCTCATATTCAGTTGTTTCTGATTAAATATGTGTTGAAGACTTTTGTGGTCGGTATATATAATACTTTTGACCCCATATAAGTAGTGCCTCCAAGTCTTTAATGCAAAAACAACCGCGCCTAATTCCAAATCATGCGTCGTATAATTTTGTTCGTGAATCTTCAATTGTCTAGACGCATAAGCAATCACCTTCGTTCGTTGCATTAATACACAACCAAGACCTTGCTTTGATGCATCACAATAAATTACAAAATCATCATTCCCTTCAGGCAATGACAATATAGGTGCCGTAGTTAGCTTTTTCTTCAATAACTGAAACGCTTTCTCTTGTTCATCATTCCATTCAAATTTCTTCCCTTTATGCGTTAATGCAGTCAAGGGTTTTGCTATTCTGGAAAAGTCTTGGATGAACCTTCTGTAGTAACCAGCTAGTCCTAAAAACTGGCGTATGTGTTTTGGAGTTTTCGGGGTTTCCCACTTTTCAACAGTTTCTATCTTTGCCGGATCCACCTTAATACCTTCTTTGTTCACTATGTGACCGAGGAATTGAACTTCTTCCAACCAAAATGCACACTTTGAAAACTTAGCGTACAATTCTTCCTTTCTCAATACTTCTAACACCTTTCTCAAATGTTCACCGTGTTCTTGGTCATTCTTTGAGTAAATAAGTATGTCATCAATGAAAACAATGACAAACTTGTCAAGGTATGGTCCACACACTCGGTTCATAAGGTCAATGAACACAGCTGGTGCATTAGTTAAACCAAATGGCATGACCATAAACTCGTAATGACCGTAACGTGTTCTGAAAGCAGTCTTTGGAATATCATCTTCTTTCACCCGCATTTGATGATACCCGGAACGTAAGTCAATCTTTGAATAAACAGACGAGCCTTGTAGTTGATCAAATAAGTCATCGATTCTCGGTAGTGGGTAGCGGTTCTTGATGGTAAGTTTGTTCAACTCTCGGTAGTCGATACACAACCTGAATGTACCATCTTTCTTCTTGACAAACAAAACAGGAGCTCCCCACAGTGATGTGCTTGGTCGAATGAAACCACGCTCTAAAAGTTCTTGTAATTGGCTTTGTAGTTCTTTCATCTCGCTGGGTGCGAGTCTGTAAGGAGCACGAGCTATTGGTGCAGCTCCTGGTACAAGATCTATTTGAAATTCAACGGATCGATGTGGGGGTAATCCCGGTAATTCTTTCGGAAATACATCGGGAAATTCTTTTGCAATGGGAACATCATTGATGCTCTTTTCTTCAGTTTGTACTTTCTCGACGTGTGCTAGAACAGCATAGCAACCTTTTCTTATTAGTTTTTGTGCCTTCAAATTACTAATAAGATGTAGCTTCGTGTTGCCCTTTTCTCCGTACACCATTAAGGGTTTTCCTTTTTCTCGTATAATGCGAATTGCATTTTTGTAACAAACGATCTCTGCTTTCACTTCTTTCAACCAGTCCATACCGATTATCACATCAAAACTCCCTAACTCTACTGCTATTAAATCAATCTTAAATGTTTCGCTAACCAGTTTAATTTCTCGATTCCGACATATATTATCTGCTGAAATTAATTTACCATTTGCTAATTCGAGTAAAAATTTACTATCCAAAGGCGTCAATGGGCAACTTAATTTAGCACAAAAATCTCTACTCATATAGCTTCTATCCGCACCCGAATCAAATAAAACGTAAGCAGATTTATTATCAATAAGAAACGTACACGTAACAAGCTCCGGGTCTTCCTGTGCCTCTGCCGCATTAATATTGAAAACTCTTCCGCGGCCTTGTCCATTCGTGTTCTCCTGGTTCGGGCAATTTCTAATAATGTGGCCCGGTTTTCCACATTTATAACAAACTACATTGGCATAGCTTGCTCCGACACTACTTACTCCGCCATTACTCGTTCCGACACCATTTGTTCCTTTCGTTCTATTAACCCCTGGTCCGTAGACCTCACACTTCGCCACGCTATGACCATTTCTTTTACACTTGTTGCAAAATTTGGTGCAGAACCCCGAGTGATACTTTTCACACCTTTGGCATAGCTGCTTCTGATTGTTGTTGTTGTTGCTGTTATTATTGTTGTTGGGATGATTGTTGTAGTTGCTGTTGTTGTTGTTGTTGTTGTTGGGCCGTTTGTTGTAGTTGCGATTGATGTTGCGATTGTTGGGATAATTGTTGCGATTGCTGTTGTTGTTGTATTGGTGATTCTTATCACCATTTTCCTCCCACTTTCTTTTGACTTGCTTCACATTGGCCTCTTCAGCAGTCTGTTCTTTAATTCTTTCTTCAATCTGGTTCACTAGTTTGTGAGCCATTCTACATGCCTGTTGTATGGAGGCGGGCTCGTGTGAACTTATATCTTCTTGGATTCTTTCCGGTAATCCTTTCACAAACGCGTCGATCTTCTCTTCCTCATCTTCGAATGCTCCCGGACACAATAGGCACAATTCTGTGAATCGTCTTTCATACGTGGTAATATCAAATCCTTGGGTTCGTAACCCTCTAAGTTCTGTCTTGAGCTTATTGACCTCGGTTCTGGGACGGTACTTCTCGTTCATCAAGTGCTTGAATGCTGACCACGGTAGTGCGTACGCATCGTCTTGTCCCACTTGCTCTAGATAGGTATTCCACCATGTTAACGCAGAACCTGTGAAGGTATGCGTAGCGTACTTCACTTTGTCCTCTTCAGTACACTTACTTATGGCAAACACCGATTCGACCTTCTCGGTCCACCGTTTCAATCCGATCGGTCCTTCGGTTCCATCAAATTCCAAAGGTTTGCAGGCAGTGAATTCTTTGTAGGTGCATCCTACACGATTTCCTGTACTGCTAGATCCAAGGTTATTGTTGGTATGTAGCGCAGCCTGTACTGCGGCTATGTTTGAAGCTAGAAAAGTACGGAATTCCTCTTCATTCATATTCACTGTGTGTCGAGTAGTCGGTGCCATTTCCTTCAAAATAGTCAAATGGAACAAGTTAATCATATAGAATATTAAGAGTAGTTAATAGTATTTTGTAGCATAATATGAACTCATTTATAAAAGCTTTTTCTTCATATTAGCGTTTTATAAGTTTAAATTCGGGTAGTACCTACCCGTTAAGTTCATACTTAGTAGCTAATATACAATTCAACTACTACAATTCTATATGAAAAACTGATTATAATAATATTTCGCGTTCAAACTTTTATACAATATTTTACAAACTTACAATACCGCTTATTTTACATAAAGCATTAAATATAGCACACAATAACTTTGATACAAGATAGTTGTGAAGATAATTCTAGCTAGTACACAAGTCGTTCAGCAAAGGCAATAAAGACACGTAATTCATACGTCCAGAAACAAGTCATGCATTCTGGTTTTACTAGGACTACTTCCCATCCTTGGTCTTGTGCAACATAACCGTTATGGCCGTTGATAAGACAGTGTGTTGTAACGTCGTCAAAGGGACGAGGGTTACGTAATGTCCAACAGTCCCGTAACAATCTAAAAACCTCATTTCTTACCCCAATTACCGACTCCGTCACTTGTGGAAACGTTTTGTTTAATAGTTGTAGCCCGATGTTCTTGTTCTCACTTTGGTGAGAAGCGAACATTACTAATCCGTAAGCATAACATGCTTCTTTATGTTGCATGTTAGCCGCTTTTTCTAAATCACGAAGTCCAATATTCGGATATATTGAGTCAAAATAATTTCTTAACCCGTTCCGTAAAATAGCATTTGGGTTTCCCGCAATATATGCGTCAAAGTAAACACATCGTAACTTATGGGTTTCCCAATGTGATATCCCCCATCTTTCAAACGAAAGTCTCTTATAAACCAAGACATTCTTGGAACGTTCTTCGAATGTCTTACAAACTGATCTCGCCTTAAATAGTTGTGCCGAGGAATTCTGACCGACTCTAGACAAGATTTCATCAATCATGTCTCCGGGTAGGTCTCTTAAAATATTGGGTTGTCTATCCATTTTGTGTTTTTAAACTGTAAAATAGACAAGAGTTAGATTCATAAAAAAAATACTTATTAATACAAGCAATTTTTACATATGTCATAAAGCATAAGCACACTATATTACATATATTACACCACACGAATACAACTATCTTATTCCGACTCGCTCGTTTCTTCTTCTTCGGTTTTGGTTCGTTTTGCCAAGTTTCTAGGGATATATGATGTTCCCCTAATACGAGCCGTAATTTTCCACATTGGTTTAGAAAAACCTGGTGGTTTAGAGGTTCCCGGGTCATTGTTACAACTTAAGGACTTCGGGGGTTGACGATACATATAAAGTTCATCGGGGTTGGAATTAGATTTCTCTATTTTTATGCCCTTTCCCTTATTATTTTCTTTTGCCTTTTTAAATTCAGTTGGGGTAATTTCTATAACATCATCGGAATTCTCGTCGGAATCCGATTCATCGGAGAATTGGTAATCCTCCCAATATTTTGCTTCCTTGGCGGAAACACCATTGACCATAATTAACCTTGGTCGGTTGGTTGAGGATTTTCTTTTACTTAACCGTTTTATTATTTCCCCCACCGGTTCTATTTCTTCATCCGGTTCCGATTCTTCTTCCGGTTCCGATTCTTCTTCCGGTTCCGACTCTTCTTCCGGTTCCTCTTCGGGAACTTGTGAATCAGTCCACGAATCATTCCAATTTACATTTGACTCTTCATTATTATTAGGTGAGTCAATGGGACTTGTTCTAGAGGTAGACATCTATCACATAATATCAAACGCGTTAAGAGATTAATATATCACATAATATTCACATGTTAAAAATATATAGTTTCCAACAAAATTTGTTAAGCAATCATTTTTCAAGTAAACACGGTCGAAGTCCAGACTCACTAATGCATCCTAACAAATTCGATAAGACACACTAATGCAAAATTCTGGTTCACTAAGACCAACGCTCGGATACCAACTGAAATGTCCCGTTCTTATTGACTAAAAACGTTCCATATTAATTGATTTCGTTGCGAGGTTTTGACCTCTATATGAGACGTTTTTCAAAGACTGCATTCATTTTTAAAACAAACCATAACCTTTATTTCATAGATAAAGGTTTTAAAAAGCTTTACGTAGATTATCAAATAATGACAATCTAAAATATCCTGTTTACACACGACCATTACATAATGGTTTACAATACAAATATGTTACAACAAAATAAGTTTCTTGAATGCAGTTTTTACACAATATCATACAAGCATGGACTCCAAATCTCATCCTTATTTAAGTATGCGACAGCGGAAGCTCTTAATAATCACCTGAGAATAAACATGCTTAAAACGTCAACAAAAATGTTGGTGAGTTATAGGTTTAACCTATATATATCAAATCGTAACAATAGACCACAAGATTTCATATTTCAATACACATCCCATACATAGAGATAAAAATCATTCATATGGTGAACACCTGGTAACCGACATTAACAAGATGCATATATATAAGAATATCCCCATCATTCCGGGACACCCTTCGGATATGATATAAATTTCGAAGTACTAAAGCATCCGGTACTTTGGATGGGGTTTGTTACGCCCAATAGATCTATCTTTAGGATTCGCGTCAATTAGGGTGTCTGTTCCCTAATTCTTAGATTACCAGACTTAATAAAAAGGGGCATATTCGATTTCGATAATTCAACCATAGAATGTAGTTTCACGTACTTGTGTCTATTTTGTAAATCATTTATAAAACCTGCATGTATTCTCATCCCAAAAATATTAGATTTTAAAAGTGGGACTATAACTCACTTTCACAGATTTTTACTTCGTCGGGAAGTAAGACTTGGCCACTGGTTGATTCACGAACCTATAACAATATATACATATATATCAAAGTATGTTCAAAATATATTTACAACACTTTTAATATATTTTGATGCTTTAAGTTTATTAAGTCAGCTGTCCTCGTTAGTAACCTACAACAAGTTGTCCACAGTTAGATGTACAGAAATAAATCGATAAATATTATCTTGAATCAATCCACGACCCAGTGTATACGTATCTCAGTATTGATCACAACTCAAACTATATATATTTTGGAATCAACCTCAACCCTGTATAGCTAACTCCAACATTCACATATAGAGTGTCTATGGTTGTTCCGAAATATATATAGATGTGTCGACATGATAGGTCGAAACATTGTATACGTGTCTATGATATCTCAAGATTACATAATATACAATACAAGTTGATTAAGTTATGGTTGGAATAGATTTGTTACCAATTTTCACGTAGCTAAAATGAGAAAAATTATCCAATCTTGTTTTACCCATAACTTCTTCATTTTATATCCGTTTTGAGTGAATCAAATTGCTATGGTTTCATATTGAACTCTATTTTATGAATCTAAACATAAAAGTATAGGTTTATAGTCAGAAAAATAAGTTACAAGTCGTTTTTGTAAAGGTAGTCATTTCAGTCGAAAGAACGACGTCTAGATGACCATTTTAGAAAACATACTTCCACTTTGAGTTTAATCATAATTTTTGGATATAGTTTCATGTTCATAATAAAAATCATCTTCTCAGAATAACAACTTTTAAATCAAAGTTTATCATAGTTTTTAATTAACTAACCCAAAACAGCCCGCGGTGTTACTACGACGGCGTAAATCCGGTTTTACGGTGTTTTTCGTGTTTCCAGGTTTTAAATCATTAAGTTAGCATATCATATAGATATAGAACATGTGTTTAGTTGATTTTAAAATTCAAGTTAGAAGGATTAACTTTTTTTTGCGAACAAGTTTAGAATTAACTAAACTATGTTCTAGTGATTACAAGTTTAAACCTTCGAATAAGATAGCTTTATATGTATGAATCGAATGATGTTATGAACATCATTACTACCTTAAGTTCCTTGGATAAACCTACTGGAAAAGAGAAAAATGGATCTAGCTTCAATGGATCCTTGGATGGCTCGAAGTTCTTGAAGCAGAATCATGACACGAAAACAAGTTCAAGTAAGATCATCACTTAAAATAAGATTGTTATAGTTATATAAATTGAACCAAAGTTTGAATATGATTATTACCTTGTATTAGAATGATAACCTACTGTAAGAAACAAAGATTTCTTGAGGTTGGATGATCACCTTACAAGATTGGAAGTGAGCTAGCAAACTTGAAAGTATTCTTGATTTTATGAAACTAGAACTTTTGGAATTTATGAAGAACACTTAGAACTTGAAGATAGAACTTGAGAGAGATCAATTAGATGAAGAAAATTGAAGAATGAAAGTGTTTGTAGGTGTTTTTGGTCGTTGGTGTATGGATTAGATATAAAGGATATGTTATTTTGTTTTCATGTAAATAAGTCATGAATGATTACTCATATTTTTGTAATTTTATGAGATATTTCATGCTAGTTGCCAAATGATGGTTCCCACATGTGTTAGGTGACTCACATGGGCTGCTAAGAGCTGATCATTGGAGTGTATATACCAATAGTACATACATCTAAAAGCTGTGTATTGTACGAGTATGAATACGGGTGCATACGAGTAGAATTGTTGATGAAACTGAACGAGGATGTAATTGTAAGCATTTTTGTTAAGTAGAAGTATTTTGATAAATGTATTGAAGTCTTTCAAAAGTGTATAAATACATATTAAATCACTACATGTATATACATTTTAACTGAGTCGTTAAGTCATCGTTAGTCGTTACATGTAAGTGTTGTTTTGAAACTTTTAGGTTAACGATCTTGTTAAATGTTGTTAACCCAATGTTTATAATATCAAATGAGATTTTAAATTATTATATTATCATGATATTATCATGTATGAATATCTCTTAATATGATATATATATACATTAAATGTCTTTACAACGATAATCGTTACATATATGTCTCGTTTAAAAATCATTAAGTTAGTAGTCTTGTTTTTACATATGTAGTTCATTGTTAATATACTTAATGATATGTTTACTTATCATAGTATCATGTTAACTATATATATATCCATATATATGTCATCATATAGTTTTTACAAGTTTTAACGTTCGTGAATCACCGGTCAACTTGGGTGGTCAATTGTCTATATGAAACATATTTCAATTAATCAAGTCTTAACAAGTTTGATTGCTTAACATGTTGGAAATATTTAATCATGTAAATATCAATCTCAATTAATATATATAAACATGGAAAAGTTCGGGTCACTACAAGTATGAACTTAACGGGTAGGTACTACCCGAATTTAAACTTATAAAACGCTAATATGAAGAAAAAGTTTTTATAAATGAGTTCATATTATGCTACGAAATACTATTAACTACTCTTAATATTCTGTATGATTAACTTGTTCCATTTGACTATTTTGAAGGAAATGCACCGACTACTCGACACACCTTGAATATGAGTGAAGAGGAATTTCGTGCCTTTCTTGCTTCAAATATAGCCGCAGTACAGGCTGCACTACATACCAACGATAACCTTGGATCTAGCAGTACAGGAAATCGTGTAGGATGCACCTACAAAGAATTCACTGCCTGCAAACCTTTGGAATTTTGATGGAACCGAAGGACCGATCGGATTGAAACGGTGGACCGAGAAGGTCAAATCGGTGTTTGCCATAAGTAAGTGTACTGAAGAGGACAAAGTGAAGTACGCTGCGCATACCTTCACAGGTTCTGCGTTAACATGGTGGAATACCTATCTAGAGCAAGTGGGACAAGATGATGCTTACGCACTACCGTGGTCAGCATTCAAGCACTTGATGAACGAGAAGTACCGTCCCAAAACCGAAGTCAATAAGCTCAAGACAGAACTTAGAGGGTTACGAACCCAAGGATTTGATATTACCACGTACGAAAGATGATTCACAGAATTGTGCCTATTGTGTCCGGGAGCGTTCGAAGATGAGGAAGAGAAGATCGACGCGTTTGTGAAAGGATTACCAGAAAGAATCCAAGAAGATATAAGTTCACACGAGCCCGCCTCCATACAACAGGCATGTAGAATGGCTCACAAACTAGTGAACCAGATTGAAGAAAGAATTAAAGAACAGACTACTGAAGAGACCAATGTGAAGCAAGTCAAAAGAAAGTGGGAGGAAAACGGTGATAAGAATCACCAATACAACAACAACAGCAATTACAACAATAATCGCAACAACTATCCTAACAATCGCAACATCAATCGCAACTACAACAAATGGCCCAACAATAACAACAACAACAACAACAACAACAACAACAACAACAACAACAACAACAACAACAACAACAACAACAACAACAACAACAACAACAACAACAACAACAACAACAACAACAACAACAACAATAATAACCGCAACAACAACAACAATCAGAAGCAGCTATACCAAAGGTGTGAAAAGTATCACTCGGGGTTCTGCACCAAATTTTGCAACAAGTGTAAAAGAAATGGTCATAGCGCGGCGAAGTGTGAGGTCTACGGACCAGGGGTTAACAGAACGAAAGGAACAAATGGTGTCGGAACGAGTAATGGCAGAGCAAGTAGTGTCGGAGCAAGTTATGCCAATGTAGTTTGTTATAAATGTGGAAAACCGGGCCACATTATTAGAAATTGCCCAAACCAGGAGAACACGAATGGACAAGGCCGCGGAAGAGTTTTCAATATTAATGCGGCAGAGGCACAGGAAGACCCGGAGCTTGTTACGGGTACGTTTCTTATTGACAATAAATCTGCTTGCGTTTTATTTGATTCGGGCGCGGATAGAAGCTATATGAGTAGAGATTTTTGTGCTAAATTAAGTTGTCCATTGACGCCTTTGGATAGTAAATTTTTACTCGAATTAGCAAATGGTAAATTAATTTCAGCAGATAATATATGTCGGAATCGAGAAATTAAACTGGTTAGCAAAACATTTAAGATTGACTTGATACCAGTAGAGTTAGGGAGTTTTGATGTGATAATCGGTATGGACTAGTTGAAAGAAGTGAAAGCAGAAATCGTTTGTTACAAAAATGCAATTCGCATTATACGAGAAAAAGGAAAACCCTTAATGGTGTACGAAGAAAAGGGCAACACGAAGCTACATCTTATTAGTAATTTGAAGGCACAAAAACTAATAAGAAAAGGTTGCTATGCTGTTTTAGCACACGTCGAGAAAGTACAAACTGAAGAAAAGAGCATCAATGATGTTCCCGTCGCAAAAGAATTTCCCGATGTATTTCCGAAAGAATTACCGGGATTACCCCCACATCGATCCGTTGAATTTCAAATAGATCTTGTACCAGGAGCTGCACCAATAGCTCGTGCTCCTTACAGACTCGCACCCAGCGAGATGAAAGAACTGCAAAGCCAATTACAAGAACTTTTAGAGCGTGGTTTCATTCGACCAAGCACATCACCGTGGGGAGCTCCTGTTTTGTTTGTCAAGAAGAAAGATAGTACATTCAGGTTGTGTATCGACTACCGAGAGTTGAACAAACTTACCATCAAGAACCGCTATCCACTGCCAAGAATTGATGACTTATTTGATCAACTACAAGGCTCGTCAGTTTATTCAAAGATTGACTTACGTTCCGGGTATCATCAAATGCGGGTGAAAGAAGATGATATTCCAAAGACTGCTTTCAGAACACATTACGGTTATTACGAGTTTATGGTCATGCCGTTTGGTTTAACTAATGCACCAGCTGTGTTCATGGACCTTATGAACCGAGTATGTGGACCATACCTTGACAAGTTTGTCATTGTTTTCATTGATGACATACTTATTTACTCAAAGAATGACCAAGAACACGGTGAACATTTAAGAAAGGTGTTAGAAGTATTGAGGAAGGAAGAATTGTACGCTTTTTCAAAGTGTGCATTTTGGTTGGAAGAAGTTCAATTCCTCGGTCACATAGTGAACAAAGAAGGTATTAAGGTGGATCCGGCAAAGATAGAAACTGTTGAAAAGTGGGAAACCCCGAAAACTCCGAAACACATACGCCAGTTTTTAGGACTAGCTGGTTACTACAGAAGGTTCATCCAAGACTTTTCCAGAATAGCAAAACCCTTGACTGCATTAACGCATAAATGGAAGAAATTTGAATGGATGGATGAACAAGAGAAAGCGTTTCAGTTATTGAAGAAAAAGCTAACTACGGCACCTATATTGTCATTGCCTGAAGGGAATGATGATTTTGTGATTTATTGTGACGCATCAAAGCAAGGTCTCGGTTGTGTATTAATGCAACGAACGAAGGTGATTGCTTATGCGTCTAGAAAATTGAAGATTCACGAGCAAAATTATACGACGCATGATTTGGAATTAGGCGCGGTTGTTTTTGCATTAAAGACTTGGAGGCACTACTTATATGGGGTCAAAAGTATTATATATACCGACCATAAAAGTCTTCAACACATATTTAATCAGAAACAACTGAATATGAGGCAGCGTAGGTGGATTGAATTGTTGAATGATTACGACTTTGAGATTCGTTACAACCCGGGGAAGGCAAATGTGGTAGCCGACGCCTTGAGCAGAAAGGACAGAGAACCCATTCGAGTAAAATCTATGAATATAATGATTCACACTAACCTTACTACTCAAATAAAGGAGGCGCAACAAGGAGTTTTAAAAGAGGGAAATTTAAAGGATGAAATACCCAAAGGATCGGAGAAGCATCTTAATATTCGGGAAGACGGAACCCGGTATAGGGCTGAAAGAATTTGGGTACCAAAATTTGGAGATATTAGAGAAATGGTACTTAGAGAAGCTCATAAAACCAGATACTCAATACATCCTGGAACGGGAAAAATGTACAAGGATCTTAAGAAACATTTTTGGTGGCCAGGTATGAAAGCCGATATTGCTAAATATGTAGGAGAATGTTTGACGTGTTCTAAGGTCAAAGCTGAACATCAGAAACCATCAGGTCTACTACAACAACCTAAAATCCCAGAATGGAAATGGGAAAACATTACCATGGATTTCATTACTAAATTGCCAAGGACTGCAAGTGGTTATGATACTATTTGGGTAATAGTTGATCGTCTCACCAAGTCAGCACAATTCCTGCCAATAAGAGAAGATGACAAGATGGAGAAGTTAGCACGACTGTATTTGAAGGAAGTCATCTCCAGACATGGAATACCAATCTCTATTATCTCTGATAGGGATGGCAGATTTATTTCAAGATTCTGGCAGACATTACAGCAAGCATTGGGAACTCGTCTAGACATGAGTACTGCCTATCATCCACAAACTGATGGGCAGAGCGAAAGGACGATACAAACGCTTGAAGACATGCTACGAGCTTGTGTTATTGATTTCGGAAACAGTTGGGATCGACATCTACCGTTAGCAGAATTTTTCTACAACAACAGCTACCATTCAAGCATTGAGATGACGCCATTTGAAGCACTTTATGGTAGAAAGTGCAGGTCTCCGATTTGTTGGAGTAAAGTGGGGGATAGACAGATTACGGGTCCGGAGATAATACAAGAAACTACCGAGAAAATCATCCAAATTCAACAAAGATTGAAAACCTCCCAGAGTCGACAAAAGAGCTACGCGGACAGTAAAAGAAAAGATATAGAGTTTGAAATTGGAGAAATGGTCATGCTTAAGGTTTCACCTTGGAAAGGCGTTGTTCGATTTGGTAAACGGGGGAAATTAAATCCAAGGTATATTGGACCATTCAAGATTATAGATCGTGTCGGACCAGTAGCTTACCAATTGGAGCTACCTCAACAACTCGCGGCTGTACATAACACTTTCCACGTCTCAAATTTGAAGAAATGTTTTGCTAAAGAAGATCTCACTATTCCATTGGACGAAATCCAAATCAATGAAAAACTTCAATTCATTGAAGAACCCGTCGAAATAATGGATCGTGAGGTTAAGAGACTTAAACAAAACAAGATACCGATTGTTAAGGTTCGATGGAATGCTCGTAGAGGACCTGAGTTCACCTGGGAGCATGAAGATCAGATGAAGAAGAAATACCCGCATTTATTTCCAGAAGATACGTCAACACCTCCAACTGCTTAAAATTTCGGGACGAAATTTATTTAACGGGTAGGTACTGTAGTGACCCAAACTTTTCCATGTTTATATATATATTAAATGAAATTGTTATTTACATGATTAAGTGTTTCCAACATGTTAAGCAATCAAACTTGTTAAGACTTGATTAATTGAAATAGGTTTCATATAGACAATTGACCACCCAAGTTGATCGGTGATTCACGAACGTTAAAACTTGTAAAAACTATACGATGACATATATATGGTTATATATATATAGTTAACATGATTTTATTATAAGTATGTATCTCATTAGGTATTTTAACAATGAGTTATATACATAAAAATGAGACTATTAATTTAAGAAACTCGAAAACGATATATATAACGATTATCGTTATAACAACGTCTTACTAGGTACATATGAATCATATTAAGATATTGATACACTTGGTTAATTATGTTAAATGATAATTAAATATATTATTAAGTGTATTAACAATGAAATACATATGTAAAAATAAGACTACTAACTTAATGATTTCGAAACGAGACATATATGTAACGATTATCGTTGTAACGACATTTAACTGTATATATATCATTATAAGATATATTATATATCATAATATCATGTAAATATAAAAATTTAACATCTCATTTGTTATAATAAATAATGAGTTAACAACATTCAACAAGATCGTTAACCTAAAGGTTTCAAAACAACGTTTACATGTAACGACTAACGATGACTTAACGACTCAGTTAAAATGTATATACATGTAGTTTTTTAATATGTATTCATAAACTTTTGAAAGACTTCAAGACACTTATCAAAATACTTCTACTTAATAAAAATGCTTACAATTACATCCTCGTTCAGTTTCATCAACAATTCTACTCATATGCACTCGTATTCGTACTCGTACAATACACAGCTTTTAGATGTATGTACTATTGGTATATACACTCCAATGATCAGCTCTTAGCAGCCCATGTGAGTCACCTAACACATATGGGAACCATCATTTGGAAACTAGCATGAAATATCTCATAAAATTACAAAAATATGAGTAATCATTCATGACTTATTTACATGAAAACAAAATTACATATCCTTTATATCTAATCCATACACCAATGACCAAAAACACCTACAAACACTTTCATTCTTCAATTTTCTTCATCAAATTGATCTCTCTCAAGTTCTATCTTCAAGTTCTAAGTGTTCTTCATAAATTCCAAAAGTTCTAGTTTCATAAAATCAAGAATACTTCCAAGATTTTAAGTTTACTTCCAAGTTTTCTAAATCCATTCCAAGTAATCATCCAAGATCAAGAAATCTTTGTTACTTACAGGTTATCTTTCTAATACAAGGTAATAATCATATTCAAACTTTAATTCAATTTCTATAACTATAACAATCTTATTTCGAGTGGAAATCTTACTTGATATTGTTTTCGTGTCATGATTCTGCTTCAAGAACTTTCAAGCCATCCAAGGATCCTTTGAAGTTAGATCTATTTTTCTCATTTCTAGTAGGTTTATCCAAGGAACTTGAGGTAGTAATGATGTTCATAACATCATTCGATTCATACATATAAAGCTATCTTATTCGAAGGTTTAAACTTGTAATCACTAGAACATAGTTTAGTTAATTCTAAACTTGTTCGCAAATAAAAGTTAATCCTTCTAACTTGCCTTTTAAAATCAACTAAACACATGTTATATATCTATATGATATGCTAACTTAATGATTTAAAACCTGGAAACACGAAAAATACCGTAAAACCGGATTTACGTCGTCGTAGTAACACCGCGGGCTGTTTTGGGTTAGTTAATTAAAAACTATGATAAACTTTGATTTAAAAGTTGTTATTCTTGGAAAATGATTTTTATTATGAACATGAAACTATATCCAAAAATTATGGTTAAACTCAATGTGGAAGTATGTTTTCTAAAATGGTCATCTAGACGTCGTTCTTTCGACTGAAATGACTACCTTTACAAAAATGACATGTAACTTATTTTTTCGACAATAAACCTATACTTTTTCTATTTATATTCATAAAATAGAGTTCAATATGAAACCATAGCAATTTGATTCACTCAAAACGGATTTAAAATGAAGAAGTTATGGGTAAAACAAGATTGGATAATTTTTCTCATTTTAGCTACGTGAAAATTGGTAACAAATCTATTCCAACCATAACTTAATCAACTTGTATTGTATATTATGTAATCTTGAGATACCATAGACACGTATACAATGTTTCGACCTATCATGTCGACACATCTGTATATATTTCGGAACAACCATAGACACTCTATATGTGAATGTTGGAGTTAGCTATACAGGGTTGGGGTTGATTCCAAAATATATATAGTTTGAGTTGTGATCAATACTGAGATACGTATACACTGGGTCATGGATTGATTCAAGATAATATTTATCGATTTATTTCTGTACATCTAACTGTGGACAACTAGTTGTAGGTTACTAACGAGGACAGCTGACTTAATAAACTTAAAACATCAAAATATATTAAAAGTGTTGTAAATATATTTTGAACATACTTTGATATATATGTATATATTGTTATAGGTTCGTGAATCAACCAGTGGTCAAGTCTTACTTCCCGACGAAGTAAAAATCTGTGAAAGTGAGTTATAGTCCCACTTTTAAAATCTAATATTTTTGGGATGAGAATACATGCAGGTTTTATAAATGATTTACAAAATAGACACAAGTACGTGAAACTACATTCTATGGTTGAATTATCGAAATCGAATATGCCCCTTTTTATTAAGTCTGGTAATCTAAGAATTAGGGAACAGATACCCTAATTGACGCGAATCCTAAAGATAGATCTATTGGGCCTAACAAACCCCATCCAAAGTACCGGATGCTTTAGTACTTCGAAATTTATATCATATCCGAAGGGTGTCCCGGAATGATGGGGATATTCTTATATATGCATCTTGTTAATGTCGGTTACCAGGTGTTCACCATATGAATGATTTTTATCTCTATGTATGGGATGTGTATTGAAATATGAAATCTTGTGGTCTATTGTTACGATTTGATATATATAGGTTAAACCTATAACTCACCAACATTTTTGTTCACGTTTAAAGCATGTTTATTCTCAGGTGAATACTAAGAGCTTCCGCTGTTGCATACTAAAATAAGGACAAGATTTGGAGTCCATGTTTGTATGATATTGTGTAAAAACTGCATTCAAGAAACTGATTTCGATGTAACATATTTGCATTGTAAACCATTATGTAATGGTCGTATGTAAACAGGATATTTTAGATTATCATTATTTGATAATCTACGTAAAGCTTTTTAAACCTTTATTTATGAAATAAAGGTTATGGTTTGTTTTAAAAATGAATGCAGTCTTTGAAAAACGTCTCATATAGAGGTCAAAACCTCGCAACGAAATCAATTAATATGGAACGTTTTTAATCAATAAGAACGGGACATTTCAGTCGAGAGGCATAAGCAATAACCTTCTTTCGTTGCATCAATACGCACCCAAAACCATGTTTCGAGGCATCGCAATATACAATGAAGTCATCACTGCCTTCAGGAAGGGATTAGATAGGTACGGTGGTTAACTTCTGCTTCAGGATTTAAAACGCCGTCTCTTGTTCGACCGCCCAAACGAATTTCTTCCCTTTGTAAGTTAACGCGGTTAAAGGACGTGAAATCAAAGAGCAACCTTCGATGAATCTACGATAGTAAATTGCGAGGCCTAAAAAATGACGAATATGAGTAGGAGTAGTGGGGGTTTTCCACTTGCTAATGGCTTCGATTTTCGCGGGATCGACTTTAATACCCTGATCGCTCACAATATGACCAAGAAATTGAACTTCCTTCAACCAAAATTCACACTTGGAGAATTTGGCATAGAGTTGTTCTTGTCTCAAGAGTTCAAGAACGAGTCGAAGATGTTGCTCGTGTTCTTCTTCACTTTTGGAATAGATTAAGATATCGTCTATGAATACGATGACGAATTTGTCTAGATACGGCTTACACACGCGGTTTATAAGATCCATAAACACGGTAGGTGCGTTAGTTAAACTGAATGGCATCACAAGAAACTCATAATTACCATAACGAGTTCAAAACGCAGTCTTAGGGACATCGCTCTCCTTCACCCTCAACTGGTGATAACCCGATCGCAAATCAATCTTGGAGTAAATGCTCGATCCTTGCAGTTGATCGAATAAATCGTCAATCCTGGGAAGAGGATATCGGTTCTTGATTGTCAACTTGTTGAGTTCACGGTAATCGATACACATATGGAAAGATCTGTCTTTCTTCCTTATGAACAAAACGGGAGCGCCCAAAGGCAAAGAACTTGGTTAGATAAATGCACGGTCTACCAATTCCTGTAGTTGACTCTGCAACTCTAGTAGTTCGGATGGTGCAAGTCAATAAGGTATGCGAGCTACAGGTGCAGCTCCTGGCACTAGATCGATCTGAAACTCTACTGATCATGGCGGTGGTAATCCCGGTAATTCTTCTGGAAAACTTTGGGAAATTCGCCTACAATCGGCACATCCCTCACACTCTTCTCCTCAGTTTCCAATCTCTTCACATGTGCCAAGATAGCAAAATCCCCTTTTTCATGACCTTTTGTGCCTTCATACAACTAATAAGGTTCAGCTTTGGGCTACATCTCTCTCCGTAAACTATCAACGGCACGCCGTCTTCGCGAGGTATACGAATAATCTTCTCTCCACAGACAACTTATGCCTTCAACTTTGACAGCCATTCCATACCGACTATCACCTCAAAGCTTCCCAACTTAATGGGTATCAAATCAATCTTAAAATCCACACCAGCTAAGTTAATTATACTTCCGCCACAAATTTGGTCAGCTTCCTCAAATTTCCCATTAGCTACCTCAACAAGATAATTCTCATCCAAAGGCACTAATGACTAACCTAACTTAGAGCAAAAATGTCTACACATATAACTCCTATCGACACCAGTATCAAACAAGACATAAGCTAATAGTTTATTAACAGTGAATGTACCTGTGACCAAGTCAGGATCCTCGCGGGCATCTCGGGCGTTCAAGTTGAAGACTCTTCCACGTGTAGGCCTGTCATCCTTCTTCTTGTTAGGAAATTCATTCTTGAAGTGACCCTTCTGGCCGCATTCAAAGCACTTCCTTGGCGCATTGGGGTTCGCCTTCACAGCTGAAGTGTTGATCTCACAATCCTTGCCGATGTGTCCAGTCCTCTTACACTTCTCACACGCCACATTGCTGTACCTAGTGTGATGCTTATAGCATCTCTTGCACTGAGGTAGGCTACCTTTGTAGTTAGGGTTAGGGCTTCTCCCCTCATTGTTTCCCCTAAAGTGCTCATCCCTCTTGATTGGATTTTGATCAAAACTTTTACCCTTGCTTCCATCCCATTTGCGCTTCCCATCACTTGCTCCAGACTCTGATTTCACCTTCTATGGCTCTTAGCGGATAACTTGATCCATCAAGGTGTGCGCCATGCGCATAGCTTCCGGTACATTTGCTGGTTTCGAAGAAGTGACATTTCCCTGGATGTCTTTGGGAAGTCCCCACAGATACCGTTCCAACCGTTTGAACTCAGGAGTAACCATTGTGGGGCACATCAAAGCTAACTCCAAGTACCTCCGGTTATAGCCATCAAGGTCAGTTCCTACAACCTTCAAGTCCCAAAATTCCGCTTCCATCTTCTGAATTTCGGTTCTGGGACAGTACTCCTCTATCATAACCCGCTTAAACTCTTCCCATGGTGTTGCATAAGCTTCATCAATTCCCTGAGCCTGGGCGAGTATGTTCCACCATGTCAGAGCGCCATCTGACAGTGTGTAGGATGCGAACTTAGTCTTGTTCACTTCGGAGCAGTTACTCACACGGAATACTGATTCCAACTTTTCAAACCATCTTGTTAACCCAACTGGCCCTTCCGTTCCACTGAAATTTTGTGGCTTGCAACTCTGAAATTCCTTGTAGGTTCACCCATTCTGAATGTTCTGGTTAGCAGGTGGAGCTTGTGGGTTGGCATTCGCCATAGCTGCGGCTACTCGAGCAGTCACCATTTCCTCGATCTGTGCTACTGTGGGCATTTCCCTTGGACCACTACCGTCTGCCATTGATCTTCCAATCAAAATTTTGGCTCAATTCAAAATCCGTTATCCAATAAGTAATAATACTATAGTAATATAGCAATCAATTACTTATTCCATGTCAGTAAGACATATAGCAAGCATGTAATCAGGCATATTAACTACAGCAGCCTAGATCATCTACAGCAGTACCTAGCATGGAAATAACGGTATCCTATAGCAGTATCATGCAATCGAAAGTAGATAGTAGTAGCATGCAGTAGTGAGAACAAACAGTAGCATACAGCAACATCATATAACAGTAATAGTAAGCAGTAGCATGTAATAGTTCTGCATAAACAAGCAAACGATCAAGTTGTAGATTAGTCATATTAGTGAATCCTACTCGACTCGGTCAAGACACGCTAATTCAACCTAATTCCCTACAACCAATGCTCTGATACCAAATGTGACGCCCCTGACAAAACCATCATGTACGGATCATCAACAACAGGCCCATTACACGGTATAATACTATATGCTGTTTTAAAACAAGTTTTGCATTCATGAAAAGGTAACGTTTTTACCAACGTGAAATGTTTTACAAAAGATAACGTGCTTCTACGAATAGAAAGCATTAACATAAGTACGTGACACAAAGGTCATTACAAAGCCATTGTTCAAATGTAACATACATTGTGAATGCAAAATAAAAGTTCCATGATTGAGACATCTCTAAACAATGCAGCGGAAGTCTAACACAGCGAGTCTATAACAGCAAGTCTAACAGCGGAACCAACAACGTCTAAGCACCTGAGAAATAACATGCTTTAAAATGTCAACACGAATGTTGGTGAGCTATAGTTTTTGTAAACAATGATATAATGTAGACCACGAGATTTCGTATTCAAAACAGTATGAAAAGTATATGCTTATCCGTGGGCACTCGGTAACTAACTTAATGTAAAATAAATATCACCCCCTAGAAGTACACTTGGCGAGTGCGTATGTTCTCGAAGTATTAAACACGCGTTAAATGCTAGCGCGACTAGCCAGAGTGGGGATGTCAAACTGTAACAACCCAAACCATCCATCGACAAAACCACGTGGAAACAGCAAAATAAAAAAAAATCCTGAACAGCATGTTGCGCGGCACGCCATATAGGCCGCACGGCGCGCCAAAGTGGACTGTCCAAAAAGTTCTTAAACACGAAAATGTTTGACTAGTTCCCGACGTATTTAGACAAAACGCTTTTAACCGCATGTTCAATATATGAAAACTAGCGCGTTCCATTAATAAAATTTAGTTTACGAAGCAGGGCCCACATTGTGTAGTGACCCGAACTTTTCCATGTTTATATATATTAATTGAGATTGATGTTTACATGATTAAATGTTTCCAACATGTTAAGCAATCAAACTTGTTAAGACTTGATTAATTGAAATAGGTTTCATATAGACAATTGACCACCCAAGTTGACCGGTGATTCACGAACGTTAAAACTTGTAAAAACTATATGATGACATATATATGGTTATATATATAGTTAACATGATATTATGATATGTAAACATATCATTAAGTATATTAACAATGAACTACATATGTAAAAACAAGACTACTAACTTAATGATTTTGAAACGAGACATATATGTAACGATTATCGTTGTAACGACATTTAATGTATATATATCATATTAAGAGATATTCGTACATCATAATATCATGATAATATAATAATTTAAAATCTCTTTTGATATTATAAACATTGGGTTAACAACATTTAACAAGATCGTTAACCTAAAGGTTTCAAAACAACATTTACATGTAACGACTAACGATGACTTAACGACTCAGTTAAAATGTATATACATGTAGTGTTTTAATATGTATTCATACACTTTTGAAAGACTTCAAGACACTTATCAAAATACTTCTACTTAACAAAAATGCTTACAATTACATCCTCGTTCAGTTTCATCAACAATTCTACTCGTATGCACCCGTATTCGTACTCGTACAATACACAGCTTTTAGATGTATGTACTATTGGTATATACACTCCAATGATCAGCTCTTAGCAGCCCATGTGAGTCACCTAACACATGTGGGAACCATCATTTGGCAACTAGCATGAAATATCTCATAAAATTACAAAAATATGAGTAATCATTCATGACTTATTTACATGAAAATAAAATTACATATCCTTTATATCTAATCCATACACCAACGACCAAAAACACCTACAAACACTTTCATTCTTCAATTTTCTTCATCTAATTGATCTCTCTCAAGTTCTATCTTCAAGTTCTAAGTGTTCTTCATAAATTTCAAAAGTTCTAGTTTCATAAAATCAAGAATACTTTCAAGATTGCTAGCTCACTTCCAATCTTGTAAGGTGATCATCCAACCTCAAGAAATCTTTGTTTCTTACAGTAGGTTATCATTCTAATACAAGGTAATAATCATATTCAAACTTTGGTTCAATTTCTATAACTATAACAATCTTATTTCAAGTGATGATCTTACTTGAACTTGTTTTCGTGTCATGATTTTGCTTCAAGAACTTTGAGCCATCCAAGGATCCATTGAAGCTAGATCCATTTTTCTCTTTTCCAGTAGGTTCATCCAAGGAACTTAAGGTAGTAATGATGTTCATAACATCATTCGATTCATACATATAAAGCTATCTTATTCGAAGGTTTAAACTTGTAATCACTAGAACATAGTTTAGTTAATTCTAAACTTGTTCGCAAACAAAAGTTAATCCTTCTAACTTGACTTTTAAAATCAACTAAACACATGTTCTATATCTATATGATATGCTAACTTAATGATTTAAAACCTGGAAACACGAAAAACACCGTAAAACCGGATTTACGCCGTCGTAGTAACACCGCGGGCTGTTTTGGGTTAGTTAATTAAAAACTATGATAAACTTTGATTTAAAAGTTGTTATTCTGAGAAAATGATTTTTATTATGAACATGAAACTATATCCAAAAATTATGGTTAAACTCAAAGTGGAAGTATGTTTTCTAAAATGGTCATCTAGACGTCGTTCTTTCGACTGAAATGACTACCTTTACAAAAACGACTTGTAACTTATTTTTCCGACTAGAAACCTATACTTTTTTTGTTTAGATTCATAAAATAGAGTTCAATATGAAACCATAGCAATTTGATTCACTCAAAACGGATTTAAAATGAAGAAGTTATGGGTAAAACAAGATTGGATAATTTTTCTCATTTTAGCTACGTGAAAATTGGTAACAAATCTATTCCAACCATAACTTAATCAACTTGTATTATATATTATGTAATCTTGAGATACCATAGACACGTATACAATGTTTCGACCTATCATGTCGACACATCTATATATATTTCGGAACAACCATAGACACTCTATATGTGAATGTTGGAGTTAGCTATACAGGGTTGAGGTTGATTCCAAAATATATATAGTTTGAGTTGTGATCAATACTGAGATACGTATACACTGGGTCGTGGATTGATTCAAGATAATATTTATCGATTTATTTCTGTACATCTAACTGTGGACAACTAGTTGTAGGTTACTAACGAGGACAGCTGACTTAATAAACTTAAAACATCAAAATATATTAAAAGTGTTGTAAATATATTTTGAACATACTTTGATATATATGTATATATTGTTATAGGTTCGTGAATCAACCAGTGGCCAAGTCTTACTTCCCGACGAAGTAAAAATCTGTGAAAGTGAGTTATAGTCCCACTTTTAAAATCTAATATTTTTGGGATGAGAATACATGCAGGTTTTATAAATGATTTACAAAATAGACACAAGTACGTGAAACTACATTCTATGGTTGAATTATCGAAATCGAATATGCCCCTTTTTATTAAGTCTGGTAATCTAAGAATTAGGGAACAGACACCCTAATTGACGCGAATCCTAAAGATAGATCTATTGGGCCTAACAAACCCCATCCAAAGTACCGGATGCTTTAGTACTTCGAAATTTATATCATATCCGAAGGGTGTCCCGGAATGATGGGGATATTCTTATATATGCATCTTGTTATTGTCGGTTACCAGGTGTTCACCATATGAATGATTTTTATCTCTATGTATGGGATGTGTATTGAAATATGAAATCTTGTGGTCTATTGTTACGATTTGATATATATAGGTTAAACCTATAACTCACCAACATTTTTGTTGACGTTTTAAGCATGTTTATTCTCAGGTGATTATTAAGAGCTTCCGCTGTCGCATACTTAAATAAGGACAAGATTTGGAGTCCATGCTTGTATGATATTGTGTAAAAACTGCATTCAAGAAACTTATTTTGTTGTAACATATTTGTATTGTAAACCATTATGTAATGGTCGTGTGTAAACAGGATATTTTAGATTATCATTATTTGATAATCTACGTAAAGCTTTTTAAACCTTTATTGATGAAATAAAGGTTATGGTTTGTTTAAAAATGAATGCAGTCTTTGAAAAACGTCTCATATAGAGGTCAAAACCTCGCAACGAAATCAATTAATATGGAACGTTTTTAATCAATAAGAACGGGACATTTCAGTTGGTATCCGAGCGTTGGTCTTAGAGAACCAGAAAATTTGCATTAGTGTGTCTTATCGAGTTTGTTAGGATGCATTAGTGAGTCTGGACTTCGACCGTGTTTTCTTTAAAAATGATTGCTTAACATTTTTGTTGGAAACTATATATTTTTAACATATGAATATTATGTGATATATTAATCTCTTAATGTGTTTGATATTATGTGATAGATGTCTACCTCTAGAACAAGTCCCATTGACTCACCTAATAATAATGAAGAGTCAAATGTAAATTGGAATAATTTGTGGACTGATTCACAAGTTCCCGAAGAGGAACCGGAAGAAGAGTCGGAACCGGAAGAAGAATCGGAACCGGAAGAAGAATCGGAACCGGATGAAGAAATAGAACCGGTGGGGGAAATAATAAAACGGTTAAGTAAAAGAAAATCCTCAACCAACCGACCAAAGTTAATTATGGTCAATGGTGTTTCCGCCAAGGAAGCAAAATATTGGGAGGATTACCAATTCTCCGATGAATCGGATTCCGACGAGAATTCCGATGATGTTATAGAAATTACCCCAACTGAATTTAAAAAGGCAAAAGAAAATAATAAGGGAAAGGGCATAAAAATAGAGAAATCTAATTCCAACCCCGATGAACTTTATATGTATCGTCAACCCCCGAAGTCCTTAAGTTGTAACAATGACCCGGGAACCTCTAAACCACCAGGTTTTTCTAAACCAATGTGGACAACGACGGTTCGTATTAGGGGAACATCATATATCCCTAGAAACTTGGCAAAACGAACCAAAACCGAAGAAGAAGAAACGAGCGAGTCGGAATAAGATAGTTGTATTCGTGTGGTGTAATATATGGAATATAGTGTTCTTATGCTTTATGATATATGTAAAAATTGCTTGTATTAATAAGTATTTTTTTTTATGAATCTAACTCTTGTCTATTTTACAGTTTAAAAATACAAAATGGATAGACAACCCAATATTTTAAGAGACCTACCCGGAGACATGATTGATGAAATCTTGTCTAGAGTCGGCCAGAATTCTTCGGCACAACTATTTAAGGCGAGATCAGTTTGTAAGACATTCGAAGAACGTTCCAAGAATGTCTTAGTTTATAAGAGACTTTCGTTTGAAAGATGGGGGATATCACATTGGGAAACCCATAAGTTACGATGTGTTTACTTTGACGCATATATTGCGGGGAACCCAAATGCTATTTTACGCAACGGGTTAAGAAATTATTTTGACTCAATATATCCGAATATTGGACTTCGTGATTTAGAAAAAGCGGCTAACATGCAACATAAAGAAGCATGTTATGCTTACGGATTAGTAATGTTCGCTTCTCACCAAAGTGAGAACAAGAACATCGGGCTACAACTATTAAACAAAACGTTTCCACAAGTGACGGAGTCGGTAATTGGGGTAAGAAATGAGGTTTTTAGATTATTACGGGACTGTTGGACATTACGTAACCCTCGTCCCTTTGATGACGTTACAACACGCTGTCTTATCAACGGCCATAACGGTTATGTTGCACAAGACCAAGGATGGGAAGTAGTCCTAGTAAAACCAGAATGCATGACTTGTTTCTGGACGTATGAATTACGTGTATTTATTGCCTTTGCTGAACGACTTGTGTACTAGCTAGAATTGTCTTCACAACTATCTTGTATCAAAGTTATTGTGTGCTATATTTCATGCTTTATGTAAAATAAGCGGTATTGTAAGTTTGTAAAATATTGTATAAAAGTTTGAACGCGAAATATTATTATAATCAGTTTTTCATATAGAATTGTAGTAGTTGAATTGTATATTAGCTACTAAGTATGAACTTAACGGGTAGGTACTACCCGAATTTAAACTTATAAAATGCTAATATGAAGAAAAAGCTTTTATAAATGAGTTCATATTATGCTACGAAATACTATTAACTACTCTTAATATTCTGTATGATTAACTTGTTCCATTTAACTATTTTGAAGGAAATGGCACCGACTACTCGACACACCGTGAATATGAATGAAGAGGAATTCCGTACTTTTCTAGCTTCAAACATAGCCGCAGTACAGGCTGCGCTACATACCAACAATAACCTTGGATCTAGCAGTACAGGAAATCGTGTAGGATGCACCTACAAAGAATTCACTGCCTGCAAACCTTTGGAATTTGATGGAACCGAAGGACCGATCGGATTGAAACGGTGGACCGAGAAGGTTGAATCGGTGTTTGCCATAAGTAAGTGTACTGAAGAGGACAAAGTGAAGTACGCTACGCATACCTTCACAGGTTCTGCGTTAACATGGTGGAATACCTATCTAGAGCAAGTGGGACAAGATGATGCGTACGCACTACCGTGGTCAGCATTCAAGCACTTGATGAACGAGAAGTACCGTCCCAGAACCGAGGTCAATAAGCTCAAGACAGAACTTAGAGGGTTACGAACCCAAGGATTTGATATTACCACGTACGAAAGACGATTCACAGAATTGTGCCTATTGTGTCCGGGAGCATTCGAAGATGAGGAAGAGAAGATCGACGCGTTTGTGAAAGGATTACCGGAAAGAATCCAAGAAGATATAAGTTCACACGAGCCCGCCTCCATACAACAGGCATGTAGAATGGCTCACAAACTCGTGAACCAAATTGAAGAAAGAATTAAAGAACAGACTGCTGAAGAGGCCAATGTGAAGCAAGTCAAAAGAAAGTGGGAGGAAAACGGTGATAAGAATCACCAATACAACAACAACAGCAATTACAACAATTATCCCAACAATCGCAACATCAATCGCAACTACAACAAACGGCCCAACAACAACAACAACAACAACAACAACAGCAACTACAACAATCATCCCAACAACAATAATAACCGCAACAACAACAACAATCAGAAGCAACTATGCCAAAGGTGTGAAAAGAATCACTCGGGGTTCTGCACCAAATTTTGCAACAAGTGTAAAAGAAATGGTCATAGCGCGGCGAAGTGTGAGGTCTACGGACCAGGGGTTAATAGAACGAAAGGAACAAATGGTGTCGGAACGAGTAATGGCGGAGCAAGTAGTGTCGGAGCAAGTTATGCCAATGTAGTTTGTTATAAATGTGGAAAACCAGGCCACATTATTAGAAATTGCCCGAACCAGGAGAACACGAATGGACAAGGCCGTGGAAGAGTTTTCAATATTAATGCGGTAGAGGCACAGGAAGACCCGGAGCTTGTTACGGGTACGTTTCTTATTGACAATAAATCTGCTTACGTTTTATTTGATTCGGGTGCGGATAGAAGCTATATGAGTAGAGATTTTTGTGCTAAATTAAGTTGTCCATTGACGCCTTTGGATAGTAAATTTTTACTCGAATTAGCAAATGGTAAATTAATTTCAGCAGATAATATATGTCGGAATCGAGAAATTAAACTGGTTAGCGAAACATTTAAGATTGATTTGATACCAGTAGAGTTAGGGAGTTTTGATGTGATAATCGGTATGGACTGGTTGAAAGAAGTGAAAGCGGAGATCGTTTGTTACAAAAATGCAATTCGCATTATACGAGAAAAAGGAAAACCCTTAATGGTGTACGGAGAAAAGGGCAACACGAAGCTACATCTTATTAGTAATTTGAAGGCACAAAAACTAATAAGAAAAGGTTGCTATGCTGTTCTAGCACACGTCGAGAAAGTACAAACTGAAGAAAAGAGCATCAATGATGTTCCCATTGCAAAAGAATTTCCCGATGTATTTCCGAAAGAATTACCGGGATTACCCCCACATCGATCCGTTGAATTTCAAATAGATCTTGTACCAGGAGCTGCACCAATAGCTCGTGCTCCTTACAGACTCGCACCCAGCGAGATGAAAGAACTGCAAAGCCAATTACAAGAACTTTTAGAGCGTGGTTTCATTCGACCAAGCACATCACCGTGGGGAGCTCCTGTTTTGTTTGTCAAGAAGAAAGATGGTACATTCAGGTTGTGTATCGACTACCGAGAGTTGAACAAACTTACCATCAAGAACCGCTACCCACTACCGAGAATCGACGACTTATTTGATCAACTACAAGGCTCGTCTGTTTATTCAAAGATTGACTTACGTTCCGGGTATCATCAAATGCGGGTGAAAGAAGATGATATTCCAAAGACTGCTTTCAGAACACGTTACGGTCATTACGAGTTTATGGTCATGCCGTTTGGTTTAACTAATGCACCAGCTGTGTTCATGGACCTTATGAACCGAGTGTGTGGACCATACCTTGACAAGTTTGTCATTGTTTTCATTGATGACATACTTATTTACTCAAAGAATGACCAAGAACACGGTGAACATTTGAGAAAAGTGTTAGAAGTATTGAGGAAGGAAGAATTGTACGCTAAGTTTTCAAAGTGTGCATTTTGGTTGGAAGAAGTTCAATTCCTCGGTCACATAGTGAACAAAGAAGGTATTAAGGTGGATCCGGCAAAGATAGAAACTGTTGAAAAGTGGGAAACCCCGAAAACTCCGAAACACATACGCCAGTTTTTAGGACTAGCTGGTTACTACAGAAGGTTCATCCAAGACTTTTCCAGAATAGCAAAACCCTTGACTGCATTAACGCATAAAGGGAAGAAATTTGAATGGAATGATGAACAAGAGAAAGCGTTTCAGTTATTGAAGAAAAAGCTAACTACGGCACCTATATTGTCATTGCCTGAAGGGAATGATGATTTTGTGATTTATTGTGACGCATCAAAGCAAGGTCTCGGTTGTGTATTAATGCAACGAACGAAGGTGATTGCTTATGCGTCTAGACAATTGAAGATTCACGAACAAAATTATACGACGCATGATTTGGAATTAGGCGCGGTTGTTTTTGCATTAAAGACTTGGAGGCACTACTTATATGGGGTCAAAAGTATTATATATACCGACCACAAAAGTCTTCAACACATATTTAATCAGAAACAACTGAATATGAGGCAGCGTAGGTGGATTGAATTATTGAATGATTACGATTTTGAGATTCGTTACCACCCGGGGAAGGCAAATGTGGTAGCCGATGCCTTGAGCAGGAAGGATAGAGAACCCATTCGAGTAAAATCTATGAATATAATGATTCATAATAACATTACTACTCAAATAAAGGAGGCGCAACAAGGAGTTTTAAAAGAGGGAAATTTAAAGGATGAAATACCCAAAGGATCGGAGAAGCATCTTAATATTCGGGAAGACGGAACCCGGTATAGGGCTGAAAGGATTTGGGTACCAAAATTTGGAGATATGAGAGAAATGGTACTTAGAGAAGCTCATAAAACCAGATACTCAATACATCCTGGAACGGGGAAGATGTACAAGGATCTCAAGAAACATTTTTGGTGGCCGGGTATGAAAGCCGATGTTGCTAAATACGTAGGAGAATGTTTGACGTGTTCTAAGGTCAAAGCTGAGCATCAGAAACCATCAGGTCTACTTCAACAACCCGAAATCCCGGAATGGAAATGGGAAAACATTACCATGGATTTCATCACTAAATTGCCAAGGACTGCAAGTGGTTTTGATACTATTTGGGTAATAGTTGATCGTCTCACCAAATCAGCACACTTCCTACCAATAAGAGAAGATGACAAGATGGAGAAGTTAGCACGACTGTATTTGAAGGAAGTCGTCTCCAGACATGGAATACCAATCTCTATTATCTCTGATAGGGATGGCAGATTTATTTCAAGATTCTGGCAGACATTACAGCAAGCATTAGGAACTCGTCTAGACATGAGTACTGCCTATCATCCACAAACTGATGGGCAGAGCGAAAGGACGATACAAACGCTTGAAGACATGCTACGAGCATGTGTTATTGATTTCGGAAACAGTTGGGATCGACATCTACCGTTAGCAGAATTTTCCTACAACAACAGCTACCATTCAAGCATTGAGATGGCGCCGTTTGAAGCACTTTATGGTAGAAAGTGCAGGTCTCCGATTTGTTGGAGTGAAGTGGGGGATAGACAGATTACGGGTCCGGAGATTATACAAGAAACTACCGAGAAGATCATCCAAATTCAACAACGGTTGAAAACCGCCCAAAGTCGACAAAAGAGCTACGCTGACATTAAAAGAAAAGATATAGAATTTGAAATTGGAGAGATGGTCATGCTTAAAGTTGCACCTTGGAAAGGCGTTGTTCGATTTGGTAAACGAGGGAAATTAAATCCAAGGTATATTGGACCATTCAAGATTATTAATCGTGTCGGGCCAGTAGCTTACCGACTTGAGTTACCTCAACAACTCGCGGCTGTACATAACACTTTCCACGTCTCTAATTTGAAGAAATGTTTTGCTAAAGAAGATCTCACTATTCCGTTAGATGAAATCCAAATCAACGAAAAACTCCAATTCATCGAAGAACCCGTCGAAATAATGGATCGTGAGGTTAAAAGACTTAAGCAAAACAAGATACCAATTGTTAAGGTTCGATGGAATGCTCGTAGAGGACCCGAGTTCACCTGGGAGCGTGAAGATCAGATGAAGAAGAAATACCCGCATCTATTTCCAGAAGATTCGTCAACACCTTCAACAGCTTAAAATTTCGGGACGAAATTTATTTAACGGGTAGGTACTGTAGTGACCCGAACTTTTCCATGTTTATATATATTAATTGAGATTGATGTTTACATGATTAAATGTTTCCAACATGTTAAGCAATCAAACTTGTTAAGACTTGATTAATTGAAATAGGTTTCATATAGACAATTGACCACCCAAGTTGACCGGTGATTCACGAACGTTAAAACTTGTAAAAACTATATGATGACATATATATGGTTATATATATAGTTAACATGATATTATGATATGTAAACATATCATTAAGTATATTAACAATGAACTACATATGTAAAAACAAGACTACTAACTTAATGATTTTGAAACGAGACATATATGTAACGATTATCGTTGTAACGACATTTAATGTATATATATCATATTAAGAGATATTCGTACATCATAATATCATGATAATATAATAATTTAAAATCTCTTTTGATATTATAAACATTGGGTTAACAACATTTAACAAGATCGTTAACCTAAAGGTTTCAAAACAACATTTACATGTAACGACTAACGATGACTTAACGACTCAGTTAAAATGTATATACATGTAGTGTTTTAATATGTATTCATACACTTTTGAAAGACTTCAAGACACTTATCAAAATACTTCTACTTAACAAAAATGCTTACAATTACATCCTCGTTCAGTTTCATCAACAATTCTACTCGTATGCACCCGTATTCGTACTCGTACAATACACAGCTTTTAGATGTATGTACTATTGGTATATACACTCCAATGATCAGCTCTTAGCAGCCCATGTGAGTCACCTAACACATGTGGGAACCATCATTTGGCAACTAGCATGAAATATCTCATAAAATTACAAAAATATGAGTAATCATTCATGACTTATTTACATGAAAATAAAATTACATATCCTTTATATCTAATCCATACACCAACGACCAAAAACACCTACAAACACTTTCATTCTTCAATTTTCTTCATCTAATTGATCTCTCTCAAGTTCTATCTTCAAGTTCTAAGTGTTCTTCATAAATTTCAAAAGTTCTAGTTTCATAAAATCAAGAATACTTTCAAGATTGCTAGCTCACTTCCAATCTTGTAAGGTGATCATCCAACCTCAAGAAATCTTTGTTTCTTACAGTAGGTTATCATTCTAATACAAGGTAATAATCATATTCAAACTTTGGTTCAATTTCTATAACTATAACAATCTTATTTCAAGTGATGATCTTACTTGAACTTGTTTTCGTGTCATGATTTTGCTTCAAGAACTTTGAGCCATCCAAGGATCCATTGAAGCTAGATCCATTTTTCTCTTTTCCAGTAGGTTCATCCAAGGAACTTAAGGTAGTAATGATGTTCATAACATCATTCGATTCATACATATAAAGCTATCTTATTCGAAGGTTTAAACTTGTAATCACTAGAACATAGTTTAGTTAATTCTAAACTTGTTCGCAAACAAAAGTTAATCCTTCTAACTTGACTTTTAAAATCAACTAAACACATGTTCTATATCTATATGATATGCTAACTTAATGATTTAAAACCTGGAAACACGAAAAACACCGTAAAACCGGATTTACGCCGTCGTAGTAACACCGCGGGCTGTTTTGGGTTAGTTAATTAAAAACTATGATAAACTTTGATTTAAAAGTTGTTATTCTGAGAAAATGATTTTTATTATGAACATGAAACTATATCCAAAAATTATGGTTAAACTCAAAGTGGAAGTATGTTTTCTAAAATGGTCATCTAGACGTCGTTCTTTCGACTGAAATGACTACCTTTACAAAAACGACTTGTAACTTATTTTTCCGACTAGAAACCTATACTTTTTTTGTTTAGATTCATAAAATAGAGTTCAATATGAAACCATAGCAATTTGATTCACTCAAAACGGATTTAAAATGAAGAAGTTATGGGTAAAACAAGATTGGATAATTTTTCTCATTTTAGCTACGTGAAAATTGGTAACAAATCTATTCCAACCATAACTTAATCAACTTGTATTATATATTATGTAATCTTGAGATACCATAGACACGTATACAATGTTTCGACCTATCATGTCGACACATCTATATATATTTCGGAACAACCATAGACACTCTATATGTGAATGTTGGAGTTAGCTATACAGGGTTGAGGTTGATTCCAAAATATATATAGTTTGAGTTGTGATCAATACTGAGATACGTATACACTGGGTCGTGGATTGATTCAAGATAATATTTATCGATTTATTTCTGTACATCTAACTGTGGACAACTAGTTGTAGGTTACTAACGAGGACAGCTGACTTAATAAACTTAAAACATCAAAATATATTAAAAGTGTTGTAAATATATTTTGAACATACTTTGATATATATGTATATATTGTTATAGGTTCGTGAATCAACCAGTGGCCAAGTCTTACTTCCCGACGAAGTAAAAATCTGTGAAAGTGAGTTATAGTCCCACTTTTAAAATCTAATATTTTTGGGATGAGAATACATGCAGGTTTTATAAATGATTTACAAAATAGACACAAGTACGTGAAACTACATTCTATGGTTGAATTATCGAAATCGAATATGCCCCTTTTTATTAAGTCTGGTAATCTAAGAATTAGGGAACAGACACCCTAATTGACGCGAATCCTAAAGATAGATCTATTGGGCCTAACAAACCCCATCCAAAGTACCGGATGCTTTAGTACTTCGAAATTTATATCATATCCGAAGGGTGTCCCGGAATGATGGGGATATTCTTATATATGCATCTTGTTATTGTCGGTTACCAGGTGTTCACCATATGAATGATTTTTATCTCTATGTATGGGATGTGTATTGAAATATGAAATCTTGTGGTCTATTGTTACGATTTGATATATATAGGTTAAACCTATAACTCACCAACATTTTTGTTGACGTTTTAAGCATGTTTATTCTCAGGTGATTATTAAGAGCTTCCGCTGTCGCATACTTAAATAAGGACAAGATTTGGAGTCCATGCTTGTATGATATTGTGTAAAAACTGCATTCAAGAAACTTATTTTGTTGTAACATATTTGTATTGTAAACCATTATGTAATGGTCGTGTGTAAACAGGATATTTTAGATTATCATTATTTGATAATCTACGTAAAGCTTTTTAAACCTTTATTGATGAAATAAAGGTTATGGTTTGTTTAAAAATGAATGCAGTCTTTGAAAAACGTCTCATATAGAGGTCAAAACCTCGCAACGAAATCAATTAATATGGAACGTTTTTAATCAATAAGAACGGGACATTTCACATTGACCCAAATTACCCCTTAAATACCAAAATACAATTTTTGACCATAAGACTTTTAATACAAAACAAAGCCGAGCATGGCGATTGGGGATACGCTACCCAATCCTAATAAATCCAAAAGCAAGTCTCTAAAGCAACTATGCAAGTCTTCTAGTCCCCGCGCTTACCCGAGCCACCGTCCGCATGCAATCTATAAAAAGAGTCAACAACGAGAGGGTAAGCTAACGCTTAGTGAATGATAATATACTACATACATATATATGTATAAAATGAATACGCCACACAAATATCAAATACCGCATACCGAACAACCAAGCATAAAGGCAAGCTAGTCTAGGCGTACCGTACAAACACTAAGCACGAGCTAAGATACAACAACAAAAATATAAGTTCACCAACGACGATGTGAACCACGCCAAATAGCTACACCCGGAGGGTTAGCTACAACACAACAATACATTAATATATAACAATATAAACGAACAAGGTTAACACCTTAACCCAATACCGAGAACCAAATACCACAATGAAGATTGGCCGAACTACACGAGCCTTAGTAATCCGAAACCACACAAGATTACTATCTTCACAACATCGAGGTTGGCCGAACTACACGAGCCTTAGTAATCCGAAACCACACGAGATTACTACCTCAATAAGATGACCGAACTACACGAGTCATCGTGAATCCGAATACACACGCGATTCACTTCTCAACATTAAACCCTTCGCCATTGGGGTTATATCAACCACATCACAACCACGTGTGATAATGTACACGCGAAAGTGTACTTCGCCAAAGATGGTCAACCAAAATGCACAACCGTGCCAATTGGACTCATGCAAAAGTCCATCAAGTCCACCTACATGTGAAGTGAGCTCTATAGCCGAGAATCACTTCACCCGACCCGCACCCATCCTACACATACATATGCACATAGGATATTATCACTCACCTTGAAGTCTTGAAGAAAGCTTCCAAGTAAACCACAACTCGCCAATGGAAAATACCTATTCCGTTATCACAATTACAACAATACACTTAGAGTGGATTCACAAATCAACCCAATTCGACACTTAGTGCAAATTTGACCCAAATGCACTACCAAGTACAAACCGCGCCCAAACTAACCAATAATCACTCACACAAGTGAGAATGGTCCTAATATGCCAAATAAACCCGAACTCAAGTGTTAAACACGTGTCATACCCATTTTGACACTTAAACCCTAATTTTGACCCATAAGGTCAAAATCTCACCATTTACAAGTTTTGACACCAAAACACATTTAACTTGGTTTTATACTTCAACTTAGTCCATTTCAAGTTTATAAACCTCATTAAATCGCCAATTGGGTCATAATCACCACCAAACCCTAATTTGACCCAAAGTCAAAATTAGTCAACCAAACAACCTTAAATGGGTTTCAATACTTCCAAAATCACTAACTTAAGTGATTAAACCCAATTTCAAATTCTAAACATGGCCAATTAGTTCACCAACCCAAAATCCACCAACAATTAACAATAAACCTGATTACTAGCTTCACTAAACCCATTTCATCACCTAAAATGGTTTTACCACAAACTAACTCAAAACCCTAACTTGAATATCAAATCAAATAGATGAAATTCGGAGTTTGAGCTTACCAATACCACCACAAAGTAGCTAGGAACGAAAGGAACAACTTTAGAACTCGAGCTTTTGATCAATTCGGCCTCCTTCTTCACCAAAACCCTAAATCTCTCTCTAGAATCTCTCTCTCTCTCTAAAATAGTTTGAGAGTGATGAATGGATGTGAAAATGATCGAAAACTGATCCAAACCAGCTAATATGGCTCACAAATCCGGCCCCAAGTGAAATTACTCAATTGCCCTTCATTTAAAACAATTAAAAGAAGAAGAGAGTTGTCTGCGTGATTTGGTGCGGCGCGCCCCTGACCCGCGCGGCGCGCAAGTAGCCAGTTTCAGATTCTTTTACCTTTTTAATTACATAACAATATTCAACGAAGCTCGTTCTCGAATGTCATAAGTACACAAGTATACAAGATAAATATTCGGGTCTTACACAAACCCTATGGATCCATATCTAAAATTGGCGTTCACCGGTTCAAAAACCAATGACTAAACATTACCGTGCTAAGGGGAATCTTTGTGCCGTTATATCACCAACACATATATAAAGTTAAGTACTCGTATCTAGTATGTAAAACATAAAAAGCACATGTATTCTCAGTCCCAAAAATAGTTAAAGTAAAAAAGGGAGCTATAACTCACAGTGAATGTGCGGTAAAAGTCGATATGAAAAGTATGCAAGTAGTAAGTCGGTCCGAAAGGTCCTCAACCTAGGTCAAAGGTTACTAAGTCAGTAAATTATCCCCAAAAGTTTAAAAGTAAATAAGTTAAATCTTAAGTATCATCATCATCATCATCATTAGTAAAAGATAAAGTAAGTTTTCAACAAGAATAGAGATCGAAACAAAAGGGCTGACTTCAGACAGATGCTACGACCTCTATACAAACTAAAAAGATGCGTGGTAAGTGGCCAAGGCTCCGTATATGAGTCCTCGTACTTCTGTCGAATTTTCAGATCCTAACTCGATGTCGTTTGACCGTGGCGACGATTCAAGCGCGAGTAGGTCAAAATTTTTCAGCACGTCGTTACAAAGGCGTAGTGATTTTCGGAAGGCTATAAATCCTATACCGTATATCGGATTTAGGCGAGTATTAAACGAAAAGTCATCTACTCGAACCGAACTATCTGGAAATCAACTTTCCAGAAGTCCCAGGAGTCTGATCAGACACCGAAAAACAGAAAACAAGTGCTCCGGTGTGTTTCTTGGTGCTTGATGCTCATCACGGTTCTCATCCTTGATGCGTATAAGCCTCAAGTGTACAACTCTTGATGTTTTAGCATCACTTTGACCAAGTTTCAACCATAAACACACAATGTCAAGACTAAGAAGAAATACAACTCACTTAAGAGTTTTAGAAGGATGATGAACCAAGGTTACATCATGTTCTTAGTCTTAACACAAATACAAGTTCTATTCAAGATTAAAGCTACAAACTTTGATTCAAATCAAGCAAGACCTTAAGTCACATAACTTAGATCAAACAAGTAATGAAACCCTAAGCTAGAAAGCTTGGATCCCTTAACAATAATTATGAGATTTCAAAGCTAGAAAGTTTAAATCTTTTATGTCCTTGAAGATCTTGAAAGCAACAAGCTAGATCTTCAAGTTTCATGAAGATCATAAACACAAGTTTTGATCTTTTAGCAAAAACAAAGTGATCTTAAGCTATAAAGCTTATATCCATCAAAGTAATGAAGATCCAAAGATAGAAAGCTTGAATCTTTTATGTTCTTAAAGATCTTTAAAGCAAAAGGTTAGATCTTCAAGTTTCATGAAGATTGAAATGTCCCGTTCATATTGATTATAAACGTTCCATATTAATTGATTTCGTTGCAAGGTTTTGACCTCTATATGAGACATTTTTCAAAGGTTGCATTCGATTTTAAAACAAACCATAACTTTTAAAATATTACGATGATTATCAAATAATGATAATATAAAATATAGCGTTTTCACACGACCATTACATAATGGTTTACAATAATATTACACATCAATATATGCCTTCGAATGCAGTTTTTAAACAATATTATACAAGCATGGACTTCAAATCTTGTCCTTAATTTAGTATGCAACAGCGGAAGCTCTTAACAATCACCTGAGAATAAACATGCTTAAAACGTCAACAAAAAATGTTGGTGAGTTATAGGTTTAACCTATATATTTATCAAATTGTAATAATAGACCACAAGATTTCATTTCTCATAAATACACATCTCGTATCAGGCATTTCGCAAACTGCATAGAGATAAAAATCATTCATATGGTGAACACCTGGTAACCGACCTTAACAAGATGCAAATAGAATATCCCCATCATTCCGGGACTCCCTTCGGACATGATAAATTTGAAGTACTAAAGCATCCGGTACTTTGGATGGGGCTTGTTGGGCTCAATAGATCTATCTTTAGGATTCGCGTCAATTAGGGTGTTTGTTCCCTAATTCTTAGATTACTAGACTAAAAAGGGGCATATTCGGTTTAATAATTCAACCATAGAATCTAGTTTTACGTACTTGTGTTTATTTTGCAAAACATTTATAAAACTGCATGTATTCCCATCTCAAAAATATTAGATTTAAAAAGTGGGACTATAACTCACTTTCACAGATTTTTACTTCGTCGAAAATAAGACTTGGCCACTGGTCGATTCACGAACCTATAACAAATATATATATATATATATATCAAAGTATGATCGAAATATATTCATAACATTTTTATTATGATTTAATGATTTAAGTTTGTTAAGTTAGCAGTCCTCGTTAGTAACCTACAATTAGTTGTCCATAGTTAGATGTACAGAAATAAATCAATATATATTATCTCGAATCAATCCATGACCCAGTGTATACAAGTCTCAGGCTAGATCACAACTCAAAGTATATATATTTTTAGATTCAACCTCAACCCTGTATAGCTAACTCAAACATTACTGCATATAGAGTGTATATGGTTGTTCCAAATAAAATATATAGATGGGTCGATATGATATGTCAAAACATAGTCTAGATTTGTTACAAAATTTTCAAGTTTATCCAATTTTGTTTTACCCGTCATTTCTTCGTTTCAAAACCGTTTTGAGTGATTCAAGTTGCTATGGTTTCATAATGAACTGAAATTTATGAAACTAAACAGAAAAACTATAAGTTTATAGTCAGAAATATAGGTTACAAGTCATTTTTTAAAGAGGTAGTCATTTCTGTCGAAAAAACGACATCTTGATGACCATTTTGAAAAACATACTTCCACTTTGTGTTTAACCATGATTTTTGGATATAGTATCATGTTCATATGTAATATCATTTTTCTAGAAAACAAACTTCCAATTCAAAGATTAAGATACTTTTTATTTTTTTAACCCAAAACAGCCCCCGATTTCACTACGACGGCGTATGTCCGGTTTTACGGTGTTCTTCGTGTTTTCAGGTTTTAAATCATTAAGTTAGCATATCATATAGATATAGAACATGTGTTTATTTGATTTTAATAGTCAATTTAGAAGGATTAACTTTATTTGCGAACAAGTTTAGAATTAACTAAACTATGTTCTAGTGATTACATGTTCAAATCTTCGAATAAGATAGTTTTATATATATGAATCGAATGATGTTATGAACATCATTACTACCTCAAGTTTAGTAGGTAAACCTACTGGAAGTGACAAAAATTGATCTAGCTTAAAAGGATTCTTGGATGACTTGAAAGTTCTTGAAGTAGAATCATTACACGAAAACAAGTTCAAGTAAGATTTTCACTCGAAATAAGATAGTTATAGTTATAGAAATTGAATCAAAGTTTAAATATGAGTATTACCTTGTATTAAAAAGATATCTTACTGTAAATAAGAAAGATTTCTTGAGCTTAGATGATTACTTGGATTGGATTAGAAAGCTTGGAAGTAATCTTGCAAACTTGATAGTATTCTTTATTTTATGAAACTAGAACTTATAGAATTTATGAAGAACACTTAGAACTTGAAGATAGAACTTGAGAGAGATCAATTAGATGAAGAAAATTGAAGAATGAAAGTGTTTGTAGGTGTTTTTGGTCGTTGGTATATGGATTAGATATAAAGGATGTGTAAGTTTGTTTTCATGTAAATAATTCATGAATGATTTATAATATTTTTTGTAATTTTGTGAGATATTTCATGCTAGTTGCCAAATGATAGTTACCACATGTTTAATGACTCACATGAGCTGCTAAGGAGCTCATAATTAAAGTGTATATACCAATAGTATATACTTCTAGAAGCTATGTATTGTACGAGTATGAATACGGGTGCATACGAGTAGAATTGTTGATAAAAATGAATGAGGATGTAATTGTAAGCATTTTTGTTAAGTAGAAGTACTTTGAAATGTGTCTTGAAGTATTTCAAAAGTGTACAAATACATCTTAATACACTACATGTATATACATTTTAACTGAGTCGTTAAGTCATCGTTAATCGTTACATGTAAGTGTTGTTTTGAAACCTTTAAGTTAACGATCTCATTTAATGTTGTTAACCCATTGTTTATTATATCTAATGAGATGTTAAATTATTACATTATAATAATATTATAATGTATGAACATATCTTAATATGATATATATACATTAAAATGTCGTTACAATGATAATCGTTACATATATGCCTCGTTTCGAAATCCTTAAGTTAGTAGTCTTGTTTTTACATATGTAGTTCATTGTTAACACACTTAATGATATACTTAATTATCATTTTATCATGTTAAACATAGTGTATCTATATCTTAATATGATTCATATGTATTTAGTAAGACGTTGTCATAACGATAATCGTTATATATATCGTTTCGAGTTTCTTAATTCAATAATCTCATTTTTATGTATATCACTCATTGTAAATACACTTAGTAAGATACTTACTTATCATAATCTCATGTTAACCATATATATCCATATATATATATATCATCATGTAGTTTTTACAAGTTTTTAAAGTTCGTGAATCGCCGGTCAACTTGGGTGGTCAATTGTCTACATGAAACTCATTTCAAATAATCAAGTCTTAACAAGTTTGATTGCTTAACATGTTGGAAACATTTAATCATGCAAATATAGTTTTCATTTAATATATAATCATGGAAAAGTTTGGGTCACTACAAAGATCATAAACACAAGTTTTGATCTTTTAACAAAAATAAAGAGATCATAAGCTAAAAATCTTAGATCCAACAAAGTAATGAAGATTCAAAGGTAGAAAGCTTGAATCTTTTATGTTCTTGAAGATTTCCAATCAAGGTTTGAATCTACAATATATAACAAGATCAAAAAGCTAAAAAGCTTGATCTCATGATGATGATGATGATGTCGTGACTAAGAAGAAGAAAAAAGAAGAAAGAAATTCAAGAACTTACAATTTCTTAAGCCTTTAGTGTGAGAAATACTAGAGAGAAAGTTAAAGAGAAAGTGTGTGTGAAATGAGAAAATGCAATGAAGTGTGAAATGAGGATGAGTTTTGAATTTATAGTGGTGGTGGTGGTGGTTATGGCCGACAGTTATGGGAGACAAGGGGGGACAATTTTGCTTTTGCATGAGTGGTGGTACAAAGGTGGTGCTTGTATGTTGGGATCCCATGCAACATGTGTAGTAGTGGCATACAAAAATGCTAGTATGTTGGCTTAACTTAATGGGTTTTTGTCTTACATCTTAATGGATCATAAATCCATTAAAGTTGGGCTAATTTAATGGTCCATTAACTAAAGTAGGGTGGGCTTAAGTCCATTAAGGGAAAAAGTCCAATAAGACTAACTAGTGTGCATTAGTAAATTACTAAGCGTAATTAAGCAACCAAGAAGCCAAGTAATTGTCATTAGAAAATAACAATTAGTTTTACGTAGTCATAATATTCCAATTATGACAAAAGTTAAACGTGTACCAAGTACGTAGCTCGTTTTAAACGACAAGTGACACTAACGGTCATAAAAGCATTCGGGGATTAAGTTAAGTAACTAAGTACTTACTAACACGTTTTAAAATATAAATGAAAGTAATCAACATGAATTAAGATTCCAGAATATAATATAGCTCAGTACGCTCAAATACGCAGTTTCGTGAAAATATAAAGTACAAATATAAGTCAAAAAATTCGGGTCATTACAGTAAGGGTCTTTCCAGTAGTAGTATTTGGCATCCCTGAAGAACTTCCTTCTTCGGGACGTGCTCATTCCCTTTTGTACTACTCCGGCAACTAGGTAGTTGCCCATGTCAGCATACCAAGGAGTATCAGTGAATTGTGATCCTATGTGAGCTTATCCTAAACTCATAAGTTGTTCTTCCGAAAATTTATCTCTGATATCTTGTTCAGCAAGTTATTCCATCGCTGGGTTCTCCAAACGACTAAGATGGTCTGCTGCGACGTTCTCTGCTCCTTTCTTATCTTTAATTTCAATATCGAATTCCTGAAGGAGTAAGATCCATTGTAGGAGTATTGTTTTAGAGTCTTGCTTAGTGAATAGATATTTAAGGGCTGAATGATCTGTATAAACCGTAGTTTTGGACATGATGAGATAGGAACAGAATTTGTCAAATGCGAATACTACCGCTAGCAGCTCCTTTTCCTTGGTAGTGTAATTCTCTTGAGCTCCGGTTAAGGTTTTACTGGCGTAATAGATTGGATGAAAGTGCTTATCTATCCGTTGTCCGAGTACAGATCCAACTGCGAAGTCACTTGCATCACACATGATTTCGAATGGTAAACTCCAATCAGGAGCTATCATGATGGGTGCATGTGTTAGCTGTTCCTTCAGATAGTTTAATGCTTTAATACATTCTTCATCGAAGACAAACAAAACTTCCTTTCCGAGGAGATGAGTGAGAGGTGGTGTGACCTTTGAGAAATCTTTGATGAAGCATCGGTAAAAACCGGCGTGTCCAAGGAAACTCCTTACCGTTTTTATTTTGGTAGGTTCTGGAAGTTTAGTAACGGTCTCAATCTTAGCCTTATCAACTTCTATTCCTGCTTTTGAAATTTTATGTCCTAAAACTATCCCTTTTTTAACCATTTCCCAATTCAGAACTAAATTCGAATCTTCACACCGGGTGAGCATCTTGTCAAGGTTAGAAAGGCACCAACCAAAGATACTACCAAAGACTGAGAAGTCGTCCATAAAGACTTCCATACAACGTTCAATCATGTCGTGGAATATTGCTACCATGCATCGCTGAAATGTAGCTGCGTCGATAGGAAAATGTTCCATATGGACAGGTAAAGGTTGTATTTTCTTGGTCCTTTGAATCGAGGGGAATTTGAAAGTAGCCGAAAAAACTGTCAAGGAAACAATAGTATTTATTTCCTGATAGACGTTCCAACATTTGATCGATGAAAGGTAATGAAAAATGATCTTTTCGGGTTGCATCATTTAGTTTACGATAATCTATGCAAACCCTCCAACCGGTGACCTCCCGTGTTGGAATAAGCTCATTATTCTCATTTTGAATTACGGTTGTCCCTCCCTTTTTGGGTACCATTTGAACAGGACTAACCCATAGTAAATCGCAAATGGGATAGATCAGACCAGCATCCAGAAGTTTGATTACTTCTTTCTTGATGACTTCTTGAATCATAGGGTTGACCCTTCTTTGCCTCTGAACTGATGGTTTGAAATCATCTTCCATGAATATCTTGTGGGTGCAATAGTTGGGGTTGATTCCTTTTATGTCGGAGATCTTCAAGCAATTGCCTTCTTATGTGATTTCAAAACTTGAATCAATTTCACCTTCTCTTGTGGCGTGAGGTCTTTTGAGATGATTACGGGGAGTTGCGATTCTCCTTCTAAGAATGCATACTCCAGATTGTCGGGTAACTTCTTTAACTTCAATTCCGGAGGTTCCTCGATAGATGGCTTCATCCTAGCTATCTCCTTTTGGTCTAACGAGTCATACTTCTCCTGGAATTCTGATTCTTCAGTAGTGGTCACTGTTGCTATCTGTTCTTCGTTTTTGGAAATTGTCCTTCTTAATGCTTCCTCTTCATAAACGTCTTCCTTAGTTTCGAAGGTTGGTTCAGGAATTTCCACATAGTCCTCTTTTGGCTGGGGTTCCTGATATATCGGAATGAAATCTGTTTCTTCATTCGGTCTTCTCCTTAACAGAGGTAGGGGAATGCCTTGTCCTAGCGGTGCTATTCGGATAGTTTTGCAAAGAAAATTAATTTCAGAGGGGGGAGATTTATGTTGACTAAGGTTTATGACTGAATGGATGTCGAGATTTTCTTTAGGAGATGTAAAGAACAGATCCTTAGAAATTTGATCTTGACTACATATAGCCATGGTTTCTTCCAGATATTCGTTGATGAGTTCTTGAAAAGAATCAGAGAGATTCACATCTTCTTCGCGAGGATGGTTCATGAGACGGTCAACATTGAATGTGATTTCTTCTCCTCCAACCCTTAGTTTCAATGATTTCTCGTGCACATCAATTACGGCCTTGGCAGTATTCAAGAATGGTCTGCCAAGAATGAGTGGGACCTTCGTGTCTTCCTCAATATCCATAATGATGAAATCAACGAGAAATGCGAACTTATCCACTATGACTAGGATATCTTCAGGTATTCCTCTAGGAATCTTAACTGATCTGTTCGCCAGTTGAATAGTCATTCTGGTAGGCCTTAAGTCATTTAATCCTAGCTTTTTGAATAACGAATAGGGCATTAGGTTTACACTGGCTCCTAAGTCTGCTAACGCATTGCTAATTTAGACATCTTGCAGGTAGCATGGTACCGTAAATCTTTCTGTATCTCCGAACTTAGGGGGAATACCATGTTGTATCACTAATGAGCATTCTTCACTTAAGGGCAAGCTAACTATCTCTCTTAATCTCTCTTTGTTTGAAAGCAGTTCTTTGAAAAATTTAGTGCAGTTTGGCATTTCTACTAAAGCATCTACTAGTCGTACATTCAAATGAAAATTCTTGATAATATCCCAATACTTAGCAATTTGCGCTTCTTGTTTTTCCTTCCTAAGCCTACCTGGAAAAGGTATGCGGGCGCGCAGAATAATTTTCGGGGCCTTAGGAGAGATAGGTTCCGGTGGATTGACAACTGGGTCAATTGACACAGGTTCCTTATCGGAAAAATCTTGTATGGGTATATTAATAGTTGTTTCTTTCCCTCCTCTAGTGATTACTAGGGCATCAAAGTCACTACACTCTATATCAACTTTAGTGGTTAAACATTTAAGCGTAAGCTGAAAATTGGTTATTAATTCTTCAATAGTCTTTATCAAAGTGTCGAACTTATTTTGACATTCTATGACTTGAAGGTCTATCATGCATTGCTTTTTCATAAATTCAACTAAAATTTCCTTAGAGTGGAGAGTAGGTTTGTGTAACGGGAAGATTATATTATGATCCGAACTATTTTGCTGTTTATGTGCCCATCTAGGGTAAGGATACCTAAACAGTTGATAAGACTTAGTCCTAAGGCAACAATCAAACAAGAACATGCAATAGGTTTGAGTCACACAGTGAAGGCACTAACTAGATCTTAACAGCTCCTAAGAAGTCTCTTCGAAATAGTCAATAGTCATACTAGGTCATTCATGTCTCAATTCCTAAGTTCCGTGTCCTAAAAGCGCGTTAAATGCCTCTCAAGAACTCCGACCATACCGAGTTCATAGAATCTTCAGATACAGTATAACCAGGGGTCTTAAACCTATGAAGTAGCTAATTTCAAATAGGTGAACAAGTCCTGATCACAACCTAGGTTGGTCAATCCTTAAGATGCTAGCATACAAATGTATCAGACTTCCTAGTTCAGTATTACGACAGTAATCGTACTAAATTAACATAATTACGCTAACCCAAACTTCTATCATGGCAACATACAGATTAATTAAGCTATCATTGTAATATCGGAACGCATTATTAAAAATAAAAAGTAAGAACACATGTTTAATACAAAAGACAAGCGTTTCGGATAAAAACCTGAAAAGGGCAAAGAAATCTGCCCGAGATCGCAGGGACTCGCCGGGATATCCTCCAGAAAATAAAAACTAAGCTAACTACTACTAAAAACTAACTAAAATCTTGAAAATATAAAGTGAATTACAAATTAAGTGTGTGTTGAAATGGATGGAGAAAGCCCTTTAAATAGACTTGGATTTTGCCGGCAAACGGCTGGCAGGCCGTTTGGCAGGCCGTTTGCAGGGGCCGTTTGGCAAGTCAAGCCAATTACAGGGGCCATTTATCCTGGCCGTTTGTGAGCCAGGCAGGCCATTTGGAAAGCCGTTTGGCCTGCCTGGTCAGCTGATATTCACTGGATCGTAACTTGATTTCTTGTTTTTCACCGTTTTCGCTCTAGAATCTTTGTTTTAGCTCCGTTTTACTTGATTCTTTTTGCATCGCCTTCGTAATTACTTAATCTACAAAATCAACCAAAAAAGTGATAATTTTGCTGACAAAGTTTGAATCTTTATTGTTCTAGGGCTTAATATTGAGGGTAAAAATGTGACTTTTTGGCCGATATCAATTATCAAGCTTCTTGACGCAGGTCTTATTTACCCAATTTCTGATAGTCTGTGGATTAGCCCGATACACTATGTACCTAAGAAAGGTGGTATGATTGTTACCACTAATGATAAAAATGAGTTAATTTCCACTCGGACTGTCACGGGGTGGCGTGTTTGTATTGACTATCGTAAGTTGAACGACGCCACACGAAAAGACTATTTTCTGTTACGTTTCATGGACCAAATGCTAGAGAGGTTAGCGGGAAATAGCTTTTACTATTTTCTTGATGGTTATTTGGGCTATTTCCAAATTCCTATCTCGCCTGAGGACCAAGAGAAAACCACATTCACGTGTCCATATGGGACATTCTCATACCGTCGCATACCCTTTGGCCTTTGTAATGCTCTGACCCCTTTTCAAAGGTGCATGATGGCCATCTTCCATGATATGATAGAAGATTGCATGGAGGTGTTCATGGATGACTTTTCAGTCTTCGGTGACACTTTCAATTCATGCCTTCTTAATTTAGAAAGGATGTTGGTAAGGTGTGAGAAATCCAGCCTTGTGCTCAACTGGGAAAAGTGTCATTTCATGGTACAAGATGGCATAGTCCTCGGGCACAAGATTTCCAAAAATGGTATTGAGGTGGACCCCGCGAAGGTAACTGCTATTAAAAACCTTCCACCTCCTACCGACGTTAAGGGTGTTCGAAGTTTTCTTGGGTACGCTGGTTTTTACTGGCGGTTCATTAAGGATTTTTCCAAAATCGCAAACCCGATGAACAAACTCCTTGAAAAGGACACACCTTAGAATTTCTCCGAAGAGTTCCAAAAGGCATTCGAACTTCTTAAGGAGAAACTCATCAATGCACCTATCATAATTGCTCCGAATTGGTCCCTTCCGTTCGAGCTTATGTGTGATGCATTCGATTTTTCTGTTGGCGCTGTTTTGGACCAAAGGGTTGAGAAACATTTCCGACCCATCTATTATGCAAGCAAGACCTTGCAAGGAGCACAGTTGAATTACACTACCACTGAGAAGGAGCTCCTTGCAGTGGTCTTTTCATTTGATAAGTTCCTGTCCTACTTAGTTTTATCTAAGACTATTGTTTTTACGGACCATTCTACTTTAAAGTACCTCTTCTAGAAACCGGATACCAAACCTCGATTGCTTAGATGGATCTTGCTTTTGCAAGAATTCAATATCGAGATCCGGGATGAGAAGGATGCCGAAAATCTTGCCGCCGACCACATGTCTAGACTCGAGAATCCAAATCTCAAAGTCCTTCATGAGTCGAGTATTCATGATGATTTTCCCAACGAGTATCTCATAAAGGTGGACAAGGTGGACGAGCCATGGTAGGTGGACATAGCTAATTATCTTATTGGGGGATTTTTGGAGAAAGGGTGGTCACATCAAAAGAGGAAGAAATTCTTTAGTGACCTTAAGCACTATTTCTGGGAAGATCCTTATCTTTTTCGTTGTTGTCCAGATGGAGTCATTCGACGTTGCGTTTCCGGTGAGGAATGCACTCATATTTTGTTGGAGTGCCATCTTGGCCCTACGGGTGGGCATTTTGGTCCTCAAATCACGGGGAAGAAGGTGTATGAGGCCGATTTTTACTGGCCTGGTATTTTTAAGGATGCCCATGCCGATCGTAACTCATGTGACGCTTGTCAACGGGCCGGAAAAATCACCAAACGTGACGAAATGCCTCAAAAAGCATCCAAGTGTGCGAGGTGTTTATCGTTTGGGGCACTGATTTTATGGGCCCGTTTCCTAAATCCCATAACTATCTCTACATACTCGTTAAAATCAATTACGTATCTAAATGGGCGGAGGCAAAGCCTCTCCCTACTAACGATGCACGAGTTGTAATCACGTTCTTGATGGGGCTCTTTTCCCATTTTGGTACTCCGAAGGCCCTCATTAGTGATAGGGGCACCCACTTTTGCAATGCGAAAATGAAAAAGGTTTTGAAACGATATGGAGTAATCCATAAGATTTCTGCCTCATATCACCCACAAACTAATGGGCAAGTTGAAAACACCAATCGGTCTCTTAAACGAATTCTTGAAAATACCGTTGGTTCAAATCCTAAGGAATGGTCCAACAAGCTCGATGATGCATTGTGGGCGTTTCGTACCGCCTACAAAACTCCTATCGGGACCACTCCTTTTCGCTTGGTTTATGGCAAAGCATGTCATCTCCCTTTGGAGATTGAGCACAAAGCACATTGGACTCTTAGGACATGTAATCTCGATTATCATGAGGCGGGTCGCCTTAGGTTGACCCAATTGAATGAATTAGATAAGTTAAGGCACGATGCTTATAAGAACTCATTCATCTATAAGGAAAAGACGAAGCGGTGGCATGACAATCGGATCAAATGTCTGAAAGAATTTAAGGAAGGCGACTGTGTCCTTCTTTATAATTCGTGTTTCAAATTGTCACTGGGAAAGCTTAAGTCCTATTGGTCGGGACCGTTCGTGATTAGGAAGGTGTACCTATATGGTACGGTGGAATTGTTTGATTCGAATGGTGATGGTTTTAAAGTGAATGGCCACCGGGTCAAACACTATGTGGATGGTCCCCTTGAAATCGAAGAAGATGTTAACCTCGACTTCGATCTGAATGATGCTTAATATTGGGGAATGAGTCAGTGAACGACTCGGAAATAAACTTTACATTGTTGTACTGTATATGTATATTTTGTATATTTGCTTTGGGAAAATGTGCATGATGATCATTAGGTCGTATGGTTTGGGTGTTACTTGGATTAAAAGGTTATAAACTTGAGCGTTTGAAAAAGAAAAAAAAAATTTAACACCTAGATTAAGGCGCGTCGCGGGCTGAAAAGGCGCGGCGCGGGTTTTAGTGTAATTTGAAAACAGTAATTTTTGAAGCAAAAGTAACCCTCATCATCCAGCTAGAGGCGCGGCGCGTCTAAATAGGGCCGCGGCGCGGCTCTACGTTATAATCGGTAACAGAAGTGTTGGGAAAATTGGCATCTGATTGCATTGCGAGGCTAGGCGCCCCTATGGGAGGCCGCCGCGCGGCACATTTGTGAGACAAATTTTTTTTCGTTTGGGCCAAATAAGACCAAAATGGGTCAAACCCGACCCACTACTTTTACCCGACGGATTTTATGCATATTTAGGGTTGTCTTGCAGTTTCTAACACACTTTTTCATAACAAACACAAACACGCTCATCAATTTCTCTCAAAACCCTAATCACTAATCTTTAATCATTGCTTAATTACTTCATCAAATCTCTAATCCATGGCTTCAAAGGTCCGATTTTGACTTTGTTTTTCTTTTTCTTGCCTAATTGCATGCTTGGTTGATGTTTAATTTCGGATTAGGTTTTGAATTAGTGTGAGGTTGTTGATGTTGGTCTTGTATGCTTAAATTAATCATGGATCTTTGTTGAATATGATTAGTATGTATGAAATTCATAATCTTTTTGTTTTTTCGATACATGTCTTTGATTTTAGGGTTCATGGTTGTTTTAAAATTGAATTAGAGATGCTTAATTGAAAAGTTGGTTATGGGTTTTGTTAAAATTGGTTTGATTTATATGATAAGTGTGGGGTGTGTTAATTTGGTCGGTTCATTGGTGTTTTAGTTTTAATTGAATAGCATGCTTATGTTGAATTGCTTTTATATAGTACAAATATCATGATATTGATGCTATATTGAATTGTTGATAGGCCTTAGTTGATTATGGAATGATATTGTTGATTTTGGTGTCTAAAATTATTTTTTCAATAATTTTGACTAGCTCGAGTGTTTTAATTTTATGTTAAGATGCTAGTAATGAATGCTACTTGTTCAATTATTTGGAAAGATGATTTGAATTTTTAATGTTGGTAGTAACGTTGTTTAAGTTTTGGCATGAATGGTTTGATGTTCGTGATGGATTGTTGACCATGTTTGACTAATGCTATAACGTGATTTAATGTGATGATGTATGTGATATCACAACTTGGGTTTTGTTTTGAATGAGAGTATTGAGTTAGAATTAGTTTTTGGTCAACATGAGAATGAATTTGAACATGAGCTAACCTCTACTTCTAAGAGATATGTTTGTATGTTGTTTGTTGTGTGGTGTTTGTGTTTTCAGAGACAACGAGCACAACAACGACGTGACAGAGAGGCAGAGGAGAGGCGAACTAACCCGCTCATTTGGTTACAAGACATTAAAGATAGTGGTAATTATGATAGTTCCTATGCGTGGATTACCCGGCGAACAATTCGCTCAACTTGGTATTTGGGAGAGTGAAGATCAGATGAAGAAGAAATACCCGCATCTATTTCCAGAAGATTCGTCAACACCTTCAACAGCTTAAAATTTCGGGACGAAATTTATTTAACGGGTAGGTACTGTAGTGACCCGAACTTTTCCATGTTTATATATATTAATTGAGATTGATATTTACATGATTAAATGTTTCCAACATGTTAAGCAATCAAACTTGTTAAGACTTGATTAATTGAAATATGTTTCATATAGACAATTGACCACCCAAGTTGACCGGCGATTCACAAATGTTAAAACTTGTAAAAATGACTTGACGATATATATATGGATATACATATGGTTAACATGAGATTATGATAAGTAAGTATCTCCATAAGTATATTAACAATGAGTTATATACATATAAACAAGACTACTAACTTAAGGATTTCGAAACGAGACATATATGTAACGATTATCGTTGTAACGACATTTAAATGTATATATATCATATTAAGATATATTAATATATCATAATATCATGATAATATAATAATTTAACATCTCATTAGATATAATAAACAATGGGTTAACAACATTAATTGAGATCGTTAACTTAAAGGTTTCAAAACAACACTTACATGTAACGACTAACGATGACTTAACGACTCCGTTAAAATGTATATACATGTAGTGTATTTAGATGTATTAAAATACTTTTGGAAGACTTCAAGACATATATCAAAACACTCATACTTAACGAAAATGGTTACAGTTACTTTCCCATTCTTTTCTTTCATCAAGAATTCTAGTCGTATTCTTACCCGTATTATACACAGCTTCAAAACGTACTTACTATGGGTATATACCAATAGGAACTAGCATGGGATTCCACTCTTGATTATGTCATGTATGACTAATCAATTTTAACTTCTACCATGAGCTAGTCAACTAACTAGAACTCCTTTTAACCCCACTCACCACTCACCAATTAACACTCATCATTCACTCCATTTCACTTCCAAATCTCTTTCTAATTCTCTCTCAACACACCCACACTATTATGAACGTATTTTTCCAGTAGTTAATCATCATCTTCATCAAAAATCACTTCAAGAATCAAGCTATAATCATCATAGGAAGAACACTTCAAGAATACTTCAAAAATCCCTTCAAGTTTACTAATTTACTTCCAAGCTTTCTAATCCATTCCAAGTAATCATCTAAGATCAAGAAACCTTTGTTATATACAGTAGGTTATCTTTCTTATTCAAGGTAATATTCATATTCAAACTTTGATTCAATTTCTATAACTATAAACTATCTTAATTCGAGCAAAAATCTTACTTGAACTTGTTTTTGTGTCATGATCCTACTTCAAGAACTTTCAAGCCATCCAAGATCCTTTGAAGCTAGATCATTTCTTGTCACTTCCAGTAGGTTTACCTACTAAACTTGAGGTATTAATGATGTTCATAACATCATTCGATTCATATATATAAAACTATCTTATTCGAAGGTTTAAACTCGTAATCACTAGAACATAGTTTAGTTAATTCTAAACTTGTTCGCAAACAAAAGTTAATCCTTCTAACTTGACTTTTAAAATTAACTAAACACATGTTCTATATCTATATGATATGCTAACTTAATGATTTAAAACCTGGAAACACGAAAAACACCGTAAAACCGGATTTACGCCGTCGTAGTAACACCGCGGGCTGTTTTGGGTTAGTTAATTAAAAACTATGATAAACTTTGATTTAAAAGTTGTTGTTCTGAGAAAATGATTTTTATTATGAACATGAAACTATATCCAAAAATTATGGTTAAACTCAAAGTGGAAGTATGTTTTCTAAAATGGTCATCTAGACGTCGTTCTTTCGACTGAAATGACTACCTTTACAAAAACGACTTGTAACTTATTTTTCCGACTATAAACCTATACTTTTTCTGTTTAGATTCATAAAATACAGTTCAATATGAAACCATAGCAATTTGATTCATTCAAAACGGATTTAAAATGAAGAAGTTATGGGTAAAACAAGATTGGATAATTTTTCTCATTTTAGCTACGTGAAAATTGGTAACAAATCTATTCCAACCATAACTTAATCAACTTGTATTGTATATTATGTAATCTTGAGATACCATAGACACGTATACAATGTTTCGACCTATCATGTCGACACATCTATATATATTTCGGAACAACCATAGACACTCTATATGTGAATGTTGGAGTTAGCTATACAGGGTTGAGGTTGATTCCAAAATATATATAGTTTGAGTTGTGATCAATACTGAGATACGTATACACTGGGTCGTGGATTGATTCAAGATAATATTTATTGATTTATTTCTATACATCTAACTGTGGACAACTAGTTGTAGGTTACTAACGAGGACAGCTGACTTAATAAACTTAAAACATCAAAATATATTAAAAGTGTTGTAAATATATTTTTAACATACTTTAATATATATGTATATATTGTTATAGGTTCGTGAATCAACAGTAGCCAAGTCTTACTTCTCGACGAAGTAAAAATCTGTGAAAGTGAGTTATAGTCCCACTTTTAAAATCTAATATTTTTGGGATGAGAATACATGCAGGTTTTATAAATGATTTACAAAATAGACACAAGTACGTGAAACTACATTCTATGGTTGAATTATCGAAATCGAATATGCCCCTTTTTATTAAGTCTGGTAATCTAAGAATTAGGGAACAGACACCCTAATTGACGCGAATCTTAAAGATAGATCTATTGGGCTTAACAAACCCCATCCAAAGTACCGGATGCTTTAGTACTTCGAAATTTATATCATATCCGAAGGGTGTCCCGGAATGATGGGGATATTCTTATATATGCATCTTGTTAATGTCGGTTACCAGGTGTTCACCATATGAATGATTTTTATCTCTATGTATGGGATATGTATTGAAATATGAAATCTTGTGGTCTATTATTATGATTTGATATATATAGGTTAAATCTATAACTCACCAACATTTTTGTTGACGTTTTAAAGCATGTTTATTCTCAGGTGATTATTAAGAGCTTCCGCTGTCGCATACTTAAATAAGGACGAGATTTGGAGTCCATGCTTGTATGATATTGTGTAAAAACTGCATTCAAGGAACTTATTTTGTTGTAACATATTTGTATTGTAAACCATTATGTAATGGTCGTGTGTAAACAGGATATTTTAGATTATCATTATTTGATAATCTACGTAAAACTTTTAAACCTTTATTGATGAAATAAAGGTTATGGTTTGTTTTAAAATGAATGCAGTCTTTGAAAAAACGTCTCATATAGAGGTCAAAACCTCGCAACGAAATCAATTAATATGGAACGTTTTTAATCAATAAGATCGGGACATTTCAGTTGGTATCAGAGCGTTGGTCTTAGAGAACCAGAATTTTGCATTAGTGTGTCTTATGTAGTTTGTTAGGATGCATTAGTGAGTCTGGACTTCGACCGTGTTTACTTGAAAAATGATTGCTTAACAAATTTTGTTGGAAACTATATATTTTTAACATGTGAATATTATGTGATATATTAATCTCTTAACGCGTTTGATATTATGTGATAGATGTCTACCTCTAGAACAAGTCCCATTGACTCACCTAATAATAATGAAGAGTCAAATGTAAATTGGAATGATTCGTGGACTGATTCACAAGTTCCCGAAGAGGAACCGGAAGAAGAGTCGGAACCAGAAGAAGAATCGGAATCGGAACCGGATGAAGAAATAGAACCGGTGGGGGAAATAATAAAACGGTTAAGTAAAAGAAAATCCTCAACCAACCGACAAAGGTTAATTATGGTCAATGGTGTTTCCGCTAAGGAAGCAAAATATTGGGAGGATTACCAATTTTCCGATGAATCGGATTCCGACGAGAATTCCGATGATGTTATAGAAATTACCCCAACTGAATTTAAAAAGGCAAAAGAAAATAATAAGGGAAAGGGCATAAAAATAGAGAAATCTAATTCCAACCCCGATGAACTTTATATGTATCGTCAACCCCCGAAGTCCTTAAGTTGTAACAATGACCCGGGAACCTCTAAACCACCAGGTTTTTCTAAACCAATGTGGAAAATAACGGCTCGTATTAGGGGAACATCATATATCCCTAGAAACTTGGGAAAACGAACCAAAACCAAAGAAGAAGAAACAAGCGAGTCGGAATAAGATAGTTGTATTCGTGTGGTGTAATATATGTAATATAGTGTGCTTATGCTTTATGATATATGTAAAAATTGCTTGTATTAATAAGTATTTTTTTATGAATCTAACTCTTGTCTATTTTACAGTATAAAAACACAAAATGGATAGACAACCCAATATTTTAAGAGACCTACCCGGAGACATGATTGATGAAATCTTGTCTAGAGTCGGTCAGAATTCCTCGGCACAACTATTTAAGGCGAGATCAGTTTGTAAGACATTCGAAGAACGTTCCAAGAATGATTTGGTTTATAAAAGGCTTTCGTTCGGAAGATGGGGGATATCACATTGGGAAATCCATAAGTTACGATGTGTTTACTTTGACGCATATATTGCGGGGAACCCAAATGCTATTTTACGCAACGGGTTAAGAAATTATTTTGACTCAGTATATCCAAATATAGGACTTCGTGATTTAGAAAAAGCGGCTAACATGCAACATAAAGAAGCATGTTATGCTTACGGGTTAGTAATGTTCACTTCTCACCAAAGTGAGAACAAGAACATCGGGCTACAACTATTAAACAAAACGTTCCCTCAAGTGACGGAGTCGGTAATTGGGGTAAGAAATGAGGTTTTTAGGTTATTACGAGACTGTTGGTCATTACGTAACCCTCGTCCCTTTGACGACGTTACAACACGCTGTCTTATCAACGGCCATAACGGTTATGTTCCACAAGACCAAGGATGGGAAGTAATCCTAGTAAAACCAGAATGCATGACTTGTTTCTGGACGTATGAATTACGTGTCTTTATTGCCTTTGCTGAACGACTTGTGTACTAGCTAGAATTATCTTCACAACCATCTTGTATCAAATTTATTGTGTGCTATATTTCATGCTATATGTAAAATAAGCGGTATTGTAAGTTTGTAAAATATTGTGAAAAAGTTTGAACGCGAAATATTATTACAATCAGTTTTTCATATAGAATTGTAGTAGTTGAATTGTATATTAGCTACTAAGTATGAACTTAACGAGTAGGTACTACCCGAATTTAAACTTATAAAACGCTAATATGAAGAAAAAGCTTTTATAAATGAGTTCATATTATGCTACGAAATACTATTAACTACTCTTAATATTCTGTATGATTAACTTGTTGCATTTAACTATTTTGAAGGAAATGGCACCGACTACTCGACACACCGTGAATATGAATGAAGAGGAATTCCGTACTTTTCTAGCTTCAAACATAGCCGCAGTACAGGCTGCGCTATATACCAACAATAACCTTGGATCTGGCAGTACAGGAAATCGTGTAGGATGCACCTACAAAGAATTCACTGCCTGCAAACCTTTGGAATTTGATGGAACCGAAGGATCGATCGGATTGAAACGGTGGACCGAGAAGGTCGAATCGGTGTTTGCCATAAGTAAGTGTACTGAAGAGGACAAAGTGAAGTACGCTACGCATACCTTTACAGGTTCTGCGTTAACATGGTGGAATACCTATCTAGAGCAAGTGGGACAAGATGATGCGTACGCACTACCGTGGTCAGCATTCAAGCACTTGATGAACGAGAAGTACCGTCCCAGAACCGAGGTCAATAAGCTCAAGACAGAACTTAGAGGGTTACGAACCCAAGGATTTAATATTACCACGTATGAAAGACGATTCACAGAATTGTGCCTATTGTGTCCGGGAGCATTCGAAGATGAGGAAGAGAAGATCGACGCGTTTGTGAAAGGATTACCAGAAAGAATCCAAGAAGATATAAGTTCACACGAGCCCGCCTCCATACAACAGGCATGTAGAATGGCTCACAAACTAGTGAACCAGATTGAAGAAAGAATTAAAGAACAGACTGCTGAAGAGGCCAATGTGAAGCAAGTCAAAAGAAAGTGGGAGGAAAACGGTGATAAGAATCACCAATACAATAACAAAAGCAATTATAACAATAATCGCAACAACTATCCTAACAATCGCAACATCAATCGCAACTACAACAAACGGCCCAACAACAACAACAACAACAACAGCAACCACAACAATCATCTTAACAACAATAATAACCGCAACAACAACAACAATCAGAAGCAGCTATGCCAAAGGTGTGAAAAGTATCACTCGGGGTTCTGCACCAAATTTTGCAATAAGTGTAAAAGAAATGGTCATAGCGCGGCGAAGTGTGATGTCTACGGACCAGGGGTTAACAGAACGAAAGGAACAAATGGTGTCGGAACAAGTAATGGCGGAGCAAGTAGTGTCGGAGCAAGTTATACCAATGTAGTTTGTTATAAATGTGGAAAACCGGGCCATATTATTAGAAATTGCCCGAACCAGGAGAACACGAATGGACAAGGCCGCGGAAGAGTTTTCAATATTAATGCGGCAGAGGCACAGGAAGACCCGGAGCTTGTTACGGGTACGTTTCTTATTGACAATAAATCTGCTTACGTTTTATTTGATTCGGGTGCGGATAGAAGCTATATGAGTAGAGATTTTTGTGCTAAATTAAGTTGTCCGTTGACGCCTTTGGATAGTAAATTTTTACTCGAATTAGCAAATGGTAAATTAATTTCAGCAGATAATATATGTCGGAATCGAGAAATTTAACTGGTTAGCGAAACATTTAAGATTGATTTGATACCAGTAGAGTTAGGGAGTTTTGATGTGATAATCGGTATGGACTGGTTGAAAGAAGTGAAAGCAGAGATCGTTTGTTACAAAAATGCAATTCGCATTATACGAGAAAAAGGAAAACCCTTAATGGTGTACGGAGAAAAGGGCAACACGAAGCTACATCTTATTAGTAATTTGAAGGCACAAAAACTAATAAGAAAAGGTTGCTATGCTGTTTTAGCACACGTCGAGAAAGTACAAACTGAAGAAAAGAGCATCAATGATGTTCCCATTGCAAAAGAATTTCCCGATGTATTTCCGAAAGAATTACCGGGATTACCCCCACAGCGATCCGTTGAATTTCAAATAGATCTTGTACCAGGAGCTGCACCAATAGCTCGTGCTCCTTACAGACTCGCACCCAGTGAGATGAAAGAACTGCAAAGCCAATTACAAGAACTTTTAGAGCGTGGTTTCATTCGACCAAGCACATCACCGTGGGGAGCTCCTGTTTTGTTTGTCAAGAAGAAAGATGGTACATTCAGGTTGTGTATCGACTACCGAGAGTTGAACAAACTTACCATCAAGAACCGCTACCCACTACCGAGAATCGACGACTTATTTGATCAACTACAAGGCTCGTCTGTTTATTCAAAGATTGACTTACGTTCCGGGTATCATCAAATGCGGGTGAAAGAAGATGATATTCCAAAGACTGCTTTCAGAACACGTTACGGTCATTACGAGTTTATGGTCATGCCGTTTGGTTTAACTAATGCACCAGCTGTGTTCATGGACCTTATGAACCGAGTGTGTGGACCATACCTTGACAAGTTTGTCATTGTTTTCATTGATGACATACTTATTTACTCAAAGAATGACCAAGAACACGGTGAACATTTGAGAAAGGTGTTAGAAGTATTGAGGAAGGAAGAATTGTACGCTAAGTTTTCAAAGTGTGCATTTTGGTTGGAAGAAGTTCAATTCCTCGGTCACATAGTGAACAAAGAAGGTATTAAGGTGGATCCGGCAAAGATAGAAACTGTTGAAAAGTGGGAAACCCCGAAAACTCCGAAACACATACGCCAGTTTTTAGGACTAGCTGGTTACTACAGAAGGTTCATCCAAGACTTTTCCAGAATAGCAAAACCCTTGACTGCATTAACGCATAAAGGGAAGAAATTTGAATGGAATGATGAACAAGAGAAAGCGTTTCAGTTATTGAAGAAAAAGCTAACTACGGCACCTATATTGTCATTGCCTGAAGGGAATGATGATTTTGTGATTTATTGTGACGCATCAAAGCAAGGTCTCGGTTGTGTATTAATGCAACGAATGAAGGTGATTGCTTATGCGTCTAGACAATTGAAGATTCACGAACAAAATTATACGACGCATGATTTGGAATTAGGCGCGGTTGTTTTTGCATTAAAGACTTGGAGGCACTACTTATATGGGGTCAAAAGTATTATATATACCGACCACAAAAGTCTTCAACACATATTTAATCAGAAACAACTGAATATGAGGCAGCGTAGGTGGATTGAATTATTGAATGATTACGACTTTGAGATTCGTTACCACCCGGGAAAGGCAAATGTGGTAGCCGATGCCTTGAGCAGGAAGGACAGAGAACCCATTCGAGTAAAATCTATGAATATAATGATTCATAATAACCTTACTACTCAAATAAAGGAGGCGCAACAAGGAGTTTTAAAAGAAGGAAATTTAAAGGATGAAATACCCAAAGGATCGGAGAAGCATCTTAATATTCGGGAAGACGGAACCCGGTATAGGGCTGAAAGGATTTGGGTACCAAGATTTGGAGATATGAGAGAAATGGTACTTATAGAAGCTCATAAAACCAGATACTCAATACATCCTGGAACGGGGAAGATGTACAAGGATCTCAAGAAACATTTTTGGTGGCCGGGTATGAAAGCCGATGTTGCTAAATATGTAGGAGAATGTTTGACGTGTTCTAAGGTCAAAGCTGAGCATCAGAAACCATCAGGTCTACTTCAACAACCCGAAATCCCAGAATGGAAATGGGAAAACATTACCATGGATTTCATCACTAAATTGCCAAGGACTGCAAGTGGTTTTGATACTATTTGGGTAATAGTTGATCGTCTCACCAAATCAGCACACTTTCTGCCAATAAGAGAAGATGACAAGATGGAGAAGTTAGCACGACTGTATTTGAAGGAAGTCGTCTCCAGACATGGAATACCAATCTCTATTATCTCTGATAGGGATGGCAGATTTATTTCAAGATTCTGGCAGACATTACAGCAAGCATTAGGAACTCGTCTAGACATGAGTACTGCCTATCATCCACAAACTGATGGGCAGAGCGAAAGGACGATACAAACGCTTGAAGACATGCTACGAGCATGTGTTATTGATTTCGGAAACAGTTGGGATCGACATCTACCGTTAGCAGAATTTTCCTACAACAACAGCTACCATTCAAGCATTGAGATGGCGCCGTTTGAAGCACTTTATGGTAGAAAGTGCAGGTCTCCGATTTGTTGGAGTGAAGTGGGGGATAGACAGATTACGGGTCCGGAGATTATACAAGAAACTACCGAGAAGATCATCCAAATTCAACAACGGTTGAAAACCGCCCAAAGTCGACAAAAGAGCTACGCTGACATTAAAAGAAAAGATATAGAATTTGAAATTGGAGAGATGGTCATGCTTAAAGTTGCACCTTGGAAAGGCGTTGTTCGATTTGGTAAACGAGGGAAATTAAATCCAAGGTATATTGGACCATTCAAGATTATTGATCGTGTCGGACCAGTAGCTTACCGACTTGAGTTACCTCAACAACTCGCGGCTGTACATAACACTTTCCACGTCTCGAATTTGAAGAAATGTTTTGCTAAAGAAGATCTCACTATTCCGTTAGATGAAATCCAAATCAATGAAAAACTCCAATTCATCGAAGAACCCGTCGAAATAATGGATCGTGAGGTTAAAAGACTTAAGCAAAATAAGATACCAATTGTTAAGGTTCGATGGAATGCTCGTAGAGGACCCGAGTTCACCTGGGAGAGTGAAGATCAGATGAAGAAGAAATACCCGCATCTATTTCCAGAAGATTCGTCAACACCTTCAACAGCTTAAAATTTCGGGACGAAATTTATTTAACGGGTAGGTACTGTAGTGACCCGAACTTTTCCATGTTTATATATATTAATTGAGATTGATATTTACATGATTAAATGTTTCCAACATGTTAAGCAATCAAACTTGTTAAGACTTGATTAATTGAAATATGTTTCATATAGACAATTGACCACCCAAGTTGACCGGCGATTCACGAACGTTAAAACTTGTAAAAATGACTTGACGATATATATATGGATATACATATGGTTAACATGAGATTATGATAAGTAAGTATCTCCATAAGTATATTAACAATGAGTTATATACATATAAACAAGACTACTAACTTAAGGATTTCGAAACGAGACATATATGTAACGATTATCGTTGTAACGACATTTAAATGTATATATATCATATTAAGATATATTAATATATCATAATATCATGATAATATAATAATTTAACATCTCATTAGATATAATAAACAATGGGTTAACAACATTAATTGAGATCGTTAACTTAAAGGTTTCAAAACAACACTTACATGTAACGACTAACGATGACTTAACGACTCCGTTAAAATGTATATACATGTAGTGTATTTAGATGTATTAAAATACTTTTGGAAGACTTCAAGACATATATCAAAACACTCATACTTAACGAAAATGGTTACAGTTACTTTCCCATTCTTTTCTTTCATCAAGAATTCTAGTCGTATTCTTACCCGTATTATACACAGCTTCAAAACGTACTTACTATGGGTATATACCAATAGGAACTAGCATGGGATTCCACTCTTGATTATGTCATGTATGACTAATCAATTTTAACTTCTACCATGAGCTAGTCAACTAACTAGAACTCCTTTTAACCCCACTCACCACTCACCAATTAACACTCATCATTCACTCCATTTCACTTCCAAATCTCTTTCTAATTCTCTCTCAACACACCCACACTATTATGAACGTATTTTTCCAGTAGTTAATCATCATCTTCATCAAAAATCACTTCAAGAATCAAGCTATAATCATCATAGGAAGAACACTTCAAGAATACTTCAAAAATCCCTTCAAGTTTACTAATTTACTTCCAAGCTTTCTAATCCATTCCAAGTAATCATCTAAGATCAAGAAACCTTTGTTATATACAGTAGGTTATCTTTCTTATTCAAGGTAATATTCATATTCAAACTTTGATTCAATTTCTATAACTATAAACTATCTTAATTCGAGCAAAAATCTTACTTGAACTTGTTTTTGTGTCATGATCCTACTTCAAGAACTTTCAAGCCATCCAAGATCCTTTGAAGCTAGATCATTTCTTGTCACTTCCAGTAGGTTTACCTACTAAACTTGAGGTAGTAATGATGTTCATAACATCATTCGATTCATATATATAAAACTATCTTATTCGAAGGTTTAAACTCGTAATCACTAGAACATAGTTTAGTTAATTCTAAACTTGTTCGCAAACAAAAGTTAATCCTTCTAACTTGACTTTTAAAATTAACTAAACACATGTTCTATATCTATATGATATGCTAACTTAATGATTTAAAACCTGGAAACACGAAAAACACCGTAAAACCGGATTTACGCCGTCGTAGTAACACCGCGGGCTGTTTTGGGTTAGTTAATTAAAAACTATGATAAACTTTGATTTAAAAGTTGTTGTTCTGAGAAAATGATTTTTATTATGAACATGAAACTATATCCAAAAATTATGGTTAAACTCAAAGTGGAAGTATGTTTTCTAAAATGGTCATCTAGACGTCGTTCTTTCGACTGAAATGACTACCTTTACAAAAACGACTTGTAACTTATTTTTCCGACTATAAACCTATACTTTTTCTATTTAGATTCATAAAATACAGTTCAATATGAAACCATAGCAATTTGATTCATTCAAAACGGATTTAAAATGAAGAAGTTATGGGTAAAACAAGATTGGATAATTTTTCTCATTTTAGCTACGTGAAAATTGGTAACAAATCTATTCCAACCATAACTTAATCAACTTGTATTGTATATTATGTAATCTTGAGATACCATAGACACGTATACAATGTTTCGACCTATCATGTCGACACATCTATATATATTTCGGAACAACCATAGACACTCTATATGTGAATGTTGGAGTTAGCTATACAGGGTTGAGGTTGATTCCAAAATATATATAGTTTGAGTTGTGATCAATACTGAGATACGTATACACTGGGTCGTGGATTGATTCAAGATAATATTTATTGATTTATTTCTGTACATCTAACTGTGGACAACTAGTTGTAGGTTACTAACGAGGACAGCTGACTTAATAAACTTAAAACATCAAAATATATTAAAAGTGTTGTAAATATATTTTGAACATACTTTAATATATATGTATATATTGTTATAGGTTCGTGAATCAACAGTGGCCAAGTCTTACTTCTCGACGAAGTAAAAATCTGTGAAAGTGAGTTATAGTCCCACTTTTAAAATCTAATATTTTTGGGATGAGAATACATGCAGGTTTTATAAATGATTTACAAAATAGACACAAGTACGTGAAACTACATTCTATGGTTGAATTATCGAAATCGAATATGCCCCTTTTTATTAAGTCTGGTAATCTAAGAATTAGGGAACAGACACCCTAATTGACGCGAATCCTAAAGATAGATCTATTGGGCTTAACAAACCCCATCCAAAGTACCGGATGCTTTAGTACTTCGAAATTTATATCATATCCGAAGGGTGTCCCGGAATGATGGGGATATTCTTATATATGCATCTTGTTAATGTCGGTTACCAGGTGTTCACCATATGAATGATTTTTATCTCTATGTATGGGATATGTATTGAAATATGAAATCTTGTGGTCTATTATTATGATTTGATATATATAGGTTAAACCTATAACTCACCAACATTTTTGTTGACGTTTTAAAGCATGTTTATTCTCAGGTGATTATTAAGAGCTTCCGCTGTCGCATACTTAAATAAGGACGAGATTTGGAGTCCATGCTTGTATGATATTGTGTAAAAACTGCATTCAAGGAACTTATTTTGTTGTAACATATTTGTATTGTAAACCATTATGTAATGGTCGTGTGTAAACAGGATATTTTAGATTATCATTATTTGATAATCTACGTAAAACTTTTAAACCTTTATTGATGAAATAAAGGTTATGGTTTGTTTTAAAATGAATGCAGTCTTTGAAAAAACGTCTCATATAGAGGTCAAAACCTCGCAACGAAATCAATTAATATGGAACGTTTTTAATCAATAAGATCGGGACATTTCACATATTACTATAAACGCAGTACGTTCTCATTGGTCCCATAGCGAGGTATTTGACCTCTATATGATACGCTTTAGAAAATATTGCATTCATTTCATAAAAAAGCACATCATTATTATACATAATGCATGTTTTAAACAAGTAGGTGATTATTTAAGAAATAATCCCCAAAATACATCGGTTTCCAAATACTACACACGTGACGTAACAGTCGAATATAATAGATGACAAAGGTTTCATTGAATGCAACACTTTATTTAAATAAAAGTATGAGACTCCATGCACAACTTGCTCAGATAATGCAACAGCGGAAGACTTTCTTAAGGACCTAAAAATAAACATGCGTAAACAGTCAACACAAAGGTTGGTGAGATATATAGGTTTAGCATCGATATAAATATAGACCACAAGATTTCATAGTTATAAATATATGTACACTCACAAGTGTATAAAAGTATTCTATAAGTTGTTGAGCGCTTCGGTAACCATACTTAACCATTAATGTGGCATATTCCCTTTATTATGAAATCTCCCTACACTGTACCAAGTGTAGTAAAAACGAAGTACTATGCAACCGTTTACGATACTAGAGCGACTAGCCCGGTTGGGGTTGTCAAACCCGATAGATCTATCAATAGGATTCGCGCTTACATGTTCTTACAACATGTAAATATTAGTTACCAAGCTATTAGGGAAGATATGCAAGGTGGTACAACTCAACGTAGAATATATTTTAAGTACTTGTGTCCATGGCGTAAAACATAAAATGCATGTATTCTCATCCCAACATATTTTTAGAGTTTAAAAAATGGGACTATATACTCACAGTAGTAAAAGTATATTAATAATAAGTTTTCAACTTATTAAAAATATGACCGTCGTCCTTGGATTCACGAACCTATAACAATAATAACGATTCAGATAATAATACGACATATGAATAAAATAAATCAAGTTCATAGTTAGTAGTCCATTGTTAGTAGTCCTTTGTTAGTAGTCCTTTGTTAGTAGTCCAAAATAGTCCGAAAAGTCCAACAGTCTAATAATCAGTATATAATCTTAGAATTACCCCACGACGTATTGTATACGTATTGTCTTTGCATCAACCCAGAGACGTATTGTATATGTATTGTCTTAGAATTAACTAAGACTTATTGTGTACGTATTGTCTTAGGTTTTATCAAAATGTATTGTATACTTATTGTGTTAGGACGTACCAAGAATATTATTATACATATATACAATCACAGAATTAACCAAGATTATAATATTTTGTTATACTACTAATAACATGTCCAAATATATATAGGATATAGGAAAATTTAACAAGGATATGGTTAATATAGTTTTTATAATATAAATTTCGTCCATACAACGTTAATTTTAGCAGATTTTGTTTTGCTCGCTAAATATTCATTACAACTCCGTTTAAAATGAATCAAATTGCTATGGATTCATTAAGAAGTAAATTTTAGAAAACAAATTCGAAAATTTCATCCCAAGTAGTAATTTTTAGATCTTTACCCTCTTTTTGTGTCGGTGGACAGATTTGGAAAAATCCCGGCATCCACCCAATATATGATTTTTGATAAAATACTTCCACTTTGTCTAAAATCATGAAAAAAAATAATGTAAGTCTTATTTACATATATTAACATATTTCTAAAGTCTTAGCCTCGAACTCAAAGTCTAAGATAGGTTTTTAATTCCCAACCCAAAACAGCCCGCTTTTTACCGAATGGAGATTAAAGGATATATGTTAAGTTTTAAGGTGTTCTTCATATGTACAAGTTATAAGTTCTTATATTAACTTAATATAACATCATAATACATATAAATAAGTGTTATTAGAGTTAATTTAGAAAGATTAGATTAGTTTTTCAAACAAGCTTGGTGTTCACCAAAACAAATTCTAGTTTTTACAAGTTTTATAAGTATAATAAGATAGCAACTATACAAGGAATTGAACAAGGATTTTGAGAAGTATTTTACCTTGATTATGAAGAGAAAAGTTGCTGAGATTAAAGTATGATATAAGAGCATTCAAGTGTGTTTTTTTAGTTTAAGAAAATATGGAGTAAAAATGAGTTAAAATGGTCCTTATTTATAAGCTTATAATTTTGGCTTTTAGTGAAAATATCTAAGATAAGTTAAATTATATTAAGTCATGCATGACATATTAAATTGATTAGGTCATGGATGACATATTACACAGATAATTTCAGATTTCTATTGGTATATACCAATAGTAAATATTTCTAGAAGCTGTGTATAATACGGGTAAAAATACCGTATGAATGCGAGTAGAATTCTTAAGGAAATTGAACAGAAATACGAGTATAGCTATCCTTTATATGTATTGGTATATTATAAAGTGTATTCAATACTTGTAAGGATGTATTTACACTCGTAATACATTATATGTAAATACATTTTAACATAAATTAATTACGTCGTTTAAATAGTAATATATATATATATTGTTTGAAAACTCTTTAAATTAGTATTATGAAAATATATATATAATACTTTGTTAATATACTTAATGAGATATTTAATTATCATATTTTCAAGTTAAATATATATAAATCCATATATATACACAATAATTAAACAATTAAATCAAGTTATGACGTTCGTGAATCGTCGGAATAAAAGGGTGACCAAAAGCTTATGTAAAACTCTTTCCGGAGGTTCAAGATTTATTAAAATTCATTTTTTATCAAGTCGGAATTATATAAAGATTAAGTTTAAATTTGGTCAGAAATTTCCGGGTCGTCACATATGAGTAGGTTTGATTTGGCTCGTGCATTGGATTTGTATCCTAATATGAGTGATAATGATTTGAAGGTATACTTGGGCATGACTAAGTTTTTCAGCAATAGTAGTCTCGATGATAATATGTATTGGGAGAGATTGAGTGGACAGACCCGATTTATTTCTAGTACTTCCAAGGTGTCAGATTTTTCGAATAGGTTGGACCGCATTTTGTTTAAAATGATCGCATGTACTTTTTGCACGAGGATCAATGGTAATGATAAGGTGACTTCTCAGGATTTATGGATTATGTATCAAATAAAGAATCATAGGCATGTGGATTTGTGTAATTTGATTGGCACTTATTTTCACAAACACGTGAATGAGGAACAAGCGGTTAAGCCAATTCTTGGGGGCCATTATGGGACTAAGATAGCCAGGTTTTTCGATATTGATGTTAATCGGTGCACGGTGGTGAGAGATAAGATGAAAGTTTTTGGTATGCAGTCCTACACCAATGCTAAGTATTCGAAGTGGGATGATAATCGAGTTGGGTTAGATTATTTTGTGGACCTAGTTCCGGGTGAAGCAAGTGGTAGTGGAGTTAATCAACAAGGTGATGATGGTGGTAATGATGAGGGGTCAATTGCTCCGAATGTTCATGCAGGTGGTCAATCTTGGGGTTTATCTGAGGATATTTGGAATGGTTTGGTTTTCGGTGTTTGTAACATACAGGTTGGTGTGTCGAATCAATTTTCCAATTTTCAGACATCACATTAGACACATAATGATCGTAAGTGGGGGAGCCAACAGTGGGTCGAGGCGAGTACATTACATTAGGAGGAGATGATGCGTGAGTCACTGCACGATCAGCAGTGGATGGCATATGGGAATTCTTGGCAGAGGCATAACACGCGTATTTATTATAAGGGTTAAGGCTACTCAAGGGCCATATACTTTTCATTTTGTCCCGATGTAGTCCATATACCCAAAAAAAATACTATTATAGTCCATAAACTTTTAAAAAATGTATCGATGTAGTCCATAAGGTAACCTGTTACTGGTTAAACAGGTCACCTTTTGTTTACATCGATACACTTTTGAAAGTTTATGGCCTACATCGATACACTTTTTGAAAGTATGTGAACTAGTGGGTATATGGACTACATCGGGACAAAAAAAATTATACTTTTTTGAAGATCAAATGTTTAAAATCGATCAACCTTATTTATCAGGTCAATGGACTATATCGATACATTCTTTTAAAGTTTATGGACTATAATAGTTTTTTTTTTGGGTATATGGACTACATCGGGACAAAATGAAAAGTATATGGCCCTTGAGTAGCCTTAACCCTTATTATAATTATCCTAATGATTATATGAGTATGCCACACCAAGAGCCGATTTATTACCGTAACCCAATTAAGCCACAGGTTACTGCACCAACTTACGACCCGCGTGAAGCCATGGACGAGACCCAAAGGCATTTTGAGGAGCGATTTTCACAAGGCCACTGGCCTTTTGGAGATTTTTATTGAGGAGGGCCTGCGAGCCCGATGACCATGATGTACTGTTTGTTTGAACTATTTACTTTATTTGGTCTGTACTTGGATAATTTCTTATTTAGTTATGTACTTTTGAATCTTATGTGGGGGCAAGGCGTTTAGGCGACCCGGTGGTGCCACCTTGTCCCGTTTATGTAGTTTATGTTTCTTTTGTTTTAGTAGGTTGGTTGGTGAAACGAATTTTCAAGTCTGGCATTAAGTTCAACAAAACTTCATGATTGATGATATTGGTGTGATGATCGGGAATGGACAATGTTCTTATGCTGGCAGTCAGTTCAGCGCCATCTGTCACTAGTATTTCACGATCAGTGGTTAAAACTCGATAAGTTTTATATTTTCTTTCTCACATTACCCTTTTGATTTTAATCTATATTTGATCTCAAGTAATGGGGACATTACTTGAACTCAAGTGTAGGGTGGGGGATGTAAAATCTCTCGGGTTGGTTGTTAATTGAATCATCATCATATAAGTTTTGATCTACAAAATCTTGACGTTTCACGGGTTTTGGTCGTAAAAAAAATCTGAAAAATTTAGGAAAAAAATAAAAAAAAATGAGAAAAGTTAGAAGAAAAAGAAAAAAAAGAGAAAAACAATCGAAAATTCGGCCAAAACCCTATGCTTTAAGAATGGCAAGTTGTTACCTACTAATTGACGAGTGCAAAATGTCGTTTCCTGTGTTCTTTTCGCCCTAGGCCGAAGCCGGGTCTAGTGGCTCGGAAATCACGCTTGTTCCGTGTCATTTCCTTAAAACCAAGGGGAACTGTGGGTGACACTTTCCATACCCTATGATGTATCATTTTCATCCTATATAGGAAGTAAAGTCTTCCGAATGTACGTTCTACTTAGTATAGCAGACTTCCTAAACTATACTATTTCATACTAATATCATTTCACGATATAAGGTACTGTGGGAAGATGAAGTCTTGAACTTCCAAACACGTTCATTTCCATTGAACGTGAAATCCTACGAATTCTTCAAGAATTCAATCGTAGGTCACCTGTATCAAAACGGGTGTCAACCTTAAGAGCGGTGATTGGATCGCATTGTCAAAATCGGGTCATGCGCTAGATCAAAAACTTTAATAGGGCGATCCTCATTGTTTCTCCTAACAAGGACAATGTTGCGTCCGACCACTTAAAATAACCACACGGGATGTATCATTTCCATCCTATAGGGAGTTAAGTCTCCTGACCAATACACTTGATGACTTTTGTCATAAGTTGTAGTCCAGACCAGCTGTAGGTTGATGAACAATCTTGAAAAGTCTTCTCTAACATTGGCTGGAAATCCACTAGGCCTCAGCATCAAATAGGGAGCTAGTGGTCAGACTTATCTCAAGGAGGGAGATCTTTCTCGTAAAACGGGGGGGAGGGGGGGCACCATGCATACACAAAATGTCAGTGATTTATCAGATCCCCGGAAGGATAATATCCTTAAAGATTAATCAGCTTTTAAGCCTGATGAACTTCAATCTTTATGATTGACTTAGCGGATTAGATGATCATCTCATGATTATCGATGATATCTGGACGTAATGTGTATCCTCCTAAGCACATTATTTTCTTAACGACATCTCGCGATGTTAGGTACTGTGGAAGGCATTGGCTTGACCAATCGCGGGGTAGCCCGTATGGTTCGTATGGTTTATATGGTTCGAGGGTTCTATCTTCTTGGTTTCAGACTTTCGCTTGTATTCCCGGTTCACATTGAAGATTTATCACTAAGGTTCGAGATTCGTTTACCTCATTACTATGTTATTTATTTTTGAAGACATCTTTATGCTTTTGATCATTACTGTAATGGAAGTGTGGGAATTTAATTTGGGGTTACTTTATTCAAGTTCGTACCAGTACTAGTTTTCATTTGTTTATTGGTTCGTTTTTGGCTCAACATTTATCATTGAAGATTATTTTCGAGTCATGTTGCTTGAGGACAAGCAAGACTCTAGTGTGGGGTTGTTTGATATTGCGCATTTCATCTATTAATTCTCTCGCAATATCAGTCATATTTTGGTCTGTTTGGATACGAATTGGGGTGATTTAGTTGATTTTGTGAAGATTCGAGTTTAGGAACCGAGAAGCGTTGATTTGTATATTTTGAAGACTTTTGAGGTACAATTTTACATCGCGCTATCGTAAGTACCAGTTTTGGTTTGAGATTACAAATTCATTCGAGTTTTAGTAGATGTTACGTGAAAACATAAGTCAAAATCTAGAATAGAAGACAGCCGTGGCGCGGGGTCCAAGGGCCGCGTCGCGTGTTTTAGTTGTTTTGATAACAGACAATTTGTAAAAGAGGAGCTTCAGCTACAAGGGAGAGCCGCGGCGCGGGGTCCTAGGGCCGCGACGCAGGTTAAAGGCATTTTGCAAGACAGAAGGTTTATTAAAAAGGGTTCAAATTTTGTTCAGTCAGCGCGGCGCGACCAATAAAGCCGCAGCGCGGCTTCGTGTCGGTCAGCATTTTTTTTGGAAGCCTATTTAAAGCCCGAATTTTTACCCTAATATTCATTCTGCCATCCAGACGAATTCTAGCAACTTTTGGGCGAATTTTGGTGATTTTTTTGGGATCCCAACATCATTCAAACAACTCAATCATTCCGAAAACGCGTATCGATTCGTTCATCATTCAAGATCACTATTTTTATTAGGTTTAATTCTTTATCAACATAATGAATCCTCTTAATTGTTTATTTATGATTTTGTTTTCAGCCATGATTGTTGGCTAAACTTTTAATGCTTGTCTAGATTAATAACCGAGGTTTTGGATGTTATGATTTATGATTTATGAACTCATGCATATTTATTTTAATAGTTTGAATAAAAGATCGATTCTTATTGATTTTTAACTATATAAACTTGATTGATTAGTGTATTTGTTTGATAAAGAGAACTCTTGTTGATTTAATACACTAGTTACAATTGATTTGTCTTAATTGATTGTTTGCTAAACCGGACCAAGGGGGTAAATTAAGTTTAAATGGTTAGACGATATAGGGGTGAATTGTGTAGAGTGAACGCAAAGGCAATTGTTATTTAAATCTTTGATCTAGTTAATTAATTAGTCACAAACGAAAAGGTCTTAGGTGCTAGGGAACCCTATATCTAGTAATTTTAGTTTGAGTACTTGCTAAAGAGAACTCTTGGCGGGTCGACCGAGTAATTTGCATGTATTGAGTATTAAATCAGGCTAAAGTATAAAAACATCCAATTCTGAGGGTAAAAGGTCTAGACGAGTATTTTCATTCCATTTGATATCAAAACCATCTTAATTTCTTTCTTGTTTTAATTTTTATAAATCTAAAATCCAAAAATATTGTTTTTTTACTTTCGATCAAATCTTGATTTGGCTATCGTTAAATAGCCACAAAACCCATGTCAAGACCCATCCTAATCCATCCGGACGAAGTCCATATTGATTATAAACGATTCACAACAGTTGATTACATCGCGAGGTACTTGACCTCTATATGATACATTTTACAAACATTGCATTCGTTTTTGAAAAGACAATCTTTCATTACATCGAAAGATGATGACATGCATACCATTTCGTAATATATCTTACTATAATTGACCTAATAATAATCTTGATGAACTCAACGACTCGAATGCAACGTCTTTTGAAATATGTCATGAATGACTCCATGTAATATCTCTAAGATGAGCAAATGCACAGCGGAAGATTTCTTTCATACCTGAGAATAAACATGCTTTAAAGTGTCAACCAAAAGGTTGGTGAGTTCATTAGTTTATCATAAATAATCATTTCATAATTTTAATAGACCACAAGATTTCATATTTCCATTTTTCATAAACATACGTCCCATGCATAGAGACAAAAATATCATTCATATGGATTGAACACCTGGTAACCGATATTCACAATATGCATATTAAGAATATCCCCATCATTCCAGGATCCTCCTTCAGACATGATATAAATTTCGAAGTACTAAAGCATCCGGTACTTTGGATGGGGCTTGTTGGGCCCGATAGATCTATCTTTAGAGTTCGCGTCAATTAGGGTGTCTGTTCCCTAATTCTTAGATTACCAGACTTAATAAAAAGGGGCATATTCGGTTTAATAATCCAGCCATAGAATGTAGTTTTAAGTACTTGTGTCTATTTCGTAAAGCATTTATAAAAGCAGCGCATGTATTCTCAGTCCCAAAAATATATATTGCAAAAGCATTTAAAAGGGGAGCAAATGAAACTCACCATACTGTATTTTGTAGTAAAAATACATATGATGTCATTGAACAAGTGTAGGGTTGGTCTCGGATTCACGAACCTATTTCATTTATATATATTAATACATATAATGGTAATCAAATAATTACATCCATTATTTATATAATATTCATATTTTTAGGGTTTTAGTTTATATAAAATTTTTAATACATTTTGTCTATATTATATCTTAAATTATATACTATATATATGTTTATTTTGTAAAAAATATGTTAATATATTTAATACATATAATTATAGGTAATATAAATATATTTGATGTACAAAATCTTTATTTGTTATAATATAATGATAATGAAAATGATAATTTTAATAAAAATGGTAGTTTTAATAGTTATTAGAATTTTCATATTAATGATACTTTAAATAAATATGATGGTAAAAATAATATTACTAATAATAATAATAATAATAATAATAATAATAATAATAATAATAATAATAATAAATAAATAAATAAATAAATAAAGTAATAATAACAACAATAATAATAATGGTAATAGTAATACTACCTCAAAGGAGTAGTCCTTAAAAAAAATGCCCAAGTTCGGGTTTGACCCCGCGACGTCCTGCTAACCCAATAATATCCTTAACCATTACGCTATGTGTTTTCAATTCTGAAATAACCCCCAACTTTAATTGTTTTTAACCTTTACTTCTGCATCCTTCTTCTTCTTTTTCTAAAAAAAAATGCCCGAGCCCAGGCTCGAACTCAAGACCTCTCGCTTATTCGAAAACACCCTTAACCATTGCATCAATTCTGTTTTTCTTGACTAATGCCGGACTTCGATTGATTTAACCCTTTTATTTTCATTTCGGCCCAAAAACAGTTTCACAAGTCCATAGAAAGTCTAATATAACACGGCCCAATTAAATAATCAAACCCAAGTATTCCATGTGGGTTTGGCCTACGGTTCATTAACAAAAGAAAAGGAACCCATCATCATAATGATGTATGTATCTTCGCAGCATCATCATCATTTAACATTAAGACCACGTAATATAATACACTTATATATTAGGAACTTGGACTTCAAACTTTGACCCCACTCTATACTTAATTCGTTTTTTTTTTTAAATAATATGGACTTTATGCAGCTAGTATGATTGGATCTCCATTTCCATTCCATAATATCTTAATATTATAAAATCCATTACTTTGATAAAAAAATTCGTTGGTTTGGAATCCAGGTCACTAGGCACTTATTTACTAATAAAAATTCCATAATAACAATTAGAAGTTCACCAATCATGACATAATACGGTATGGTCTTCTGCTTCAACTATTTATCATAAAACACACTTGGATTAACGTTCGGTTTCAACAATATGGTAGCAGCGGAGAACAAATATTAAGTTACTTCGGTTTATCGAATAAGGTTAGGAGAGAGGAAGAAGAGGGAAGTGGCTGTGGAGTTCGATTCAAAACAGAAAATAGTAGCAACATAAAGTAACCGCAGGTGGTGGTGGTTGTAGAAGGAAAATGATAAGGTGGTTGTCTTGGTGGTGAGTGTGGAGGTCACGGTGGTTATGTAGTTTATCAACAATATATATATATATATATATATATATATATATATATATATATATATATATATATATATATATATATATATAAAATAATAACATATATGAACGGTAAAAAAAATATACATATTGATGATGATGGTGGTGGTGGAGTTGTCAAGAGGAAGAGGGTGGTGACGTTTTAACAAGGGTGGTGACGGTTTTGGTGGTAGCTCTTGAAGGGTTGTGGTGATGATTGTGTAATAAAAACATGATGATGATCGTTCGTTTGAGGTTGTGATGATTATCGAGAAATAAAAGTATGGTGGTCTATTGTCGATCAAAGATGGTAACGGTGTCGGGTTGTTTCATGATCGAAAGGTGGTGGTATGGTGAAGGTTGTAGGTCGAAAAAAGCAAAAAGATATCAAGCTTGGTGATGGTTTGAAAATGGAAAGCAAGATGGTTGATGGTTTGATGAAGGTGTTGATAAGGTGATGATCGAAATGGGTCTTGTGAAAATGGTGGTGGTTATGATCACAATGGAGAATAAGAATAAAGAGAATGGGTTTTATTAATTCTGTGAGCATATGATACATATATAAAGATAACATATATAAAGAATGAGATAGGCACAAGATAAATGGTACATAAAAATTATAATCAACCATGTGAAAAGAAGACTTTAGTACACAATAATTAAATCACGGGACTCAACTACTATGTTCCTTACTGACACTCTTAACACGAAGCATTATATTGTGTCCATTGCTAAACAGTTAACGTATAAAAGTGTTCCTAAAAATCCTAAATTTTTAGATTAAGTTTCTTTAATTATTTCAGATATTTTGGTATAAAATTTATTCATTAACTATTAAATAAAATTTATATTAGTTATTCACTCCCAACCCCAAGTAAAATATAAAAAGTTTTAAAATTCAACATATAGTTCCTAAATAAATTTTTAGTAAGCCTATAATTTATAAAACTCACTTTCGGATCACCGTTTATTTTAAAATCACATAAGTTCGAATTTAACTTGCTTAATATCAATTGAAACATCAAACGAGGATTACAATCATTTAATATTTATTTTCAATATACTTTATTTATATATAGAGATATATTTTAAATAATAATTATTATAATATCCTATTTTTATTTAATTAATTTTTAATAACAACAATATATAATACTTCAAATTATATTTCGAATTATTATTTATTTATACATACACACATATCTATTTACGATTAATTGTTTGTGAATCGTCGAGAGCAGTCGATGGTCAAATGAATATATTAAACATAGTTCATAGTTTTTAAGATTTTAACATTAAAGACTCTGCTTTTCGTGTCGAAAACATATAAAGATAAAGTTTAAATTTGATCAGAAATTTCTGGGTCGTCACAATACCTACCCATTAAAGAAATTTCGTCCCGAAATTTGATCGAGGTCATCATGGCTAACAATAAAAAATGTTTTCATGACGAAAATGAGTTGATAAATAGAGTTTCATCATCACTGAGTAACTGAATAGAATAATTAAATTACTCGGAACGTATGAGAGAAGCTATCGCAAAAGATTTGAATAGAGATTCGCCTTAGCTTTTGACGTAGTCAGGGTTGAATTTAGAAAATAAGGCGTGTCTTAGCTTTTTGACGTTTCCTTGGTTGAATTCCGGAATTCAAAGGATTAAAAGAAAATCTTCGAAATCTAAAAGATTTAATTCTTCGGCGAATAAGGAAATTAAGATCTCTATAATTAAATACGGTGATCTGCTTCGATTACACTGTCTGATATTTCCATTATAAATTAAACTCTTCCATTCCATTATTCTCACCATTCCTATACTTTCCTACTTGTTTCATACATCCAAAAGATTCTGAAAATGCTTAATCTAGTTCTGATCCTTGTCCTCATCCTTACTATCGCAACAATCATTCTCCTTTTCCAACTTCCACCAGAGGAATCTGCTTTCTTCTACTTCTCCCTTGGGATTATAATGTTTTTAATTCTCCCATGTCTTTATGTTGCGATAAACATTGATATACACGGTTTGTAATTTATGTGCTGTTATCAGGCTCTATATTCTCCCTTATATTTCAAAGCTCTATGCTTTTGTTTTCTCTTCCCGACTTCAAGTCAAGCAAATAATGGTCCAAAATTTTTAGATATAGAGTTTCGAATGATTATAATGTTCTAAGCAGGAAGGAACGTGATAGCACGATTTGTTTTTCAAATTTATCAATATCACGGACGATAGAACCATCAAGAATACATTTTCTTGATTTGTTCAGGAGTTAAGTAGAATGAAAGATTTATGTAACATGGCACATGATGACGTTAGGGTCTGTGAATCATCACGTTCCATTAGAAACTCATCATGACTTACTGTAATATAATCACGTTGATCAAGTGTCATTATATTATACTAACTCATGCATCAATTTCCAACACTACTTGAAAATCATTCATAATTCAAACACAAATTCCAAAGAAATTTAGAAACTAAAGTAGTTTCCTTTATGATGTAATATAGATAGCACGAAGTGATAAATAATTTCGGACGAGAATATTTATGAAAATATCTTCAGAAATATCGAAGATATTTCTGATGATATTTTGGAATTTTTAAGTTCGATGGTTGATGAAGAAAGATTTTTCGCAAGATTTTAACATGTGTACGGAGCAAGATATTCGTTGAAAGTTTCATCGGATCCAGAATTACTTGCATTCTTTGAATATATGGTATGGTCCGTGTATTTGGCCTTGGTCTCCTTCATGGTTTGCTCAATCTGTTTTTCAGTACCAAATTTTCTCTCAAGCGTTCCTAACACTCCCTTCTTTATCATCAAACTTTTGGCCGTTTAGACCATCTACAATTTTTTTGTTTCCTCTACATTTAATGCTATGATATGGTATCTGAATCATCGGTTATCAATCCGAGGTGGTTTCATGAGACTTTTGTTTTTAGATGATTAAATACTGATGGTAATATGGTAGAATATAAAAGGTTCCCTGGTAACAATAAAAGAGTAGGCATATATATCAAGTTGATGATAAGGTTGTTCTGAACGAAAAGTCGAAGTTGACTTGCTGAAGCTGTGACAAAATTGGCTACTTTGGAAAGGGATTGTAAGGTTATCTTCGGTAATAACAACGCCAAAGGAGCTAGCACAGATATGTATTAAACGTTTAATCAGATTCAGAGTATTTTTCAGGTGCATAACTATATGCATAAATCTTCTCTTCCGTAGATGAAGTGCGGTTGGTTCATCCTCTCGATTGAGGTGTTTTCAGGAATTATGACAGGTTTGAACGCAGATTGTAATCGTCAAGATACAAATGAGGTTTAAGATGAAATCAAGTGGCAAACTTGAAGAATTATTTAGTTTCATATATTATAATCAATATTTTAATTCATTTTATTTGTCCAATGTCATTAGTCCACAGTCGATAATCCACAGTTAACAGTCCAATAATTTATATATAACTTAATATACAATATTTGATTTAATTAATACGTATCGTAACCCGTGTACATGTCTCAGACTCGATCACAACTCAAACTATATATATATATATATATATATATATATATATATATATATATATATATATATATATATATATATATATGATATGTCAAAACATTGTATTCGTATCCCGATATTTAAAATGCGTAAATAACAGAATGACGATAAATAAAGTGCGTAAAATGAATAACAGAAATTAAATGACGATAAATAAAATTGCAAGAATGTAAATTGCGAGAATGTAAATTGCGAGAATGTAAATTGCGATAAATAAAATGTAACCAGTTAGCTAGGAACAGTTAGCTGGAAACAGTTAGCGTGGATTCTTAACAAAATTTTTCGTAGTTAATTTGTCTGTTTCTAACAAATTTTATTTTGTAAAATGTTTTCTTCATTATGCCACTTGTCGGATTCTGATAGATCAAAATCCAATTACGAAATTGAATGAAAATGGTTATTCTGCAGTGAACAGATACGTATATCGGTGGATGTAAGTAGGATAATAAATGACCGTTGAATTAGATTCAAAGAATGTACAGTGTAACTTATTAATGTGAGATCTAAATATTCCTCGGGTATTACCTACCCGTTAAAATATTTTCACCATTAACAGTTTGTACGAAAGAATTTTTAATTACAATCTTTATGAAAATATATATACATATATATTTTCTTCAGATGTAATCATGGATTTAATGAGTCAATATGTTATTAAATTCATTTGATTTACCGTTTGAACAAGAATATATAATCTCTAAAACATTAGAGTTTACATAATCATCATGTCGAACGAAGATAAATGATGTAGAACGTCATATAGAACGACGATTATACTCGAGGTACAGAATGAGATGTCGAAGCTGGTGATGCGGATGTTGTGGTTGGTGGTACTAATGCTGTTGGTGCTAAGGTTGGTGATGTGACTGGTGTTGGTGATACTGCTGGTGCTTGCAAACTGTGTACCGTGCTCTCTAAAGTTAACACTCGAGCTCAGAGTTCTTTAACTTCTTCTACTAACCCTGGTTGGTTATCAGTGTGAGGTAGAGATTGGATATCTTCTCTAGTTCCGTTAATGGTAGTCTCAAGTCGAAAAATTCTGGCAAAAAGGGTATAAACTGTGTTGCGAACAGGTTCACCGGTGAGCGGGTCGAGTACTCCAAGGTTAGGTGGTAGATGAAATGTCCCGTTCTTATTGATTAAAAACGTTCCATATTAATTGATTTCGTTGCGAGGTTTTGACCTCTATATGAGACGTTTTTCAAAGACTGCATTCATTTTAAAATAAACCATAACCTTTATTTCATCAATAAAGGTTTAAAAAGCTTTACGTAGATTATCAAATAATGATAATCTAAAATATCCTGTTTACACACGACCATTACATAATGGTTTACAATACAAATATGTTACAACAAAATAAGTTTCTTGAATGCAGTTTTTACATAATATCATACAAGCATGGACTCCAAATCTCGTCCTTATTTAAGTATGCGACAGCGGAAGCTCTTAATAATCACCTGAGAATAAACATGCTTAAAACGTCAACAAAAATGTTGGTGAGTTATAGGTTTAACCTATATATATCAAATCATAATAATAGACCACAAGATTTCATATTTCAATACACATCCCATACATAGAGATAAAAATCATTCATATGGTGAACACCTGATAACCGACATTAACAAGATGCATATATATGAATATCCCCATCATTCCGGGACACCCTTCGGATATGATATAAATTTCGAAGTACTAAAGCATCCGGTACTTTAGATGGGGCTTGTTGTTCCCGATAGATCTATCTTTAGGATTCGCGTCAATTAGGGTGTCTGTTCCCTAATTCTTAGATTACCAGACTTAATAAAAAGGGGCATATTCAATTTCGATAATTCAACCATAGAATGTAGTTTCACGTACTTGTGTCTATTTTGTAAATCATTTATAAAACCTGCATGTATTCTCATCCCAAAAATATTAGATTTTAAAAGTGGGACTATAACTCACTTTCACAGATTTTTACTTCGTCGGGAAGTAAGACTTGGCCACGGGTTGATTCACGAACCTATAACAATATATACATATATATCAAAGTATGTTCAAAATATATTTACAACACTTTTAATATATTTTGATGTTTTAAGTTTATTAAGTCAGCTGTCCTCGTTAGTAACCTACAACTAGTTGTCCACAGTTAGATGTACAGAAATAAATCGATAAATATTATCTTGAATCAATCCACGACCCAGTGTATACGTATCTCAGTATTGATCACAACTCAAACTATATATATTTTGGAATCAACCTCAACCCTGTATAGCTAACTCCAACATTCAAATATAGAGTGTCTATGGTTGTTCCGAAATATATATAGATGTGTCGACATGATAGGTCGAAACAGTGTATACATGTCTATGGTATCTCAAGATTACATAATATACAATACAAGTTGATTAAGTTATGGTTGGAATAGATTTGTTACCAATTTTCACGTAGCTAAAATGAGAAAAATTATCCAATCTTGTTTTACCCATAACTTCGTCATTTTAAATCCGTTTTGAGTGAATCAAATTGCTATGGTTTCATATTGAACCCTATTTTATGAATCTAAACATAAAAAGTATAGGTTTATAGTTAGAAAAATAAGTTACAAGTCGTTTTTGTAAAGGTAGTCATTTCAGTCGAAAGAACGACGTCTAGATGACCATTTTAGAAAACATACTTCCACTTTGAGTTTAACCATAATTTTTGGATATAGTTTCATGTTCATAATAAAAATCATTTTCTCAGAATAACAACTTTTAAATCAAAGTTTATCATAGTTTTTAATTAACTAACCCAAAACAGCCAGCGGTGTTACTACGACGGCGTAAATCCGGTTTTACGGTGTTTTTCGTGTTTCCAGGTTTTAAATCATTAAGTTAGCATATCATATAGATATAGAACATGTGTTTAGTTTATTTTAAAAGTCAAGTTAGAAGGATTAACTTTTGTTTGCGAACAACTTTAGAATTAACTAAACTATGTTCTAGTGATTACAAGTTTAAACCTTCAAATAAGATAGCTTTATATGTATGAATCGAATGATGTTATGAACATCATTACTACCTTAAGTTCCTTGGATAAACCTACTGGAAAAGAGAAAAATGGATCTAGCATCAATGGATCCTTGGATGGCTCGAAGTTCTTGAAGCAGAATCATGACACGAAAACAAGTTCAAGTAAGATCATCACTTGAAATAAGATTGTTATAGTTATAGAAATTGAACCAAAGTTTGAATATGATTATTACCTTGTATTAGAATGATAACCTACTGTAAGAAACAAAGATTTCTTGAGGTTGGATGATCACCTTACAAGATTGGAAGTGAGCTAGCAAACTTGAAAGTATTCTTGATTTTATGAAACTAGAACTTTTGGAATTTATGAAGAACACTTAGAACTTGAAGATAGAACTTGAGAGAGATCAATTAGATGAAGAAAATTGAAGAATGAAAGTGTTTGTAGGTGTTTTTGGTCGTTGGTGTATGGATTAGATATAAAGGATATGTTATTTTGTTTTCATGTAAATAAGTCATGAATGATTACTCATATTTTTGTAATTTTATGAGATATTTCATGCTATTTGCCAAATGATGGTTCCCACATGTGTTAGGTGACTCACATGGGCTGCTAAGAGCTGATCATTGGAGTGTATATACCAATAGTACATACATCTAAAAGCTGTGTATTGTACGAGTACGAATACGGGTGCATACGAGTAGAATTGTTGATGAAACTGAACGAGGATGTAATTGTAAGCATTTTTGTTAAGTAGAAGTATTTTGATAAGTGTCTTGAAGTCTTTCAAAAGTGTATGAATACATATTAAAACACTACATGTATATACATTTTAACTGAGTCGTTAAGTCATCGTTAGTCGTTACATGTAAATGTTGTTTTGAAACCTTTAGGTTAACGATCTTGTTAAATGTTGTTAACCCAATGTTTATAATATCAAAAGAGATTTTAAATTATTATATTATCATGATATTATGATGTACGAATATCTCTTAATATGATATATATACATTAAATGTCGTTACAACGATAATCGTTACATATATGTCTCGTTTCAAAATCATTAAGTTTGTAGTCTTGTTTTTACATATGTAGTTCCTTGTTAATATAATTAATGATATGTTTACTTATCATAATATCATGTTAACTATATATATAACCATATATATGTCATCATATAGTTTTTACAAGTTTTAACGTTCGTGAATCACCGGTCAACTTGGGTGGTCAATTGTCTATATGAAACCTATTTCAATTAATCAAGTCTTAACAAGTTTGATTGCTTAACATGTTGGAAAAATTTAATCATGTAAATATCAATCTCAATTAATATATATAAACATGGAAAAGTTCGGGTCACTACAGTACCTACCCGTTAAATAAATTTCGTCCCGAAATTTTAAGCTGTTGAAGGTGTTGACGAATCTTCTGGAAATAGATGCGGGTATTTCTTCTTCAGCTGATCTTCATGCTCCCAGGTGAACTCGGGTCCTCTACGAGCATTCCATCGAACCTTAACAATTGGTATCTTGTTTTGCTTAAGTCTTTTAACCTCACGATCCATTATTTCGACGGGTTCTTCGATGAATTGAAGTTTTTCGTTGATTTGGATTTCATCTAACGGAATAGTGAGATCTTCTTTAGCAAAACATTTCTTCAAATTCGAGACATGGAAAGTGTTATGTACAGCCGCGAGTTGTTGAGGTAACTCAAGTCGGTAAGCTACTGGTCCGACACGATCAATAATCTTGAATGGTCCAATATACCTTGGATTTAATTTCCCTCGTTTACCAAATAGAACAACGCCTTTCCAAGGTGCAACTTTAAGCATGACCATCTCTCCAATTTCAAATTCTATATCTTTTCTTTTAATGTCAGCGTAGCTCTTTTGTCGACTTTGGGCGGTTTTCAACCGTTGTTGAATTTGGATGATCTTCTCGGTAGTTTCTTGTATAATCTTCGGACCCGTAATCTGTCTATCCCCCACTTCACTCCAACAAATCGGAGACCTGCACTTTCTACCATAAAGTGCTTCAAACGGCGCCATCTCAATGCTTGAATGGTAGCTGTTGTTGTAGGAAAATTCTACTAACGGTAGATGTCGATCCCAACTGTTTCCGAAATCAATAACACATGCTCGTAGCATGTCTTCAAGCGTTTGTATCGTCCTTTCGCTCTGCCCATCAGTTTGTGGATGATAGGCGGTACTCATGTCTAGACGAGTTCCTAATGCTTGCTGTAATGTCTGCCAGAATCTTGAAATAAATCTGCCATCCCTATCAGAGATAATAGAGATTGGTATTCCATGTCTGGAGATGACTTCCTTCAAATACAGTTGTGCTAACTTCTCCATCTTGTCATCTTCTCTTATTGGCAGGAAGTGTGCTGATTTGGTGAGACGATCAACTATTACCCAAATAGTATCAAAACCACTTGTAGTCCTTGGCAATTTAGTGATGAAATCCATGGTAATGTTTTCCCATTTCCATTCCGGGATTTCGGGTTGTTGAAGTAGACCTGATGGTTTCTGATGCTCAGCTTTGACCTTAGAACACGTCAAACATTCTCCTACGTATTTAGCAACATCGGCTTTCATACCCGGCCACCAAAAATGTTTCTTGAGATCCTTGTACATCTTCCCCGTTCCAGGATGTATTGAGTATCTGGTTTTATGAGCTTCTCTAAGTACCATTTCTCTCATATCTCCAAATTTTGGTACCCAAATCCTTTCAGCCCTATACCGGGTTCCGTCTTCCCGAATATTAAGATGCTTCTCCGATCCTTTGGGTATTTCATCCTTTAAATTTCCCTCTTTTAAAACTCCTTGTTGCGCCTCCTTTATTTGAGTAGTAAGGTTATTATGAATCATTATATTCATAGATTTTACTCGAATGGGTTCTCTGTCCTTCCTGCTCAAGGCATCGGCTACCACATTTGCCTTCCCCGGGTGGTAACGAATCTCAAAGTCGTAATCATTCAATAATTCAATCCACCTACGCTGCCTCATATTCAGTTGTTTCTGATTAAATATGTGTTGAAGACTTTTGTGGTCGGTATATATAATACTTTTAACCCCATATAAGTAGTGCCTCCAAGTCTTTAATGCAAAAACAACTGCGCCTAATTCCAAATCATGCGTCGTATAATTTTGTTCGTGAATCTTTAATTGTCTAGATGCATAAGCAATCACCTTCGTTCGTTGCATTAATACACAACCGAGACCTTACTTTGATGCGTCACAATAAATCACAAAATCATCATTCCCTTCAGGCAATGACAATATAGGTGCCGTAGTTAGCTTTTTCTTCAATAACTGAAACGCTTTCTCTTGTTCATCATTCCATTCAAATTTCTTCCCTTTATGCGTTAATGCAGTCAAGGGTTTTGCTATTCTGGAAAAGACTTGGATGAACCTTCTGTAGTAACCAGCTAGTCCTAAAAACTGGCGTATGTGTTTCGGAGTTTTCGGGGTTTCCCACTTTTCAACAGTTTCTATCTTTGCCGGATCCACCTTAATACCTTCTTTGTTCACTATGTGACCGAGGAATTGAACTTCTTCCAACCAAAATGCACACTTTGAAAACTTAGCGTACAATTCTTCCTTCCTCAATACTTCTAACACCTTTCTCAAATGTTCACCGTGTTCTTGGTCATTCTTTGAGTAAATAAGTATGTCATCAATGAAAACAATGACAAACTTGTCAAGGTATGGTCCACACACTCGGTTCATAAGGTCCATGAACACAGCTGGTGCATTAGGTAAACCAAATGGCATGACCATAAACTCGTAATGACCGTAACGTGTTCTGAAAGCAGTCTTTGGAATATCATCTTCTTTCACCCGCATTTGATGATACCCGGAACGTAAGTCAATCTTTGAATAAACAGACGAGCCTTGTAGTTGATCAAATAAGTCGTCGATTCTCGGTAGTGGGTAGCAGTTCTTGATGGTAAGTTTGTTCAACTCTCGGTAGTCGATACACAACCTGAATGTACCATCTTTCTTCTTGACAAACAAAACAGGAGCTCCCCACGGTGATGTGCTTGGTCGAATGAAACCACGCTCTAAAAGTTCTTGTAATTGGCTTTGCAGTTCTTTCATCTCGCTGGGTGCGAGTCTGTAAGGAGCACGAGCTATTGGTGCAGCTCCTGGTACAAGATCTATTTGAAATTCAACGGATCGATGTGGGGGTAATCCCGGTAATTCTTTCGGAAATACATCGGGAAATTCTTTTGCAATGGGAACATCATTGATGCTCTTTTCTTCAGTTTGTACTTTCTCGACGTGTGCTAGAACAGCATAGCAACCTTTTCTTATTAGTTTTTATGCCTTCAAATTACTAATAAGATGTAGCTTCGTGTTGCCCTTTTCTCCGTACACCATTAAGGGTTTTTCTTTTTCTCGTATAATGCGAATTGCATTTTTGTAACAAACGATCTCTGCTTGCACTTCTTTCAACCAGTCCATACCGATTATCACATCAAAACTCCCTAACTCTACTGGTATCAAATCAATCTTAAATGTTTCGCTAACCAGTTTAATTTCTCGATTCCGACATATATTATCTGCTGAAATTAATTTACCATTTGCTAATTCGAGTAAAAATTTACTATCCAAAGGCGTTAATGGACAACTTAATTTAGCACAAAAATCTCTACTCATATAGCTTCTATCCGCACCCGAATCAAATAAAACGTAAGCAGATTTATTGTCAATAAGAAACGTACCCGTAACAAGCTCCGGGTCTTCTTGTGCCTCTGCCACATTAATATTGAAAACTCTTCTGCGGCCTTGTCCATTCGTGTTCTCCTGGTTCGGGCAATTTCTAATAATGTGGCCCGGTTTTCCACATTTATAACAAACTACATTGGCATAACTTGCTCCGACACTACTTGCTCCGCCATTACTCGTTCCAACACCATTTGTTCCTTTCGTTCTATTAACCCCTGGTCCGTAGACCTCACACTTCGCCGCGCTATGACCATTTCTTTTACACTTGTTGCAAAATTTGGTGCAGAACCCCGAGTGATACTTTTCACACCTTTGGCATAGCTGCATCTAATTGTTGTTGTTATTGCGGTTATTATTGTTGTTGGGATGATTGTTGTAGTTGTTGTTGTTGTTGTTGTTGTTGTTGTTGTTGTTGGGCCGTTTGTTGTAGTTGCGATTGATGTTGCGATTGTTGGGATAATTGCTGCGATTATTGTTGTAATTGTTGTTGTTGTTGTATTGGTGATTCTTATCACCGTTTTCCTCCCACTTTCTTTTGACTTGCTTCACATTGGACTCTTCAGCAGTCTGTTCTTTAATTCTTTCTTCAATCTGGTTCACTAGTTTGTGAGCCATTCTACATGCCTATTGTATGGAGGCGGGCTCGTGTGAACTTATATCTTCTTGGATTCTTTCCGGTAATCCTTTCACAAACGCGTCGATCTTCTTTTCCTCATCTTCGAATGCTCCCGGACACAATAGGCACAATTCTGTGAATCGAATTTCGTAAGTGGTAATATCAAATCCTTGGGTTCGTAACCCTCTAAGTTCTGTCTTGAGCTTATTGACCTCGGTTCTGGGACGGTACTTCTCGTTCATCAAGTGCTTGAATGCTGACCACGGTAGTGCCTACGCATCGTCTTGTCCCACTTGCTCTAGATAGGTATTCCACCATGTTAACGCAGAACCTATGAAGGTATGCATAGCGTACTTCACTTTGTCCTCTTCAGTACACTTACTTATGGCAAACACCGATTCGACCTTCTCGGTCCTCAGTTTCAATCCGATCGGTCCTTCGGTTCCATCAAATTCCAAAGGTTTGCAGGCAGTAAATTCTTTGTAGGTGCATCCTACACGATTTCATGTACTGCTAGATCCAAGGTTATTGTTGGTATGTAGCGCAGCCTGTACTGCGGCAATGTTTGAAGCTAGAAAAGTACGGAATTCCTCTTCATTCATATTCACGGTGTGTCGAGTAGTCGGTGCCATTTCCTTCAAAATAGTCAAATGGAACAAGTTAATCATACAGAATATTAAGAGTAGTTAATAGTATTTCGTAGCATAATATGAACTCATTTATAAAAGATTTTTCTTCATATTAGCGTTTTATAAGTTTAAATTCGGGTAGTACCTACCCGTTAAGTTCATACTTAGTAGCTAATATACAATTCAACTACTACAATTCTATATGAAAAACTGATTATAATAATATTTCGCGTTCAAACTTTTACACAATATTTTACAAACTTACAATACCGCTTATTTTACATATAGCATGAAATATAGCACACAATAAATTTGATACAAGATGGTTGTGAAGATAATTCTAGCTAGTACACAAGTCGTTCAGCAAAGGCAATAAAGACACGTAATTCATACGTCCAGAAACAAGTCATGCATTCTGGTTTTACTAGGATTACTTCTCATCCTTGGTCTTGTGGAACATAACCGTTATGGCCGTTGATAAGACAACGTGTTGTAACGTCGTCAAAGGGGCGAGGGTTACGTAATGTCCAACAGTCCCGTAACAATCTAAAAACCTCATTTCTTACCCCAATTACCGACTCCGTCACTTGTGGGAACGTTTTGTTTAATAGTTGTAGCCCGATGTTCTTGTTCTCACTTTGGTGAGAAGCGAACATTACTAATCCGTAAGCATAACATGCTTCTTTATGTTGCATGTTTGCCGCTTTTTCTAAATCACGAAGTCCAATATTCGGATATATTGAGTCAAAATAATTTCTTAACCCATTGCGTAAAATAGCATTTGGGTTCCCCTCAATATATGCGTCAAAGTAAACACATCGTAACTTATGGATTTTCCAAAGTGATATCCCCCATCTTTCGAACGAAAGCCTTTTATAAACCAAGGCATTCTTGGAACGTTCTTCGAATGTCTTACAAACTGATCTCGCCTTAAATAGTTGTACCGAAGAATTCTGACCGACTCTAGACAAGATTTCATCAATCATGTCTCCGGGTAGGTCTCTTAAAATATTGGGTTGTCTATCCATTTTGTGTTTTTATACTGTAAAATAGACAAGAGTTAGATTCATAAAAAAAAATACTTATTAATACAAGCAATTTTTACATATATCATAAAGCATAAGCACACTATATTACATATATTACACCACACGAATACAACTATCTTATTCCGACTCGCTTGTTTCTTCTTCTTCGGTTTTGGTTCGTTTTGCCAAGTTTCTAGGGATATATGATGTTCCCCTAATACGAGCCATCGTAATCCACATTGGTTTAGAAAAACCTGGTGGTTTAGAGGTTCCCAGGTCATTGTTACAACTTAAGGACTTCGGGGGTTAACGATACATATAAAGTTCATCGGGGTTGGAATTAGATTTCTCTATTTTTATGACCTTTCCCTTATTATTTTCTTTTGACTTTTTAAATTCAGTTGGGGTAATTTCTATAACATCATCGGAATTCTCGTCGGAATCCGATTCATCGGAGAATTGGTAATCCTCCCAATATTTTGCTTCCTTGGCGGAAACACCATTGACCATAATTAACCTTGGTCGGTTGGTTGAGGATTTTCTTTTACTTAACCGTTTTATTATTTCCCCCACCGGTTCTATTTCTTCATCCGGTTCCGATTCTTCTTCCGGTTCCGATTCTTCTTCCGGTTCCGACTCTTCTTCCGGTTCCTCTTCGGGAACTTGTGAATCAGTCCACGAATCATTCCAATTTACATTTGACTCTTCATTATTATTAGGTGAGTCAATGGGACTTGTTCTAGAGGTAGACATCTATCACATAATATCAAACGCGTTAAGAGATTAATATATCACATAATATTCACATGTTAAAAATATATAGTTTCCAACAAAATTTGTTAAGCAATCATTTTTCAAGTAAACACGGTCGAAGTCCAGACTCACTAATGCATCCTAACAAACTCGATAAGACACACTAATGCAAAATTCTGGTTCTCTAAGACCAACGCTCTGATACTAACTGAAATGTCCAGTTCTTATTGATTAAAAACGTTCCATATTAATTGATTTCGTTGCGAGGTTTTGACCTCTATATGAGACGTTTTTCAAAGACTGCATTCATTTTAAAACAAACCATAACCTTTATTTCATCAATAAAGGTTTAAAAAGCTATACGTAGATTATCAAATAATGATAATCTAAAATATCCTGTTTACACACGACCATTACATAATGGTTTACAATACAAATATGTTACAACAAAATAAGTTTCTTGAATGCAATTTTTACACAATATCATACAAGCATGGACTCCAAATCTCGTCCTTATTTAAGTATGCGACAGCGGAAGCTCTTAATAATCACCTGAGAATAAACATGCTTAAAACGTCAACAAAAATGTTGGTGAGTTATAGGTTTAACCTATATATATCAAATCATAATAATAGACCACAAGATTTCATATTTCAATACACATCCCATACATAGAGATAAAAATCATTCATATGGTGAACACCTGGTAACCGACATTAACAAGATGCATATATAAGAATATTCCCATCATTCCGGGACACCCTTCGGATATGATATAAATTTCGAAGTACTAAAGCATCCGGTACTTTGGATGGGGCTTGTTGGGCCCGATAGATCTATCTTTAGAATTCGCGTCAATTAGGGTGTCTGTTCCCTAATTCTTAGATTACCAGACTTAATAAAAAGGGGCATATTCGATTTCGATAATTCAACCATAGAATGTAGTTTCACGTACTTGTGTCTATTTTGTAAATCATTTATAAAACCTGCATGTATTCTCATCCCAAAAATATTAGATTTTAAAAGTGGGACTATAACTCACTTTCACAGATTTTTACTTCGTCGGGAAGTAAGACTTGGCCACTGGTTGATTCACGAACCTATAACAATATATACATATATATCAAAGTATGTTCAAAATATATTTACAACACTTTTAATATATTTTGATGTTTTAAGTTTATTAAGTCAGCTGTCCTCGTTAGTAACCTACAACTAGTTGTCCACAGTTAGATGTACAGAAATAAATCGATAAATATTATCTTGAATCAATCCACGACCCAGTGTATACGTATCTCAGTATTGATCACAACTCAAACTATATATATTTTGGAATCAACCTCAACCCTGTATAGCTAACTCCAACATTCACATATAGAGTGTCTATGGTTGTTCCGAAATATATATAGATGTGTCGACATGATAGGTCGAAACATTGTATACGTGTCTATGGTATCTCAAGATTACATAATATACAATACAAGTTGATTAAGTTATGGTTGGAATAGATTTGTTACCAATTTTCACGTAGCTAAAATGAGAAAAATTATCCAATCTTGTTTTACCCATAACTTCTTCATTTTAAATCCGTTTTGAGTGAATCAAATTGCTATGGTTTCCTATTGAACCCTATTTTATGAATCCAAACAGAAAAAGTATAGGTTTATAGTCGGAAAAATAAGTTACAAGTCATTTTTGTAAAGGTAGTCATTTCAGTCGAAAGAACGACGTCTAGATGACCATTTTAGAAAACATACTTCCACTTTGAGTTTAACCATAATTTTTGGATATAGTTTCATGTTCATAATAAAAATCATTTTCTCAGAATAACAACTTTTAAATCAAAGTTTATCATAGTTTTTAATTAACTAACCCAAAACAGCCAGCGGTGTTACTACGACGGCGTAAATCCGGTTTTACGGTGTTTTTCGTGTTTCCAGGTTTTAAATCATTAAGTTAGCATATCATATAGATATAGAACATGTGTTTAGTTTATTTTAAAAGTCAAGTTAGAAGGATTAACTTTTGTTTGCGAACAAGTTTAGAATTAACTAAACTATGTTCTAGTGATTACAAGTTTAAACCTTCGAATAAGATAGCTTTATATGTATGAATCGAATGATGTTATGAACATCATTACTACCTTAAGTTCCTTGGATAAACCTACTGGAAAGGAGAAAAATGGATCTAGCTTCAATGGATCCTTGGATGGCTCGAAGTTCTTGAAGCAGAATCATGACACGAAAACAAGTTCAAGTAAGATCATCACTTGAAATAAGATTGTTATAGTTATAGAAATTGAACCAAAGTTTGAATATGATTATTACCTTGTATTAGAATGATAACCTACTGTAAGAAACAAAGATTTCTTGCGGTTGGATGATCACCTTACAAGATTGGAAGTGAGCTAGCAAACTTGAAAGTATTCTTGATTTTATGAAACTAGAACTTTTGGAATTTATGAAGAACACTTAGAACTTGAAGATAGAACTTGAGAGAGATCAATTAGATGAAGAAAATTGAAGAATGAAAGTGTTTGTAGGTGTTTTTGGTCATTGGTGTATGGATTAGATATAAAGGATATGTTATTTTGTTTTCATGTAAATAAGTCATGAATGATTACTCATATTTTTGTAATTTTATGAGATATTTCATGCTAGTTGCCAAATGATGGTTCCCACATGTGTTAGGTGTGACGACCCGGAAATTTCCGACTAAATTTAAACTTTATCTTTATATTATTCTGACACGATAAGCAATGTTTGTTAAGTTAAACCTCAAGGATTTTAAACTATGTTTATACATTCATTTAAACCTCGACCAAATTCCAATGATTCACGAACCATTAAATGAACATATATGAATATGTATGTATATGTGTATATGTTATAAATTGAAAATGTCAATAAAGTATTTAAATGTATAATGCTTTATATGAACGTATTTGTTTCAATATGATTATCGACGAAATTAAAAAAAATATATTAAATGATTGAATTATCAGAAACATTGAATTATGATTACAAGTCTCTGTTGAGAGGTCCACTATGATTTGAGAAAATTTATTCCTCTTAACGATATTCGGAATAATTTGTAAAGCTATTTATAAATAAAAATAAAAAGTGTCATTTACGAAAGTTAGACAAAAGCTAGTGGAAAATTGGTTTCCATAATATTCTATTAATCTATTTTCAAACGTACAAAAACATTTTTAGTTTAAAAAGAACTTTATTATTAAAACGTATATAACTTTTATAAATATCTAGAATCGCTTTTGACAACTCATTACTTAACCAGTATAATAAATATAACGATATTTATATTTTATTTCATTAAATATATATAACGATTTAAATTAATATTATATATATTTATACGCGTATTATACATACATAGTTTTTATACTTTTACTATACTTTAACTTTACCTTTACTTTTCTTTTACTTTACTTTAACTTTAATAATTCACTTTAATAATTCATACTTTAATAATTCACTTTAATAATTCATACTTTAATAATTCACTATAATAATTCATACTTTAATAATTCACTTTAATAATTCATACTTTAATAATTCACACTTTAATAATTCACTTTAATAATTCATACTTTAATAATTCACTTTAATAATTCAAAAATTTATTATAAATAGAATTCAATAGGTTTCATTATTTCATAGAAACTTAAAAATATATTTCTCTAAACTCTCTCAATCGATTTACATATATATATATATATATATATATATATATATATATATTTGCTCTGTATTATTTCAAGATATTATTAGTATACATAAAATATTACGACGGAGTGATGTCCGAGTGATTTCAAAATAGTTTTTTGAATGAGTCGAAGCTAAAAAAATTATGGGTTATAGCTATGGAGGTGATGGGTATGGTTCATAGGTATGCTCGTGAGGTCAATCTAGTGTTTATCATCTCCGTTGCGTCTACGTACTTTCCTGCAATATTGAATCTCAATATTGATACGTGAGCACTCATAACTTAACTTTTATATATCAATAGTGTATCCCTGACTAGTGCTCGAGTATATAGGATTATGCATGCTTGTACATTCGATATTGTCCTTAGATAGGTTTGTTGAATCCTGAATTAGATACATATGCTACTGAGATAGGGTATATGATATGCATGTCATTGGAAAGCTAGCGAAAAATTAAGAACTTTTCATTTAGATATCGAATGGTTTCGATGAACGGATTAGAAGTTATAGTCAACTGAATTTTAGTATTATTGTTAAAATGATTATTATTACTATCGTCGTTATTATTTTAATAGAAATATCATTGTTATTATAAAATATCATTATTACTATTATGTTAGTATTATCATTTTATCATAATACCATTTTTAGTAAATATAAATATTGTTATAGAATAATAATAATTATTATTACAAAATAATACAACTTTTACTTATTATTATTATGATCAATATTATTTTATCAAATAAATAGGGGATACAAAGATATTTTTCACCACGCGTAATATAATTACATTAATAATACTTACCACTATAGTTTTACGATATTAAGTGAACTTTATAAATTTTACTACTTAAGATATATAAAAGTATATTTTATTATATATAAACGTTAATATAAATTTTTATTAATAAATGACTTTTATTATTATAAAATCTAATAAATATATTTAAATATATAAAACGACTATAGTTAAGTTATATAATAAACACGTATAAATTTTAGAAGTCATTTTGGGTCAAGTTGACTTTTGTTGACTTTTGCATATTAGTCTCGAGCATTAGGATTGTGGTACACTATGACTTGACCAAAAATTGTTAGACAAATATTGACCAACATATAAATATATATAATTAATATAGGTTCGTGAATCCCAGGCCAACCTTGCACTTGTTAAATGACGTTATATGTATTTTTACTATGAAATACAGTATGGTGAGTTTCATTTGCTCCCTTTTATATATATTTTTGGGACTGAGAATACATGCGCTGTTTTTTATAAATGTTTTACGAAATAGGCACAAGTACTAAAACTAATTCTACGTGGGTTTAAACCAGAAATATACCCTTAGCTTGGTAACATTAAACTACTTGTCTATGTACGGTAGGCGCGAATCCTAAAGATAGATCTAATGGGCCTGACAAACCCCATCCTAACTATGGGATGCTTTAGTACTTCGAGGTTATTTTAAACACACCTGATCTGGTGTACTTCAGAGGGTAAAACATGAATGTTAAGGCTTGTTACCGGGTGCCTACAACTTATAGAATACTTTTATACACTTGCGAGTGTACATATATTTATAAACGGAAATCTTGTGATCTATTAATATATTGAAATGATTGTTATGATAAACCTATGAACTCACCAACCTTTTGGTTGACACTTTAAAGCATGTTTATTCTCAGGTATTAAAGAAATCTTCCGCTGTGCATTAGCTCATTTTAAGGATATTACTTGGAGTCATTCATGGCATATTTTGAAAGACGTTGCATTCGAGTCATTGAGTTCATCAAGATTATTATTAAGCCAATTATAGTTGGATGTATTATGAAATGGTGTGCATGCCGTCAACTTTCGTTGTAAAGAAAGTTTGTCTTTTAAAAACGAATGCAATGGTTGTAAAATGTATCATATAGAGGTCAAATACCTCGCGATGTAATCAACTATTGTGAATCGTTTATAATGTATATGAACGGATCCTTTCAGTTGGTATCAGAGCGGTGGTCTTAGCGAACCAGGTCTTGCATTAGTGTGTCTAACTGATAGTTGTTAAGATGCATTAGTGAGTCTGGACTTCGACCGTGTCTGCATGTCAAAAGTTTTGTTTATCATTTTTAGTCGGAAATCATCTACTTACCATCCTTAGGAAATTACCTGCTTATCATTCTTAGTCTAGACACGTCTTGCTGCATTGATTGCATGAATAGTGTATAGACAAAATTCATATCTTAGCGTATCTGCTAAATCATATCTTATCGTATCGATTACCGTAAACTTTGCCTGACATATTCCGTAAATTCCTCCGTAATCTATGAAATCTTTTGATCTATATATATAGATATTCTATGTAGTTAGAATACCACCCGATAGTCGGAAAATCATTTCGTATCGAAAAATCCTTTATCAAATCGTACGAAATGGAATTCGTCATCAGTTCAAGTTCCTCAGATTCCGAAATGGAATCCCACTCAAGCTCCGAAAGCAGTGTGACTGGAATGGATCAACCAATCAGCCATCATCTATTCTGGATGAATTGGGGATGGGTTCGTAGCCTCCTTAATCATTGGAGACAAGAAAAAGGCGATCCTTTCCATCCACCACATTGCTCTCTTGGCAATGAACCTGAAGCACTTACCGGCGAACCTGTCCGAAACACAATTTTCTCTCTCATTTCCAGAGTATCTCGTCATGATTATATACTACACCAAATTCTAGATCTTATTTATCCGCTCGTCCGAACCGACAATCACCCCGGTGTAATAGAAGAAGTCAACGAGCTTCGCGCTCGGGTAGTGGCTTTGGAGAATATGGTGCAAAGGTTACAAACACCAGCAGCAGCACCAGCACCAGCAACATAACCAGTACCACCATCAACAACATCAACAGTACCATTACCACCACCAACAACAACCGCATCGTAAATCTCAACTTCACAATCTGTCCCATGAGCATTTACGTCATACGCCCTGTAGATACTAAGGAATACCACAACGATGAAGTATTGATTCATAACTTCATTGGGAAAACATTCTACGACGATTATGTAATTTCTAAAGTTTAGAAATTATCTATCCTAGCCTTAACCATAAATCAAGTGAGTTTAATTTAATATTAACTCATTAAATCTATATTACATCTGAAGAAATATACACATATATTTCCATAAAGACTGTAATAAAATTCTTTTGTACAAAATATTAATTGTGACATTTTTTTTAACGGGTAGGTAATACTCGAGAGATATATAAATTCACAATTAATATGTTACATTCTTCGAATCTGATTCAGCAAATCATCCATTATACTCCCTACTTTCACAACAATATACATTCTTTTATAGAAATCAAAACAACCATACTCATTCAAAAATCTAATTACATATTCTGATTTTGAAATCGCCGAATTCAATTCAAGTTATAACCGATATCATCACTCTTAGATTCTTACATCTTTCAAAGCTATACTTTAACTTCAAAACTGTGTTAGAACATCGTATGTATATTAACGATTATAATCTGTGTTCAAGCCCTTCGAAATACCTGAAGACACTTCAAATAATGAACAATCGAGATGATGATCCAACCACATGTTATCCACAGTTACGTACCTGAAAAACTCTTGAAACCAAAGTCATAATTTAACATGTATCCATGTCAGACCTTTTGGCATTTACTAGCTAAAATAACTTTTCAATCCCTTCTAAAAATAGACGATTTTGTCACAGCTCCAGCAAACCAACTTCAATTGTTCATTCGAATAAGCCTTATTATAATGATTACCCCTTCATCATTATTACCGGGGAACCTTTCATATCTCGCCACATTAGCAGTAAACTTATTAACAACTTCATTGATCTTTGACTTTCCGAAAAATCTTTATATTTATCAAAATCCCATCATTTACTCATCTGCATCTTGTAACGAGAATTGCCATACGAATCATCAGAAATTAACTATCAGTATTTTGAAATCTCGCAGCATGTCTACGCCAACAATTATATGTGTCTATCTTCTGGACTTATATACTTTGATTGTGAAGTTTCTGAAAAACACCCTAAACTGCGAACTAGTTCTCGAAATATTGATGAAGCAGCAAAAACTATAAACGACCTTAACAGTAAAAAGTTTGATGATAAAGAGTAGTGTGTTGACAAAGCTCAGAAAAAGAGAAGCTTTGGAACTGGAAAAAGGATTGAGCAAAGTATGAAGGAGGCTGTGGACAAATCACAAAGGTTGAACCTGCCTTCAAAGAATTCAAATGATTCAGTACTTGCTGAAGTCATTAACGAATACCTTGCTCCTAACTCTAAACCCCTGCGGACAATATCCTTCATCATCCTCTAATATTAGACATTCTAAGATATCATCGTATCTTTCATTATAAATATCATCCATACTTCTGAAGATATTTTTATAATTATTCTTATCTGAAATCATTTACCTCTTCGCGCTATCTGTATTATATCATAAAAGAAACTATTTTAGTTTCTAAATTCTAAAACATTCGAGTTTAAAATAGGAATATTCTTGAAGAAGTGTTGGGAGCTGAAGCATGAGTTAGTATAATATAATGACACTTGATCAACGTGATTATATTACAGTAATTCATGCTGAGTTTCTAATGGGACATGATGATTCACAGACCATGCCGTCATCATGTTCCATGTTACACGACTCTTGTATTCTATTTAATCTCTAAAAATATCAAGAATATATTTTCTTGATGAATCGGTCTTTTCAGAGTATTCTGGTAAATTAATAATCAAGATCATGCCATTACCATTTCCTTCTTAGAACATTAACTAAGTTCATTCTGAAATTCATATCTGCGAATACTGGACCATTACAAACGTTGCTTAATCGCAAGAAGAAGAAACGAAAGGACAAAACTCCAAAATAGAAATTGGAGTATAAATCGTAGCAAATAGAAGGGAGCATTAACTGTGGATGTCAATGATTATAGATGACAAAAGCAGGGGCTTTGAAATATAAAGGGAAGATATAAAACCCAACAACCACCCAAAAATTATAAACCGTATATATCGATGCATATAGCAATATACAGACACGGAAGAACTAAAAACACTATAAAACCGAGAGTATAGTAGAAGTAAATAGATTCTTCCGGAGGCAGATGAAAAAGAAGAACGACAGATATGAAAGTGAGGAGTATATCGAGAATCAGTACTGGATGAAGCATATTGACAAATACTTTAAAATATGAGTTGAGGGAGAGAGAATAGAAGGTGTGAGTTGTAAGAAAACGAAGGAGGTGGATTTATAGTGAAATACCCGACAGAGAAATCAAGATGGATTATCGTATTAATTCGAAGAGGATCATAATCTCCTTAATCACCGAAGCATCAAATCCAACATAGATTACAAAGATTTTCTTTAAATTCGGAGATCAATTGTGATGATGTCAAACGATATGATGAATCACTATAATCTTATTTCCTTCATTTACGATAACTTCCCTCATACGCTTCGAGTAATCGAATTATTTTATCCATACTTCTTAGACATGATAAAACTTCATAATCGTTACGTCATAATAACATTCTCATTGTTAGCCATAACGACCTCTATCAAATTTCGGGGACGAAATTTCTTTAACGGGTAGGTACTGTGACGACCCGGAAATTTCCGACTAAATTTAAACTTTATCTTTATATTATTCTGACACGATAAGCAATGTTTGTTAAGTTAAACCTCAAGGATTTTAAACTATGTTTATACATTCATTTAAACCTCGACCAAATTCCAATGATTCACGAACCATTAAATGAACATATATGAATATGTATGTATATGTGTATATGTGATAAATTGAAAATGTCAATAAAGTATTTAAATGTATAATGCTTTATATGAACGTATTTGTTTCAATATGATTATCGACGAAATTAAAAAAATATATATTAAATGATTGAATTATCAGAAACATTGAATTATGATTACAAGTCTCTGTTGAGAGGTCCACTATGATTTGAGAAAATCTATTCCTCTTAACGATATTCGGAATAATTTGTAAAGCTATTTATAAATAAAAATAAAAAGTGTCATTTACGAAAGTTAGACAAAAGCTAGTGGAAAATTGGTTTCCATAATATTCTATTAATCTATTTTCAAACGTACAAAAACATTTTTAGTTTAAAAAGAACTTTATTATTAAAACGTATATAACTTTTATAAATATCTAGAATCTCTTTTGACAACTCATTACTTAACCAGTATAATAAATATAACGATATTTATATTTTATTTCATTAAATATATATAACGCTTTAAATTAATATTATATATATTTATACGCGTATTATACATACATAGTTTTTATACTTTTACTATACTTTAACTTTACCTTTACTTTTCTTTTACTTTACTTTAACTTTAATAATTCACTTTAATAATTCATACTTTAATAATTCACTTTAATAATTCACTATAATAATTCATACTTTAATAATTCATACTTTAATAATTCACACTTTAATAATTCACTTTAATAATTCATACTTTAATAATTCACTTTAATAATTCAAAAATTTATTATAAATAGAATTCAATAGGTTTCATTATTTCATAGAAACTTGAAAATATATTTCTCTAAACTCTCTCAATCGATTTATATATATATATATATATATATATATATATATATATATATATATATATATATATATATATATATATATATATATATATATATATATATATATATTTGCTCTGTATTATTTCAAGATATTATTAGTATACATAAAATATTACGACGGAGTGATGTCCGAGTGATTTCAAAATAGTTTTTTGAATGAGTCGAAGCTAAAAAAATTATGGGTTATAGCTATGGAGGTGATGGGTATGGTTCATAGGTATGCTCGTAAGGTCAATCTAGTGTTTATCATCTCCGTTGCGTCTACGTACTTTCCTGCAATATTGAATCTCAATATTGATACGTGAGCACTCATAACTTAACTTTTATATATCAATAGTGTATCCCTGACTAGTGCTCGAGTATATAGGATTATGCATGCTTGTACATTCGATATTGTCCTTAGATAGGTTTGTTGAATCCTGAATTAGATACATATGCTACTGAGATAGGGTATATGATATGCATGTCATTGGAAAGCTAGCGAAAAATTAAGAACTTTTCATTTAGATATCAAATGGTTTTGATGAACGGATTAGAAGTTATAGTCAACTGAATTTTAGTATTATTGTTAAAATGATTATTATTACTATCGTCGTTATTATTTTAATAGAAATATCATTGTTATTATAAAATATCATTACTACTATTATGTTAGTATTATCATTTTATCATAATACCATTTTTAGTAAATATAAATATTGTTATAGAATAATAATAATTATTATTACAAAATAATACAACTTTTACTTATTATTATTATGATCAATATTATTTTATCAAATAAATAGGGGATACAAAGATATTTTTCACCACGCGTAATATAATTACATTAATAATACTTACCACTATAGTTTTACGATATTAAGTGAACTTTATAAATTTTACTACTTAAGATATATAAAAGTATATTTTATTATATATAAACGTTAATATAAATTTTTATTAATAAATGACTTTTATTATTATAAAATCTAATAAATATATTTAAATATATAAAACGACTATAGTTAAGTTATATAATAAACACGTATAAATTTTAGAAGTCATTTTGGGTCAAGTTGACTTTTGTTGACTTTTGCATATTAGTCTCGAGCATTAGGATTGTGGTACACTATGACTTGACCAAAAATTGTTAGACAAATATTGACCAACATATAAATATATATAATTAATATAGGTTCGTGAATCCGAGGCCAACCTTGCACTTGTTAAATGACGTTATATGTATTTTTACTACGAAATACAGTATGGTGAGTTTCATTTGCTCCCTTTTATATATATTTTTGGGACTGAGAATACATGCGCTGTTTTTTATAAATGTTTTACGAAATAGGCACAAGTACTAAAACTAATTCTACGTGGGTTTAAACCAGAAATATACCCTTAGCTTGGTAACATTAAACTACTTGTCTATGTACGGTAGGCGCGAATCCTAAAGATAGATCTAATGGGCCTGACAAACCCCATCCTAACTATGGGATGCTTTAGTACTTCGAGGTTATTTTAAACACACCTGATCTGGTGTACTTCAGAGGGTAAAACATGAATGTTAAGGCTTGTTACCGGGTGCCTACAACTTATAGAATACTTTTATACACTTGCGAGTGTACATATATTTATAAACGGAAATCTTGTGGTCTATTAATATATTGAAATGAATGTTATGATAAACCTATGAACTCACCAACCTTTTGGTTGACACTTTAAAGCATGTTTATTCTCAGGTATTAAAGAAATCTTCCGCTGTGCATTAGCTCATTTTAAGGATATTACTTGGAGTCATTCATGGCATATTTTGAAAGACGTTGCATTCGAGTCATTGAGTTCATCAAGATTATTATTAAGCCAATTATAGTTGGATGTATTATGAAATGGTGTGCATGCCGTCAACTTTCGTTGTAAAGAAAGTTTGTCTTTTAAAAACGAATGCAATGGTTTTAAAATGTATCATATAGAGGTCAAATACCTCGCGATGTAATCAACTATTGTGAATCGTTTATAATGTATATGAACGGATCCTTTCATTAGGTGACTCACATGGGCTGCTAAGAGCTGATCATTGGAGTATATATACCAATAGTACATACATCTAAAAGCTGTGTATTGTACGAGTACGAATACGGGTGCATACGAGTAGAATTGTTGATGAAACTGAACGAGGATGTAATTGTAAGCATTTTTGTTAAGTAGAAGTATTTTGATAAGTGTCTTGAAGTCTTTCAAAAGTGTATGAATACATATTAAAACACTACATGTATATACATTTTAACTGAGTCGTTAAGTCATCGTTAGTCGTTACATGTAAATGTTGTTTTGAAACCTTTAGGTTAACGATCTTGTTAAATGTTGTTAACCCAATGTTTATAATATCAAAAGAGATTTTAAATTATTATATTATCATGATATTATGATGTACGAATATCTCTTAATATGATATATATACATTAAATGTCGTTACAACGATAATCGTTACATATATGTCTCGTTTCAAAATCATTAAGTTAGTAGTCTTGTTTTTACATATGTAGTTCATTGTTAATATAATTAATGATATGTTTACTTATCATAATATCATGTTAACTATATATATAACCATATATATGTCATCATATAGTTTTTACAAGTTTTAACGTTCGTGAATCACCGGTCAACTTGGGTGGTCAATTGTCTATATGAAACCTATTTTAATTAATCAAGTCTTAACAAGTTTGATTGCTTAACATGTTGGAAACATTTAATCATGTAAATATCAATCTCAATTAATATATATAAACATGGAAAAGTTCGGGTCACTACAGTAGATTCGGTTCATGATATGGAGTACCTTCTTCCCTTCTCCATAGGGTGAGTATGTCACGAACCCACTCCCATTTTCTCCAGTAATCACGATAGTTGATTGATTGGTGTGCTCCTGTCACGCTGTCTTCGGAGTCAGAGGAACTTGGTCGATTCGTAGAGGCCATCTTACGCGATCTCAGGAAAGATTTTTGATATGAAGAGTTTAGTGACAGCAATTGATAGTTGGATGTATTCTCAATGCATAATATGCATAGATATATATAGTACCAGGATCCCTTAAATTACGGCAAAATTTACGAGAGATATCAGGCAAGGTCTACAGCAACAGATACGCTAAGATATGAATTGTCAGATACGCTAAGATATGAATTTTGTCTATACACTATTTATGCAATCCAGGCAGTAAGATATGTCTAGATTAAGAATGATAAGCAGGTAATTTTTAACATGAAATGATAAGAAAAACTTTTGACATGCAGACACGGTCGAAGTCCAGACTCACTAATGCATCCTAACGACTTATCAGTTAGACACACTAATGCAGACCTGATTCGCTAAGACCACCGCTCTGATACCAACTGTCAAGACCCGTCCTAATCCATCCAGACGAAGTCCATATCGATTATAAACGATTCACAACAGTTGATTACATCGCGAGGTACTTGACCTCTATATGATACATTTTACAAACATTGCATTCGTTTTTGAAAAGACAATCTTTCATTACATCGAAAGTTGACGACATGCATACCATTTCATAATATATCTTACTATAATTGACCTAATAATAATCTTGATGAACTCAACGACTCGAATGCAACGTCTTTTGAAATATGTCATGAATGACTCCATGTAATATCTATAAGATGAGCAAATGCACAGCGGAAGATTTCTTTCATACCTGAGAATAAACATGCTTTAAAGTGTCAACCAAAAGGTTGGTGAGTTCATTAGTTTATCATAAATAATCATTTCATAATTTTAATAGACCACAAGATTTCATATTTCCATTTTTCATAAACATACGTCCCATGCATAGAGACAAAAATATCATTCATATGGATTGAACACCTGGTAACCGACATTCACAATATGCATATTAAGAATATCCCCATCATTCCGGGATCCTCCTTCGGACATGATATAAATTTTGAAGTACTAAAGCATCCGGTACTTTGGATGGGGCTTGTTGGGCCCGATAGATCTATCTTTAGAGTTCGCGTCAATTAGGGTGCCTGTTCCCTAATTCTTAGATTACCAGACTTAATAAAAAGGGGCATATTTAGTTTAATAATCCAGCCATAGAATGTAGTTTTAAGTACTTGTGTCTATTTCGTAAAGCATTTATAAAAGCAGCGCATGTATTCTCAGTCCCAAAAATATATATTGCAAAAGCATTTAAAAAGGGAGCAAATGAAACTCACCATAATGTATTTTGTAGTAAATATACATATGACGTCATTGAACAAGTGTAGGGTTGGTCTCGGATTCACGAACCTATTTCATTTATATATATTAATACATATAATGGTAATCAAATAATTACATCCATTATTTATATAATATTCATATTTTTAGGGTTTTAGTTTATATAAAATTTTTAATACATTTTGTCTATATTATATCTTAAATTATATACTATATATATGTTTATTTTGTAAAAATATGTTAATATATTTAATACATATAATTATAGGTAATATAAATATATTTTATGTACAAAATCTTTATTTGTTATAATATAATGATAATGAAAATGATAATTTTAATAAAAATGGTAGTTTTAATAGTTATTAGAATTTTCATAATAATGATACTTTAAATAAATATGATGGTAAAAATAATATTACTAATAATAATAATAATAATAATTATAATAATTATAATAATAATAATAATAATAATAATAATAATAATAATAATAATAATAATAATAATAATAATAATAATAATAATAATAATAATAAAGTAATAATAACAACAATAATAATAATGGTAATAGTAATACTACCTCAAAGGAGTAGTCCTTAAAAAAAATGCCCAAGTTCGGGTTTGACCCCGCGACGTCCCGCTAACCCAATAATATCCTTAACCATTACGCTATGTGTTTTCAATTCTGAAATAACCCCCAACTTTAATTGTTTTTAACCTTTACTTCTGCATCCTTCTTCTTCTTTTTCTAAAAAAAAATGCCCGAGCCCAGGCTCGAACTCAAGACCTCTCGCTTATTCGAAAACACCCTTAACCATTGCATCAATTCTGTTTTTCTTGACTAATGCCGGACTTCGATTGATTTAACCCTTTTATTTTCTTTTCAGCCCAAAAACAGTTTCACAAGTCCATAGAAAGTCTAATATAACACGGCCCAATTAAATAATCAAACCCAAGTATTCCATGTGGGTTTGGCCTACGGTTCATTAACAAAAGAAAAGGAACCCATCATCATAATGATGTATGTATCTTCGCAGCTTCATCATCATTTAACATTAAGACCACGTAATATAATACACTTATATATTAGGAACTTGGACTTCAAACTTTGACCCCACTCTATACTTAATTCGTTTTTTTTATAAATAATATGGACTTTATGCAGCTAGTATGATTGGATCTCCATTTCCATTCCATAATATCTTAATATTATAAAATCCATTACTTTGATAAAAAAAATTCGTTGGTTTGGAATCCAGGTCACTAGGCACTTATTTACTAATAAAAATTCCATAATAACAATTAGAAGTTCACCAATCATGACATAATACGGTATGGTCTTCTGCTTCAACTATTTATCATAAAACACACTTGGATTGACGTTCGGTTTCAACAATATGGTAGCAGCGGAGAACAAATATCAAGTTACTTCGGTTTATCGAATAAGGTTAGGAGAGAGGAAGAAGAGGGAAGTGGCTGTGGAGTTCGATTCAAAACAGAAAATAGTAGCAACATAAAGTAATCGAAGGTGGTGGTGGTTATAGAAGGAAAATGATAAGGTGGTTGTCTTGGTGGTGAGTGTGGAGGTCACGGTGGTTATGTAGTTTATCAACAAAATATATATATATATATATATATATATATATATATAATAACATATATGAACGGTAAAAAAAAATATACATATTGATGATGATGGTGGTGGTGGAGTTGTCAAGAGGAAGAGGGTGGTGACGTTTTAACAAGGGTGGTGACGGTTTTGGTGGTAGCTCTTGAAGGGTTGTGGTGATGATTGTGTAATAAAAACATGATGATGATCGTTCGTTTGAGGTTGTGATGATTATCGAGAAATAAAAGTATGGTGGTCTATTGTCGATCAAAGATGGTAACGATGTCGGGTTGTTTCATGATCGAAAGGTGGTGGTATGGTGAAGGTTGTAGGTCGAAAAAAGCAAAAAGATATCAAGCTTGGTGATGGTTTGAAAATGGAAAGCAAGATGGTTGATGGTTTGATGAAGGTGTTGATAAGGTGATGATCGAAATGGGTCTTGTGAAAATGGTGGTGGTTATGATCACAATGGAGAACAAGAATAAAGGGAATGGGTTTTATTAATTCTGTGAGCATATGATACATATATAAAGATAACATATATAAAGAATGAGATAGGCACAAGATAAATGGTACATAAAAATTATAATCAACCATGTGAAAAGAAGACTTTAGTACACAATAATTAAATCACGGACTCAACTACTATGTTCCTTACCGACACTCTTAACACGAAGCATTATATTGTGTCCATTGCTAAACAGTTAACGTATAAAAGTGTTCCTAAAAATCCTAAATTTTTAGATTAAGTTTCTTTAATTATTTCAGATATTTTGGTATAAAATTTATTCATTAACTATTAAATAAAATTTATATTAGTTATTCACTCCCAACCCCAAGTAAAATATAAAAAGTTTTAAAATTTAACAAATAGTTCCTAAATAAATTTTTAGTAAGCCTATAATTTATAAAACTCATTTTCAGATCACCGTTTATTTTAAAATCACATAAGTTCGAATTTAACTTGCTTAATATCAATCGAAACATCAAACGAGGATTACAATCATTTAATATTTATTTTCAATATATTTTATTTATATATAGAGATATATTTTAAATAATAATTATTATAATATCCTATTTTTATTTTATTAATTTTTAATAACAACAATATATAATACTTCAAATTATATTTCGAATTATTATTTATTTATACATACACACATATCTATTTACGATTAATTGTTTGTGAATCGTCGTGAGCAGTCGATGGTCAAATGAATATATTAAACATAGTTCAAAGTTTTTAAGATTTTAACATTACAGACTCTGCTTATCGTGTCGAAAACATATAAAGATAAAGTTTAAATTTGATCGAAAATTTCCGGGTCGTCACAACCCATTATCTCGTACTTTCAATTTTAATTGATTAACTTAGTTTATTTCCATTAGTTGCAATCTTAATTCTCACTTTTAAACTGTCCTTGGAACGATTTTGGATTTACCAACTTTATACTATCGCACGATCGGGTACACTATCCGTTAGTGTGTAGTAATCTTTAAACCAGTATTTTCCATTATAAATTATAGACACGATTTTACACATCAGAAATGAAAACACTAAATTTTTTAATTCGATCATCCGAAATAATTTCAACTGAAACATTATTTGCGGTCTCATTATTAACGGTCAATGGAACGAAAACCCGAGTGACATTAAAGATGAAGATTACAACCACTTTAAAACCTTATTTGAAGAACGTGATCATTCGAGACCTTCTTTAATGGAGCTCAATTACCCATCAATTTCCATGGAGGAAGCAATGGCACTAGAAGGTACATCCTTGGAAGACAGTCAAGTACCATTTAGGAGCTCTTTCGTTAAATCAATTGGTGATGGCGGATCAACCTCTTTTTGGCATGAACATTGGATCAGGAATGACAAACTTTGCAACACGTACTCGCGCCTTTACAGACTCGAAGTAGACAAAGATGCAAACATTAAGGATCGAATTTCTGTTCAAAATAATGCTTCTGTACTGATATGGAATTGGGCTCGTGAGCCTAATGGAAGGACTGCTAACGAGCTGAACAGCCTGATCAGTCTCATTGCTTCGTACAGGTTTAATTCCAATAACAATGATTCTTGTTCGTGGTGTTTGGCTTCAGATGGTGTATTTATGGTTAAAAAATTATCTACTTTAATTGACGCTCAGCTTCTTGGACAACCTTCTTCAATGCAGCCGTATATCCGCAACTCTCTTGTTCCCAAAAAGGTTGGGATTTTCACTTGGCGAGTTATAAACAAACGCTTGCCGGTGAGACTCGATCTTGACAAAAGAGGAGTGGATTTACACATTGTACGTTGTCCGTTATGCGATGAAGACGTGGAATCAATCGAGCACATCCTCCTATCATGTAAGTTTGCTTTAGAGATTTGGGTTCGTGTGTACAAATGGTGAAATTTGGGTTCCTTTTCAAGCAACAATTTGAGTGGCCTCTTAATCGTTAGTGGTCCAAATACCATTTCAAGTTTTGGGAAAAGTCTTTTACAAGCAATTAAATGGGTTTGTGTGTATCAAATTTGGAAGATCCGGAATGACAATGTGTTTCAAGGTAAAACTTGTAGCACTCTGGTAGCACTAAACGAGATACAAATTAAATTGTTCGAATGGATAGCACATATATAGTTCAAAAGGAAGGAAGATTGAGTGACTCACATGGTTAAGTAGTTCTAGAAATTACCTTAACATATCGTGATTTATTGTTTCGTTGTGTTGTTCGTGTTAGCTTCTAAGGTTGCCCCCTTTGCAACCTCCTAATGTTTGTAGCAAGTCTATGTAGTGTTTGTTTTGACGTGTGTCTATTTTCGTTCGTGTCCTTATGGGTGATGCAAATGTTATGTACGAACCCCCATCCCTTGTATTTGTTTTGAGGTTTTAATACAAGTTTGCCTTAAAAAAATATATATATATATATATAATTATTTGAACAGCTCATCACAACCTCTTTGATTTTGGCTTAGGTTTCGTAAGTTGGCCACCCTATTAAATCTTATAACTATAATAAATAAAATAGACCATAAATCATAAAGGCATGAAACCCACATAAGAAAATACTTCGAAAGCTTTTTTGTTTCGTTGAAGTAGGCTCACCGGGGATCAATTGATAAATTGAAACACAATACATAAATTAAAATACACTATGTAGCCTCTCAATAGTCAGGTACGGATCTTTGTTCTACTAAAATACGGAGTATCATGTAGTTCATGTTCTTTACTAGTACCAGTATACATAATGTTATAATTAATTTGTTCACATAGTTTTGTAGGGATTCAAAATCTTTTACTAAACAATTCTATAGTTCATGTTGTTTATTTCATGAGTGATTTTGTTAAAAACTTAGAATGCAAAAGTTTGTAGAAGTTGGAAGAATTACAAAAAAATGTTAGGTGCAGGGACGGATCCAGGATTTCAAACAGTTGGCGTCACAAAATTAAACTTAATTATTGAGTCACAAAATTTACATGACAAACTATTAGTATTAACTACAATCATAAAAAATCAAGTTATTCTTTTAACACAGATGTCTCATTCGATAAACTACACATTCAGTGTCTAACTGGTTGAGGTTTCAAATTATTCAGTAATGAACTAAGTTTAAGCCTAGTAAGCTAGAATTTTGAGGGCTTACCTTCCAAATAACTTTGGTGATTCATCAATAAATTAATTTCGAGTACATAAAATGATACTTCAACTAATACATTAGTCAATAATAATGAACAAATGAGATTTTATAATACTAAAGTGTTAAAGTGTTAATTATGGGGTATTTTAATAACTAAAATGAACTACCACTTAACAGATATCACAATTCACATCCTTGGGCTTCAGAAACAATTATTTTGTGTAGGGCTTTAGAAACAACATACTAATGGAGTCACATATATAAGATGTAACTATTTTACATTAATGAGCTTATGGGTTTCTGGTCTAGTGGACTGCTGAGTGGGGTCACATGCCCCCACAGGCCAATACATGGCTCCGCCCCTGGTTAGGTGGTTTGATTATGAATATGGGTGTTCTTTACAAAAATAAATTTAAAAAGACTGACGACTTGAACTAAATTTTTATTAAACTTGCATCTATAGTCCATGAAGTATATAAGGTTTTGCAAAATAAACATACAGATCATACTTACGAGTTTTCATTCTTAACCATGTACATAATTAACCAATAAACTAATATGTATAATTACTATTTAACCCATAATATTAAATAAGACATGTCATAAACTTTTTTTTTTTTTTGATAAGCGAGAAAACTCTCCTATGAACGAGCACATTGGCTCGCCCATAGAAGGTAAAACCTCGAGTAATCAAGCCCCCCAAGCGCGAGACCTGGTACCGGGTGAATTGCGCATTATGCGCACTCTCTAGTTACACTCCCTTTTTGAACAATTTGGCATAGCCAGGAATTGAATCCGGGTGGTGTGCTTCATTGGGCAACTCGGATGTCATAAACTTGTTAGTTAATGATGACATGGTTGATACTAGGAGTTCGCGTTAAAAAAATTAAAAAGGAGTAAATAAGTTTTTGAAGGTTTAAGGTACGGATTTTTGTTCTCAACTAATTAAATATCGTTTTAATTCCTATAATTCGTTCAACATTGATCGTTTATGAGTTACAAAATTATGCTCATATGTTTTACAACTTGTTTATGATTCGAGATAAATTATAATTTATATGTTCATATTTGTGACTAATTCAAGAAAGCTATGTTTTCAAACTCTTTTTGGGCCGGTTATGATAAGATTATGATTTGTGTTATTTCGAGCTATTTCAACCCGATTTCCCAGAAGAAAGGTTAAGAGAAAACCAAGATGAGGCGAACATGATAAACTTTAATAACTTCTTACTCAATTGCAATATGTTTGATCAAAACATTGTGAATGAATCAATCACATGGGAGGGTCCGTTGGGGAAGAAATCTCGTATTGACAGAGTGTTACTTAATGTCGAAAGTGTTTCTTTTTGGGCCGAAGCCTCCTTATTTGCTGCAGATTCAGACTTATCGGATCATAAACCCTTAGTTTGGGCCAAAAACCTTGTCTTTTGGGGCCCTAAACCTTTCAAGTTTATTAATCTGTGGTTCAAGCAACCAGGTTTTTACGACAAATGTAAAACGGCTTGGCAATCACTCCAAGTAAATGGTTAGGCAGCTTTTGTCTTACAAAGAAAATTGATTTTATTGAAAGAACAACTCAAATCTTGGAATTCTGTGGATACTTTAGCGCGAAGGCAGGAATTTTCTAGTTGTGGAAATTCTATTCGCGAGTTAAATTCTTTATTAGAGCAACGCGATTTGTCTATAGAAGAGTATTTTGCTTTAATTGTTTCCAAAGCTCGGAGGCGTATTTTGAAGGCAAAGGAAGAATCGAGGAGAAGAATGTTTTCGAGAATAAATTGGTTAAAAGTTGGAGATAAGATCTCCAAATTCTTCCATTTAATGTGTCGTATACGAATGCAATCTTCAAGAATTGATGTATGCAGAATATCAATTGGGCCTCGTTGGGTTTGAGCATGTTAAAAGTGGGCCAAGCTTCTGTTTTAGAAGTAGAGTTTGATGAAGAAGAGATCAAAAATGTCATCCACTCCTTTGATGGTAGTAAATCACCGGGCCCGGTGTCAAGACCCGTCCTAATCCATCCGGAAAAAGTCCACATCGATTATAAACGATTCACGATAGTTGATTACATCGCGAGGTATTTGACCTCTATATGATACATTTTACAAACATTTCATTCGTTTTGAAAAGACAAACTTCCTTACATCGAAAATTGACGATATGCATACCATTTTATAATATATCTAGCTATAATTGACTTAATAATAATCTTGATGAACTCGACGACTCGAATGCAACGTCTTTTGAAATATGTCATGAATGACTCCAAGTAATGTCTCTAATATAAGCAAATGCACAGCGGAAGATTTCTTTCATACCTGAGAATAAACATGCTTTCAAGTGTCAACCAAAAGGTTGGTGAGTTCATTAGTTTATCATAAATAATCATTTCATAATTTTAATAGACCACAAGATTTCATATTTCCATTTCTCATAAACATACGTCCCATACATAGAGACAAAAATATCATTCATATGGATTGAACACCTGGTAACCGACATTCACAATATGCATATAAGAATATCCCCATCATTCCGGGATCCTCCTTCGGACTTGATATAAATTTCGAAGTACTAAAGCATCCGGTACTTTGGATGGGGCTTGTTTGGCCCGATAGATCTATCTTTAGGATTCGTGTCAATTAGGGTGTCTGTTCCCAAATTTTTAGATTACCAGACTAAAAAGGGGCATATTCGATTTCGATCATTCAACCATATAATGTAGTTTCAATTACTTGTGTCTATTTCGTAAAACAGTTATAAAAACAGCGCATGTATTCTCAGTCCCAAAAATATATATTGCAAAAGCATTTAAAAAGGGATTAATGAAACTCACCTATTGTATTTTGTAGTAAAAATACATATGACATCATTGAACAAGTGTAATGTTGGCCTCAGATTCACGAACCTATATCATTTGTATATTATTAATATACATAATGGTAATCGAACTAATATATTTATAAGTTTATTAGTTATATACTTTTTATATTAGTTGTATATATATATATTTCATATATTCATTTTGTATATGAAAATATTAATTTTGTTACGTTATATTTATTATATATATATATATATATATATATATATATATATATATATATATATATATATATCGTTTGTTTTTTAAAATATAGTTATCATAATAATACTAATATATTATTAATAATGGTAAAAATGATGATGATATAATACTTAATATTAAAGATAATAATGTTAATAATCTTAGTGATAAATGTAATGGTATAATAATAACTACAAAAATATTAATCTTTATTGTTAATGATACTCTTAATACTAACTCTTATATTAATGATATTTATATTAGTTTTTAATAAAATGAAAAATTTAGTAATGAGGCTAATAATCATTTTTTTTTATAATAATACTTAATACTTAGTAATAATAATAATTTCAACCATTTTACTACTACTAAAGATATTACTAATAATACTTATGTTTATAATAATAATTCTAGTATTTATAATGATACTTGTGCTAATATTAATCAATATGATAACGAATTTTATTAGGTTCTTAATAATAATAATTGTAATAATAATAAGGATATTAATACTAATCCTAAATGCTAATAATAATACTGTTACTTAATAATAATATCCACCAATAATAATAATAATAACAATCTATAATAATAATAATAATAATAATAATAATAATAATAATAATAATAATAATAATAATAGTAATAATAATAATAATAACAACAACAACAATAATAATAATAATAATAATAATAATAATAATAATAATAATAATAATAATAATAATAATAATAATAATAATAATAATAATAATAATAATAATAATAATAATAATAATAAACTACCTCATCAAGAGTTCCAAAAAAAATGTTGCTGCACACGCCCAGGCTTAGACTCGAACCCTTGACCTCTCGTACACCCGACACCCCCTATAACCATTCTGCTGCTTCGATTTTTTTTTGAATTATAACAACTCGTTTTCTATTTAACCCGTTTTATTAATAGTTCATCTTCTTCCCTTAAAACAGAAATCGACCAGGGATCAAACGATGTTATCAACAAGTTTCCTAATTAGTTTTGAGACCAGAAATTAATTACAGAACGACTCTCAAACTGGTTAAATCAATTTAAATAAAACAGAAATAGATTGAGCTGTAACAGTTTTTTTTTAAACGCGTTCTTGAACAAAAAATCAAACTCGATATTAGAGGAGGTTATAGACCATAATTTCTACATGAAAAAGGTGTTAAATTACTATCAGAAACTTTCTTCATTCTTAATTTAACTTGAATCATTAAAACGAAATTGAATTTTACAAAGAACCGACCGTTTGACTTTTAGATTTTACACTTTGACCTCAAAATTCTCAATCAATAGAAAGAATTGGAACTTGAGAAATTGCAGATAGTTTGAGTAAAAGGTTTCTATCAAAACTACATTAACACATTTTGAAATTTATTTCAAAATCGAGCTTTTTGGAAAATTACACAAGAACAGGACAATTACCTGTGTTCTTCCTTTTTTCTGATTAAATTCGTTACTTTGAAAGCTGTAAATGATAATTGGAATTGATAGTAGATAATGTGAGTCAGATGGGTTTCATTTACAACTGGAATACTCGATTATATGGAATTTAAAACTCGACAGATAATTAAATTGGGTACAGAGGGTTATAATAAAAAAATATGAAAGATGAAAGGGATTGCTAACAAATTTTGGATGGTACTATGGATTTGATTCGATTTTACAGACAGAAAACAAAACCAAAATAGTGATCGTACTGAATTTTTGATTCTGTAACTGTATTATTCTGTTTTAATTAATCCTAAATAACTAATTATATTATTAATACAAAGTATTGATTTATATTTTGTATCTGCATATTTATCTCAGTATATATATATATATATATATATATATATATATATATATATATATATATATATATATGTGCTTTATTTATCAGTATTTATATATCAATATGTATATATCTGTTTATAATTCTTAGTTTTTGGAAATTAACAAGTATCAATATATTAATACTATTAATAATACTAATAATAATATTACTAATAATAATAATAATATTATTATTATTAATAAAGGACTTAGTAATAATAACATACTAATAATAGTAATACAATTAATAATAGTTATCCTAATAATAATAATAATATTTATCATAATAATGATATTTTTAATAATAATGAATTGTATTATTTTTTTTATAACAATAATAATAATAATCAAACTAATAATAATAATAATAATATTAATAAAACTAATAATTGTATTAATAATAATAATAAATAGTAGTGATCATAAAAAAATCATAAAATTGATAATTTTAATAAGTTTACTAATCATAATAAAATGATAACAATATTATTAATAATTAATAATACTATTTATATTAATTTTAGTGATAATAATAATATCAATAATTATTATAATATAACAATTTATACATATCACATTTCATATGTATATATATATATATATATATATATATATATATATATATATATATACTTTACATAATAATATTTATGATAAAAATATTAATATTGATATTAATGTTAATAATAATATTAATAAAAGTAATGATAATAATGTACGGTATCATATGGAACCCAAAAATATTAATATTGATTTACTAAATAGATATGGAACCCAAAAACTTTACTCTACGGTATCATACACGTAATACTTTGTTAATGTTTTCAATTAGTATAACTATATCTTTTATATATATATATATATATATATATATATATATATATATATATATATATATATATATATATATATATATATACACACATAAATATTCGTGAATCGTCGAGCACAGTCAAAGGTCAAATGGGTATATGAACATTGTTTCAAAAATTTTTAGACTCGACGTTACATACATTGCTCATCGTATCAAAATCATATAAAGATTTAAGTTTAAATTTGGTCGGAAATTTCCCGGTCATCACAGTACCTACCCGTTAAAGAAATTTCGTCCCGAAATTTGAGTGGGATCATCATGGCTAACAATAAGAATGTTTTCCTGACGAATATGAGCTGATAAATAAAGTTTTATCATCAGTGAGTAATATGGATAAAACCATTTGATTACGCGAAGAGTACAAGTGAAGCTATCAAGAAAGAGTGAAATGAGAAATAAAGATTCATCTTAACTTTTGTTGTAGTCACTGTTGAATTTAGAAAATAAGATGTATCTTAACTTTTGACGTTGTCTTGGTTGAATTCCGGAATTCAAGGGATTTAAAAGGAAATCTTGGAAATCTATAAGATCTGATTCTTCGGCGAATAAGGAAATTAAGATCTCCCTAATTAAATACGGTGATCTGCCTCGATTACTACGTCTGATTTTTCCACTATAAATTTACCTTTTCCGTTCCATTAGTTTTCACCACTTTTATACTCAATTCCCAAATTCAAAAGATTTATGAAAATGCTTAACCCTGTTCTGATCCTTGTTCTTATTCTAACTATCGTAATGATCATTCTTCTTTTTTAACTCCCACCTGAAGAATCTGTTTATTTCTATTATGCTCTAGGGATTATTGTATTTATAATTCTCCCGTGTCTTTATATTGCTATACGTACTGATATCCACGATTTGTAATTTCGATGTTATCATTGGGCTTTATATTTTCTCTTATATTTTGGATCTCTTTGCCTTTTTATTATCCTCTCGACCTCTATTAAAGCGAGCAACGGTCCAGAATTCATAGATATGAATTTCGAAATGAACATAGTTAATGTTCTAAGAAAGAAATGGTAATAACACGATGTTGATTCGTCAAATTACCAGAATACCCGGGAAAGATAGAACTATCAAGAAAATATGTTCTTGATATGTCTATATATATCAGATAAAATGTAAGAGTCGTGTAACATGGCACATGATGACGTTATAATCTGTGAATCATCATGTCCCATTTAGAAACTCAGCATGACTTAATGTAATATAATCACGTTGATCAAGTATCATTATATTATACTAACTCATGCATCAGTTCCCAACACTACTTCAAAAACATTCATATTTTAAACTCGAAAGTTAACAGAATATAGAAACTAACAGTTTCTATATGATGTAAAACTGATAGCACGGAGAGATTATTGATTTCAGATAAGAATAGTTATGAAAATATCTTCAGAAATATGGAGGATATTTATAATGAAAAATACGATGATATCTTGGAATTTCTAATATCGAGGGATGATGAAGAAGATTTATCCGTAAGGGTTTAGATTCGGAAGCAAGGTATTCGTTAAAGATTTCATCAGAAACAGAATCATTTGGATTCTTTGAAGTCAAACTTATTCTTTGTGATTTGTCCACGACTTCCTTCATAGTTTCGCATAATCCGCTTTTCGGTACTAAATTTTCTATTGAATGTTTCCAATATAATAATACACAGGAAGCACGAAGAGGTATATAATTTCGGACGAGAATATTTATGAAAATATCCTCAGAAATATCGAGGATATTGATGATGATATTTTGGAATTTCTAAGTTCGATGGTTGATGGAGAAAGATTTTCTGCAAGATTTTAACATGACTTTGGAGCAAGATATTCTCTAAAGATTTCAACGGATCCAGAATTACCTGAATCCTTTGAATATAGGGTTTGGTCCTTGTATTTATCCTTGGTCTCCTTCGTGATTAGCTCAATCTGTTTTCCAGTTCCAACTTTTCTGAGTTTTTCCAACATACTATACTTTATCATCAAACTTTCGATGATTAAAGTCGTTTACGGTTGCCTACAGTTTCTGCTGCTTCATTCAGCTTTTTCATAGTTCAATGTATTGATTCGTAGGCTGGGTGCTTTTTAGAATTTCAGAATGAAGGATCATAATTCTAAGGAATAAATGTCATACATATAACTGTTGATGTAGATATGCTGTGAGTTTTCAAAGTACTGATTGCTGATTCCCGGTAATTGGTATGGCAGTTCTCGTTACAAGATGCGGATGAGTATATGATAGGATTTCAATGAATAATATAATGATTTATCAGAGAGATTTAAGCCAAGAAGCAACGAGGTTTCTGGTACGTCTGTTGGTAATATGGTGGAATATAAAAGATTTTCCGGTAACAACAAAAGAGCACGCATATATATCAAGATTATAATAAGGTTAATCCGAATGAAAATCGAAGTTGACTTGCCGGAGCTGTGACAAGATTGGCTAATCTGGAAAGGGATTGCAAAGTTATTTTGGGTAATAATAACACTAAGAAATTAGCATAGCTACGTTTTAAACGTTTACTCAGTTGCCGAGAGTTTCTCAGGTGAAAAGTTATATGCATCAATCTTTTCTTCCGTAGATGAAATCGGTTGGTTCATCCTCTCGATTGAGGTGTTTTCAAGTATCATGAAAGGTTTGAACACAGATCGTAATCGTCAAGATATAAATGAAGTTTAGGATGAAAACAAGTGGCAAACTTGAAGAATTGTTTAGTTTCATATATTATAGTCAATATTTTAATTCATTTTAATTGTCCAATGTTATTAGTCTACAGTCGATAGTCCACAGTTGACAGTCCAATAATTCATTTTCATATATAATTTAATATATAATATTCGAATTAATTAATACGTATCGTGACCCGTGTACATGTCTCAGACTCGATCACAACTCAAAGTATATATATTATTATAGAATCAACCTCAACCCTGTATAGAGAACTCGATCATTACTACATACAGAGTGTCTATGGTGATTCCAAATAATATATATAGATGTGTCAATATGATATGTCAAAACCTTGTATACGTGTCCCGATATTTAAAGTGCGTAAAATAAATAACAGAAATTAAATGACGATAAATTAAATGCGTAAAGTAAATAACAGAAATTAAATGACGATAAATAAATTGCGATAATTAAATTGCGATAAAATAAAATGTAATACGGAATTAACATTTAGCTAGGAACAGTTAGCTAGGATCTTGTTAGCGTGGTTTCTTAACAAAATTTCATATTGTTAATTAGTCTGTTTCTAATCAATTTTTATTGTGTCCATTATTTCTTTATTATGTCACTTTTTGGATTCTGATAGGTAAAAATCCAAATATGAAATTGAACTTGGATGAAAATAGTTGTTCTTTGGTGCACGGATACGTATATGTGTGAATTTGAGCAGTGTTATTAATGACTGCTGAATCTGAATTGAAGAATGTACAGTGTAACTTATAAACATGATATCTAAATCCTCGGGTATTACCTACCCGTTAAAATATTTTCACCATTAACAGTTTGTACAAGAGAATTTTTAATCACAATCTTTATGAAAGTATATATACATATATATTTTCTTCAGATGTAATTATGGATTTAATAAGTCAATATAATATTAAACTCATTTGATTTTCGATTTAAGCTAGAATAAGTAATCTCTAAAACTATTAGGATCCACATATTCTTCGTAGAATATTAATGAAGTTATGGATCAATACTTCATCGTTCATTGCTGTTGGTACTCCTTGTTATCTATGGTGCGTATGATGTTGGTGTTCGTGGGGCAGATTGTGAAATTGAGTCTTAGAATGCGGATGTTGTTGTTGGTGATACCGTTGATGTTGATGATGTTGCTGAAGCTGGTACATTTTGCACCATAATTTTCAAGGCTACAACTCAGGCGCGAAGCTCGTTGACTTCTTTGATTACTCCGGGATGATTGGCGGTTGGAACAACGAATGAATAAAGTTTAGAATATGAGATATGATATGTTCGTGGCGAGATATTCGGGAAATAAGAGTGAAAATGGTGTTTCAAATTGGTTCGCCGATAGGTGCTTCAGGTTTTTCGTCAAGAGGTGAATTTGGTTGGTGAAAAAGGTCGTCTTCTTCTCGTCTCCATTGATTGAGTCGACTACGAACTCATCAGATGAATTGGGGATGGATGATTGATTGATTCATTCTGGTGACACCGCTTTTGGAGCTTAGGTGAATATCCATGTCGGAATAGCTGTCGGAATAACTATCGGAATAGCTATCGAAATCTGAGGGACTCGAACTGGTGGAGGGATTCATCTCGTACGATCAGATAAAGGATTTTCGATAAGAAATAGATTATGGGATATAGATTAGTACCCTGCAATACATAATTTACATATGCATATATAATACTAAAATTTCATAAGTTACGGAGGAATCTACAGAAGCTGTCAGGCAAAGGTAACAATAACATATACGCTAAGATATGAATTTATCTATACACTGTCTATGCAATAGAGGAAGTAAGACATGTCTAGACTAAGAATGATACGCAGGTAATTTCCTAAGGAGGATAAGCAGATGATTTCCGACTAGAAATGATAAGCAAAACTTTTGACATGCAGACATGGTCGAAGTCCAGACTCACTAATGCATCCTAATGACTATCAGTTAGACACACTAATGCAAGACCTGGTTCGCTAGGACCACCGCTCTGATACCAACTGTCAAGACCCGTCCTAATCCATCCGGACAAAGTCCACATCGATTATAAACGATTCACAATAGTTGATTACATCGCGAGGTATTTGACCTCTATATGATACATTTTACAAACATTTCATTCGTTTTGAAAAGACAAACTTCCTTACATCGAAAATTGATGATATGCATACCATTTTATAATATATCTAGCTATAATTGACTTAATAATAATCTTGATGAACTCGACGACTCGAATGCAACTCTTTTGAAATATGTCATGAATGACTCCAAGTAATGTCTCTAATATAAGCAAATGCACAGCGGAAGATTTCTTTCATACCTGAGAATAAACATGCTTTCAAGTGTCAACCAAAAGGTTGGTGAGTTCATTAGTTTATCATAAATAATCATTTCATAATTTTAATAGACCACAGGATTTCATATTTCCATTTCTCATAAACATACGTCCCATACATAGAGACAAAAATATCATTCATATGGATTGAACACCTGGTAACCGACATTCACAATATGCATATAAGAATATCCCCATCATTCCGGGATCCTCCTTCGGACATGATATAAATTTCGAAGTACTAAAGCATCCGGTAATTTGGATGGGGCTTGTTTGGCCCGATAGATCTATCTTTAGGATTCGCGTCAATTAGGGTGTCTGTTCCCAAATTCTTAGATTACCAGACTAAAAAGGGGCATATTCGATTTCGATCATTCAACCAAATAATGTAGTTTCAATTACTTGTGTCTATTTCGTAAAACAGTTATAAAAACAGCGCATGTATTCTCAGTCCCAAAAATATATATTGCAAAAGCATTTAAAAAGGGATTAATGAAACTCACCTATTGTATTTTGTAGTAAAAATACATATGACATCATTGAACAAGTGTAATGTTGGCCTCGGATTCACGAACCTATATCATTTGTATATTTATTAATATACATAATGGTAATCGAACTAATATATTTATAAGTTTATTAGTTATATACTTTTTATATTAGTTGTATATATATATATATATTTCATATATTCATTTTGTATATGAAAATATTAATTTTGTTACGTTATATGTATTAAATATATATATATATATATATATATATATATATATATATATATATATATATATATATATATATATATATATATATATATATATCGTTTGTTTGTTAAAATATAGTTATCATAATAAAACTAATATATTATTAATAATGGTAAAAATGATGATGATATAATACTTAATATTAAAGATAATAATGTTAATAATCTTAGTGATAAATGTAATGGTATAATAATAACTACAAAAATATTAATCTTTATTGTTAATGATAGTCTTAATACTAACTCTTATATTAATGATATTTATATTAGTTTTTAATAAAATGAAAAATTTAGTAATGAGGGTAATAATCTTTTTTTTTTTATAATAATACTTAATACTTAGTAATAATAATAATTTCAACCATTTTACTACTACTAAAGATATTACTAATAATACTTATGTTTATAATAATAATTCTAGTATTTATAATGATACTTGTGCTAATATTAATCAATATGATAACGATTTTATTAGGTTCTTAATAATAATAATTGTAATAATAATAAGGATATTAATACTAATCCTAAATGCTAATAATAATACTGTTACTTTATAATAATATCCACCAATAATAATAATAACAATCTATAATAATAATAATAATAATAATAATAATAATAATAATAATAATAATAATAATAATAATAATAATAATAATAATAATAATAATAATAATAATAATAATAATAACAATAATAATAATAAACTACCTCATCAAGAGTTCCAAAAAAAATGTTGCTGCACACGCCCAGGCTTAGACTCGAACCCTTCACCTCTCGTACACCCGACACCCCCTATAACCATTCTGCTGCTTTGATTTTTTTTTAATTATAACAACTCGTTTTCTATTTAACCCGTTTTATTAATAGTTCATCTTCTTCCCTTAAAACAGAAATCGACCAGGGATCAAACCATGTTATCAACAAGTTTCCTAATTAGTTTTGAGACCAGAAATTAATTACAGAACGACTCTCAAACTGGTTAAATCAATTTAAATAAAACAGAAATAAATTGAGCTGTAACAGTTTTTTTTTTTAAACGCGTTCTTGAACAAAAAATCAAACTCGATATTAGAGGAGGTTATAGACCATAATTTCTACATGAAAAAGGTGTTAAATTACTATCAGAAACTTTCTTCATTCTTAATTTAACTTGAATCATTAAAACGAAATTGAATTTTACAAAGAACCGACCGTTTGACTTTTAGATTTTACACTTTGACCTCAAAATTCTCAATCAATAGAAAGAATTGGAACTTGAGAAATTGCAGATAGTTTGAGTAAAAGGTTTCTATCAAAACTACATTAACACATTTTGAAATTTATTTCGAAATCGAGCTTTTTGGAAAATTACACAAGAACAGGACAGTTACCTGTGTTCTTCCTTTTTTTCTGATTAAATTCGTTACTTTGAAAGCTGTAAATGATAATTGGAATTGATAGTAGATAATGTGAGTCAGATGGGTTTCGTTTACAACTGGAATACTCGATTATATGGAATTTAAAACTCGACAGATAATTAAATTGGGTACAGAGGGTTATAATAAAAAAATATGAAAGATGAAAGGGATTGCTAACAAATTTTGGATGGTACTATGGATTTGATTCGATTTTACAGACAGAAAACAAAACCAAAATAGTGATCGTACTGAATTTTTGATTCTATAATTGTATTATTCTGTTTTAATTAATCCTCAATAACTAATTATATTATTAATACAAAGTATTGATTTATATTTTGTATCTGCATATTTATCTCAGTATATATATATATAGCAGCTTTATTTATCAGAATTTATATATCAATATGTATATATCTGTTTATAATTCTTAGTTTTTGGAAATTAACAAGTATCAATATATTAATACTATTAATAATACTAATAATAATATTACTAATAATAATAATAATATTATTATTAATAAAGGACTTAGTAATAGTAACATAATAATAATAGTAATACAATTAATAATAGTTATCCTAATAATAATAATAATATTTATCATAATAATGATATTTTTAATAATAATGAATTGTATTATTTTTTTTATAACAATAATAATAATAATCAAACTAATAATAATAATAATATTAATAAAACTAATAATTGTATTAATAATAATAATAAATAGTAGTGATCCTAAAAATCATAAAATTGATAATTTTAATAAGTTTACTAATAATAATAAAATGATAACAATATTATTAATAATTAATAATACTATTTATATTAATTTTAGTGATAATAATAATATCAATAATTATTATAATATAACAATTTATACATATCACATTTCATATGTATATATATATATATATATATATATATATATATATATATACTTTACATAATAATATTTATGATAAAAATATTAATATTGATATTAATGTTAATAATAATATTAATAAAAGTAATGATAATAATATTAATATAGCAATTATTCTTTAACTTTGATATTTCAATATACCAAATAGATATGGAACCCAAAAACTTTACTGTACGGTATCATACACGTAATACTTTGTTAATGTTTTCAATTAGTATAACTATATCTTATATATATATATATATACACACATATATATATACACATATATATATATATACATATATATATACATATATATATATATATATATATATACATATATATATATACATATATATATACACATATATATATATACATATATATATATATATATATATATACACACACATAAATGTTCGTGAATCGTCGAGCACAGTCAAAGGTCAAATGGGTATATGAACATTGTTTCAAAAAAATTTAGACTCAACGTTACATACATTGATCATCGTATCAAAATCATATAAAGATTTAAGTTTAAATTTGGTCGGAAATTTCCCGGTCGTCACACCCGGACGGTTATTCCATGAAGTTTTTTAAAAAGTGTTGGGATTTTTTAGAAAGTGACATCATGCTAACATTTCTACAATTCCATGCTAACGCCTTTTTTCCTAAAGATTTCAATTCATCTTTCATCGTCCTCATTCTAAAAAACAATTCTTCTTCCTCTATTGATCAAATGAGACCCATAAGCCTCATAAATGGTCCTTACAAAATCATTGCAAAGGTACTCGCAAATCATTTAAAGAAAGTTATCTCGTTCATTGTTAGTGAGAACCAAAATGAGTTCGTTCTAATAGATTATTAATTGATGGGGTAATGGTGTTAAACGAGTTATGGCACTCGGCCAAGAAAAAGAATGTTCGATACATTTCCTAAAGATAGATTTTTCCAAAGTGTATGACAGCGTCTCTTATGCTTTTCTGCTTCATGTTCTTAGTGAGATGGGGTTTGGCTCGAAGTTGTAAGATCCTGAGTTTTGTGCATCAGAAAATGTTCATGAAAGTGTCAGTAAATGAGTGCACCAGAAAGCGCCACTAAAAGTCTACCTAACACTTATGCATTTTCAGAATTTACATCAGAATCAGACTCAGACAATTTCAGTCCCTGAAAGAAGTTGCTATTTTCAGTTTCAGTTATAGTGGACGCCATCCAGAATTTGGGACGCCGTCCACTAACAAAAGGTGGGACGCCGTCCAGCCATTTTGAACGCCGTCCAAATGGTCTGACGGGCCATCTGTTGTAATTTGTCTAAATTAAAAGGGGTACTTCGGTCTTTTCACTTGTGGACGTATTTTATACCCCAAAACTGATCTAGAACTCATTCTTATCCTCTTTTTCACCAACCAAACCTTAAAGAGAGAGAGGGAGAGGAGTTTCTAGAGAGAGGAAGCTTGGGTTAGTGATGAAGATGGTGATTTTTGCCCAAATTGGAAGCGGGTTTTGGTTCTCCTTGATGTTTCTTGTTACTAGCTCGGTTTTGGAGTTGAGGTAAACCCTAGATTCGATTTAATTACTTTGATTTTGATTTGGGGTTAGGATTTGTGCTAGTTAGGGTTATAAACCCCATTCATGGTGAAATTTGGGGGTTTTGGGCATTGTTAGTGTAAGTGAACCCGATTATTGGTGGGTTAGGGTTTGATGACGATTTGTAAGTATTTTTCATTGGTTTGGGTGTTAATCACTAGATTGTATGTGTGTTGGTGATTAGATGTTCATAAGAACATGTTAGTTGGTCAAAATGGGTGTTAACCTCAAATTGTTGTCAAACTAAGTTTTGAGCCAAGATTTGAAGAATCAAGTATGTAAATGCTTGGTTCATGCCTTAAATGGTGTTTTAAAAATATAATCACTAGTCGTTAGTGATTTTGGGCATTTTTGGAACTTATGTCAAAATGGGTTGACTTTGATTGGGTCAAAATTGATGATGACACTAATTTGGATTAAATGGATGTTAAACGCTTTTGTTAAGTGTTAAATTATGTTTTTTTGGATGTAATTACTCGCGAGAAGTAATTTTGGGTTAAAATGATGTTTTAACATGTAGCGACCCGACAAAATCGTCATTAACGGCGCCGTCTACTTAGGTCCCGTCACGTGGTCATAAGTCTTTAAAATAACGTTTGACCAAAGATATGTCGCATTCATTTCAAAAGTAAGAGCGTTTCAAAGTTTACAAGAATTGTTTAACCAAAAGTTACGTTACTAAGTTATAAGTACAATTGAAACCTATGCGACACAATTTTAGATAAAATCAAAAGAGGCTCCACGTATGCATGTATACTCGACATCCAAGCAAGTATCAAAAGTAATGAACGGAAGCATGTATCACAAAACGTTCAAGGATCTGAGAAAAACATAGAAATCTGTCAACGAAAACGTTGGTGAAATCATAGGTTTAAGTAAGTAAGTACAAATGAACCACAAGATTTATATCATTGAAATAATAGTTATCCATTTCAAAAATTGTTATCACGAGCACCCAATTATCAAGGCTTAACTTTCCATCCATAGAACCCCATCACAGTAGTGTTAGAACATACACTGTTTCTCGAAAATATATTTCATCCGAAGTAACGGTAGCGAACTGTCCGAATGAGGGTTTCTCAAACCCATATGGATCTATACAACATAAGTTCTCGCTTACACCCGGCAAGTGTAACTAATGATAATCGAATCAAGGATTTTGTTCTAAACTCGTATGTAGAATGTTTGTTTTCCTGTACTTGTGTTCACTTAGTAAAAAAAAGTAACGTTTATGTTTTCTCATCCCAGATGTAAGTTCAAAAGAGTAAAAGTGGGACTATGATCTCACCTTGGGTGCAAGCATATAAAAGTACTTCAACAAGTAAACGTGTGCAAGAACGAGCGCTTGTCTTGACCTAAACAAATAGGTTTGTATCAATATCGGTAAACACGGTCGGTCAGAGTGTTCAATTAGTCCTATGGCTCGTTACGACTCGATTACTATAGCATGTGAGTCAAGTTGTCACGTTTCATGTAAGATACAAGTATAAAAGCATGTTAGAAAGATTGCACAAACATTTGGTTAAGTTTGATTAAAAGTCAACTTGGGTCGGGTCAAAGTCAACGAAAAAGTCAACACATTCGGGTCGGGTCTCGAACTATTTTTCTGAGGTTTTTAATCATATATGAGCATGTTAGAATAAGTTACATGTGAATCGAAGGTGCGTAGTATAGCAAATATTTTTCATAAAATGGCAAACCAAAACAGTCCCTGGCAGTGCATCTAGACGGTGTCCAGATTTGCCGGACGGCGTCCAGCATTGAAGGACTGGATGGCGTCCAAGAATCTGGACGGCGTCCAGATTAGTATCCAGTTTGTGTTTTGCTGCAACACACAAATGCACGAACCAAAACTCAAACAATCCCAATTTATGACCCGCAAACAACCAAAACATGTATCTTATATCATCGAAAAGGTATTTTGAAGAGGAAAACAACTAAGCATATTTCATCAATCAATCTACCAATTACAACAACCAAAACCGCATTAAATTCTCATCCTTAATTGTATCCAAGTTCATAAATCTCATTTCATGATTCGGGCAACCAATTTACATGTATGATATGCCGTTTCGAAGGTAATTAAGCATACAATCCAACCAAACACTTACCAACAACAATTCATGGCATTCAATGTATCAAATGTTCACATTTAGTTTTATCGAACCCTAACCATCATCACCAAAATCAATAATCAAGTTTATGAAGTTTTCTAAAGCAACCTACACATCAAATTGAAGCTAGTGATACTAGTAACACAATTAAAACATGAACTTTTAACATCTAACAACTTTTAAGCAACTAAATCTCAAGAATGTAGTGACCCGAACTTTTCCATGTTTATATATATTAATTGAGATTGATATTTACATGACTAAATGTTTCCAACGTGTTAAGCAATCAAACTTGTTAAGACTTGATTAAATGAAATAAGTTTCATATAGACAATTGATCACCCAAGTTGACCGGCGATTCACGAACGTTACAAAATTGTAAAAACTACATGTTGTGGTATATATAGACATATATATACGGTTGACATAAGATTATGATGAGTAAGTATCTCACTAAATATATTAACAATGTGTGATATACATAAGAAATGAGATTACTAAGTTAAGAAACTCGAAATGATATATATAACGATTATCGTTATGATAACGTCTACTAAATACATATGTATCATATTAAGATATTGATACACTATATTTAACATGATAAAATGATATTTAAATATGTCATTAAGTGTGTTAACAATGAACTACATATGTAAAAACAAGACTACTAACTCAAGAATTATGAAACGAGACTTATATGTAACGATTATCGGTGTAATGATATTTTAATGTATATATCATATTAAAAGATATTCATACATCATAATATCATGATAATATAATAATTTAACATCTCATTTGATATAATAAACATTGGGTTAACAACATTAATTGAGATCATTAACTTAAAGGTTTCAAAACAACACTTACATGTAACGACTAACGAAGACTTAACGACTCCATTAGAATGTATATATGTAACACCCCATTTTCTCGTACGCGTCTAAAGGTACGTACTTAATCAATAGTATGCTTATAACTTATTCGTTATGTGATTAAATGAACTAAAGTGTTAGTTAGGTGTAAGTGCATATATGTATCTGTGTGTGTATATATATATATATATATATATATATATATATATATATATATATATATATATATATATATATATATGGGTATATTCGAATGCGTGCGTGTACGCGTATATGAATGTGACGTGATGGCGTTGAGTCGTGTGAGACTTAAGGTTAAAGTTTAGACGTGCATAGGAAGGGTAAATGAGGTGTGCCAGTTGTTGAACCCTTGATTCATGTTAAATTGTCGAAGTGACCAGACCTAGGCTAACGCCGCACCGCGACAAACGGGTCCGCGCCGCGACCATTGAAGCAAACCAGGATCAGAAAGAGGGTTTAGAGTGATCATTTTTCCTTCAATTCGTCGCGCCGCGACGAATGGCACCGCGCCGCGGCATCCCTGCAGATCAGACTCCTAATTCTGCTCAAATTAAATAGGGTTTAGGGGCAATTTGGTCTTTTTGTATGTAGATCTGTTTGGAGCTTTTAATATCAGCCACTTGTTCTCCATTTCTTATTTCTTTTCCATTTTCTTTCATATTTTCCTCTCAAATCCTAAAACCCACTTAGATTAAACTCAAGATTTGAAGGTGAAGTTTTGTGAATCAATCCTAGAAGCAAGAATTAAAGTTACTCTCCTTGTTATTAGCTACAAGAGGATAGTTTTGGTAAGTCTCAACTCTAAGTTTGAGTTTCATTTAGTTTAAGCTAGGGTTTGGTTCATATGGAACTTGTGTGACCCATTTGAGGGTTAAATAGGTGGATTTTGGGTTGGATTGTTAAAAGGAATCCCTAAATAGCTATTATCTAGGGTTTGGTCTTGTGATTTGAGGTTGTAAGTGCTAAGTGATGTTGTTAGTCACTAATGCACTTTTAAAAGGATGAAAGAATTTTTAATGTGTAAGTTGGACTTGGTTTGTGAGTCAAAGAGTCAAAAGAGCACTAGTTGACCTAATCGGGTGAAATGGTTATGAAATACACCAAGTTTATGTTAGTTGATGTTAATAGACCCTAATCACTAGCTTTTAGTGATTTATGACAAGGAATGGTCATTAATGGGCGGTTTTGGGTAGTTGAGTCATTTAATGCAATCGGGTCATTAAATGCTCAAGGGTTAGAAGTTGGCATTTAATTCAACTAGATTGTATGTTAATAAAATTCATAATGTAATAGGTACGTTACATTGAAGGTTTGCAAGCTCGGTTAGCTTCCACAAGAGTCTTGAGGTGAGTGGAATGATTATGCATATGTGTATATAATGTATTTACTTGTACGAGATTCGATGTGGGTTTAAGTTCGGGCGGTCGATACCACATCGGGTCAATATATGATATGGGTTTAAGTTCGAGCGTTCGATGCCATGTCATATATGTGTGTGGGCATGTAGTGTGGGTTTAAAGTTCGGGCGTTCGATACCACATTACACGTGACGGGTGGGTTTAAAGTTCGAGCGATCGATACCACTCCGGGGTTAGTTTTATAATTTGTTGTGCACTAACGGTTGTTGGGAACACCAATGGGAAATTCGAAGTACCATTCCTTGTACTATTGGTTAACCATGGCTATGTATTTGTTGTGTGGTGTTTTCACATTATTCGAGTTATATATGTTATCGTTGTGCTAGCTTGTGGTCTTGGAGATTTAGCGTTATGCCTTGCGTTGGTATGTCTTTTAAATTGCTAGCTTGTATGAGGTAATTGTGTTTGTGATTGCATGTAAGTAGGTTATATATGTATGTGTATAATCATTGCATTCACTAAGTGTTAGCTTACCCTCTCGTTGTTTATCTTTTTTAGATGCAGGCGCAGTTAAGGGCAAGGGGGTTATCGGACATTAGGTGTCCCGTGATGATGCTTTGTTGGAGTTTTGATGTTGGCCTAACGTTTTGGGTAGTTTAGTCCCAAACCATGCTCGAAGTGTCATTTGGATTGTAAACTATCATTTGTAATGGGTCAAACTTGTACTAAACTTTATTCGTGGCCCTCGTGGCTTTTGTAAACAATTAATTGTTGTGCGTTTTAAATGGAACTCGTGAAATGGGTTACATATTTATTTGGCGTGTAATTGTGTTGTATAAAAAAAAAATTTATCGTATGGATTACGGGTTAGGTTGTTACAAGTGGTATCAGAGCATGGTCTAAGGGATTTAGGTGACTTGAGATAGGCGCCTAGACTTAGACTTTTGTGTTGTGGAATTATATGCCGGACTTGTAGGACTACGGGTCAGTGCGGGGTTTGATTAGTTCTTTGATGCATAAGTGGACAACTATGCTATGTTATGATGTTACTAATCATGTGTTGTTGTTTTGAACATCGAGCAAGATGGTTGTGACACGTTTGAGCATGGCACGGCATGCGAGCGTAATAGTGAGTCGCGACCACTATAACGGTTGCAAGTCAAGTCAAGCAAGGATGTGCGACAAGTATCGAGCTAGATGTGGTGTGTGTGCGGTCATATGCATAGGTATATATGTGTATTAAATTGTTGGTGATGTCTAATCAATTTTTAATCTTTAGAATGAAGATAAGAAACGGAACGAATACGAATGGCAATGGTGGTCCCTCTCATGTGGAGGAAGATGAGATGACTACCAAGATTGAGACCGCTTTAGAAAACTATGTTTCGATTTTCTCACGAAGGGTTAAACAAATATTCGAAGATTCGGTTTCGGAACAAATTGTCGATATGATTCAAGAACGGATGACTAATGCCGTTAAAGAAGAAGTTGAAAGGAGGTTTCCTAGACCTCAAAATGTGGGCGAGTTGGAGTTTAGCTATAAGAACTTCTTGGCAACTAAGCCTCCTCACTTTCACGGGGATCCCGACCCCATGAAGAGTGTGGCTTGGATTTCCGATGTTGAAGGTTGTTTTCGCACGACCGAGTGCCCTCCAGAAAAGAAAACAAGGCTTGCTACTAGTTTGTTAAGGGGCCATGTTAAAGATTGGCTCGATGGCAAGATTGATATGGTGGGTGATGCAGCTTTTGTGGGGTTATCTTGGGCGGATTTCAAGAAGGAGTTTTTCCTTGAATATCGTACGCAAGCGGATCTTTCCAAATTGCGCAACGAGTTAAGGAACATGCGTCAAGGGTCTTTGGACCTAAACACTCTTAAAACCAACTTTCTCGCTAAGGCGCGTTTTTTCCCCGAGTATGTGGGGAATGATCAATTGTTAATGGAAGACTTTCATGCAACCCTTAGAGATGATTTGAAGGGTAAAATTAGTATTGGTCATGTTGAGACCTTTGCTAAGCTTTTGGCGGTGGCGAAGGGGTTTGAAGTGCAAGCTCCGAGTCCGGTTAGTTATGCGCCAAGTAAACAAAAGTTTGAAGCTTCTAATTTTTCGAACAAGAAGAGTAAGGGAGCATCCGAAAGTTTCGGTAGCGTGAAGAAGGGTGCTTCTAGTGGTCACATGGTCACTTGTTTCAATTGTGGGCAAAAAGGTCACTACTCTCGTGATTGCCCAAAACCGCGTACTAATGTGATCACATGTTTCAATTGTCAACAAGAAGGGCTCCGAAAGTCAGAGTGCCCCGAACTCCGAAATGATCAAGTTAAGAGAATGGAGAAGGCGGTGGGGTCGGCTAGGGGATGTAATTATTTGATGTCCAATGACGAAGCCAAGCAATCCAATGAAGTCGTTTCAGGTACTTTCATGGTTAACTCTAATCCGGCAAGGATTCTATTTGATAGCGGTGCAAATTTATCGTTTGTGTCTCCAAAATTTGTGCCTAAACTTAATAAACCGTTAGCTAAGTTAAGTCATCCGGTAGAAGTTGAAATAGCGGATGGCAAGACGGTGCTAGTGGTTGATGTGTGTAAGAATTGTAATGTTGTGTTTGGTTCCGAGAACTTTAATATTGATCTCATTCCGATGACGTTGGGTGATTTTGATATCGTGGTTGGTATGGATTGGCTCGATCATAATAGAGCCGATATTGCGTGCCATGAAAAATCTATTCGTGTGAAGACCCCAAGTGGGGGAGAGTTAATTATTCATGGTGATAAACGTAGAAGACTTGTACCGGGATGCACTTTTGCACGGGCACGTCGTTTCCGTGTTAGTGGTGGCATAGCTTTTCTTGCCCATATTGTTGATACTCGTGATGAGCCACCACCCATTCGTGAAATTTCGGTGGTAAGTGAGTTTGAAGATGTTTTTCCGGATGAGTTACCGGGTGTTCCGGCGGAAAGACAAGTCGAATTTCGCATTGAGTTGGTTCCGGGAGCTACTCCCATTGCTAAAACTCCATATCGTTTAGCACCGACGGAAATGAAAGAATTGTTGAATCAAATTCAAGAGTTACTTGAGAAGGGTTTCATTCAACTGAGTTCTTCGCCATGGGGTGCTCCGGTTTTATTCGTGAAAAAGAAGGATGGAAGTATGCGGATGTGTATCGACTATCGGGAGTTGAACAAGGTGACGATCAAGAATCGTTATCCATTGCCTAGGATTGACGATTTGTTTGACCAACTCTAAGGTGCGACGTATTTCTCAAAAATTGACCTATGGTCCGGCTATCACCAAATGCGGGTCCGTGAGGAAGATATTGAGAAAACGGCCTTTCGAACGCTTTACGGGCATTTTGAATTTGTGGTTATGCCTTTTGGTCTTACGAATGCACCGGCAGCATTCATGGATCTTATGAACCGAGTGTGCCAACCTATGTTGGACAAGTCGGTAATTGTGTTCATTGACGATATTCTTTTCTATTCTAAGAGCATGACGGAACATGAACACCACTTGCGCGAAGTATTGAAGACGTTGAGAAAAGAGAAGTTGTATGCTAAATTCTCAAAATGTGAATTTTGGCTAAGGGAGGTTCAATTCCTTGGCCATATTGTGAACAAGGATGGTATTCAAGTGGATCCGGGGAAGATAGAGACGGTGAAGGATTGGGGACGACCGACTACGCCTACGGAAATTCGAAGTTTTCTCGGATTGGCTGTATTACTATCGTCGGTTTATCCAAGACTTTTCCAAGATTGCATCGCCATTAACTAAGTTGACAAGGAAGAATACGAGATTCAATTGGGAGAACGAGCAAGAAATCGCTTTTCAATTGTTGAAAGAGAAATTGTGTAAAGCTCCGGTCTTAGTATTGCCGGAAGGTGTGGATGATATGACGGTCTATTGTGATGCTTCTTTGAATGGGCTCGGGTGTGTTCTAATGCAACGAGGTAAAGTCATCGCTTACGCCTATCGCCAATTAAAGGAACATGAAAAGAGATAACCGACTCATGATCTCGAATTAGCGGCGGTGGTCCATGCTTTGAAAATTTGGCGCCATTACTTGTATGGTGTCAAGTGTACGATTTATTCGGATCACAAGAGTTTGAAACATCTTTTTGATCAACGGGATTTGAATTATCGTCAACGTAGATGGCTGGATGTGGTGAAGGATTATGATTGTGAGATACTTTATCATCCGGGCAAAGCGAATGTGGTCGCGGATGCGTTAAGCCGAAAGAGTCACCACCCGGCGTTACGATTGGGATTGTTACGTATGATTATCACTAACGATTTTCTTGAAAAACTTGGTGTGATTCAAATAGAGGCTTACGTTCACAACAAGCATGCGGAACGAATTGTGGGGCAATCGGAATTCATTACGATGGATTCGCGTGGTTTATTGTCTTTTCAAGAAAGAGTGTAGGTGCCTAAGATGGGTGATTTCTGAAAGGTGCTTCTTGATGAGGCGCACAAGTCTAAGTATTCCATACATCCGGGTGCGACAAAGATGTACCATGATTTGAAGAAAGATTATTGGTGGCCGGGCATGAAACGCGACGTTGTTAAGTATGTTGAGCAATGCGTTACGTGTTTGCAAGTTAAAGCCGAACACCAAAAGCCGTATGGTAAGTTGCGACCACTAGAAATTCCGATGTAGAAGTGGGAGCATATTACCATGGATTTTATTACCAAGTTTCCAAAAACGGCAAGAACCCAATTTGATACTATTTGGGTGATTGTTGATAGATTGACGAAAAGTGCATTGTTTCTTCCTATTAAAGAAGTGATTACATCGGAGGCACTTGCGAAGATGTTCATTAAGGAGGTGATATCAAGACACGGCGTTCCCGCGTCTATCGTTTCAGATCGAGACACGCGTTTTACTTCTCGATTTTGGAAGAAGTTTCATGAAGATATGGGTACGAGGGTAAATATGAGTACGGCGTACCATCCTCAAACGGACTGTCAAACCGAACGTACGAACCAAACATTGGAGGATATGTTACGTGCGTGTATCATTGACTTCGGTGGTAGTTGGGATGAACATTTACCTTTGGTGGAATTCTCGTACAATAATAGTTTTCACTCTAGTATTGGAATGCCACCGTATGAGATGTTGTATGGTAGAAGATGTCGAACCCCGATTTTTTGGGGCGAAGTGGGTCAAAGGGAAGTCGGGAGCTCCGACTTGGTATTGGAGACAAATGATAAAATCGATATGATTCGGGAACATTTGAAAAAGGCGCAAGATAGGCAAAAGTCTTACGCCGATAAGCATAGACATTTGATCGAATTCCAAGAAGGTGATATGGTGATGCTCAAGGTTTCGCCATGGAAGGGTATCATTCGGTTTCGAAAATGGGGAAAGTTAGCTCCTCGGTTTATTGGGCCGTTTAAGGTTTTAGCTCGTATTGGTGAAGTCGCGTATCGTTTGGAATTACCCGAAGAACTTGCAGGGATCCATAACACATTTCATTTTTCACACCTCTGTAAGTGTCTTGCGGATGATTCTTCATGGATGCCTTTAGATAAAATTGAGCTAAACAACAAGTTAGAATACGTTGAAGAGCCGATTGCTATACTTGATGAGAAGGTAAAAATGTTGCGTAACAAATAGGTGAGGACCTTTAAGGTCCAATGGCGTCGTAGTAAAGGTTCTGAGTTTAATTGGGAGCCCGAAAAATTCGTGTTGGTTTACCTTCCCTCGTGTCATGCGGCTTGGATCGCGAGGATGCGCTCCGATTTAAGTGGGGGAGAGTTGTAACACCCCGTTTTCCCGTGCGCGTCTAAAGGTACGTACTTAATCAATAGTACGCTTATAACTTATTCGTTATGTGATTAAATGAACTAAAGTGTTAGTTAGGTGTAAGTGCATATATGTATCTGTGTATATATATATATATATATGGGTATATTCGAATGCATGCGTGTACGCGTATATGAATGTGACGTGATGGCGTTGAGTCGTGTGAGACTTAAGGTTGAAGTTTAGACGTGCATAGGAAGGGTGAATGAGGTGTGCTAGTTGTTGAACCCTTGATTCATGTTTGTCGAAGTGACCAGACCTAGGCTAACGCCGCGCCGCGACAAACGGGTCCGCGCCGCGACCATTGAAGCAAACCAGGATCAGAAAGAGGGTTAAGAGTGATCATTTTTCCTTCGATTCGTCGCGCCGCGACAAATGGCGCCACGCCGCGGCATCCCTGCAGATCAGACTCCGAATTCTGCTCAAATTAAATAGGGTTTAGGGGTAATTTGGTCTTTTTGCGTGTAGATCTGTTTGGAGCTTTTAATATCAGCCACTTGTTCTCCATTTCTTATTTCTTTTCCATTTTCTTTCACATTTTCCTCTCAAATCCTAAAACCCACTTAGATTAAACTCAAGATTTGAAGGTGAAGTTTTGTGAATCAATCCTAGAAGCAAGAATTAAAGTTACTCTCCTTGTTATTAGCTACAAGAGGATAGTTTTGGTAAGTCTCAACTCTAAGTTTGAGTTTCATTTAGTTTAAGCTAGGGTTTGGTTCATATGGAACTTGTGTGACCCATTTGAGGGTTAAATGGGTGGATTTTGGGTTGGATTGTTAAAAGGAATCCCTAAATAGCTATTATCTAGGGTTTGGTCTTGTGATTTGAGGTTGTAAGTGCTAAGTGATGTTGTTAGTCACTAATGCACTTTTAAAAGGATGAAAGAATTTTTAATGTGTAAGTTGGACTTGGTTTGTGAGTCAAAGAGTCAAAAGAGCACTAGTTGACCTAATCGGGTGAAATGGTTATGAAATACACCAAGTTTATGTTAGTTGATGTTAATAGACCCTAATCACTAGCTTTTAGTGATTTATGACAAGGAATGGTCATTAATGGGCGGTTTTGGGTAGTTGAGTCATTTAATGCAATCGGGTCATTAAATGCTCAAGGGTTAGAAGTTGGCATTTAATTCAACTAGATTGTATGTTAATAAAATGCATAATGTAATAGGTACGTTACATTGAAGGTTTGCAAGCTCGGTTAGATTCCACAAGAGTCTTGAGGTGAGTGGAATGATTATGCATATGTGTATATAATGTATTTACTTGTACGAGATTCGATGTGGGTTTAAGTTCGGGTGGTCGATACCACATCGGGTCAATATATGATATGGGTTTAAGTTCGGGCGTTCGATGCCATGTCATATATATGTGTGGGCATGTAGTGTGGGTTTAAAGTTCGGGCGTTCGATACCACATTACACGTGACGGGTGGGTTTAAAGTTCGAGCGATCGATACCACTCCGGGGTTAGTGTTATAATTTATTGTGTACTAACGGTTATTGGGAACACCAATGGGAAATTCGAAGTACCATTCCTTGTACTATTGGTTAACCATGGCTATGTGTTTGTTGTGTGGTGTTTTCACATTATTCGAGTTATATATGTTATCGTTGTGCTAGCTTGTGGTCTTGGAGATTTAGCGTTATGCCTTGCGTTGGTATTTATTTTAAATTGCAAGCGTGTATGAGGTAATTGTGTTTATGATTACATGTAAGTAGGTTATATATGTATGTGTATAATCATTGCATTCACTAAGCGTTAGCTTACCCTCTCGTTGTTTATCTTTTTTAGATGCAGGCGCAGTTAAGGGCAAGGGGGTTATCGGACATTAGGTGTCCCGTGATGATGCTTTGTTGGAGTTTTGATGTTGGCCTAACGTTTTGGGTAGTTTAGTCCCAAACCATGCTCGAAGTGTCGTTTGGATTGTAAACTATCATTTGTAATGGGTCAAACTTGTACTAAACTTTATTCGTGGCCCTCGTGCCTTTTGTAAACAATTAATTGTTATGCGTTTTAAATGGAACTCGTGAAATGGGTTACATATTTATTTGGCGTGTAATTGTGTTGTATAAAAAAAAAAAATTTTATCGTATGGATTACGGGTTGGGTTGTTACAATATACATGTTGTGTTTTGATATGTATTCTTACACTTTTGAAAGACTTCAAGACACATATCAAAGTACTTCTACTTAACAAAAATGCTTACAATTACACCCTCGTTCAGTTTCATCAACAATTCTACTCGTATGCACCCGTATTCGTACTCATACAATACACAGCTTTTAGATGTATGTACTATTGGTATATAGACTCCAATGATCAGCTCTTAGCTGTAATGACCCGAACTTTTCCATGTTTATATATATTAATTGAGATTGATATTTACATGATTAAATGTTTCCAACATGTTAAGCACTCAAACTTGTTAAGACTTGATTAATTGAAATATTGATTAATTGAAATATGTTTCATATAGACAATTGACCACCCAAGTTGACCGGTGATTCACGAACGTTAAAACTTGTAAAAACTATATGATGACATATATATGGATATATATATAGTTAACATGATACTATGATAAGTAAACATATCATTAAGTATATTAACAATGAACTACATATGTAAAAACAAGACTACTAACTTAATGATTTTTAAACGAGACATATATGTAACGATTATCGTTGTAAAGACATTTAATGTATATATATCATATTAAGAGATATTCATACATGATAATATCATGATAATATAATAATTTAAAATCTCATTTGATATTATAAACATTGGGTTAACAACATTTAACAAGATCGTTAACCTAAAGGTTTCAAAACAACACTTACATGTAACGACTAACGATGACTTAACGACTCAGTTAAAATGTATATACATGTAGTGTTTTAATATGTATTTATACACTTTTGAAAGACTTCAATACACTTATCAAAATACTTCTACTTAACAAAAATGCTTACATTTACATCCTCGTTCAGGTTCATTAACAATTCTACTCGTATGCACCCATATTCGTACTCGTACAATACACAGCTTTTAGATGTATGTACTATTGGTATATACACTCCAATGATCAGCTCTTAGCAGCCCATGTGAGTCACCTAACACATGTAGGAACCATCATTTGGCAACTAGCATGAAATATCTCATAAAATTACAAAAATATGAGTAATCATTCATGACTTATTTACATGAAAACAAAATTACATATCCTTTATATCTAATCCATACACCAATGACCAAAAACACCTAAAAACACTTTCATTCTTCAATTTTCTTCATCTAATTGATCTCTCTCAAGTTCTATCTTCAAGTTCTAAGTGTTCTTCATAAATTCTACAAGTTCTAGTTACATAAAATCAAGAATACTTTCAAGTTTGCTAGCTCACTTCCAATCTTGTAAGGTGATCATCCAACCTCAAGAAATCTTTGTTTCTTACAGTAGGTTATCATTCTAATACAAGGTAATAATCATATTCAAACTTTGGTTCAATTTCTATAACTATAACAATCTTATTTCAAGTGATGATCTTACTTGAACTTGTTTTCGTGTCATGATTCTGCTTCAAGAACTTCGAGCCATCCAAGGATCCGTTGAAGCTAGATCCATTTTTCTCTTTTCCAGTAGGTTTATCCAAGGAACTTAAGGTAGTAATGATGTTCATAACATCATTCGATTCATACATATAAAGCTATCTTATTCGAAGGTTTAAACTTGTAATCACTAGAACGTAGTTTAGTTAATTCTAAACTTGTTCGCAAACAAAAGTTAATCCTTCTAACTTGACTTTTAAAATCAACTAAACACATGTTCTATATCTATATGATATGCTAACTTAATGATTTAAAACCTGGAAACACGAAAAACACCGTAAAACCGGATTTACGCCGTCGTAGTAACACCGCGGGCTGTTTTGGGTTAGTTAATTAAAAACTATGATAAACTTTGATTTAAAAGTTGTTATTCTGAGAAAATGATTTTTATTATGAACATGAAACTATATCCAAAAATTATGGTTAAACTCAAAGTGGAAGTATGTTTTCTAAAATGGTCATCTAGACGTCGTTCTTTCGACTGAAATGACTACCTTTACAAAAATGACTTGTAACTTATTTTTCCGACTATAAACCTATACTTTTTCTGTTTATATTCATAAAATAGAGTTCAATATGAAACCATAACAATTTGATTCACTCAAAACGGATTTAAAATGAAGAAGTTATGGGTAAAACAAGATTGGATAATTTTTCTCATTTTAGCTACGTGAAAATTGGTAACAAATCTATTCCAACCATAACTTAATCAACTTGTATTGTATATTATGTAATCTTGAGATACCGTAGACACGTATACAATGTTTCGACCTATCATGTCGACACATCTATATATATTTCGGAACAACCATAGACACTCTATATGTGAATGTTGGAGTTAGCTATACCGGGTTGAGGTTGATTCCAAAATATATATAGTTTGAGTTGTGATCAATATTGAGATACGTATACACTGGGTCGTGGATGTAGTGACCCGAACTTTTCCATGTTTATATATATTAATTGAGATTGATATTTACATGATTAAATGTTTCCAACATGTTAAGCAATCAAACTTGTTAAGACTTGATTAATTGAAATAGGTTTCATATAGACAATTGACCACCCAAGTTGACCGGTGATTCACGAACGTTAAAACTTGTAAAAACTATATGATGACATATATATGGTTATATATATAGTTAACATGATATTATGATAAGTAAACATATCATTAAGTATATTAACAGTGAACTACATATGTAAAAACAAGACTACTAACTTAATGATTTTGAAACGAGACATATATGTAACGATTATCGTTGTAACGACATTTAATGTATATATATCATATTAAGAGATATTCATACATCATAATATCATGATAATATAATAATCTAAAATCTCTTTTGATATTATAAACATTGGGTTAACAACATTTAACAAGATCGTTAACCTAAAGGTTTCAAAACAACATTTACATGTAACGACTAACGATGACTTAACGACTCAGTTAAAATGTATATACATGTAGTGTTTTAATATGTATTCATACACTTTTGAAAGACTTCAATACACTTATCAAAATACTTCTACTTAACAAAAATGCTTACAATTACATCCTCGTTCAGTTTCATCAACAATTCTACTCGTATGCACCCGTATTCGTACTCGTACAATACACAGCTTTTAGATGTATGTACTATTGGTATATACACTCCAATGATCAGCTCTTATCAGCCCATGTGAGTCACCTAACACATGTGGGAACCATCATTTGGCAACTAGCATGAAATATCTCATAAAATTACAAAAATATGAGTAATCATTCATGACTTATTTACATGAAAACAAAATTACATATCCTTTATATCTAATCCATACACCAACGACCAAAAACACCTACAAACACTTTCATTCTTCAATTTTCTTCATCTAATTGATCTCTCTCAAGTTCTATCTTCAAGTTCTAAGTGTTCTTCATAAATTCCAAAAGTTCTAGTTTCATAAAATCAAGAATACTTTCAAGTTTGCTAGCTCACTTCCAATCTTGTAAGGTGATCATCCAACCTCAAGAAATCTTTGTTTCTTACAGTAGGTTATCATTCTAATACAAGGTAATAATCATATTCAAACTTTGGTTCAATTTCTATAACTATAACAATCTTATTTCAAGTGATGATCTTACTTGAACTTGTTTTCGTGTTATGATTTTGCTTCAAGAACTTCGAGCCATCCAAGGATCCGTTGAAGCTAGATCCATTTTTCTCTTTTCCAGTAGGTTTATCCAAGGAACTTAAGGTAGTAATGATGTTCATAACATCATTCGATTCATACATATAAAGCTATCTTATTCGAAGGTTTAAACTTGTAATCACTAGAACATAGTTTAGTTAATTCTAAACTTGTTCGCAAACAAAAGTTAATCCTTCTAACTTGACTTTTAAAATCAACTAAACACATGTTCTATATCTATATGATATGCTAACTTAATGATTTAAAACCTGGAAAAACGAAAAACACCGTAAAACCGGATTTACGCCGTCGTAGTAACACCGCGGGCTGTTTTGGGTTAGTTAATTAAAAACTATGATAAACTTTGATTTAAAAGTTGTTATTATGAGAAAATGATTTTTATTATGAACATGAAACTATATCCAAAAATTATGGTTAAACTCAAAGTGGAAGTATGTTTTCTAAAATGGTCATCTAGACGTCGTTCTTTCGACTGAAATGACTACCTTTACAAAAACGACTTGTAACTTATTTTTCCGACAATAAACCTATACTTTTTCTGTTTAGATTCATAAAATAGAGTTCAATATGAAACCATAGCAATTTGATTCACTCAAAACGGATTTTAAATGAAGAAGTTATGGGTAAAACAAGATTGGATAATTTTTCTCATTTTAGCTACGTGAAAATTGGTAACAAATCTATTCCAACCATAACTTAATCAACTTGTATTGTATATTATGTAATCTTGAGATACTATAGACACGTATACAATGTTTCGACCTATCATGTCGACACATCTATATATATTTCGGAACAACCATAGACACTCTATATGTGAATGTTGGAGTTAGCTATACAGGGTTGAGGTTGATTCCAAAATATATATAGTTTGAGTTGTGATCAATACTGAGATACGTATACACTGGGTCGTGGATTGATTCAAGATAATATTTATCGATTTATTTCTGTACATCTAATTGTTGACAACTAGTTGTAGGTTACTAACGAGGACAGCTGACTTAATAAACTTAAAACATCAAAATATATTAAAAGTGTTGTAAATATATTTTGAACATACTTTGATATATATGTATATATTGTTATAGGTTCGTGAATCAACCAGTGGCCAAGTCTTACTTCCCGACGAAGTAAAAATCTGTGAAAGTGAGTTATAGTCCCACTTTTAAAATCTAATATTTTTGGGATGAGAATACATGCAGGTTTTATAAATGATTTACAAAATAGACACAAGTACGTGAAACTACATTCTATGGTTGAATTATCGAAATCGAATATGCCCTTTTTTATTAAGTCTGGTAATCTAAGAATTAGGGAACAGACACCCTAATTGACGCGAATCCTAAAGATAGATCTATTGGGCCTAACAAACCCCATCCAATGTACCGGATGCTTTAGTACTTCGAAATTTATATCATATCCGAAGGGTGTCCCGGAATGATGGGGATATTCTTATATATGCATCTTGTTAATGTCGGTTACCAGGTGTTCACCATATGAATGATTTTTATCTCTATGTATGGGATGTGTATTGAAATATGAAATCTTGTGGTCTATTATTATGATTTGATATATAGGTTAAACCTATAACTCACCAACATTTTTGTTGACGTTTTAAGCATGTTTATTCTCAGGTGATTATTAAGAGCTTCCGCTGTCACATACTTAAATAAGGACGAGATATGGAGTCCATGCTTGTATAATATTGTGTAAAAACTGCATTCAAGAAACTTATTTTGTTGTAATATATTTGTATTGTAAACCATTATGTAATGGTCGTGTGTAAACAGGATATTTTAGATTATCATTATTTGATAATCTACGTAAAGCTTTTTAAACCTTTATTGATGAAATAAAGGTTATGGTTTATTTTAAAATGAATGCAGTCTTTGAAAAACGTCTCATATAGAGGTCAAAACCTCGCAACGAAATCAATTAATATGGAACGTTTTTAATCAATAAGAACGGGACATTTCAGTTGGTATCCGAGCGTTGGTCTTAGAGAACCAGAATTTTGCATTAGTGTGTCTTATCGAGTTTGTTAGGATGCGTTAGTGAGTCTAGACTTCGACCGTGTTTACTTGAAAAATGATTGCTTAACAAATTTTGTTGGAAACTATATATTTTTAACATGTGAATATTATGTGATATATTAATCTCTTAACGTGTTTGATATTATGTGATAGATGTCTACCTCTAGAACAAGTCCCATTGACTCACCTAATAATAATGAAGAGTCAAATGTAAATTGGAATGATTCGTGGACTGATTCACAAGTTCCTGAAGAGGAACCGGAAGAAGAGTCGGAACCGGAAGAAGAATCGGAACCGGAAGAAGAATCGGAACCGGAAGAAGAAATAGAACCGGTGGGGGAAATAATAAAACGGTTAAGTAAAAGAAAATCCTCAACCAACCGACCAAGGTTAATTATGGTCAATGGTGTTTCCGCCAAGGAAGCAAAATATTGGGAGGATTACCAATTCTCCGATGAATCGGATTCCGACGAGAATTCCGATGATGTTATAGAAATTACCCCAACTGAATTTAAAAAGGCAAAAGAAAATAATAAGGGAAAGGGCATAAAAATAGAGAAATCTAATTCCAACCCCGATGAACTTTATATGTATCGTCAACTCCCGAAGTCCTTAAGTTGTAACAATGACCCGGGAACCTCTAAACCACCAGGTTTTTCTAAACCAATGTGGACAACGACGGCTCGTATTAGGGGAACATCATATATCCCTAGAAACTTGGCAAAACGATCCTAAACCAAAGAAGAAGAAACAAGCGAGTCGGAATAAGATAGTTGTATTCGTGTGGCGTAATATATGTAATATAGTGTGCTTATGCTTTATGATATATGTAAAAATTGCTTGTATTAATAAGTATTTTTTTTATGAATCTAACTCTTGTCTATTTTACAGTATAAAAACACAAAATGGATAGACAACCCAATATTTTAAGAGACCTACCCGGAGACATGATTGATGAAATCTTGTCTAGAGTCGGTCAGAATTCTTCGGCACAACTATTTAAGGCGAGATCAGTTTGTAAGACATTCGAAGAACGTTCCAAGAATGCCTTGGTTTATAAAAGGCTTTCGTTCGAAAGATGGGGGATATCACATTGGGAAATCCATAAGTTACGATGTGTTTACTTTGACGCATATATTGCGGGGAACCCAAATGCTATTTTACGCAACGGGTTAAGAAATTATTTTGACTCAGTATATCCGAATATAGGACTTCGTGATTTAGAAAAAGCGGCTAACATGCAACATAAAGAAGCATGTTATGCTTACGGATTAGTAATGTTCGCTTCTCACCAAAGCGAGAACAAGAACATCGGGCTACAACTATTAAACAAAACGTTCCCACAAGTGACGGAGTCGGTAATTGGGGTAAGAAATGAGGTTTTTAGATTGTTACGGGACTGTTGGACATTACGTAACCCTCGTCCCTTTGACGACGTTACAACACGTTGTCTTATCAACTGCCATAACGGTTATGTTCCACAAGACCAAGGATGGGAAGTAATCCTAGTAAAACCAGAATGCATGACTTGTTTCTGGACGTATGAATTACGTGTCTTTATTGCCTTTGCTGAACGACTTGTGTACTAGCTAGAATTATCTTCACAACTATCTTGTATCAAAGTTATTGTGTGCTATATTTCATGCTTTATGTAAAATAAGCGGTATTGTAAGTTTGTAAAATATTGTGTAAAAGTTTGAACGCGAAATATTATTATAATCAGTTTTTCATATAGAATTGTAGTAGTTGAATTGTATATTAGCTACTAAGTATGAACTTAACGGGTAGGTACTACCCGAATTTAAACTTATAAAACGCTAATATGAAGAAAAAGCTTTTATAAATGAGTTCATATTATGCTACGAAATACTATTAACTACTCTTAATATTCTGTATGATTAACTTGTTCCATTTGACTATTTTGAAGGAAATGGCACCGACTACTCGACACACCGTGAATATGAATGAAGAGGAATTCCGTACTTTTCTAGCTTCAAACATAGCCGCAGTACAGGCTGCGCTACATACCAACAATAACCTTGGATCTAGAAGTACAGGAAATCGTGTAGGATGCACCTACAAAGAATTCACTGCCTGCAAACCTTTGGAATTTGATGGAACCGAAGGACCGATCGGATTGAAACGGTGGACCGAGAAGGTCGAATCGGTGTTTGCCATAAGTAAGTGTACTGAAGAGGACAAAGTGAAGTACGCTACGCATACCTTCAAAGGTTCTGTGTTAACATGGTGGAATACCTATCTAGAGCAAGTGGGACAAGACGATGCGTACGCACTACCGTGGTCAGCATTCAAGCACTTGATGAACGAGAAGTACCGTCCCAGAACCGAGGTCAATAAGCTCAAGACAGAACTTAGAGGGTTACGAACCCAAGGATTTGATATTACCACGTACGAAAGACGATTCACAGAATTGTGCCTATTGTGTCCGGGAGCGTTCGAAGATGAGGAAGAGAAGATCGACGCGTTTGTGAAAGGATTACCGGAAAGAATCCAAGAAGATATAAGTTCACACGAGCCCGCCTCCATACAACAGGCATGTAGAATGGCTCACAAACTAGTGAACCAGATTGAAGAAAGAATTAAAGAACAGACTGCTGAAGAGGCCAATGTGAAGCAAGTCAAAAGAAAGTGGGAGGAAAACGGTGATAAGAATCACCAATACAACAACAACAACAACAACAACAACAACAACAACAGCAACTACAACAATCATCCCAACAACAATAATAACCGCAACAACAACAACAATCAGAAGCAGCTATGCCAAAGGTGTGAAAAGTATCACTCGGGGTTCTGCACCAAATTTTGCAACAAGTGTAAAAGAAATGGTCATAGCGCGGCGAAGTGTGAAGTCTACGGACCAGGAGTTAATAGAACGAAAGGAACAAATGGTGAACGTAAGAGTAATGGCGGAGCAAGTAGTGTTGGAGCAAGTTATGCCAATGTAGTTTGTTATAAATGTGGAAAACCGGGCCACATTATTAGAAATTGCCCGAACCAGGAGAACACGAATGGACAAGGCCGCGGAAGAGTTTTCAATATTAATGCGGCAGAGGCACAGGAAGACTCGGAGCTTGTTACAGGTACGTTTCTTATTGACAATAAATCTGCGTACGTTTTATTTGATTCGGGTGCAGATAGAAGCTATATGAGTAGAGATTTTTGTGCTAAATTAAGTTGTCCATTGACGCCTTTGGATAGTAAATTTTTACTCGAATTAGCAAATGGTAAATTAATTTCAGCAGATAATATATGTCGAAATCGAGAAATTAAACTAGTTAGCGAAACATTTAAGATTGATTTGATACCAGTAGAGTTAGGGAGTTTTGATGTGATAATCGGTATGGACTGGTTGAAAGAAGTGAAAGCAGAGATCGTTTGTTACAAAAATGCAATTCGCATTATACGAGAAAAAGGAAAACCCTTAATGGTGTACGGAGAAAAGGGCAACACGAAGCTACATCTTATTAGTAATTTGAAGGCACAAAAACTAATAAGAAAAGGTTGCTATGCTGTTCTAGCACACGTCGAGAAAGTACAAACTGAAGAAAAGAGCATCAATGATGTTCCCATTGCAAAAGAATTTCCCGATGTATTTCCGAAAGAATTACCGGGATTACCCCCACATCGATCCGTTGAATTTCAAATAGATCTTGTACCAGGAGCTGCACTAATAGCTCGTGCTCCTTACAGACTCGCACTCAGCGAGATGAAAGAACTGCAAAGCCAATTACAAGAACTTTTAGAGCATGGTTTCATTCGACCAAGCACATCACCGTGGGGAGCTCCTGTTTTGTTTGTCAAGAAGAAAGATGGTACATTCAGGTTGTGTATCGACTACCGAGAGTTGAACAAACTTACCATCAAGAACCGCTACCCACTACCGAGAATCGACGACTTATTTGATCAACTACAAGGCTCGTCTGTTTATTCAAAGATTGACTTACGTTCCGGGTATCATCAAATGCGGGTGAAAGAAGATGATATTCCAAAGACTGCTTTCAGAACACGTTACGGTCATTACGAGTTTATGGTCATGCCGTTTGGTTTAACTAATGCACCAGCTATGTTCATGGACCTTATGAACCGAGTGTGTGGACCATACCTTGACAAGTTTGTCATTGTTTTCATTGATGACATACTTATTTACTCAAAGAATGACCAAGAACACGGTGAACATTTGAGAAAGGTGTTAGAAGTATTGAGGAAGGAAGAATTGTACGCTAAGTTTTCAAAGTGTGCATTTTGGTTGGAAGAAGTTCAATTCCTCGGTCACATAGTGAACAAAGAAGGTATTAAGGTGGATCCGGCAAAGATAGAAACTGTTGAAAAGTGGGAAACCCCGAAAACTCCGAAACATATACGCCAGTTTTTAGGACTAGCTGGTTACTACAGAAGGTTCATCCAAGACTTTTCCAGAATAGCAAAACCCTTGACTGCATTAACGCATAAAGGGAAGAAATTTGAATGGAATGATGAACAAGAGAAAGCGTTTCAGTTATTGAAGAAAAAGCTAACTACTGCACCTATATTGTCATTGCCTGAAGGGAATGATGATTTTGTGATTTATTGTGACGCATCAAAGCAAGGTCTCGGTTGTGTATTAATGCAACGAACGAAGGTGATTGCTTATGCGTCTAGACAATTGAAGATTCACGAACAAAATTATACGACGCATGATTTGGAATTAGGAGCGGTTGTTTTTGCATTAAAGACTTGGAGGCACTACTTATATGGGGTCAAAAGTATTATATATACCGACCACAAAAGTCTTCAACACATATTTAATCAGAAACAACTGAATATGAGGCAGCGTAGGTGGATTGAATTGTTGAATGATTGCGACTTTGAGATTCGTTACCACCCGGGGAAGGCAAATGTGGTAGCCGATGCCTTGAGCAGGAAGGACAGAGAACCCATTCGAGTAAAATCAATGAATATAATGATTCATAATAACCTTACTACTCAAATAAAGGAGGCGCAACACGGAGTTTTAAAAGAGGGAAATTTAAAGGATGAAATACCCAAAGGATCGGAGAAGCATCTTAATATTCAGGAAGACGGAACCCGGTATAGGGCTGAAAGAATTTGGGTACCAAAATTTGGAGATATGAGAGAAATGGTACTTAGAGAAGCTCATAAAACCAGATACTCAATACATCCTGGAACGGGGAAGATGTACAAGGATCTCAAGAAACATTTTTGGTGGCCGGGTATGAAAGCCGATGTTGCTAAATACGTAGGAGAATGTTTGACGTGTTCTAAGGTCAAAGCTGAGCATCAGAAACCATCAGGTCTACTTCAACAACCCGAAATCCCGGAATGGAAATGGGAAAACATTACCATGGATTTCATCACTAAATTGCCAAGGACTGCAAGTGGTTTTGATACTATTTGGGTAATAGTTGATCGTCTCACCAAATCAGCACATTTCCTGCCAATAAGAGAAGATGACAAGATGGAGAAGTTAGCACCACTGTATTTGAAGGAAGTCGTCTCCAGACATGGAATACCAATCTCTATTATCTCTGATAGGGATGGCAGATTTATTTCAAGATTCTGGCAGACATTACAGCAAGCATTAGGAACTCGTCTAGACATGAGTACTGCCTATCATCCACAAACTGATGGGCAGAGCGAAAGGACGATACAAACGCTTGAAGACATGCTACGAGCATGTGTTATTGATTTCGGAAACAGTTGGGATCGACATCTATCGTTAGCAGAATTTTCCTACAACAACAGCTACCATTCAAGCATTGAGATGGCACCGTTTGAAGCACTTTATGGTAGAAAGTGCAGGTCTCCGATTTGTTGGAGTGAAGTGGGGGATAGACAGATTACGGGTCCGGAGATTATACAAGAAACTACCGAGAAGATCATCCAAATTCAACAACGGTTGAAAACCGCCCAAAGTCGACAAAAGAGCTACGCTGACATTAAAAGAAAAGATATAGAATTTGAAATTGGAGAGATGGTCATGCTTAAAGTTGCACCTTGGATAGGCATTGTTCGATTTGGTAAACGAGGGAAATTAAATCCAAGGTATATTGGACCATTCAAGATTATTGATCGTGTCGGACCAGTAGCTTACCGACTTGATTTACCTCAACAACTCGCGGCTGTACATAACACTTTCCACGTCTTGAATTTGAAGAAATGTTTTGCTAAAGAAGATCTCACTATTTCGTTAGATGAAATCCAAATCAACGAAAAACTTCAATTCATCGAAGAACCCGTCGAAATAATGGATCGTGAGGTTAAAAGACTTAAGCAAAACAAGATACCAATTTTTAAGGTTCGATGGAATGCTCGTAGAGGACCCGAGTTCACCTGGGAGCGTGAAGATCAGATGAAGAAGAAATACCCGCATCTATTTCCAGAAGATTCGTCAACACCTTCAACAGCTTAAAATTTCGGGACGAAATTTATTTAACGGGTAGGTACTGTAGTGACCCGAACTTTTCCATGTTTATATATATTAATTGAGATTGATATTTACATGATTAAATGTTTCCAACATGTTAAGCAATCAAACTTGTTAAGACTTGATTAATTGAAATAGGTTTCATATAGACAATTGACCACCCAAGTTGACCGGTGATTCACGAACGTTAAAACTTGTAAAAACTATATGATGACATATATATGGTTATATATATAGTTAACATGATATTATGATAAGTAAACATATCATTAAGTATATTAACAATGAACTACATATGTAAAAACAAGACTACTAACTTAATGATTTTGAAACGAGACATATATGTAACGATTATCGTTGTAACGACATTTAATGTATATATATCATATTAAGAGATATTCATACATCATAATATCATGATAATATAATAATTTAAAATCTCTTTTGATATTATAAACATTGGGTTAACAACATTTAACAAGATCGTTAACCTAAAGGTTTCAAAACAACATTTACATGTAACGACTAACGATGACTTAACGACTCAGTTAAAATGTATATACATGTAGTGTTTTAATATGTATTCATACACTTTTGAAAGACTTCAAGACACTTATCAAAATACTTCTACTTAACAAAAATGCTTACAATTACATCCTCGTTCAGTTTCATCAACAATTCTACTCGTATGCACCCGTATTCGTACTCGTACAATACACAGCTTTTAGATGTATGTACTATTGGTATATACACTCCAATGATTAGCTCTTAGCAGCCCATGTGAGTCACCTAACACATGTGGGAACCATCATTTGGCAACTAGCATGAAATATCTCATAAAATTACAAAAATATGAGTAATCATTCATGACTTATTTACATGAAAACAAAATTACATATCCTTTATATCTAATCCATACACCAACGACTAAAAACACCTACAAACACTTTCATTCTTCAATTTTCTTCATCTAATTGATCTCTCTCAAGTTCTATCTTTAAGTTCTAAGTGTTCTTCATAAATTCCAAAAGTTCTAGTTTCATAAAATCAAGAATACTTTCAAGTTTGCTAGCTCACTTCCAATTTTGTAAGGTGATCATCCAACCTCAAGAAATCTTTGTTTCTTACAGTAGGTTATCATTCTAATACAATGTAATAATAATATTCAAACTTTGGTTCAATTTCTATAACTATAACAATCTTATTTCAAGTGATGATCTTACTTGAACTTGTTTTCGTGTCATGATTTTGCTTCAAGAACTTCGAGCCATCCAAGGATCCGTTGAAGCTAGATCCATTTTTCTCTTTTCCAGTAGGTTTATCCAAGGAACTTAAGGTAGTAATGATGTTCATAACATCATTCGATTCATACATATAAAGCTATCTTATTCGAAAGTTTAAACTTGTAATCACTAGAACATAGTTTAGTTAATTCTAAACTTGTTCGCAAACAAAAGTTAATCCTTCTAACTTGACTTTTAAAATCAACTAAACACATGTTCTATATCTATATGATATGCTAACTTAATGATTTAAAACCTGGAAAAACGAAAAACACCGTAAAACCGGATTTACGCCGTCGTAGTAACACCGCGGGCTGTTTTGGGTTAGTTAATTAAAAACTATGATAAACTTTGATTTAAAAGTTGTTATTCTGAGAAAATGATTTTTATTATGAACATGAAACTATATCCAAAAATTATGGTTAAACTCAAAGTGGAAGTATGTTTTCTAAAATGGTCATCTAGACGTCGTTCTTTCGACTGAAATGACTACCTTTACAAAAACGACTTGTAACTTATTTTTCCGACTATAAACCTATACTTTTTCTGTTTAGATTCATAAAATAGAGTTCAATATGAAACCATAGCAATTTGATTCACTCAAAACGGATTTTAAATGAAGAAGTTATGGGTAAAACAAGATTGGATAATTTTTCTCATTTTAACTACGTGAAAATTGGTAACAAATCTATTCCAACCATAACTTAATCAACTTGTATTGTATATTATGTAATCTTGAGATACCATAGACACGTATACAATGTTTCGACCTATCATGTCGACACATCTATATATATTTTGGAACAACCATAGACACTCTATATGTGAATGTTGGAGTTAGCTATACAGGGTTGAGGTTGATTCCAGAATATATATAGTTTGAGTTGTGATCAATACTGAGATACGTATACACTGGGTCGTGGATTGATTCAAGATAATATTTATCGATTTATTTCTGTACATCTAATTGTGGAGAACTAGTTGTAGGTTACTAACGAGGACAGCTGACTTAATAAACTTATAACATCAAAATATATTAAAAGTGTTGTAAATATATTTTTAACATACTTTGATATATATGTATATATTGTTATAGGTTCGTGAATCAACCAGTGGCCAAGTCTTACTTCCCGACGAAGTAAAAATCTGTGAAAGTGAGTTATAGTCCCACTTTTAAAATCTAATATTTTTGGGATGAGAATACATGCAGGTTTTATAAATGATTTACAAAATAGACACAAGTACGTGAAACTACATTCTATGGTTGAATTATCGAAATCGAATATGCCCCTTTTTATTAAGTCTGGTAATCTAAGAATTAGGGAACAGACACCCTAATTGACGCGAATCCTAAAGATAGATCTATTGGGCCTAACAAACCCCATCCAAAGTACCGGATGCTTTAGTACTTCGAAATTTATATCATATCCGAAGGGTGTCCCGGAATGATGGGGATATTCTTATATATGCATCTTGTTAATGTCGGTTACCAGGTGTTCACCATATGAATGATTTTTATCTCTATGTATGGGATGTGTATTGAAATATGAAATCTTGTGGTCTATTATTATGATTTGATATATAGGTTAAACCTATAACTCACCAACATTTTTGTTGACGTTTTAAGCATGTTTATTCTCAGGTGATTATTAAGAGCTTCCGCTGTCGCATACTTAAATAAGGACGAGATATGAAGTCCATGCTTGTATGATATTGTGTAAAAACTACATTCAAGAAACTTATTTTGTTGTAACATATTTTTATTGTAAACCATTATGTAATGGTCGTGTGTAAACAGGATATTTTAGATTATCATTATTTGATAATCTACGTAAAGCTTTTTAAACCTTTATTGATGAAATAAAGGTTATGGTTTATTTTAAAATGAATGCAGTCTTTGAAAAACGTCTCATATAGAGGTCAAAACCTCGCAACGAAATCAATTAATATGGAACGTTTTTAATCAATAAGAAAGGGACATTTCAGTGGATTGATTCAAGATAATATTTATCGATTTATTTCTGTACATCTAACTGTGGACAACTAGTTGTAGGTTACTAACGAGGACAGCTGACTTAATAAACTTAAAACATCAAAATATATTAAAAGTGTTGTAAATATATTTTGAACATACTTTGATATATATGTATATATTGTTATAGGTTCGTGAATCAACCAGTGGCCAAGTCTTACTTCCCGACGAAGTAAAAATCTGTGAAAGTGAGTTATAGTCCCACTTTTAAAATCTAATATTTTTGGGATGAGAATACATGCAAGTTTTATAAATGATTTACAAAATAGACACAAGTACGTGAAACTACATTCTATGGTTGAATTATCGAAATCGAATATGCCCCTTTTTATTAAGTCTGGTAATCTAAGAATTAGGGAACAGACACCCTAATTGACGCGAATCCTAAAGATAGATCTATTGGGCCTAACAAACCCCATCCAAAGTACCGGATGCTTTAGTACTTCGAAATTTATATCATATCCGAAGGGTGTCCCGGAATGATGGGGATATTCTTATATATGCATCTTGTTAATGTCGGTTACCAGGTGTTCACCATATGAATGACTTTTATCTCCATGTATGGGATGTGTATTGAAATATGAAATCTTGTAGTCTATTATTATGATTTGATATATATAGGTTAAACCTATAACACACCAACATTTTTTTGACGTTTTAAGCATGTTTATTCTCAGGTGATTATTAAGAGCTTCCGCTGTCGCATACTTAAATAAGGACGAGACTTAGAGTCCATGCTTGTATGATATTGTGTAAAAACTGCATTCAAGAAACTTATTTTGTTGTAACATATTTGTATTGTAAACCATTATGTAATGGTCGTGTGTAAATAGGATATTTTAGATTATCATTATTTGATAATCTACGTAAAGCTTTTTAAACCTTTATTGATGAAATAAAGGTTATGGTTTTTTTAAAATGAATGCAGTCTTTGAAAAACGTCTCATATAGAGGTCAAAACCTCGCAACGAAATCAATTAATATGGAACGTTTTTAATCAATAAGAACGGGACATTTCAGTTGGTATCAGAGCGTTGGTCTTAGAGAACCAGAATTTTGCATTAGTGTGTCTTATCAAGTTTGTTAGGATGCATTAGTGAGTCTGGACTTCGACCGTGTTTACTTGAAAAATGATTGCTTAACAAATTTTGTTGGAAACTATATATTTTTAACATGTGAATATTATGTGATATATTAATCTCTTAACGCGTTTGATATTATGTGATAGATGTCTACCTCTAGAACAAGTCCCATTGACTCACCTAATAATAATGAAGAGTCAAATGTAAATTGGAATGATTCATGGACAGATTCACAAGTTCCCGAAGAGGAACCGGAAGAAGAGTCGGAACCGGAAGAAGAATCGGAACCGGAAGAAGAATCGGAACCGGATGAAGAAATAGAACCGGTGGGGGAAATAATAAAACGGTTAAGTAAAAGAAAATCCTTAACCAACTGACCAAGGTTAATTATGGTCAATGGTGTTTCCGCCAAGGAAGCAAAATATTGGGAGGATTACCAATTCTCCGATGAATCGGATTCCGACGAGAATTCCGATGATGTTATAGAAATTACCCCAACTGAATTTAAAAAGGCAAAAGAAAATAATAAGGGAAAGGGCATAAAAATAGAGAAATCTAATTCCAACCCCGATGAACTTTATATGTATCGTCAACCCCCGAAGTCCTTAAGTTGTAACAATGACCCGGGAACCTCTAAACCACCAGGTTTTTCTAAACCAATGTGGAAAACGACGGCTCGTATTAGGGGAACATCATATATCCCTAGAAACTTGGCAAAACGAACCAAAACCGAAGAAGAAGAAACAAGCGAGTCGGAATAAGATAGTTGTATTCGTGTGGTGTAATATATGTAATATAGTGTGCTTATGCTTTATGATATATGTAAAAATTGCTTGTATTAATAAGTATTTTTTTTTATGAATCTAACTCTTGTCTATTTTACAGTATAAAAACACAAAATGGATAGACAACCCAATATTTTAAGAGACCTACCCGGAGACATGATTGATGAAATCTTGTCTAGAGTCGGTCAGAATTCTTCGGCACAACTATTTAAGGCGAGATCAGTTTGTAAGACATTCGAAGAACGTTCTAAGAATGCCTTGGTTTATAAAAGGCTTTCGTTCGAAAGATGGGGGATATCACATTGGGAAATCCATAAGTTACGATGTGTTTACTTTGACGCATATATTGCGGGGAACCCAAATGCTATTTTACGCAATGGGTTAAGAAATTATTTTGACTCAATATATCCGAATATTGGACTTCGTGATTTAGAAAAAGTGGCTAACATACAACATAAAGAAGCATGTTATGCTTACGGATTAGTAATGTTCGCTTCTCACCAAAGTGAGAACAAGAACATCGAGCTACAACTATTAAACAAAACATTTCCACAAGTGACGGAGTCGGTAATTGGGGTAAGAAATGAGGTTTTTAGATTATTACGGGACTGTTGGACATTACGTAACCCTCGTCCCTTTGACGACGTTACAACACGCTGTCTTATCAACGGCCATAACGGTTATGTTCCACAAGACCAAGGATGGGAAGTAATCCTAGTAAAACCAGAATGCATGACTTGTTTCTGGACGTATGAATTACGTGTCTTTATTGCCTTTGCTGAACGACTTGTGTACTAGCTAGAATTATCTTCACAACCATCTTGTATCAAATTTATTGTGTGCTATATTTCATGCTATATGTAAAATAAGCGGTATTGTAAGTTTGAAAAATATTGTGTAAAAGTTTGAACGCGAAATATTATTATAATCAGTTTTTCATATAGAATTGTAGTAGTTGAATTGTATATTAGCTACTAAGTATGAACTTAACGGGTAGGTACTAACCGAATTTAAACTTATAAAACGCTAATATGAAGAAAAAGCTTTTATAAATGAGTTCATATTATGCTACGAAATACTATTAACTACTCTTAATATTCTGTATGATTAACTTGTTCCATTTGATTATTTTGAAGGAAATGGCACCGACTACTCGACACACCGTGAATATAAATGAAGAGGAATTCCGTACTTTTCTAGCTTCAAACATAGCCGCAGTACAGGCTGCGCTACATACCAACAATAACCTTGGATCTAGCAGTACAGGAAATCGTGTAGGATGCACCTACAAAGAATTCACTGCCTGCAAACCTTTGGAATTTGATGGAACCGAAGGACCGATCGGATTGAAACGGTAGACCGAGAAGGTCGAATCGGTGTTTGCCATAAGTAAGTGTACTGAAGAGGACAAAGTGAAGTACGCTACGCATACCTTCAAAGGTTCTGCGTTAACATGGTGGAATACCTATCTAGAGCAAGTGGGACAAGACGATGCGTACGCACTACCGTGGTCAGCATTCAAGCACTTGATGAACGAGAAGTACCGTCCCAGAACCGAGGTCAATAAGCTCAAGACAGAACTTAGAGGGTTACGAACCCTAGGATTTGATATTACCACGTACAAAAGACGATTCACAGAATTGTGCTTATTGTGTCCGGGAGCATTCGAAGATGAGGAAGAGAAGATCGACGCGTTTGTGAAAGGATTACCAGAAAGAATCCAAGACGATATAAGTTCACACGAGCCCGCCTCCATACAACAGGCATTTAGAATGGCTCACAAACTAGTGAACCAGATTGAAGAAAGAATTAAAGAACAGACTGCTGAAGAGGCCAATGTGAAGCAAGTCAAAAGAAAGTGGGAGGAAAAACAGTGATAAGAATCACTAATACAACAACAACAGCAATTACAATAATAATCGCAACAATTATCCCAACAATCGCAACATCAATCGCAACTACAACAAACGACCCAACAACAACAACAACAACAACAACAACAACAACAACAGCAACTACAACAATCATCCCAACAACAATAACAACCGCAACAACAACAACAATCAGAAGCAGCTGTGCCAAAGGTGTGAAAAGTATCACTCAGGGTTCTGCACCAAATTTTGCAACAAGTGTAAAAGAAATGGTCATAGCGCAGCAAAGTGTGAGGTCTACGGACCAGGGGTTAACAGAATGAAAGGAACAAATGGTGTCGGAACGAGTAATGGCAGAGCAAGTAGTGTCGGAGCAAGTTATGCCAATGTAGTTTGTTATAAATGTGGAAAACCGGGCCACATTATTAGAAATTTCCCGAACCAGGAGAACAAGAATGGATAAGGCCGCGGAAGAGTTTTCAATATTAATGCGGCAGAGGCACAGGAAGACCCGGAGCTTGTTACGGGTACGTTTCTTATTTACAATAAATCTTCTTACGTTTTATTTGATTCGGGTGCGGATAGAAGCTATATGAGTAGAGATTTTTGTGCTAAATTAAGTTGTCCATTGACGCCTTTGGATAGTAAATTTTTACTAGAATTAGCAAATGGTAAATTAATTTCAGCAGATAATATATGTCGGAATCGAGAAATTAAACTGGTTAGCGAAACATTTAAGATTGATTTGATACCAGTAGAGTTAGGGAGTTTTGATGTGATAATCGGTATGGACTGGTTGAAAGAAGTGAATGCAGAGATCGTTTGTTACAAAAATGCAATTCGCATTATACGAGAAAAAGGAAAACCCTTAATGGTGTACGGAGAAAAGGGCAACACGAAGCTACATCTTATTAGTAATTTGAAGGCACAAAAAACTAATAAGAAAAGGTTGCTATGCTGTTCTAGCACACGTCGAGAAAGTACAAACTGAAGAAAAGAGCATCAATGATGTTCCCATTGCAAAAGAATTTCCCGATGTATTTTCGAAAGAATTACCGGGATTACCCCCACATCGATCCGTTGAATTTCAAATAGATCTTGTACCAGGAGCTGCACCAATAGCTCGTGCTCCTTACAGACTCGCACCCAGCGAGATGAAAGAACTGCAAAGCCAATTACAAGAACTTTTAGAGCGTGGTTTCATTCGACCAAGCACATCACCGTGGGGAGCTCCTATTTTGTTTGTCAAGAAGAAAGATGGTACATTCAGGTTGTGTATCGACTACCAAGAGTTGAACAAACTTACCATCAAGAACCGCTACCCACTACCGAGAATCGATGACTTATTTGATCAACTACAAGGCTCGTCTGTTTATTCAAAGATTGACTTACGTTCCGGGTATCATCAAATGCGGGTGAAAGAAGATGATATTCCAAAGACTGCTTTTAGGACGCGTTATGGTCATTACGAGTTTATGGTTATGCCGTTTGGATTGACTAACGCACCAGCTGTGTTCATGGACCTTATAAACCGAGTGTGTGGGCCATATCTTGACAAGTTTGTCATTGTTTTCATCGATGACATACTTATTTACTCAAAGAATGATCAAGAGCACGAAGAACATTTGAGAAAAGTGCTAGAAGTATTGAGGAAAGAAAAACTGTACGCTAAGTTTTCAAAGTGTGCATTTTGGTTGGAAGAAGTTAAATTCCTCGGTCACATAGTGAACAAAGAAGGTATCCAGGTGGACCTGGCAAAGATCGAAACCGTTGAAAAGTGGGAAACCCCAAAAACTCCGAAGCATATACGTCAATTTTTAGGATTGGCTGGTTACTACAGAAGATTCATCCAAGATTTCTCCAAAATAGCAAAACCCTTAACTGCATTAACGCATAAAGGGAAGAAATTTGAATGGAAGGATGAACAAGAGGAGGCGTTTCAATTATTGAAGAAAAAGCTAACTACGGCACCTATATTGTCATTGCCTGAAGGGAATGATGATTTTGTGATTTATTGTGACGCATCAAAGCAATGTCTCGGTTGTGTATTAATGCAACGGATGAAGGTGATTGCTTATGCATCCAGACAATTGAAGATTCACGAGCAAAATTATACGACGCATGATTTGGAATTAGGCGCGGTTGTTTTTGCATTAAAGACTTGGAGGCACTACTTATATGGGGTCAAAAGTATTATATATACCGACCCCAAAAGTCTTCAACACATATTTAATCAGAAACAACTGAATATGAGGCAGTGTAGGTGGATTGAATTGTTGAATGATTACGACTTTGAGATTCGTTACCACCCGGGGAAGGCAAATGTGGTAGCCGATGCCTTGAGCAGGAAGGACAGAGAACCCATTCGAGTAAAATCTATGAATATAATGATTCATAATAACCTTACTACTCAAATAAAGGAGGCGCAACAAGGAGTTTTAAAAGAGGGAAATTTAAAGGATGAAATACCCAAAGGATCGGAGAAGCATCTTAATATTCGGGAAGACGGAACCCGGTATAGGGCTGAAAGAATTTGGGTACCAAAATTTGGAGATATGAGAGAAATGGTACTTAGAGAAGCTCATAAAACCAGATAATCAATACATCCTGGAACGGGGAAGATGTACAAGGATCTTAAGAAACATTTTTGGTGGCCAGGTATGAAAGCCGATATTGCTAAATACGTAGGAGAATGTTTGACGTTTTCTAAGGTCAAAGATGAGCATCAGAAACCATCAGGTCTACTTCAACAACCCGAAATCTCGGAATGGAAATGGGAAAACATTACCATGGATTTCATCACTAAATTGCCAAGGACTGCAAGTGGTTTTGATACTATTTGGGTAATAGTTGATCGTCTCACCAAATCAGCACACTTCCTGCCAATAAGAGAAGATGACAAGATGGAGAAGTTAGCACGACTGTATTTGAAGGAAGTCGTCTCCAGACATGGAATACCAATCTCTATTATCTCTGATAGGGATGGCAGATTTATTTCAAGATTCTGGCAGACATTACAGCAAGCATTGGGAACTCGTCTAGACATGAGTACTGCCTATCATCCACAAACTGATGGGCAGAGTGAAAGGACGATACAAACACTTGAAGACATGCTACGAGCTTATGTTATTGATTTCGGAAACAGTTGGGATCGACATCTACCGTTAGCAGAATTTTCCTACAACAACAGCTACCATTCAAGCATTGAGATGGCGCCGTTTGAAGCACTTTATGGTAGAAAGTGCAGGTCTCCGATTTGTTGGAGTGAAGTGGGGGATAGACAGATTACGGGTCTGGAGATAATACAAGAAACTACCGAGAAAATCATCCAAATTCAACAACGGTTGAAAACCGCCCAAAGTCGACAAAAGAGCTACGCTGACATTAAAAGAAAAGATATAGAATTTGAAATTGGAGAGATGGTCATGCTTAAAGTTGCACCATGAAAAGGCGTTGTTCGATTTGGTAAACGAGGGAAATTAAATCCAAGGTATATTGGACCATTCAAGATTATTGATCGTGTCGGACCAGTAGCTTACCGACTTGAGTTACCTCAACAACTCGCGGATGTACATAACACTTTCCACGTCTCGAATTTGAAGAAATGTTTTGCTAAAGAAGATCTCACTATTCCGTTAGATGAAATCCAAATCAATGAAAAACTTCAATTCATCGAAGAACCCGTCGAAATAATGGATGGTGAGGTTAAAAGACTTAAGCAAAACAAGATACCAATTGTTAAGGTTCGATGGAATGCTCATAGAGGACCCGAGTTCACCTGGGAGCGTGAAGATCAGATGAAGAAGAAATACCCGCATCTATTTCCAGAAGATTCGTCAACACCTTCAACAGCTTAAAATTTCGGGACGAAATTTATTTAACGGGTAGGTACTGTAGTGACCCGAACTTTTCCATGTTTATATATATTAATTGAGATTGTTTTTTACATGATTAAATGTTTCCAACATGTTAAGCAATCAAACTTGTTAAGACTTGATTAATTGAAATATGTTTCATATAGACAATTGACCACCCAAGTTGACCGGTGATTCACGAACGTTAAAACTTGTAAAAACTATATATATAGTTAACATGATACTATGATAAGTAAATATATCATTAAGTATATTAACAATGAACTACATATGTAAAAACAAGACTACTAACTTAATGATTTTTAAACGAGACATATATGTAACGATTATCGTTGTAAAGACATTTAATGTATATATATCATATTAAGAGATATTCATAAATGATAATATCATGATAATATAATAATTTAAAATCTCATTTGATATTATAAACATTGGGTTAACAACATTTAACAAGATCGTTAACCTAAAGGTTTCAAAACAACACTTACATGTAACGACTAACGATGACTTAACGACTCAGTTAAAATGTATATACATGTAGTGTTTTAATATGTATTTATACACTTTTGAAAGACTTCAATACACTTATCAAAATACTTCTACTTAACAAAATTGCATACATTTACATCCTCGTTCAGGTTCATTAACAATTCTACTCGTATGCACCCGTATTCGTACTCGTACAATACACAGCTTTTAGATGTATGTACTATTAGTATATACACTCCAATGATCAGCTCTTAGCAGACCATGTGAGTCACCTAACACATGTGGGAACCATCATTTGGCAACTAGCATGAAATATCTCATAAAATTACAAAAATATGAGTAATCATTCATGACTTATTTACATGAAAACAAAATTACATATCCTTTATATCTAATCCATACACCAACGACCAAAAACACCTACAAACACTTTCATTCTTCAATTTTCTTCATCTAATTGATCTCTCTCAAGTTCTATCTTCAAGTTCTAAGTGTTCTTCATATATTTTACAAGTTCTAGTTACATAAAATCAAGAATACTTTCAAGTTTGCTAGCTCACTTCCAATCTTGTAAGGTGATCATCCAACCTCAAGAAATCTTTGTTTCTTACAGTAGGTTATCATTCTAATACAAGGTAATAATCATATTCAAACTTTGGTTCAATTTCTATTACTATAACAATCTTATTTCAAGTGATGATCTTACTTGAACTTGTTTTCGTGTCATGATTCTGCTTCAAGAACTTCGAGCCATCCAAGGATCCGTTGAAGCTAGATCCATTTTTCTCTTTTCCAGTAGGTTTATCCAAGGAACTTAAGGTAGTAATGATGTTCATAACATCATTCGATTCATACATATAAAGCTATCTTATTCGAAGGTTTAAACTTGTAATCACTAGAACATAGTTTAGTTAATTCTAAACTTGTTCGCAAACAAAAGTTAATCCTTCTAACTTGACTTTTAAAATCAACTAAACACATGTTCTATATCTATATGATATGATAACTTAATGATTTAAAACCTGGAAACACGAAAAACACCGTAAAACAGGATTTACGCCGTCGTAGTAACACCGCGGGCTGTTTTGGGTTAGTTAATTAAAAACTATGATAAACTTTGATTTAAAAGTTGTTATTATGAGAAAATGATTTTTATTATGAACATGAAACTATATCCAAAAATTATGGTTAAACTCAAAGTGGAAGTATGTTTTCTAAAATGGTCATCTAGACGTCGTTCTTTCAACTGAAATGACTACCTTTACAAAAATGACTTGTAACTTATTTTTCTGACTATAAACCTATACTTTTTCTGTTTAGATTCATAAAATAGAGTTCAATATGAAACCATAGCAATTTGATTCACTCAAAACGGATTTAAAATGAAGAAGTTATGGGTAAAACAAGATTGGATAATTTTTCTCATTTTAGCTACGTGAAAATTGGTAACAAATCTATTCCAACCATAACTTAATCAACTTGTATTGTATATTATGTAATCTTGAGATACCATAGACACGTATACAACGTTTCGACCTATCATGTCGACACATCTATATATATTTCGGAACAACCATAGACACTCTATATGTGAATGTTGGAGTTAGCTATACCGGGTTGAGGTTGATTCCAAAATATATATAGTTTGAGTTGTGATCAATACTGAGATACGTATACACTGGGTCATGGATTGATTCAAGATAATATTTATCGATTTATTTCTGTACATCTAACTGTGGACAACTAGTTGTAGGTTACTAACGAGGACATCTGACTTAATAAACTTAAAACATCAAAAAATATTAAAAGTGTTGTAAATATATTTTGTACATACTTTGATATGTATGTATATATTGTTATAGGTTCGTGAATCAACCAGTGGCCAAGTCTTACTTCCCGACGAAGTAAAAATCTGTGAAAGTGAGTTATAGTCCCACTTTTAAAATCTAATATTTTTGGGATGAGAATACATGCAGGTTTTTTAAATGATTTACAAAATAGACACAAGTACGTGAAACTACATTCTATGGTTAAATTATCGAAATCGAATATGCCCCTTTTTATTAAGTCTGGTAATCTAAGAATTAGGGAACAGACACCCTAATTGACGCGAATCCTAAAGATAGATCTATTGGGCCTAACAAACCCCATCCAAAGTACCGGATGCTTTAGTATTTCGAAATTTATATCATATCCGAAGGGTGTCCCGGAATGATGGGGATATTCTTATATATGCATCTTTTTAATGTCGGTTACCTGGTGTTCACCATATGAATGACTTTTATCTCTATGTATGGGATGTGTATTGAAATATGAAATCTTGTGGTCTATTATTATGATTTGATATATATAGGTTAAACCTATAACTCACCAATATTTTTGTTGACGTTTTAAGCATGTTTATTCTCAGGTGATTATTAAGAGCTTCCGCTGTCGCATACTTAAATAAGGACGAGATTTGGAGTCCATGATTGTATGATATTGTGTAAAAACTGCATTCAAGAAACTTATTTTGTTGTAACATATTTGTATTGTAAACCATTATGTAATGGTCGTGTGTAAATAGGATATTTTAGATTATCATTATTTGATAATCTACGTAAAGCTTTTTAAACCTTTATTGATGAAATAAAGGTTATGGTTTGTTTTAAAATGAATGCAGTCTTTGAAAAACGTCTCATATAGAGGTCAAAACCTCACAACGAAATCAATTAATATGGAACGTTTTTAATCAATAAGAACGGGACATTTCATTAGCAGCCCATGTGAGTCACCTAACACATGTGGGAACCATCATTTGGCAATAGCATGAAATATCTCATAAAATTACAAAAATATTAGTAATCATTCATGATTTATTTACATGAAAACAAAATTACATATCCTTTATATCTAATCCATATACCAATGACCAAAAACACCTACAAACACTTTCATTCTTCAATTTTCTTCATCTAATTGATCTCTCTCAAGTTCCATCTTCAAGTTCTAAGTGTTCTTCATAAATTCCATAAGTATAGTTTCATAAAAATCAAGAATACTTCCAAGTTTGCAAGTTTACTTCCAAGCTTTCTAATCCATTCCAAGTAATCATCTAATATCAAGGAACCTTTGTTATTTACAGTAGGTTATCTTTCTAATTCAAGGTAATATTCATATTCAAACTTTGATTCAATTTCTACAACTATAACAATCTTATTTCAAGTGAAAATCTTACTTGAACTGTTTTCGTGTCATGATTCTGCTTCAAGAACTTTCAAGCCATCCAAGGATCCTTTGAAGCTAGATCTATTTTTTTCATTTCCAGTAGTTTTATCCAGAAAACTTGAGGTAGTAATGATGTTCATAAGATCATTCGATTCATACATATAAAGCTATTTTATTCGAAGGTTTAAACTTGTAATCACTAGAACATAGTTTAGTTAATTCTAAACTAGTTCGCAAATAAAAGTTAATCCTTCTAACTTGACTTTTAAAATCAACTAAACACTTGTTCTATATCTATATGATATGCTAACTTAATGATTTAAAACCTGGATACACGATGAACACCATAAAATCGGATATACGCCGTCGTAGTGAAACCGGGGGGCTGTTTTGGTTTGGATAATTAAAAACTATGATAAACTTTTATTTAAAAGTTGTTCTTCTGGGAAAATGATTTTTTATATGAACATGAAACTATATCAAAAAATCTTGGTTAAACTCAAAGTGAAAGTATGTTTTTCAAAATGGTCATCAAGATGTCGTTCTTTCGACGGAAATGACTACCTCTTTAGTAATTGACATGTAACTTAAATTTCTGACTATAAACCTATACTTTTTCTCTTTGGATTCTTAAATGAGAGTTCAATATGAAACCATAGCAATTTGATTCACTCAAAACGGATTTAAAATGAAGAAGTTATGGGTAAAACAAGATTGGACATTTTGGATCTTTTTAGCTACGGGAAATGTTTAACAAATCTATACAAATCATATTCTAGCTAACTTATATTGTATTATACATGTATTCTAATATATTATGTAATCTTGGGATAACATAGACGCGAATGCAAATGTTTTGACATATCATATCGACCCATGTATATATATTATTTGGAACAATCATAGACACTCTATATGCAGTAATGTTGGAGTTAGCTTGATAGTGCTTCAAATGAACATATATTTAGTAGCAATATCCTCCCAATATGTAAAATTATTTAGTTGTAATTGTCCTATTTTAAGTTGTAATCGTTTATATTAAATAAGTGCGAAGACAAAAGGCGAAAACGATGATTTGAAGACGCAAATGATCAAAAAGCTCAAATGTACAAGATACAATCCAAGTGGTTCAATTTATTGATGAGAAACGTCTAAAAATGACAAAAGTACAAGTTGCGGAACGCAAAGTACAAGATATTAAATTATACGAAAGGACGTTCAAAAATCTGGAACCGGGACCTGAGCCAACTATCAACGCTCGACGCAACGGACCAAAAATTATGAGTCTACTATGCACAAGAATATAATATAATATATATATAATTATATAAAATTATATATATTATATTATATAATTAAATATAACGTCGACAAGCTAGCAAACAAAGCAATTGGGCATGGCCAGACTGGCCATGCGATCGCATGAGATTAACACTGAGAACCCATGCGATCGCATGGGCCTCAGGATCAGACCACATCTATAAAAGGCAACGAGTTTTGGCCATAAAAGATATATATATAATACTCCTCTAATAATAATAAATATATATATATATATATATATTATAGTATAGGGTAGTTTTATATTAGATTAGTTTAGGTTATGTAAAAGTTATTTTTACGGGTTTTTGAAGTCGAAATTCTGTCCGTGTAACACTACGCGATAAATACTCAATGTAAGTTATGTTCTCCTTTTTAAATTAATGTCTCGTACTTAAGTTATTATTATGCTTATTTGAGCCAAAGTAATCATGATGTTGGACTAAATATTAAAGACGGGGTAATTGGGCTTTGTACCATAATTGGGGTTTGGACAAAAGAACGACACTTGTGGAAATTAGACTATGGGCTATTAATGGGCTTTATATTTGTTTAACTAAATGATAGTTTGTTAATTTTAATATAAAGATTTACAATTGGACGTACCTATAAATAACCACATACACTCGATCGGACACGATGGGCGGGATATTTATATGTACGAATAATCGTTCATTTAACCGGACACGGGAATGGATTAATAGTCTATGAAATTATTAAAACAGGGGTGAAATTATGTACAAGGACACTTGGCATAATTGATAACAAAGTATTAAAACCTTGGGTTACACACAGTCGATATCCTGGTGTAATTATTAAACAAAGTATTAAAATCTTGTTACAGTTTAAGTCCCCAATTAGTTAGAATATTTGACTTCGGGTATAAGGATAATTTGACGAGGACACTCGCACTTTAAATTTATGACCGATGGACTATTATGGACAAAAACCAGACGGACATATTAAATAATCCAGGACAAAGGACAATTAACCCATGGGCATAAAACTAAAATCAACACGTCAAACATCATGATTACGGAAGTTTAAATAAGCATAATATATTTTATTTCATTTTTCCTCGTACTTTTATTTATTGTCATTTTAATTATTGTTATTTATTTTATATTGTTAGTTAAATATTGTCATTTACTTTACGCTTCGCTTAAAATATAAAATCGACAAACCGGTCATTAAACGGTAAAACCCCCTTTTATATATTATTAATATAATATATTTTGTACGAATATAATTGTTTAAAATATAGTGTGAAATAAGCCAGCTCCCTGTGGAACGAACCGGACTTACTAAAAACTATACTACTCTACGATTAGGTACACTGCCTATAGTGTTGTAGCAAGGTTTAGGTATATCCCATTTGTAAATAAATAATTAAAACTTGTGTAATTTGTAACGCTTTTCGTATAAAAAATATATAGTATTTCACGTACACCTCGCACGACATCAAGTTTTTGGCGCCGCTTCCGGGGAACTCGGCGAAACGCTATATTTTTAATATATATTTGTATACATATATTTATATTTCATTTTTAGAAAAACAATATAAAATTAAAAAAAAAAACCTGGAACCCAGACCCATGCGATCGCATGAGCCGGGTGCCGTAAAACCATGCGATCGCATGAAGCCAACTGACACGCCAGGTTTGACTCTGCAACTGCATTAATTACGGAGTATATTTTAATTATTATTAATAAAACCTTAATTAGGGTTTATTAGTTAATTAATATTAATTACTTTAGTTTTATTTATTTAATTTGTATTTTTAAGTTTAATTAGTTTTATAAATTATAAAATAAATACTTTTATAAAAATAATAATATAAAAATAATATTTTTATAAAAATTGTACTTTTTACAACTTTAAGATTATTTTTATATTTTGTATCTTTTTGTTTGTTTTAGCGTAATATTTGTATTTTATCGCTCGTACTTAGTTTTAAACTTAGTTTTTCCCGTAGTTATTTTTACTTCTAGATTTTTAGGCATTGCCGTAAAATCCCTTAAGTGCTTTTTCTTTAGACTAAGATTTAGATGCTTTAGAATTTTGCGACGCCGTTTTTAGATCTTAGTGCCTAATTAAGTTATTATCGTTTTGGATATAGAATTCCTTTAAGCTTTAATACCTTTAGGCGTAACTTTTTAGATTTAATTTTTAGACTTTTAAGTTACAACGCGCTATTTTCTTATTTTTATTTGTCAACATTTTTTGACGCGCTCTTTTTCTTTCTTATTTCTCGCCATTCTAGTTTTTAGGACTTAGAATTTTCTCTATTTCTTCTCTAATAATTCAAAACGAAAAATTATTTTAAGAGGTTAAATTGATAGACATCCAAATTTTCTGCTTCGTAGTAATAGTTGGATTTGTTAGTGGCTGAGTTGTGAGCTTCCGATTTAAAGGGTTCTGGCTCCCTGCTGCATCTATTGGCTATTCGAAACGTGGGCAAAAGCAGAAAAGTCTATTAATTTGATAACTTATATAATTTTTATATTTATAACTAATAGGATAATTAAAATTTGGTAATAAGCGCATTATGAAAAGTCTCAAAGATATTTTGGAAACTCTTTACGACATACGAAATCAATACTCTCAACCGAGTGTTGATGACAATTCGTTCGGTCAATCTTGGATCACGAATGACGAAACAATAACTGGTTGTGAAATCTGTGGAGATTATCACTCAACATGGGAATGTTATTATTACGTTCCTATGGAAAATTATGCACCCATGGAACCTGAAGGGAATGATTATGAAGAATACAATTCAAATTGGGATTATTCCCAAGAATATTTCCAAACTCCACAACCAGAAGATGAGGAAAATTATGTGTCTGAAAATTCTTTAGATTATATGAAAATCAAACTCGAAGAACTCGATGCTCAAAATGAATAAATGAGAGAGTTTGTAAATCGGCAAGCTGAAACTCTATCAGATTACACACCTGTTGATCTGAGGAGTATTGTGCAAGAAAATCTCATATCATCGAATTTTGATGAATTCGAGAGCTCCGAAATCACCAATTATCCCGATGATACTTTTTATTCAGCTTTACCAATTTCACAACATATCGACACATTAGCCTCTACCAACGAAATCATCAATCAATCAATAAATGAAGAAGTAAGGGTGACAAATTGGTACTCTTGGGAAAACGATAACATTGAAAATTTTACTCCCGAGACCAAAGTGGTGGGACCGATAAGTACCATTAATGAAGAAGAATTTGCTTCGATCCCGAAATTCACCATTCCACAACCTTCCAATCTAATATTCTCAATAGACGAGTCATCTACTGAAGATGAACTACGAGCTGTAATAGATAATGACACCTCAAATTTCACCCAATTAGGTAATAGAGGTGAAACCTTTAATCCCGAGAATAAAAGGAAGGAAATGTTAGGAATTGTCCACCCTATAATATGTATGTCGGTGTAAATCGATCCATTTGACCAAGAACCAGAAAAGAGACATATCTATTTACTAAAAGCTACACTTAAAAACGAATTAAGTAGTGACGATCGGGTGAGTCTAAACTTTAAACCCATTGATATATTATACACCACCCGAGATGTAAATAACTGGCTCACTATTTTAATTCGTGGAACTTATTCTACCGACTTCACATGTCGTCAGCTAAGTGTGGGGAAGTCTAACCCCACTTAACGTTAAATTCGGGGTTCGGGTTAGTGCATAACTCGTTAATAAAAATGCACTATTAGGGTAAAAGACGCATTTTCAAAAATTAGCAAACAGTTCAGAAAAGCAACCATTTTTGAAGAAAAACATGTGTGATAAAACAAGAAGGAATGAACGATGAGGCGCACCATCTATCATTCGACGAGCTTTGTAATTACAAACTGGGTATTATTAATCACTTTTCTACACTAATCACCCTCATGAATTTATAATTAGAGTCTGATTTCATGCAAATGAGGGCATTGCATGATCTCAAGTGTGGGGAAGGGTTATAAATTCTCTCGGGTTTATACTTGGCTTATTTTCTAAATTTTATGAAAATTTGAAAAATTTTCAACTAAATGAATTAAATATCATGTTTATACATATTTATGAACGAAAAAACTAGGTGTTAATGCCGAAATTATTATTACCTCGGAAATGACATAAATTGAGAAACAACTAAAACGCTTGAATTTATTTATTAAGATATAAAATGACGCATGAAAAAAGCCAAGTGTGGGGAGAATGTACCAAGTTATTCAATTAAAAACTATCTATCACATGTTTCTGTAAAGTTTATTGCAGGTGCTTTTGTTTTGGACTAAATTAACTGTTTTACCCGATTTATTGTAATACTTTTGAAAGAAAAGATGGATCTACACGATGAATCAATTCCATCATTAAAAGGAAGTAAAGTCTTTCAAAAAAGAAACGCGCTTCTTGATTTAGGTCATGAAGTTGTCGTCCAGACCAACTGTAGGTTGACGAAAAATCTAGAAAAGTCATCACTAAAATCAGCAGGAAATCCACGGACCTCAGCATCAAACAGGGTCGCCAAGTGGTCAGACTTATCCTAACCATGAGAGGATCTGTCTCGTAAAATGGGGAGGGCGCCGTGCAAATTAGCTTGATAAGACTAATGAATCAGACCCCCAGAAAGGATAATCTCCTTAAAAGATCAAAAATCAGCTTTTAAGACTGATATTACTCAATCCTAGAGATTGACCTTAAAGATTGAGAATTACAAACTCATGGAATTCAATGATATCTAAACTCGAGCTTGAACGAGAAAATATTTTGATCAAAATTACAAACCGATTTGTTTTCTTAAACCCATTTTCAATGCGTTCATTACCATTGAACGTAAAATCCTAGGAATTCACCTGGAATTCATTAGGTCACCTGAACCAAATCGGGTGTCAGCCATAAGAACGGTGGTTGCATAGCATGGTCAAAGACAGGACCTTGTGCCAGACCGAAAAACTACAGGGTGAGCTTTACTATTGCTCCTACAAAGGATAGTAATTGCACCCGATACGTTTTAGACCATGAACAAATGCATGTCATTAGACATTGCCTTAACAGTTTCTTGTTCATCGCTTTCCTTTACAACCGGACGGTAGTTTGCCGAAAGGTAATATACGGGACAAGTAAACTGGACGTGTTGCTTTCCTAATACAAGGTTAGCAAGTGGGTGACACAAAACCGCAAATGTTGAGCTAAAATTTTCAAATATGAAACCCACAAAACCCACAAAAATATTTTGCAACACTGGTGAAGGGTTATTCCGGAAAACTTGTCTAGGGTAAAATCTAGCTTGAATTTTCAAAAGATCAAATGTTTTCATAAAGATCCAATTTCTTTAAAGGATCTAAATTTTCATAGTCATGTGGGACTGTAAACCACATCGTTACTATCATTTTTATACCACTGTATCAAAATCACTGATGTATAAAGTGTGAGAATAAAAAAATGATTCGAGTGAAGTGTGATTTTATTTCAAGTTATGTATTGCTTGAGGACAAGCAACGTTCAAGTGTGGGGATATTTGATAGTGCTTCAAATGAACCTATATTTAGTAGCAATATCCTCCCAATATGTAAAATTATTTAGTTGTAATTGTCCTATTTTAAGTTGTAATCGTTTATATTAAATAAGTGCGAAGACAAAAGGCGAAAACGATGATTTGAAGACGCAAATGATCAAAAAGCTCAAATGTACAAGATACAATCCAAGTGGTTCAATTTATTGATGAGAAACATCTAAAAATGACAAAAGTACAAGTTACGAAACGCAAAGTACAAGATATTAAATTATACGAAAGGACGTTCAAAAATCTGGAACCGGGACCTGAGCCAACTATCAACGCTCGACGCAACGGACCAAAAATTATGAGTCTACTATGCACAAGAATATAATATAATATATATATAATTATATAAAATTATATATATTATATTATATAATTAAATATAACGTCGACAAGCTAGCAAACAAAGCAATTGGGCATGGCCAGACTGGCCATGCGATCGCATGAGATTAACACTGAGAACCCATGAGATCGCATGGGCCTCAGGATCAGACCACATCTATAAAAGGCAACGAGTTTTGGCCATAAAAGATATATATATATAATACTCCTCTAATAATAATAATATATATATATATATATATATATATATATATATATATATATATATATATATATATATATATATATATATATTATAGTATAGGGTAGTTTTATATTAGATTAGTTCGGGTTATGTAAAAGTTATTTTTACGGGTTTTTGAAGTCGAAATTCTGTCCGTGTAACACTACGCGATAAATACTCAATGTAAGTTATGTTCTCCTTTTTAAATTAATGTCTCGTACTTAAGTTATTATTATGCTTATTTGAGCCAAAGTAATCATGATGTTGGACTAAATATTAAAGACGAGGTAATTGGGCTTTGTACCATAATTGGGGTTTGGACAAAAGAACGACACTTGTGGAAATTAGACTATGGGCTATTAATGGGCTTTATATTTGTTTAACTAAATGATAGTTTGTTAATTTTAATATAAAGATTTACAATTGGACGTACCTATAAATAACCACATACACTCGATCGGACACGATGGGCGGGATATTTATATGTACGAATAATCGTTCATTTAACCGGACACGAGAATGGATTAATAGTCTATGAAATTATTAAAACAGGGGTGAAATTATGTACAAGGACACTTGGCATAATTGATAACAAAGTATTAAAACCTTGGGTTACACATAGTCGATATCCTGGTGTAATTATTAAACAAAGTATTAAAATCTTGTTACAGTTTAAGTCCCCAATTAGTTGGAATATTTGACTTCGGGTATAAGGATAATTTGACGAGGACACTCGCACTTTAAATTTATGACCGATGGACTATTATGGACAAAAACCAGATGGACATATTAAATAATCCAGGACAAAGGACAATTAACCCATGGGCATAAAACTAAAATCAACACGTCAAACATCATGATTACGGAAGTTTAAATAAGCATAATATATTTTATTTCATTTTTCCTCGTACTTTTATTTATTGTCATTTTAATTATTGTTATTTATTTTATATTGTTAGTTAAATATCGTCATTTACTTTACGCTTCGCTTAAAATATAAAATCGACAAACCGGTCATTAAACGGTAAAACCCCCTTTTATATATTATTAATATAATATATTTTGTACGAATATAATTGTTTAAAATATAGTGTGAAATAAGCCAGCTCCCTGTGGAACGAACCGGACTTACTAAAAACTATACTACTCTACGATTAGGTACACTGCCTATAGTGTTGTAGCAAGGTTTAGGTATATCCCATTTGTAAATAAATAATTAAAACTTGTGTAATTTGTAACGCTTTTCGTATCAAAAATATATAGTATTTCACGTACACCTCGCACGACATCATAGCTATACAGGGTTGAGGGTGATTCCAAAAATATATATACTTTGAGTTGTGATCTAGCCTGAGACGTGTATACACTGGGTCGTGGATTGATTCAAGATATTATATATCGATTTATTTCTGTACATCTATCTGTAGACAACTAGTTGTAGGTTACTAACGAGGACAGCTGACTTAATACACTCAAATCTTTAAAACATAATAAAAATGGTTGTAATTATATTTTGATCATACTTTGATATATATGTACATATTTGTATAGGTTCGTGAATCGATCCGTGGCCAAGTCTTATTTCCGAGGAAAGAAATATCTGTGAAAATGAGTTATAGTCCCACTTTTAAAATCTAATATTTTTGGGATGAGAATACATGCAGGTTTTATAAATGATTTACAAAATAGACACAAGTACGTGAAACTACATTCTATGGTTGAATTATCGAAATCGAATATGCCCCTTTTTATTAAGTCTGGTAATCTAAGAATTAGGGAACAGACACCCTAATTGACGCGAATCCTGGAGATAGATCTATTGGGCCTAACAAACTCCATCCGACATTAAAGTACCGGATGCTTTAGTACTTCGAAATTTATATCATATTCGAAGGGTGTCCCGGAATGATGGGGATATTCTTAAATATGCATCTTGTTAATGTCGGTTACCAGGTATTCACCATATGAATGATTTTTATCTCTATGTATGGGATGTGTATTGAAATATGAAATTTTGTGGTCTATTGTTACGATTTGATATATATATAGGTTAAACCTATAACTCACCAACATTTTTGTTGACGTTTAAAGTATGTTTATTCTCAGGTGAATATTAAGAGCTTCCGCTGTTGCATACTAAAATAAGGACAAGATTTGGAGTCCATGTTTGTATGATATTGTGTAAAAACTGTATTCAAGAAACATATGTCGATGTAATATATTTCTATTGTAAACCATTATGTAATGGTTATGTGTAAACAGTATATTTTAGATTATCATTATTTGATAATCTATGTAATGTTTTTAAAACATTTATTGATAAAATAAAGGTTATGGTTGTTTTAAAAATGAATGCAGTCTTTAAAAAACGTCTCATATAGAGGTCAAAACCTCGCAACGAAATCAATTAATATGGAACGTTTATAATCAATATGAACGGGACATTTCAGTTGGTATCAGAGCGTTGGTCTTAGAGAACCAGAAAAATTTTCATTAGTGTGTCTTATCGAGTTTGTTAGGATGCATTAGTGAGTCTGGACTTTGACCGTGTTTTCTTTAAAAATGATTGCTTAACATTTTTGTTGAAAACTATATATTATTAACATGTAAATATTATGTGATATATTAATCTCTTAACATGTTTGATATTGTGTGATAGATGTCTACCTCTAGCACAAATCCCATTGACTCACCTAATAATAACGAAGAGTCGAATATATATTGGCAAGATTCACAAGTTCCCGAAGAACCGGAAGAAGAGGAAATGGAACCGGAAGAAGAGGAACCGGAAGAAGAGGAACCAGAAGAAGAGGAACTGGAAGAAGAAGAGGTTCCGGAGGGGGGAATAGTAGGAACTACAGAAAACCGGTCAAATAAAAGAAAATCCTCAACCAATAGACCAAAGTTAATAATGGTCAATGGTGTTTCCGCTAAGGAAGCAAAATATTGGGAAAATTACCAATTTTCCGATGAATCGGATCCTGATGAGGATTCTGATGATGTTATAGAAATTACCCCGACCCAATTTAATGAGGCAAAAGAAAATAATAAGGGAAAAGGCATCAAAATAGAGAAATCTGATTCCGACCCCGATGAACTTTATATGTACCGTCAACACCCGTATTTTCAATATCGTGACAATAACCCGGGAACCTCTAAACCACCAGGTTTTTCTAAACCAATGTGGAAAACGATGACTCGTATTAGAGGAACATCATATATCCCTTGAAGATTAGGAAAAAGAACCAAGTCCGAAGAAGAAGAAGAAACCAGTGATTCAGATTAGAGGGGTGTGAGCATGTTGTGTAATAAATGTATTGTAGTGTGCTTGTACTTTTATGTTCTATGTAAAAATTGCTTGTATTGTTTGTTATTACGAATCTAATCCTTGTCTATTTTATAGTATAAAAACAAAATGGACGTTAAGGGTAGACAACTGAATATTTTAGAAGACGTACCAGAGGATATGATTGAGGAAATCTTGTCTAGAGTCGGTCAGAATTCATCAGCACATTTAGTTATGGCAAAATTAACTTGTCAAATATTTGAAAGACTTTCCAGAAATGCCTTAGTTTATAAAAGGCTTTCCTTTGATAGGTGGGGTATGTAGTGACCTAAACTTTTCCATGTTTATATATATTAATTGAGATTGATATTTACATGACTAAATGTTTCCAACGTGTTAAGCAATCAAACTTGTTATGACTTGATTAAATGAAATAAGTTTCATATACACAATTGATCACCCAAGTTGACCGGCGATTCACGAACGTTACAAAATTTTAAAAACTACATGTTGTGGTATACATAGACATATATATATATATATATATATATATATATATATATATATATATATATATATATATATATATATGGTTGACATAAGATTATGATGAGTAAGTTTCTCACTAAATATATTAAAAATGTGTGATATACATAAGAAATGAGATTACTAAGTTAAGAAACTCGAAATGATATATATAACGATTAGCGTTATGATAACGTCTACTAAATACATATGTATCATATTAAGATATTGATACACTATATTTAACATGATAAAATGATATTTAAATATATCATTAAGTGTGTTAACAATGAACTACATATGTAAAAACAAGACTACTAACTCAAGAATTACGAAACGAGACTTATATGTAACGATTATCGTTGTAACGATATTTTAATGTATATATCATATTAAGATATATTCATACATCATAATATCATGATAGTATAATAATTTAACATCTCATTTGATATAATAAACATTGGGTTAACAACATTAATTGAGATCGTTAACTTAAAGGTTTCAAAACAACACTTACATGTAACGACTAACGAAGACTTAACGACTCCATTAGAATGTATATACATGTTGTGTTTTGATATTTATTCTTACACTTTTGAAAGACTTCAAGAGACATATCAAAATACTTCTACTTAACAAAAATGCTTACAATTACATCCTCGTTCAGTTTCATCAACAATTCTACTCGTATGCACCCGTATTCGTACTCGTACAATACACAGCTTTTAGATGTATGTACTATTGGTATATACACTCCAATGATCAGCTCTTAGTAGACCATGTGAGTCACCTAACACATGTGGGAACTATCATTTGGCAACTAGCATGAAATATCTCATAAAATTACAAAAATATTAGTAATCATTCATGACTTATTTACATGAAAACAAAATTACATATCCTTTATATCTAATCCATATACCAACGACCAAAAATACCTACAAACACTTTCATTCTTCAATTTTCTTCATCTAATTGATCTCTCTCAAGTTCCATCTTCAAGTTCTAAGTGTTCTTCATAAATTCCATAAGTATAGTTTCATAAAAATCAAGAATACTACCAAGTTTACAAGTTTACTTCCAAGCTTTCTAATCCATTCCAAGTAATCATCTAAGATCAAGGAACCTTTGTTATTTACAGTAGGTTATCTTTCTAATTCAAGGTAATATTCATATTCAAACTTTTATTCAATTTCTACAACTATAACAATCTTATTTCGAGTGAAAATCTTACTTGAACTGTTTTCGTGTCATGATTCTGCTTCAAGAACTTTCAAACCATCCAAGGATCCTTTGAAGCTAGATCCATTTTTCTCATTTCCATTAGTTTTATCCAGAAAACTTGAGGTAGTAATGATGTTTATAACATCATTTGATTCATACATATAAAGCTATCTTATTCGAAGGTTTAAACTTGTAATCACTAGAACATAGTTTAGTTAATTCTAAACTTGTTCGCAAACAAAAGTTAATCCTTCTAACTTGACTATTAAAATTAACTAAACACATGTTCTACATCTATATGATATGCTAACTTAATGATTTAAAACCTGGAAACACGATGAACACCATAAAATCGGATATACGCCGTCGTAGTGAAACCGGGGGCTGTTTTGGTTTGGATAATTAAAAACTATGATAAACTTTGATTTAAAAGTTGTTCTTCTGGGAAAATTATTTTTCTTATGAGCATGAAACTATATTCAAAAATCATGGTTAAACTCAAAGTGGAAGTATGTTTTCCAAAATGGTCATCTAGACGTCATTTTTTCGACTGAAATAACTATCTTTACAAAAACGACTTGTAATCTGTAATTCTGACTATAAACTTATACTTTTTCTGTATAGATTCATAAATTTAAGTTTAATATGAAACCATCGCAATTTGATTCACTCAAAACGGATTTAAAATGAAGAAGTTATGGGTAAAACAAGATTGGTTATTTTTGCTTGTTGTAGCTACGTGAAAATTGGTAACAAATCTATATTAATCATATCCTAGCTAACTTATATTGTATTATACATGTATTCTAATATATTATGTAATCTTGGGATAACATAGACACGTATGCAAATGTTTTGATATATCATATCGACCCATGTATATATATTATTTGGAACAACCATAGACACTCTATATGCAGTAATGTTGGAGTTAGCTATACAGGGTTGAGGGTGATTCCAAAAATATATATACTTTGAGTTGTGATCTAGCCTGAGACGTGTATACACTGGATCGTGGATTGATTCAAGATAATATATATATCGATTTATTTCTGTACATCTAACTGTAGACAACTAGTTGTAGGTTACTAACGAGGACAGCTGACTTAATACACTTAAATCTTTAAAACATAATAAAAATGGTTGTAATTATATTTTGATCATACTTTGATATATATGTAGATATTTGTATAGGTTCGTGAATCGACCAGTGGCCAAGTCTTACTTCCCGACGAAGTAAAAATCTGTGAAAGTGAGTTATAGTCCCACTTTTAAAATATAATATTTTTGGGATGAGAATACATGCAGGTTTTATAAATGATTTACAAAATAGACACAAGTACGTGAAACTACATTCTATGGTTGAATTATCGAAATCGAATATGCCCCTTTTTATTATGTCTGGTAATCTAAGAATTAGGGAACAGACACCCTAATTGACGCGAATCCTAAAGATAGATCTATTGGGCCTAACAAACCCCATCCAAAGTACCGGATGCTTTAGTACTTCGAAATTTATATCATATCCGAAGGGTGTCCCGGAATGATGGGGATATTCTTATATATGCATCTTGTTAATGTCGATTACCAGGTGTTCACCATATGGATGATTTTTATCTCTATGTATGAGATGTATCTTGAAATATGAAATCTTGTGGTCTATTATTATGATTTGATAATATATAGGTTAAACCTATAACTCACCAACATTTTTGTTGACGTTTTAAGCATGTTTATTCTCAAGTGATTATTAAGAGCTTCCGCTATTGCATGCTAAAATAAGGACAAGATTTGGAGTCCATGCTTGTATGATATTATGTAAAAACTGCATTCAAGAAACTTATTTTTGATATAATATATTCTTATTGTAAACCATTATGTAATGGTCGTGTATAAACGGTATATTTTAGATTATCATTATTTGATAATCTACGTAATGCTTTTAAACCTTTATCGATAAAATAAAGGTTATGGTTGTTTTAAAAATGAATGTAGTCTTTGAAAAACGTCTCATATAGAGGTCAAAACCTCGTGACGAAATAAATTAATATGGAATGTTTTTAATCAATATGAACGGGACATTTTAGTTGGTATCAGAGCGTTGGTCTTAGAGAACCAGAAAATTGCATTAGTGTGTCTTACTGAGTTTGTTAGGATGCATTAGTGAGTCTGGACTTCGACCGTGTTTTTCTTCAAAAACGATTGCTTAACATTTTTTTTGTTGGAAACTATATATTATTAACATGTAAATATTATGTAATATATTAATCTCTTAACGTGTTTGATATTTTGTGATAGATGTCTACCTCTAGCACAAATCCCATTGATTCACCTAATAATAATGAAGAGTCGAATATATTTTGAGAAGATTCACAAATTCTTGAAGAGGAACCGGAAGAGGAGGAACCAGAAGAAGAGGAACCAGAAGAGGATGAATCGGAAGAGGAGGAACCAGAAGAAGAAGAGGTTCCGGAGGAAGAAATATTGATACATATAGTAAACCGGTCAAATAAAAGAAAATCCTCAACCAATGGACCAAAGTTAATAATGGTCAATGGTGTTTCCTCTAAGGAAGCAAAATATTGGGAAAATTACCAATTTTCTGATGAATCGAATCCTGATGAGGATTTCGATGATGTTATAGAAATTACCCAGACCCAATTTAATGAGGCAAAAGAAAATAATAAGGGAAAAGGCATCAAAATAGAGAAATCTGATTCCGACCCCGATGAACTTTATATGTACCGTCAACACCCGTATTTTTAATATCGTGAAAATAACCCGGGAACCTCTAAACCACCAGGTTTTTCTAAACCAATGTGGAAAACGATGACTCGTATTAGAGGAACATCATATATCCCTTGAAGATTAGGAAAAAGAACCAAGTCCGAAGAAGAAGAAGAAACCAGTGATTCAGATTAGAGGGGTGTGAGCATGTTGTGTAATAAATGTATTGTAGTGTGCTTGTACTTTTATGTTCTATGTAAAAATTGCTTGTATTGTTTGTTATTACGAATCTAATCCTTGTCTATTTTACAGTATAAAAACAAAATGGACGTTAAGGGTAGACAACCGAATATTTTAGAAGACCTACCAGAGGATATGATTGAGAAAATCTTGTCTAGAGTCGGTCAGAATTCATCAGCACATTTAGTTATGGCGAAATTAACTTGTCAAACATTTGAAAGACTTTCCAGAAATGCCTTAGTTTATAAAAGGCTTTCCTTTGATAGGTGGGGTATATCACATTGGGGAGACCGTAAGTTACACCGTATTTTCTTTAAAGCGTTAAATGCGGGGAACCCAAATGCAATTTTACGCTACGGGTTAAGAACCTATTTTGACTCAGCATATCCCAACATAGAATTTCGTGAATTAGAAAGAGCTTCTAACATGAAACATAAAGAAGCATGTTATGCTTACGGGTTAGTGATGTTCGCTTCTTACCTAAGTGAGAAAAAGAACATCGGATTGCAACTTTTAAATAAAACCTTTCCACAAGTGACGGATTCAGTAGTTGGGGTGAGAAACAAGGTTTTTAGATTATTACGGGGCTGTTGGACATTACGAAACCATCGTCCTTTTGACGACATTACAACATGCTGCCTAGCTAATGGTCATAACGGTTATTTTCCACAAGACCAAGGATGGGAAGTCGTCTTAGTAAAACCAGAATGCATGACTTGTTTCTGGACTTATGAATTACGTGTCTTTATTTCCTTTGCTGAACAACTTGCGTATTAACTAGATTTATCTTCAAAACTGTCCTGTATCATAGTGCACTATATTTCATGTTATATGTAATATAGCAAAGTTGTAAGTTTGAAGAATATTTGTATGTGATATATTATTATAATCAGTTTTTCATATGGAATTGTAGTAGTTGAATTGTATATTAGCTACTAAGTATGAACTTAACGGGTAGGTAGTACCCGAATTTAAAATTATAAAACGCTAATATGAAGAAAAAGCTTTTATAAATGAGTTCATATTATGCTACGAGATACTATTGACTACTCTTAATATTCTGAATGATTAAATTGTTTCATTTGACTATTTTGAAGGAAATGGCACCGACTACTCGACACATCTTGAATATGAGCGAAGAGGAATTTCGTGCCTTTCTTGCTTCAAACATAGCCGCAGTACAGGCCGCGCTACATACCAACAATAACTCTGAATCTAGCAATACAGCTAACGGCGCAAGAAATCGTGTAGGATGCTCCTACAAGGAATTCACTGCCTGCAAACCTTCAGAATTTGATGGGACCGAAGGACCAATCGGATTGAAAAGGTGGACCGAGAAAGTTGAATCGGTGTTTGCCATAAGTAAGTGTGCTGAAGGAGACAAAGTGAAGTACGCTATGCATACCTTTACAGGTATTGCGTTAACATGGTGGAATACCTATCTAGAGCAAGTGGGACAAGATGCTACTTACGCGCTACCGTGGTCAGCATTCAAGCACTTGATGAGCGAGAAGTACCGTCCCAGAACCGAGGTCAATAAGCTCAAGTCAGAACTTAGAGGGTTACAAACACAGGGATTCGATATTACTTTGTACAAAAGACGATTCACAGAATTGTGCCTATTGTGTCCGAGTGCGTTCGAAGATGAGGAAGAGAAGATCGACGCGTTTGTGAAAGGGTTACCAGAGAGAATCCAAGAAGATATAAGTTCACACGAGCCTGCCTCCATACAAAAGGCATGTAGAATGGCTCACAAACTAGTGAACCAGATTGAGGGAAGAATTAAAGAACAGGTGGCCGAAGAGGCCAACGTGAAGCTAGTCAAAAGAAAGTGGGAGGAAAACGGTGATAAAAGTCACCAAAACAACAACAACTATCCCAACAATCGCAAAATCAATCGCAACTACAACAAATGGCACAACAACAACAACAACTACAACAATCATCCCAACAACAATAACAACCGCAACAACAACAACAATCAGAAGCAGCTATGCCAAAGGTGTGAAAAATATCACTCGGGGTTCTGCACCAAATTTTGCAACAAGTGTAAAAGAAATGGTCATAGCGCGGCGAAGTGTGAGGTCTATGGACCAGGGGTTAACAGAATGAAAGGAACAAATGGTGTCGGAACGAGTAATGGCGGAGCAAGTAGTGTCGGAGCAAGTTATGCCAATGTAGTTTGTTATAAATGTGGAAAACCGGGCCACATTATTAGAAATTACCGAACCAAGAGAACACGAATGGACAAGGCCGCGGAAGAGTTTTCAATATTAATGCGGCAGAGGCACAGGAAGACCCAGAGCTTGTTACGGGTACGTTTCTTATTGACAATAAATCTTCTTACATTTTATTTGATTCGGGTACGGATAGAAGCTATATGAGTAGAGATTTTTGTGCTAAATTAAGTTGTCCATTGATGCCGTTGGATAGTAAATTTTTACCTTAATTAGCAAACGGTAAATTAATTTCAGCAGATTATATATGCCGGAATCGAGAAATTAAACTGGGTAGCGAAATATTTAAGATTGATTTGATACCAGTAGAGTTAGGGAGTTTTGATGTAACAGTTAGCATGGACTGGCTGAAGGAGATGAAAGCAGAGATCGTATGTTACAGAAATGCAATTCGCATTGTACGAGAAGAAGGAGAACCCTTAATGGTGTACGGAGAAAAGGGCAACACGAAGCTACATCTTATTAGTAATGTGAAGTCACAAAAACTAATAAGAAAAGGTTGCTATGCTGTTCTAGCACACGTCGATAAAGTACAAACTGAAGAAAAGAGCATCAATGATATTCCCGTCGCAAAAGAATTTCTCGATGTATTTCTAAAAGAATTATTGAGACTACCTCCACATCGATCTGTTGAATTTCAAATAGATCTTGTACCAGGAGCTGCACCAATAGCTCGTGCTCCTTACAGACTCGCACCCAGTGAGATGAAAGAACTGCAAAGCCAACTGCAAGAACTATTAGAACGTGGTTTCATTCGACCAAGCACATCACCATGGGGAGCTCCTGTTTTGTTTGTCAAGAAGAAGGATGGTACATTTAGGTTGTGTATTGACTACAGAGAGTTGAATAAACTTACCATCAAAAACCTTTATCCACTGCCGAGAATTGACGACTTATTTGATCAACTACAAGGCTCGTCGGTTTATTCGAAAATCGATTTACGTTCTGGATATCATCAAATGTGAGTCAAGGAGGATGATATTCCAAAAACTGCTATTAGGACGCGTTATGGTCATTACCAGTTTATGGTTATGCCGTTTGGATTGACTAACGCACCAGCTGTGTTCATGGACCTTATGAACCAAGTGTGTGGGCCATATCTTGACAAGTTTGTCATTGTTTTCATCGATGACATACTTATTTACTCAAAGAATGATCAAGAGCACGAAGAACATTTGAGAAAAGTGCTAGAAGTATTGAGGAAAGAAAAATTGTACGCTAAGTTTTCAAAGTGTGCATTTTGGTTGGAAGAAGTTAAATTCCTCGGTCACATAGTGAACAAAGAAGGTATCCAGGTGGACCCGGCAAAGATCAAAATCGTTGAAAAGTTGGAAACCCCAAAAACTCCGAAGCATATACGTCAATTTTTAGGATTGGCTGGTTACTACAGAAGATTCATCCAAGATTTCTCCAAAATAGCAAAACCCTTGACTGCATTAACGCATAAAGGGAAGAAATTTGAATGGAAGGATGAACAAGAGAAGGCGTTTCAGTTATTGAAGAAAAAGCTAACTACGGCACCTATATTGTCATTGCCTGAAGGGAATGATGATTTTGTGATTTATTGTGACGCATTAAAGCAAGGTCTCAGTTGTGTATTAATGCAACGAACGAAGGTGATTGCTTATACGTCTAGACAATTGAAGATTCACGAGCAAAATTATACAACTCACGATTTGGAATTGGTTGCTGTTGTTTTTGCATTAAAGACTTGGAGGCATTATTTATATGGAGTTAAAAGTATTATATATATCCTGACCACAAAAGTCTCCAACATATATTTAATCAGAAGCAACTGAATATGAGATAACGCAGGTGGATTGAACTGTTGAATGATTATGATTTTGAGATTCGATACCACCCGGGGAAGGCGAATGTGGTAGCCGACGCTTTGAGTAGAAAGGACAGAGAACCTATACGGGTAAAAGCTATGAATCTAATTATTCGTACTAACCTTACTACTCAAATAATGGAGGTGCAACAGGGATTTGTAAAAGAAGGAAAGTTGAAGAATGAGATACCCAAAGGATCAGAGAAACATCTTAATATTCGGGAAGACGGAACCGGATATAGGGCTGATAGAATTTGGGTACCAAGGTTTGGAGATGTGAGAGAAATGATACTTAAAGAAGCACATAAAACCAGATATTCAATACATCCCGGAGCGGGGAAGATGTATAAAGATCTCAAGAAACACTTTTGGTGGCCGGGTATGAAAGCCGATATTGCTAAATATGTTGGAGAATGTTTGACGTGTTCTAAGGTCAAAGCTGAACATCAGAAACCGTCAGGTCTACTACAACAACCTGAAATCCCGGAATGGAAATGGGAAAACATTACCATAGATTTCATTACTAAATTGCCAAGGACTGCAAGTGGTTATGATACTATTTGGGTAATAGTTGATCGTCTCACCAAGTCAGCACACTTCCTGCCAATGAGAGAAGATGACAAAATGGAGAAGTTGGCGCAATTGTATTTGAAGGAGGTTGTCTCCAGAAATGGAATACCCGTCTCTATTATCTCTGATAGGGATGGTAGATTTGTTTCAAGGTTCTGGCAGATGTTGCAACAAGCATTGGGGAATCGTCTAGACATGAGTACTGCCTATCATCCACAAACTGATGGGCAGAGCGAAAGGACGATACAAAAGCTTGAAGAAATGCTACGAGCATGTGTTATTGATTTTGGAAACAGTTGGGATCGACACCTACCGTTAGCAAAATTTTCCTACAACAACAGTTATCATTCTAGTATTGAGATGGCGCCGTTTGAGGCACTTTATGGTAGAAAGTGCAGGTCTCTGATTTGTTAGAATGAAGTGGGGGATAGACAGATTACGGGTCTGGAGATAATACAAGAAACTACCGAGAAAATCATCCAAATTCAACAACGATTGAAAACCGCCTAGAGTCGACAAAAGAGCTACGCGAACAGTAAAAGAAAAGATATAGAGTTTAAAATTAGAGAAATGGTCATGCTTAAGGTTTCACCTTGGAAAGGCGTTGTTCGATTTGGTAAACGAGGGAAACTAAATCCAAGGTACATTGGACCATTCAAGATTATAGATCGTGTCGGACCAGTAGCTTACCAACTGGAGCTACCTCAACAACTCGCGGCTGTACATAACACTTTCCACGTCTCGAATGTGAAGAAATGTTTTGCTAAAGAAGATCTCACTATTTCGTTGGACGAAATCCAAATCAATGAAAAACTTCAATTCATTGAAGAACCCGTCGAAATAATGGATCGTGAGGTTAAGAGACTTAAGCAAAACAAGATACTGATTGTTAAGGTTCGATGGAATGCTCGTAGAGGACCCGAGTTCACCTGGGAGCCTGAAGATCAAATGAAGAAGAAATACCCGCACCTATTTCCAGAAGATTCGTCAACACCTTCAACAGCTTAAAAATTCGGGACGAAATTTATTTAACGGGTAGGTACTGTAGTGACCTGAACTTTTCTATGTTTATATATATTAATTGAGATTGATATTTACATGACTAAATGTTTCCAACGTGTTAAGCAATCAAACTTGTTAAGACTTGATTAAATGAAATAAGTTTCATATAGACAATTGATCACCCAAGTTGACCGGCGATTCACGAACGTTACAAAATTGTAAAAACTACATGTTGTGGTATATATAGACATATATATATGGTTGACATAAGATTATGATGAGTAAGTATCTCACTAAATATATTAACAATGTGTGATATACATAAGAAATGAGATTACTAAGTTAAGAAACTCGAAATGATATATATAACGATTATCGTTATGATAACGTCTACTAAATACATATGTATCATATTAAGATATTGATACACTATATTTAACATGATAAAATGATATTTAAATATATCATTAAGTGTGTTAACAATGAACTACATATGTAAAAACAAGACTACTAACTCAAGAATTACGAAATGAGACTTATATGTAACGATTATCGTTGTAACGATTATCGTTGTAACGATTATCGTTGTAACGATATTTTAATGTATATATCATATTAAAAGATATTCATACATCATAATATCATGATAATATAATAATTTAACATCTAATTTGATATAATAAACACTGGGTTAACAACATTAATTGAGATCGTTAACTTAAAGGTTTCAAAACAACACTTACATGTAACGACTAACGAAGACTTAACGACTCCATTAGAATGTATATACATGTTGTGTTTTGATATGTATTCTTACACTTTTGAAAGACTTCAAGACACATATCAAAGTACTTCTACTTAACAAAAATGCTTACAATTACATCCTCGTTCAGTTTCATCAACAATTCTACTCGTATGCACCCGTATTCGTACTCGTACAATACATAGCTTTTAGATGCATGTACTATTGATATATACACTCCAATGATCAGCTCTTAGCAGCCCATGTAAGTCACCTAACACATGTGGGAACCATCATTTGGTAACTAGCATGAAATATCTCAAAAAATTACAAAAATATTAGTAATCATTCATGACTTATTTACATGAAAACAAAATTACATATCCTTTATATATAATCCATATATCAACGACCAAAAATACCTACAAACACTTTCATTCTTCAATTTTCTTCATTTAATTGATCTCTCTCAAGTTCCATCTTCAAGTTCTAAGTGTTCTTCATAAATTCCATAAGTATAGTTTCATAAAAATCAAGAATACTTCCAAGTTTGCAAGTTTACTTCCAAGCTTTCTAATCCATTCCAAGTAATCATCTAAGATCAAGGAACCTTTGTTATTTACAGTAGGTTATCTTTCTAATTTAAGGTAATATTCATATTCAAACTTTGATTCAATTTCTACAACTATAACAATCTTATTTCGAGTGAAAATCTTACTTGAACTATTTTCGTGTCATGATTCTGCTTCAAGAACTTTCAAGCCATCCAAGGATCCTTTGAAGCTAGATCCATTTTTCTCATTTCCAGTAGTTTTATCCAGAAAACTTGAGGTAGTAATGATGTTCATAACATCATTCGATTCATACATATAAAGCTATCTTATTCGAAGGTTTAAACTTGTAATCACTAGAACATAGTTTAGTTAATTCTAAACTTGTTCGCAAACAAATGTTAATCCTTCTAACTTGACTTTTAAAATCAACTAAACACATATTATATATCTATATGATATGCTAACTTAATGATTTAAAACCTGGAAACACGATGAACACCATTAAATCGGATATACGCCGTCGTAGTGAAACCGGGGGCTGTTTTGGTTTGGATAATTAAAAACTATGATAAACTTTGATTTAAAAGTTGTTCTTCTGGGAAAATGATTTTTCATATGAACATGAAACTATATCCAAAAATCTTGGTTAAACTCAAAGTGAAAGTATGTTTTTCAAAATGGTCATCAAGATGTCGTTCTTTCGACGGAAATGACTACATCCTTATTAATTGACATGTAACTTAAATTTCCGACTATAAACTTATACTTTTTCTGTTTGGATTCTTAAATTAGAGTTCAATATGAAACCATTGCAATTTGATTCACTCAAAACGGATTTAAAATGAAGAAGTTATGGGTAAAACAAGATTGGATATTTTTGATCTTTTTAGCTACGGGAAATGTTTAACAAATCTATACAAATCATATCCTAGCAAACTTATATTGTATTATACATGTATTCTAATATATTATGTAATCTTGGGATACCATAGACACGTATGCAAATATTTTGACATATCATATCGACCCATGTATATATATTATTTGGAACAACCATAGACACTCTATATGCAGTAATGTTAGAGTTAGCTATACAGGATTGAGGTTGATTCAAAAAATATATATACTTTGAGTTGTGATCTAGCCTGAGACGTGTATACACTGGGTCGAGGATTGATTCAAGATAATATATATCGATTTATTTCTGTACATCTAACTGTGGACAACTAGTTGTAGGTTACTAACGAGGACAGCTGACTTAATACACTCAAATCTTTAAAACATAATAAAAATGGTTGTAATTATATTTTGATAATACTTTGATATATATGTACATATTTGTATAGGTTCGTGAATCGATCCGTGGCCAAGTCTTAAATCCGAGGAAGGAAATATCCGTGAAAGTGAGTTATAGTCCCACTTTTAAAATCTAATATTTTTGGGATGAGAATACATGCAGGTTTTATAAATGATTTACAAAATAGACACAAGTACGTGAAACTACATTCTATGGTTGAATTATCGAAATCGAATATGCCCCTTTTTATTAAGTCTGGTAATCTAAGAATTAGGGAACAGACACCCTAATTGACGCGAATCCTAAAGATAGATCTATTGGGCCTAACAAACCCCATCCAAAGTACCGGATGCTTTAGTACCTCGAAATTTATATCATATCCGAAGGGTGTCCCGGAATGATGGGGATATTCTTAAATATGCATCTTGTTAATGTCGGTTACCAGGTGTTCACCATATGAATGATTTTTATCTCTATGTATGGGATGTGTATTGAAATATGAAATCTTGTGGTCTATTGTTACGATTTGATATATATAGGTTAAACCTATAACTCACCAACATTTTTGTTGACGTTTAAAGCATGTTTATTCTTAGGTGAATATTAAGAGCTTCCGCTGTTGCATACTAAAATAAGGACAAGATTTGGAGTCCATGTTTGTATGATATTGTGTAAAAACTGCATTCAAGAAACATATGTCGATGTAATATATTTCTATTGTAAACCATTACGTAATGGTCGTGTGTAAACAGTATATTTTAGATTATCAATATTTGATAATCTACGTAATGTTTTTAAAACCTTTATTGATAAAATAAAGGTTATGGTTGTTTTAAAAATGAATGCAGTCTTTGAAAAACGTCTCATATAGAGGTCAAAACCTCGCAACGAAATCAATTAATATGGAACGTTTATAATCAATATGAACGGGACATTTCAAAGAACAACACACCAAAATTCAAGTTCATGCTAGTTACTTCAAAACAACAAGATCGAGCATACAAATCATATATTCATGTTAGACATGAGCCATAGACAATAATTAACACTTTTATAAGTTAAAAACATCAAGAACACAAAATATAGTGATTTTAGAAAGTTACCCAAATGAGATGAAATTGGTATCAAGTTGTAGAGGATGAAGAGAGGATTCCAAATATGTAATTTGTTTTGTAAAACACTTGCTAAATCTGGTTTGGATGATGATTCTTTGGATTGAATGTTTGAGAGAAAGTTGAAGTAGTAAAAAGAGAAAGAGGAGAAATGAATGGATGGGAGTGAAGGGTTGACCCTTTGACCTAGTCAAAGGTTTGGTCCCTTGGTGAGTTTGGTCCCTCAAGTTTCATTCGGGTGCGTGAATTACCTAAATGAGTTAATTTAAAACGCGTATCAACGGGAGATGTTATAATCCGATAACGAAAATATTAAGAATGTTAACTAACGGAGCATACGAATCTAGATACGAAGGATATTATTAAAATAAAAAGACGGGCGTTAAAATAATTTAACAAAAAAATGCGGGACGTTACATTACCCACACCTTAAAAGAAATTTCGTCCCGAAATTTAGTTGGAAGTAATAGTTGATGTCTCTTACTCGGGACCTTGTGTTGTCCAATCTACGAATAAGTGAAGATACATCCTTGGGCATTTCCACGAATTTGGATAGTCGGGGTTTTACGTTGTATTAAGGCTTGGTTTTACGATCCGCAATTTCAGCCGGTCTTTCTACGAAGAGGAGTTTGTCATCGATAGTAAGTTTATCTAGAAGAGTAGCACGTTCCTGTTCCGCAGGACACGTCTCTAAGTTTGTTGCATGGAACGTAGGGTAAACGGAAAATTAATTGAGTCGGAAGTTCTAAACGGTAGGAAGCGGTTCCAATACGCCCCAAGATTTTAAAAGAATCAATATTGTGGATATAGCTTTCCTCGATTTCCTGAAATGGATTACACTTTTCCAAGGTGCGGTTTTTTTATTTATTTATTTATATTACACGGTTACTGACTTGGAATTCGGAAGGTTTACGCCTAACATCGGCATAGTCCTTTTGGCGATTACGGTCCGTCTTGAGCCCTTCTCGAACTTGAACTATCTCAACAGTTGTTTTTTGAATAAGTTCGGATCCTGTGATTTGCTTGTCACCTACTTCGGTCTAACGAATAGGAGAACGACATTTGCGGTTATATAAAGTTTCGAAAAGTGCACGTTAACACACGAGTGGTAACTACTGTTGTAAGAGGGATCAACTAAAGGCGACAATACAAGTTTGTAACATGTATTTCCAAGATGTAAATCGTTCATTTGCTTGGTTCGTCGGTTTGTGGAAGATACGCGGTACGCATGTCTAAACGTGTTCCTAAGGCTTCTTGTAAACTAAGTGTGTAACGAGTATTTCAATCCGGGATAATTGACAATGGTACACTGTGTTGGAATAGAATTTCTTAAGATGTGTTTGAACAAGTTAGTTAGGTCTCGAAAGCGTTCGTTGGAACAGGTTTCTTATCGGCTACTGAAAAACGTTCGTCAGGGCTAGTCCCCCTCGTGGTGAATACTAGTAATACGTGAAGGTCTCTCTCTCCATTGAACAATTATATTAAAGGTTTCCTTATACGGAAGTACGAGCGAAAAGATAGGAGTGAAATGAGAACTTAGAATAGAAAGAGTTTATACCTTGAGGTAGCCATATTCCGCATCTAGTGGTCAAATGTTGAGACTTGATGGGAAACGAGATAGTACACATAGTTGTATAGTTCGGGGTTGAGTAGTAGATGGCCAATTATCAGAAGCATAAGGACGATAAGTCAAAGAAGAAAGAGGTATCCTTGGATTGTGTGTTATCTTGGGTCCTATTAATATCAGACGGTCATAGTGAAATAACAGAGTTATGTAACGTGGTACGTGGTGATGAGAAGATTGATCGGATTCATAATTAAGTATTCAAATTCTTCGTGCAAACTAACGAATCTCAGTTTCCTTGATTTCGAGTCGAGAGAGTATGCCTTTCAGGCATTCATGTAGAAATATTTCCATATTTGGGTTCCATCTTGTGCTACACGAATTTAGCTAGTAAGGTTGGTGTGAAAAATCACGTTCAAGGCTCGAACACGGAGAGGTTTTTATTTTTCCCTTAGTGAGTTAACGAGGTTAAAGGTCGTGCAACACGAGAAAAAGTCGGAAATGAATCCTCAGTAATAACCGGCGAGATCTAAGATTTTACAAATACAAGATAGAGTCGTGAGGGTTTCCTGATTACGTGTGGCTTCGATTTCGAGATTTTATTGTAATACCTTGACTACTAACAACATGGTCTAGAAATTGAACTTCGTTTAACCAAAATTCTCACTCAGAGAATTCGGTATAGAGTTGCTCCTTTCTCGAGAGTTCGAGCGTAAGACGGAGACGTTGTTCGTTTTCTTCTTTACTAGAATAGGTTTAGACATCATTTGTAAATACGATAATGGATTTGTCTAGATAAGTTTGCATACGCGGTTCCGGAGGTCTATGAATACGGACGGAGCCTTAGTTAAACTAAACGATATTAAAAGAAAATTATAACTATCGTAGTGAGTTCGGGAAGCGGTTTTGGAGACATCGTCTCCCTTAACCCTCAATTGATGATAACCAGGATGGAGATCGATTTGGAATACACACGAGATCCTTGTACTTGATCAAGAGGTCACTGATACGGGGAAAAAGGATATTGGTTCATAACCAGAAATTATTTAGTTCACGATAATCAATACATATATGTGGGGAAACATTTCTTCTTAACGAATAGATTTCGAGCTCCTTAATTCTATAGATATCAAGTCAGTTTCTAACCTCTTACTCAAAAGTTTAATGTACACCTTCCGATAAAAATTTGTTGGCACACAATAGTTTCCGTTGGTCACTTAAATGGCGTAAGTAATATCTAGGGGGAGTGGTGGAGTGCAAAGAGTGGGATCTAATGCCTTGGATACAAAACATTTATCGACACCCGAATCGAATAAACATGAAACATAAGAGTTGTTCAGAAGAAACGTACCCGTAACTAATTGTCATTACGGACATCCTAGGTGTTAATGTTGAAAGCTCATTCACGTACATTGGGGTTGGCGTTCTTCTTGGGACATGCATTCTTAAGGTGACCCAGTTGGCCACATTCGAAACAAGCACCCCTTCTGCGTGCACTGGGCACCTTTTTAGCGACGGGGGCGGCACCTTTACAACCATGGGCCACATGGCCACTTCTTTGACACTTGATGCAAAATGGTTTGCCACATTTTCCATAATGATGTTTGTGGCACATGTTGCAAAAGGTCGAGTTCCGGCATAACTTTTCCTGCCGCCGGGGGTGAAAGGCTTCTTGGTGGAGTCGTTTTGGTTGTGGTTGCTTGATGGAGAGGCTTCCTGTTTTCTTTTGTTGTTGCCCGGTTGGGCCTCGGCCTTTGGTGCCGACGCTTCAATTTCATCCACCGTTTTTATAAATCGGCGGGCTATCATCACAGCCTCTTGTAGGTCGGCGGGTCTTGATGGCATTACCCCGTGTGTAATGCTCTTAGGGAGACCATCCATGTAAAACTCAACTCCTTGGGGCCCGGGAGCCCGGAGGTTTGGACAAATTTAGGTTAGTTCGGCAAACCGTTGATTATAAGCTTCGAGGTCATCTCGGGCTATTTTTAAATTTCTTGGCCCCTGTTCGAGCCTTCGAGTCTCTTCGCGCGGGAAGTATTCGGTGATCATTCTTTCTCTTAATTCGGTCCAAGAGAGTGTAAGGGCTTCATCGATACCCACCGATTGTACATATGTGTTCCACCATGAGAGAGCAATACTGGTGAGAGTGAGGGTGGAAAACTTGACCTTATCTTGGTCCCGACAACCGCTTATGCTAAAAACAGATTCCGTTTGTTCGAACCATCAGGTGAGAGCAACCGGTCCCCCGGTTCCATCGAAAGTTGGAGGGTTGTACTTCATGAAGTTTTTGTAGGAGCACCCCTCGTTTGAATTACCGGCCCCATGATTGTTGTTGTTATTATTGGAGAAGTGACCGGCCACGGCCTCTCCCATGGCAGTGGCTATCATTCATTGAAGAGCTTGTTCGAGAGTTTCGGGAGGAGTATTGTGTTAACCTTGGTGAGCCATCGTTCCTTCATGACACAAAGATATCGTTGATTAGTATTCTCAATAATACTAACCGTGATATGGAATAAGGATAGAGAGAAAATTTTCCTTGACTCGCCTTAAATTCTTTATGTCATAATGTTGGAATGTCCACATGAATCACCATAATATAATCCCGACAATTATATTATCCTAATTCACGTGTGCATTTAACATTGCTTCATAAAGTCAAGGTGGCGCGTCAATCAAATCAAAAAACGTGCGACTAAGATGAAATAGAGTTAGATGTGAATAGATGAGTTCGAGTATAAATGCACAATTAGTCAAGTAATTCCTACTTCAAGTCTATATGCCGGTTGTAGTCTAGATTCACTAATGTACCCTATGACTCGGGGTCGACACCAGTGAACTCTAAATCCCAACAACCAACGCTCTAATACCATCTGTAGCGACCCGACAAAATCGTCATTGACGGCGCCGTCTACTTAGGTCCCGTCACGTGGTCATAAGTCTTTAAAATAACGTTTGACCAAAGATATGTCGCATTCATTTCAAAAGTAAGAGCATTTCAAAGTTTACAAGAATTGTTCAACCAAAAGTTACGTTACTAAGTTATAAGTACAATTGAAACCTATGCGACACAATTTTAGATAAAATCAAAAGACGCTCTACGTATGCATGTATACTCGACATCCAAGCAAGTATCAAAAGTAATGAGCGGAAGCATGTATCACAAAACGTTCAAGGACCTGAGAAAAACATAGAAATCTATCAACGAAAACGTTGGTGAAATCATAGGTTTAAGTAAGTAAGTACAAATGAACCACAAGATTTATATCATTGAAATAATAGTTATCCATTCCAAAAATTGTTATCACGAGCACCCAATTATCAAGGCTTAACTTTCCATCCATAGAACCCCATCACAATAGTGTTAGAACATACACTGTTTCTCGAAAATATATTTCATCCGAAGTAACGGTAGCGAACCATCCGAATGAGGGTTTCTCAAATCCATATGGATCCATACAATATAAGTTCTAGCTTACACCCGGCAAGTGTAACTAATGATAATCGAATTGAGGATTTTGTTCTAAACTCATATGTAGAATGTTTGTTTTCCGAAAACTTGGTTATAAAACGTTTTGATTTAAAACTATATTATTAAATATACTTTGATAAATAACGAGAAGATGATTTATAGAAATAAATAACCAAAACATTCAAATGTATAAGTTATATCTCGAGTGGTATAGTTTGTGAATAATTTAAGACTATATTTTGGCAAAGGTACGACTCACGAAATGTAAAGTACAAGTTTTCTCAGTGTACGAAAGGACGTTCGAAAAACCGGAACCGGGACATTAGTCGAGCGTCAACGTACGACTTATCGGAACAAAAATTATAAATCAACTATGCACGAGAATATAATATAATATATAATTAATTAATTTAAATTATATATATTATATTAATATTTAATTATGTCGACGAGCTAAATTACAAAACAAATGTGAGCTGGCAGGAGCAGCCATGCGATCGCATGGCATATAGGCACAGAACCCATGCGATCGCATGGGTTCTGAATTCAGGAGACATCTATAAAAGCTCGATCAGTTTACTTCACAAACACACACATCTATCTATCTTTACTTCGTATTATTATTTATATTATTATTATTATTATTATTATTATTATTATTATTATTATTATTATTATTAAGATTAATATTATTATTATTATTAATCTTATAATTATTAGTAGTATTATTATACATAAAATACTACGACGAGGTCATGAGCGTGTCACTTTCAAAATGGGTTCTCAAACGGGTTAAAGCTAAGGAAATTATGGGTTATAGCTATGGAGGTTATGGGTAATGTGTAGTGACCCGAACTTTTCCATGTTTATATATATTAAATGAAATTGATATTTACATGATTAAGTGTTTCCAACATGTTAAGCAATCAAACTTATTAAGACTTGATTAATTGGAATAGGTTTCATATAGACAAATGACCACCCAAGTTGACTGGTGATTCACGAACGTTAAAACTTGTAAAAACTATACGATGACATATATATGGTTATATATATAGTTAACATGATTTTATTATAAGTATGTATCTCATTAGGTATTTTAACAATGAGTTATATACATAAAAATGAGACTATTAAATTAAGAAACTCGAAAACGATATATATAACGATTATCTTTATAACGTCTTACTAGGTACATATGAATTATATTAAGATATTGATACACTTGGTTAATTATGTTAAATGATAAGTAAATATATCATTAAGTGTATTAACAATGAACTACATATGTAAAAATAAGACTACTAACTTAATGATTTTGAAACGAGACATATATGTAACGATTATCGTTGTAACGACATTTAATGTATATAGATCATATTAAGAGATATTCGTACATCATAATATCAAGATAATAAAATAATTTAAAATCTCATTTGATATTATAAACATTGGGTTAACAACATTTAACAAGATCGTTAACCTAAAGGTTTCAAAACAACATTTACATGTAACGACTAACGATGACTTAACGACTCAGTTAAAATGTATATACATGTAGTATTTTAATATGTATTCATACACTTTTGAAAGACTTCAAGACACTTATCAAAATACTTCTACTTAACAAAAATTCTTACAATTACATCCTCGTTCAGTTTCATCAACAAATCTACTCGTATGCACCCGTATTCGTACTCGTACAATACACAGCTTTTAGATGTATGTACTATTGGTATATACACTCCAATGATCAGCTCTTAGCAGCCCATGTGAGTCACCTAACACATGTGGGAACCATCATTTGGCAACTAGCATGAAATATCTCATAAAATTACAAAAATATGAGTAATCATTCATGACTTATTTACATGAAAACAAAATTACATATCCTTTATATCTAATCCATACACCAACGACCAAAAACACCTACAAACACTTTCATTCTTCAATTTTCTTCATCTAATTGATCTCTCTCAAGTTCTATCTTCAAGTTCTAAGTGTTCTTCATAAATTCCAAAAGTTCTAGTTTCATAAAATCAAGAATACTTACAAGATTGCAAGTTTACTTCCAAGTTTTCTAAATCCATTCCAAGTAATCATCCAAGATCAAGAAACCTTTGTTACTTACAGTATGTTATCTTTCTAATACAAGGTAATAATCATATTCAAACTTTAATTCAATTTCTATAACTATAACAATCTTATTTCGAGTGGAAATCTTACTTGAAATTGTTTCGTGTCATGATTCTGCTTCAAGAACTTTCAAGCCATCAAAGGATCCTTTGAAGCTAGATCCATTTTTCTCATTTCCAGTAGGTTTATCCAAGGAACTTGAGGTAGTAATGATGTTCATAACATCATTCGATTCATACATAAAAAGTTGTCTTATTCAACGTTATAAACTTGTAATCACTAGAACATAGTTTAGTTAATTCTAAACTTGTTCGCAAATAAAGTTAATCCTTCTAACTAGACTTTTAAAATCAACTAAACACATGTTATATATCTATATGATATGCTAACTTAATGATTTAAAACCCGGAAACACGATAAACACCATAAAACTGGATACACGCCGTCGTAGTAAAATCGGGGACTGTTTTGGTTGGGATAATTAAAAGCTAAGAAGAACTTTGATTTAAAAGCTATACTTCTGGAAAATGATTTTTCTTATGAACATGAAACTATATCCAAAAATCATGGTTAAACTCAAAGTGAAAGTATGTTTTTCAAAATGGTCATCAAGATGTCGTTCTTTCGACGAAAATGACTACCTCTTTCAAAAACGACTTGTAACTTGTATTTACGACTATAAACTTATACTTTTTCTATTTTGATTCATAAAGTTAAGTTCAATACGAAACCGTGGCCACTGGAATCACTCAAAACGGATTAGAAACGAAGAAATGGCGAGTAAAACAAGATTGATAAAAACTACTCATTTTACCGACGTGAAAGTTAGTAATAAATCTATTCCAACCATAACCTAATCAACTTATATTTTATATTATGTAACCTTGAAATACCATAGACACGTATACAATGTTTCGACCTATCATGTCGACCCATCTATATATATATTGCGGAACAACCATAGACACTCTATATGTGAATGTTGGAGTTAGCTATACAGGGTTGAGGTTGATTCCAAAATATATATATATATATATATAGTTTGAGTTGTGATCAATACTGAGATATGTATACACTGGGTCGTGGATTGATTCAAGATAATATTTATCGATTTATTTCTGTACATCTAACTGTGGACAACTAGTTGTAGGTTACTAACGAGGACAGCTGACTTAATAAACTTAAAACATCAAAATGTATTAAAAGTATTGTAAATATATTTTGAACATACTTTGATATATATGTATATATTGTTATAGGTTCGTAAATCAACCAGTGGCCAAGTCTTACTTCCCGACGAAGTAAAAACCTGTGAAAGTGAGTTATAGTCCCACTTTTAAAATCTAATATTTTTGGGATGAGAATACATGCAGGTTTTATAAATGATTTACAAAATAGACACAAGTACGTGAAACTACATTCTATGGTTGAATTATCGAAATAATATATGCCCCTTTTTATTAAGTCTGGTAATCTAAGAATTAGGGAACAGACACCCTAATTGACGCGAATCCTAAAGATAGATCTATTGGGCCTAACAAACCCCATCCAAAGTACTGGATGCTTTAGTACTTCGAAATTTATATCATATCCGAAGGGTGTCCCGGAATGATGGGGATATTCTTATATATGCATCTTGTTAATGTCGGTTACCAGGTGTTCACCATATGAATGATTTTTATCTCTATGTATGGGATGTATATTGAAATATGAAATCTTGTGGTCTATTGTTACGATTTGATATATATAGGTTAAACCTATAACTCACCAACATTTTTGTTGACGTTTAAAGCATGTTTATTCTCAGGTGAATATTAAGAGCTTCCGCTGTTGCATACTAAAATAAGGACAAGATTTGGATTCCATGTTTGTATGATATTATGTAAAAACTGCATTCAAGAAACATATGTCGATGTAATATATTTCTATTGTAAACCATTATGTAATGGTCGTGTGTAAACAGTATATTTTAGATTATCATTATTTGATAATTTACGTAATGCTTTTGAAACCTTTATTGATAAAATAAAGGTTATGGTTGTTTTAAAAATGAATGCAGTCTTTGAAAAACGTCTCATATAGAGGTCAAAACCTCGCAACGAAATCAATTCATATGGAACGTTTATAATCAATATGTACGGGACATTTCAGTTGGTATCCGAGCGTTGGTCTTAGAGAACCAGAATTTTGCATTAGTGTGTCTTATCGAGTTTGTTAGGATGCATTAGTGAGTCTGGACTTCGACCGTGTTTACTTGAAAAATGATTGCTTAACAAATTTTGTTGGAAACTATATATTTTTAACATGTGAATATTATGTGATATATTAATCTCTTAACGTGTTTGATATTATGTGATAGATGTCTACCTCTAATACAAGTCCCATTGACTCACCTAATAATAATGAAGAGTCAAATGTAATTTGAAATGATTCGTGGACTGATTCACAAGTTCCCGAAGAGGAACCGGAAGAAGAATCGAAACCGAAGGAGGAGGAACCGGAAGAAGAAATAGAACCGGTGGGGGAAATAATAAAATGGTTAAGTAAAAGAAAATCCTCAACCAACCGACCAAGGTTAATTATGGTCAACGGTGTTTCCGCCAAGGAAGCAAAATATTGGGAGGATTACCAATTCTCCGATGAATCGGATCCCGACGAGGATTCCGATGATGTTATAGAAATTACCCCAACTGAATTTAAAAAGGCAAAAGAGAACAATAAGGGAAAGGGCATAAAAATAGAGAAATCTGATTCTAACCCCGATGAACTTTATATGTATCGAAAAAGAAGAAACGAGTGAGTCGGAATAAGATAGTTGTATTCGTGTGATGTAATATATGTAATATAGTGTGCTTATACTTTATGATATATGTAAAAATTGCTTGTATTAATAAGTATTTTTTTTATGAATCTAACTCTTGTCTATTTTACAGTATAAAAACACAAAATGGATAGACAACCCAATATTTTAAGAGACCTACCCAGAGACATGATTGATGAAATCTTGTCTAGAGTCGGTCAGAATTGCTCGGCACAACTATTTATGGCAAAATCAGTTTGTAAGACATTCGAAGAACGTTCCAAGAATGCCTTGGTTTATAATAGGCTTTCGTTTGAAAGATGGGGGATATCACATTGGGAAACCCATAAGTTACGATGTGTTTACTTTGACGCATATATTGCGGGGAATCCAAATGCTATTTTACGCAACGGGTTAAGAAATTATTTTGACTCAATGTATCCGAATATAGGACTTCATGATTTAGAAAAAGCGGCTAACATGCAACATAAAGAAGCATGTTATGCTTATGGGTTAGTAATGTTCGCTTCTCACCAAAGTGAGAAAAAGAACATCGGGCTACAATTATTAAACAAAACGTTCCCACAAGTGACAGAGTCGGTAATTGGGGTAAGAAATGAGGTTTTTAGGTTATTACGAGACTGTTGGTCATTACGTAACTTTCGTCCTTTTGACGACATTACAACACGTTGTCATACTATCGGTCACAACGGTTACATTCCACAAGACCAAGGATGGGAAGTGGTATTAGTAAAACCAGAATGCATGACTTGTTTCTGGACGTATGAATTACGTGTCTTTGTTGCCTTTGCTGAACGCCTTATTTATTAACTAGAATTATCTTCGCAACTACTTTATATCAAAGTTTTATGTGCTATATTTCATGCTATATGTAAAATAGCGGTATTGTAAGTTTGCAAGTTATTGTATAAAGGTTTGAATATGATATATATATTTTTTTTTGTGATTAGTTTTTCATATAGAATTGTAGTAGTTAAAATGGTATGTTAGCTATTAAGTATGAACTTAACGGGTAGGTACTACCCGAATTAAAGAGTATAAAACGCTAATATGAAGAAAGAGCTTTTATAAATAAGTTCATATTACGCTACGAAATACTATTGACTACTCTTGATATTCTATATGATTAACTCGTTTCATTTGACTATTTTGAAGGAAATGGCACCGACTACTCGACACACCTTGAATATGAGTGAAGAGGAATTTCGTGCCTTTCTTGCTTCAAACATAGCCGCAGTACAGGCCGCGCTACATACCAACAATAACCTTGGATCTAGTAGTACAGGAAATCGTGTAGGATGCACCTACAAAGAATTCACTGCCTGCAAACCTTTGGAATTTGATGGAACCGAAGGACCGATCGGATTGAAACGGTGGACCGAGAAGGTCGAATCAGTGTTTGCCATAAGTAAGTGTACTGAAGAGGACAAAGTGAAGTATGCTACGCATACCTTCACAGGTTCTGCGTTAACATGGTGGAATACCTATCTAGAGCAAGTGGGACAAGATGATGCTTACGCACTACCGTGGTCAGCATTCAAGCACTTGATGAACGCGAAGTACCGTCCCAGAACCAAGGTCAATAAGCTCAAGACAGAACTTAGAGGGTTACGAACCCAAGGATTTGATATTACCACGTACGAAAGACGATTCACAGAATTATGCCTATTGTGTCCGGGAGCGTTCGAAGATGAGGAAGAGAAGATCGACGCGTTTGTGAAAGGATTACTGGAAAGAATCCAAGAAGATATAAGTTCACACGAGCCCGCCTCCATACAACAGGCATGTAGAATGGCTCACAAACTAGTGAACCAGATTGAAGAAAGAATTAAAGAACAGACTGTTGAAGAGGCCAATGTGAAGCAAGTCAAAAGAAAGTGGGAGGAAAACGGTGATAAGAATCACCAATACAACAACAATAGCAATTACAACAATAATCGCAACAACTATCCTAACAATCGCAACATCAATCGCAACTACAATAAACGGCCCAACAACAACAACAACAACAACAACAACAACAACAACAACAACAACAACAGCAACAGCAACTACAACAATCATCTTAACAACAATAATAACCGCAACAACAACAACAATCAGAAGCAGCTATGCCAAAGGTGTGAAAAGTATCACTCGGGGTTCTGCACCAAATTTTGCAACAAGTGTAAAAGAAATGGTCATAGCGCGGCGAAGTGTGAGGTCTATGGACCAGGGGTTAATAGAACAAAAGGAATAAATGGTGTCGGAACGAGTAATGGCGGAGCAAGTAGTGTCAGAGCAAGTTATGCCAATGTAGTTTGTTATAAATGTGGAAAATCGGGCCACATTATTAGAAATTGCCCGAACCAGGAGAACACGAATGGACAAGGCCGCGGAAGAGTTTTCAATATTAATGCGGCAGAGGCACAGGAAGACCCGAAGCTTGTTACGGGTACGTTTCTTATTGACAATAAATCTGCTTACGTTTTATTTGATTCAGGTGCGGATAAAAGCTATATGAGTAGAGATTTTTGTGCTAAATTAGGTTATCCATTGACGCCTTTGGATAGTAAATTTTTACTCGAATTAGCAAATGGTAAATTAATTTCAGCAGATAATATATGTCGGAATCGAGAAATTAAACTGGTTAGCGAAACATTTAAGATTGACTTGATACCAGTAGAATTAGGGAGTTTGATGTGATAATCGGTATGGACTGGTTGAAAGAAGTGAAAGCAGAGATCGTTTGTTACAAAAATACAATTTGTATTATACGAAAAAAAGGAAAACTCTTAATGGTATACGGAGAAAAGGGCAACACGAAGCTACATCTTATTAGTAATTTGAAGGCACAAAAACTAATAAGAAAAGGTTGCTATGCTGTCCTAGCACACGTCGAGAAAGTACAAACTAAAGAAAAGAGCATCAATGATGTTCCCATCGCAAAAGAATTTCCCGATGTATTTCCGAAAGAATTACCGGAATTACCCCCACATCGATCTGTTGAATTTCAAATAGATCTTGTACCAGGAGCTGCACCAATAGCTCGTGCTCCTTACAGACTCGCACCCAGCGAGATGAAAGAACTGCAAAGTCAATTACAAGAACTTTTAGAACGTGGTTTCATTCGACCAAGCACATCACCGTGGGGAGCTCCTGTTTTGTTTGTCAAGAAGAAAGATGGTACATTCAGGTTGTGTATCGACTACCGAGAGTTGAATAAACTTACCATCAAGAACCGCTACCCACTACCGAGAATCGACGACTTATTTGATCAACTACAAGGCTCGTCTGTTTATTCAAAGATTGACTTACATTTCGGGTATCATCAAATGCGGGTGAAAGAAGATGATATTCCAAAGACTGCTTTCAGAACACGTTACGGTCATTACGAGTTTATGGTCATGCCGTTTGGTTTAACTAATGCACCAGCTGTGTTCATGGACCTTATGAACCGAGTGTGTGGACCATACCTTGACAAGTTTGTCATTGTTTTCATTGATGACATACTTATTTACTCAAAGAATGACCAAGAACACGGTGAACATTTGAGAAAGGTGTTAGAAGTATTGAGGAAGGAAGAATTATACGCTAAATTTTCAAAGTGTGCATTTTGGTTGGAAGAAGTTCAATTCCTCGGTCACATAGTGAACAAAGAAGGTATTAAGGTGGATCCGGCAAAGATAGAAACTGTTGAAAAGTGGGAAACCCTGAAAACTCCGAAACACATACGTCAGTTTTTAGGACTAGCTGGTTACTACAGAAAGTTCATCCAAGACTTTTCCAGAATAGCAAAACCCTTGACTGCATTAACGCATAAAGGGAAGAAATTTGAATGGAAGGATGAACAAGATAAAGCGTTTCAGTTATTGAAGAAAAAGCTAACTACGGCACTTATATTGTCATTCCCTGAAGGGAATGATGATTTTGTGATTTATTGTGACGCATCAAAGCAAGGTCTCGGTTGTGTATTAATGCAACGAACGAAGGTGATTGCTTATGCGTCTAGACAATTGAAGATTCACGAACAAAATTATACGACGCATGATTTGGAATTAGGTGAGGTTGTTTTTGCTTTAAAGACTTGGAGGCACTACTTATATGGGGTCAAAAGTATTATATATACCGACCACAAAAGTCTTCAACACATATTTAATCAGAAACAACTGAATATGAGACAGCGTAGGTGGATTGAATTGTTGAATGATTACGACTTTGAGATTTGTTACCACCCGGGGAAGGCAAATGTGGTAGCCGACGCCTTGAGTAGGAAGGACAGAGAACCCATTCGAGTAAAATCTATGAATATAATAATTCACAATAACCTTACTACTCAAATAAAGGAGGCGCAACAAGGAGTTTTAAAAGAGGGAAATTTAAAGGATGAAATACCCAAAGGATCGGAGAAGCATCTTAATATTTGGGAAGACAGAACCCGGTATAGGGCTGAAAGGATTTGGGTACCAAAATTTGGAGATATGAGAGAAATGGTACTTAGAGAAGCTCATAAAACCAGATACTCAATACATCCTGGAACGGGAAAGATGTACAAGGATCTCAAGAAACATTTTTGATGGCCGGGTATGAAAGCCGATGTTGCTAAATACGTAGGAGAATGTTTGACGTGTTCTAAGGTCAAAGCTGAGCATCAGAAACCATCAGGTCTACTTCAACAACCCGAAATTACGGAATGGAAATGGGAAAACATTACCATGGATTTCATCACTAAATTGCCAAGGACTGCAAGTGGTTTTGATACTATTTGGGTAATAGTTGATCGTCTCACCAAATCAGCACACTTCCTGCCAATAAGAGAAGATGACAAGATGGAGAAGTTAGCACGACTGTATTTGAAGGAAGTCGTCTCCAGACATGGAATACCAATCTCTATTATCTCTGATAGGGATGGCAGATTTATTTCAAGATTCTGGCAAACATTACAGCAAGCATTAGGAACTCGTCTAGACATGAGTACTGCCTATCATCCACAAACTGATGGGCAGAGCGAAAGGATGATACAAACGCTTGTAGACATGCTACGAGCATGTGTTATTAATTTCGGAAACAGTTGGGATCGACACCTACCGTTAGCAGAATTTTCCTACAACAACAGTTATCATTCTAGTATTGAGATGGCGCCGTTTGAGGCACTTTATGGTAGAAAGTGCAGGTCTCCGATTTGTTGGAATGAAGTGGGGGATAGACAGATTACGGGTCCGGAGATAATACAAGAAACTACCGAGAAAATCATCCAAATTCAACAAAGATTGAAAACCGCCCAGAGTTGACAAAAGAGCTACGCGAATAGTAAAAGAAAAGATATAGAGTTTGAAATTGGAGAAATGGTCATGCTTAAGGTTTCACCTTGGAAAGGCGTTGTTCGATTTGGTAAACGGGGAAAACTAAATCCAAGGTACATTGGACCATTCATGATTATAGATCGTGTCGGACCAGTAGCTTACCAACTGAAGCTACCTCAACAACTCGCGGCTGTACATAACACTTTCCACGTCTCAAATTTGAAGAAATGTTTTGCTAAAGAAGATCTCACTATTCCGTTGGACGAAATCCAAATCAATGAAAAACTTCAATTCATTGAAGAACCCGTCGAAATAATGGATCGTGAGATTAAGAGACTTAAACAAAACAAGATACCGATTGTTAAGGTTCGATGGAATGCTCGTAGAGGACCCGAGTTCAACTGGGAGCGTGAAGATCAGATGAAGAAGAAATACCCGCATCTATTTCTAGAAGATTCGTCAACACTTTCAACAGCTTAAAATTTCGGGACGAAATTTATTTAACGGGTAGGTATTGTAGTGACCCGAAATTTTCCATGTTTATATATATTAAATGAAATTTATATTTACATGATTAAGTGTTTCCAACATGTTAAGCAATCAAACTTATTAAGACTTGATTAATTGGAATAGGTTTCATATAGACAAATGACCACCTAAGTTGACTGGTGATTCACGAACGTTAAAACTTGTAAAAACTATACGATGACATATATATGGTTATATATATAGTTAACATGATTTTATTATAAGTATGTATCTCATTAGGTATTTTAACAATGAGTTATATACATAAAAATGAGACTATTAAATTTAGAAACTCGAAAACGATATATATAACGATTATCGTTATAACGTATTACTAGGTACATATGAATCATATTAAGATATTGATACACTTGGTTAATTATGTTAAATTATAAGTAAATATATCATTAAGTGTATTAACAATGAATTACATATGTAAAAATAAGACTACTAACTTAATGATTTTGAAACGAGACATATATGTAACGATTATCGTTGTAACGACATTTAATGTATATAGATCATATTAAGAGATATTCGTACATCATAATATTATGATAATATAATAATTTAAAATCTCATTTGATATTATAAACATTGGGTTAACAACATTTAACAAGATCGTTAACCTAAAGGTTTCAAAACAACATTTACATGTAACGACTAACGATGACTTAACGACTCAGTTAAAATGTATATACATGTAGTGTTTTAATATGTATTCATACACTTTTGAAAGACTTCAAAACACTTATCAAAATACTTCTACTTAACAAAAATGCTTACAATTACATCCTTGCTCAGTTTCATCAACAAATCTACTCGTATGCACCCGTATTCGTACTCGTACAATACACAGCTTTTAGATGTATGTACTATTGGTATATACACTCCAATGATCAGCTCTTAGCAGCCCATATGAGTCACCTAACACATATGGGAACCATCATTTGGCAACTAGCATGAAATATCTCATAAAATTACAAAAATATGAGTAATCATTCATGACTTATTTACATGAAAACAAAATTACATATCCTTTATATCTAATCCATACACCAACGACCAAAAACACCTACAAACACTTTCATTCTTCAATTTTCTTCATCTAATTGATCTCTCTCAAATTCTATCTTCAAGTTCTAAGTGTTCTTCATAAATTCCAAAAGTTCTAGTTTCATAAAATCAAGAATACTTCCAAGATTGCAAGTTTACTTCCAAGTTTTCTAAATCCATTCCAAGTAATCATCCAAGATCAAGAAACCTTTGTTACTTACAGTAAGTTATCTTTCTAATACAAGGTAATAATCATATTCAAACTTTAATTCAATTTCTATAACTATAACAATCTTATTTCGAGTGGAAATCTTACTTGAAATTGTTTCTTGTCATGATTCTGCTTCAAGAACTTTCAAGCCATCCAAGGATCCTTTGAAGCTAGATCCATTTTTCTCATTTCCAGTAGGTTTATCCAAGGAACTTGAGGTAGTAATGATGTTCATAACATCATTCGATTCATACATAAAAAGCTGTCTTATTCAATGTTATAAACTTGTAATCACTAGCACATAGTTTAGTTAATTCTAAACTTGTTCGCAAATAAAGTTAATCCTTCTAACTAGACTTTTAAAATCAACTAAACACATGTTCTATATCTATATTATATGCTAACTTAATGATTTAAAACCCAGAAACACGATAAACACCATAAAACTGGATATACGCCGTCGTAGTAAGATCGGGGGCTGTTTTGGTTGGGATAATTAAAAGCTAAGAAGAACTTTGATTTAAAAGCTATACTTCTGGAAAAATAATTTTTCTTATGAACATGAAACTATATCCAAAAATCATGGTTAAACTCAAAGTGAAAGTATGTTTTTCAAAATGGTCATCAAGATGTCGTTCTTTCGACGAAAATGACTACCTCTTTCAAAAACGACTTGTAACTTTTATTTCTGACTATAAACTTATACTTTTTCTATTTAGATCCATAAATTTAAGTTCAATACGAAACCGTGGCCACTGGAATCACTCAAAACGGATTAGAAACGAAGAAATGGCGAGTAAAACAAGATTGATAAAAACTACTCATTTTACCTACGTGAAAGTTAGTAATAAATCTATTCCAACCATAACCTAATCAACTTATATTGTATATTATGTAACCTTGAGATACCATAGACACGTATACAATGTTTCGACCTATCATGTGTGATGACCCGTCCTAATCCATCCGGACGAAGTCCATATCGATTATAAACGATTCACAACAGTTGATTTCATCGCGAGGTACTTGACCTCTATATGATACATTTTAGAAACATTGCATTCATTTTTGAAAAGACAATCTTTCATTACATCGAAAGTTGACAGGCTTGCATACCATTTCATAATATATCCAACTATAATTGACTTGATAATAATCTTGATGAACTCGACGACTCGAATGCAACGTCTTTTGAAATATGCCGTGAATGACTCCAAGTAATATCTATAAAATGAGAAAATGCACAGCGAAAGATTTCTTTCGTACCTAAGAATAAACATGCTTTCAAGTGTCAACCAAAAGGTTGGTGAGTTCATTAGTTTAACATAAATAATCATTTCCATCATTTTAATAGACCACAAGATTTTCATTTCCATTTCTCTTAAATATACGTCCCATGCATAGAGACAAAAATATCATTCATATGGATTGAACACCTGGTAACCGACATTCACAATATGCATATAAGAATATCCCCATCATTCCGGGATCCTCCTTCGGACATGATATAAATTTCGAAGTACTAAAGCATCTGGTACTTTGGATGGGGCTTGTTGGGCCCGATAGATCTATCTTTAGAGTTCGCGTCAATTAGGGTGTCTGTTCCCTAATTCTTAGATTACCAGACTAAAAGGGGCATATTCGATTTCGATCATTCAACCATATAATGTAGTTTCAATTACTTGTGTCTATTTCGTAAAACAGTTATAAAAACAATGCATGTATTCTCAGTCCCAAAAATATATATTGCAAAAGCATTTAAAAATGGGGTAATGAAACTCACCTAATGTATTTTGTAGTAAAATGCATATGACTATATTGAACAATGCAGGGTTGGCCTCGGATTCACGAAGCTATATCAATACTATATAGATTAACACATATACTGGTAATCAACAAATTTATATATTATATCTTAAATTATATATCTATGTATATTTAAAATAGTTAATATTTATATAATTTTATATATATACATATGATTAAAAATAAATAATTTGTTACGTGTAAGTATTTATATATAATAATTCTAATATATATAATTATATGAATAGGTGTAATAAATATACTCCTAGAAAATACTTATTTGTTATAATAATTTTATTAATGTAAAAGTAATAATAAATATAATAATATTAGTACTAATAATAATTTAATTGATAATTTTATAAATTTTGATAAAATTGATAATTATAATAATAATAAAAATGAAACTATAATAAAAAGGGTACCTTAACTAGAATGAGTTTAAAGAAAAAGAAATTGTTGGTGCCAGGACTCGAACCCGAGACCTCCCGCTCACCCGTCAATCCCCTTAACCATCTCGCTGCCGCTTACTTTCTGTTATAATCTATAACCCGTTTTTATTTATGTTAATAGACGACAGTTTCTACTTCTTCTTCACTCAAACAATAAATCGACCATAGTTAATCACAATCAATTTTCCTCCTCAACTGACTATCATCATCTTTATCAATTTCGTACCCACATAAAATCATGAGTATTATTCCTCATCTTCATTATCAATACCATCATACTTATTATCTTGATTATTACTACTTAGTTATCATCATAATCTTTGCACCCATTATCCTAATCATTCGTCATTAATAACCCTCATCATCATCATCATCATCATTCGTTTAACATTTTTATCATCATAAACTGCATCGTTTTATTCAGCTCCTTCGATCTTGGGTTTCAAATTCCTGGGTTTGGTAATCGAAATAACATCGCAGGTTGTCAAGTAATTTCTCGAGCATGTAATGGATGCCATCCTAGTTGGGCCAGAACTTAATATTTGGGCTTAAGATAAATCACTTGTTGAGCCTTAGATAACTAAAGGGATTGAAGAAAAGAAAAAAAAAATGTCATAAATCGATGGAAAAATATATAATGCAGTAGGTTGTTTTAGGAGACCAACTTTTGGTGGCAAGTGAAATAAGAGGGTCCACGTTTCATTTTCATGTTGAATTACTCGTTGATATCTAGCTGTAGGTCAACAATTGTTAGTGGGTAGGGTTCGAACAAATGGAAAAGAGGCAACGGTGCAATACAATAAAATTGTGGGGTTTGGTTTATAGTTGTCGGTATTTGAATAGAGAAAAAGGAAAAGCATAAGGATTGATTCATGATTATATAAATCATGAGGTCATTAACAATATGCGTTTATCATTCTACATTATTATTGTGAGAAATAGATACATAAAATACTTCATCTTCGTCTTCCTATAAGATAAGCGTATATCTGTTGTTGTTATCATTACTCGTGCTTGAACGAAAATAGAAGCAGGTAGTTGCAGACATGGGATATGGTGGTGTTGAGGTTCGTGATTGTATATGGTGGTGGTGATCAAAAAGAGATTTGCAATATAAACAAGCGACAATATCAGTGATAATTTGTAATGGTGTTGATGATCGTGAAAGAAAATAATCCGAACTGTAACCGTTAATCATTGATATTGTTATAGTTGATTGCTTGGGGTGAAGAAAGGTGTTTGTTCATCAAAGAAAACAAAGAGGTATGTATATGTATGTATATATCTTTGTAGAGAAAAGATAGAGAGAGTGGAAATGGTGGCGAGGGTTTATGGTTTATAGTGATGATTAAAGAGATGATGAAGGTGGCGGATTCTGGGTCGTTCACGAAGATTTTATAGAAGAGATATAGTGATAGAGAGGAAAAAATAAAGTGATGAATTGTAAGAGCGGGTTCTTATAGTTCTCTGTTTTTCTTTTCATTGAGTTGCAGTATGTAACTTAGATAGAGTCATTGCCTAATGGGTGTATCTGCTATAATTGATCATACTGCTAAGCGATGTCGACGTATAACAAATTGGAGACATAAAATATTCTCACAGACAAAGAAAATAACAGATGAGATTGACTGCTAACAGATTCTTGGATTCATTCTGTGATTTAAAGTCGTGATTTGTACTAGAGAATAATCATCTACAGATTGATAATGATAGGAAATTGATTTGGATTCTCTTAGGATGAAATACGTAATTGTTGTATTTCTATAAATATGTATATCAGTATATGTACTTTTATATATGTATCTGTATTATATATATATATATATATATATATATATATATATATATATATATATATATATATATATATATATATATATATATATATATATATATATATATATATATATATATATATATATATATATATATATATATATATGTGTGTATTTATATACATATCTGTTTATACATATATATTTTATGAACTTTTGTAATAATAATATAACTTTATTAATAACTTTAATAAGAATACTAATAATAATGGAATTAATAATAATAATAATATCAAGTTATTACTCATAATAATAATAATAATCATAATATTTATAATTCTAAATAATAATTATGCTACCAATATTTATAGTACTAATACTTAATAATAATAATAGCACCTGATAATAATTAAATTACAATTATAATATATTCATAAAACTAATTTTGATATTGATATTAATATAATGAAAGTAATAGTAAGGTTATTATGACAACTATATTCTTAACTTGTCTTTACATTTAACATATGCAAATTATTAATTATGTAATATCTAATATATATATATATATATATATATATATATATATATATATATATATATATATATATATATATATATATATATATAACTTATACTGAGTATTAATTTCTTATATATATATTACAATATACATATTATAATAATTATCTATAGAAATCATATATTTATATATAAATCCTTTTTAAATACAACACAATTATTTTATATCTTATTTACATATTAATTTACAAACATTAGTTCGTGAATCATCGAGCACGGTCAAGGGTAATTGATTATATGAATATAGATTTTTAAAACTTTTGAGACTCAACATTACAGATTTTGCTTATCGTGTCGAATTTATATAATGATTAAGTTTAAATTTGGTCGGAAATTTCCGGGTCGTCACATCATGTCGACCCATCTATATATATATTGCGGAACAACCATAGACACTCTATATGTGAATGTTGGAGTTAGCTATACAGGGTTAAGGTTGATTCCAAAATATATATATATATAGTTTGAGTTGTGATCAATACTGAGATACGTATACACTGGGTCGTGGATTGATTCAAGATAATATTTATCGATTTATTTCTGTACATCTAACTGTGGACAACTAGTTGTAGGTTACTAACGAGGACAGCTGACTTAATAAACTTAAAACATCAAAATGTATTAAAAGTATTGTAAATATATTTTGAACATACTTTGATATATATGTATATATTGTTATAGGTTCGTGAATCAACCAGTGGCCAAGTCTTACTTCCCGACGAAGTAAAAATCTATGAAAGTGAGTTATAGTCCCACTTTTAAAATCTAATATTTTCGGGATGAGAATACATGCAGGTTTTATAAATGATTTACAAAATAGACACAAGTACGTGAAACTACATTCTATGGTTGAATTATCGAAATCGAATATGCCCCTTTTTGTTAAGTCTGGTAATCTAAGAATTAGGGAACAGACACCCTAATTGACGTGATTCCTAAAGATAAATCTATTGGGCCTAACAAACCCCATCCAAAGTACCGGATGCTTTAGTACTTCGAAATTTATATCATATCCGAAGGGTGTCCCGGAATGATGGGGATATTCTTATATATGCATCTTGTTAATGTCAGTTACCAGGTGTTCACCATATGAATGATTTTTATCTCTATGTATGGGATGTATATTGAAATATGAAATCTTTTGGTCTATTGTTACGATTTGATATATATAGGTTAAACCTATAACTCACCAACATTTTTGTTGACATTTAAAGCATGTTTATTCTCAGGTGAATATTAAGAGCTTCCGCTGTTGCATACTAAAATAAGGACAAGATTTGGAGTCCATGTTTGTATGATATTATGTAAAAACTGCATTCAAGAAACATATGTCGATGTAATATATTTCTATTGTAAACCATTATGTAATGGTCGTGTGTAAACAGTATATTTTAGATTATCATTATTTGATAATCTACGTAATGCTTTTGAAACCTTTATTGATAAAATAAAGGTTATGGTTGTTTTAAAAATGAATGCAGTCTTTGAAAAACGTCTCATATAGAGGTCAAAACCTCGCAACGAAATCAATTAATATGGAACGTTTATAATCAATATGAACGGGACATTTCATAATGTTCATGGGTATTGTTTGCAAGTCAAACCTAGTGTTTATCATCTCCGTTGTGTCTACGTACTTTCCTGCAATATTGAATCACAATATTGATACGTGAGCATTCATATCTTATCTTTTATATATTAATAGTGTATCCATGGCTAGTGGTCGAACATATATGTTTATGCATGCTTGTATGCTAAATTTTGTCGTTATATAGTTTATGATGAATCATGAATTTAATACAAATATTACTGATATAAGGTATATGATATGCATGTTTTTGGAAAGCTGGCGAAAAATCAATAACTTTTTATTTAGAAATCGCGTAATTTCGATGAATGAATTTAAAGATATGAACTGAATTATGATTAACATTAATTGAAATTGCTTTTGAATCTGCAATTGATATTTAAACAACTTGTTTATAAGATTGGTAAATTGAATTTTCAAATATTACTAATCGAGTAAATGAATTTTTATATAAGGCACGTCTCGTCTTGTTGAGCAATTGTCAAAATTGATTGTTTTATCATATTTTAAAGCCTTATAAAAACTATAGTTTAATTTTACAAGAATTGGGAAACTATGTGAAATGTTAAAATGTTTCGATTGACATGATCATTCAACTATAGTATTGAGTCAAATTGACTTTTTGAAATGACTTTTGATAACTTTTGTATGTCGATCTCGAGCATTAGGATTGTGATACACTATGACCTGACCTAGCTTGATAGACATTTATTGGCAAACATATGTTCTCTAGGTTGAGATCTACGGTTATTTGGTATTCCGAGTTTCGGTCACATTTCGGTGAACGACTTTATGTGCTGCTAAGGTGAGTTTCATATGCTCCCTTTTTAATTGCTTTTGCAATCTATATTTTTGGGCTGAGAATACATGCACTTTATTTTAAACGCAATGGCTACAAGTACATACTGAATTCTACACCGAGTTTGAACCAAAAATCCCATAGCTTTGGTAACTAATAACTGCCGGTTATAAGAACTGGTGGGCACGAGTAGTTATATATGGATCCATAGGGCTTGACATCCCCGTCTGTTCCAGGTATACAAACCCTAGCCTGCACTATAAAACAGACGTATGCTATTTGAGTTTAGTACACGTTGATTTGCGTGTATTGTACATGTTGGTTGCATGTATGTTAAAACAGGGGTACTTATTATATATACGTTAAGTTTGGTTACCATGGTGCTCAATCTTGTAGAATATTTTGATAAACGTTTCTGGATGAAACAACTGAAATCTTGTGATCCACCTTTATATACAGATTATACGAAACATTAAAACTATGAACTCACCAATCTTTGTGTTGACACTTGTTAGCATGTTTATTATCAGGTTCCCTAGAAGTCTTCCGCTGTTTGTTTATATGTTAGACAAGCTATGTGCATGGAGTCTTACATGACATATTTTACAAGGAAATGTTGCATTCACCAAATCATCACCATGTATCTTATTTTGACTGCATTTTCAACGAAAGTACTATTGTAAACTATTATTTACGGTGATTGTCTATATGTAGAAATCATCAGATGTCGAAAACCTTTGATTTAAATATTCATTTATGGTGTGCCTTTTTAAAAGAATGCAATGTTTACAAAATGTATCATATAGAGGTCAAATACCTCGCAATGAAATCGATGAATGACGTGTTCGTCCATATGGATTTGGAGCGATCGTTACAGTTTGAAATCTTTCCTTCCAAAAGGATCAATCACTCTCAATACGCGGACAATACAATGATATTTGCATACCCGTCATTGAGAGAAATACTTCACATCAAGCGAATTCTCGATATATTTTCATATCACTCCGGTCTTACCATAAATCTTTTAAAGTCTACACTTTACGGTTTAAATGTTTCTCAAAATCAGATGGTATTTTTTTCGGGCATATTGGGCTGCCCAATAGGTCAGTTTCCGTTTACTTATTTGGGCATCCCGATAGGCGTTAAGAGAAGGCAAGTTTCCTTTTGGGACCCAGTGATCAACAAGTTTAAAAAGAAGTTGACGGGATGGAAAGGTAGATGTTTATCTTTCGGAGGTAGATTAGTATTAGTTAACGTCGTTCTTTCTAGCCCCCCGTTACACTACATGGCTATGTATAAAACTTCATGTACTGTGATTAAAAAACTAGAAGGATTGAGAAGGAATTTTTTATGGGGCGGTGATTGTAGTAGACGTAAGTTAAGCCTCGTTAAATGGGTTTCCGTTTGTAAGCCAAAAGAATTAGGAGGGTTAGGAGTTACCTCTCTCCGTTTAAAGAATTTTGCAATGCTCGCAAAATGGTGGTCAAGGCTAAACGATAACAAAAACGTTCTTTGGAAGTCTATAGTGCTCAATTCCTCCGGCCCTTCTTTTCGGGGGAAACTAATGTTTGAAACGGCTTGCTTGAACTATCGCAATTTGTCCCCTATGTGGAAAGATATCGTCTCTCTTGGCGAAATCGATAATTTGGAGCCGGTTTTGGGTAATGTATGTTGGAGATGGAAGGTAGGTAATGGAGTTGTAATTCAATTTTGGGAGGATATTTGGCTGTCACATGCTCCTTTACGAATCAAGTATCCTTCTCTTTTTCGCTTATGTGCTTTCAAGAATGAATGTGTGAGGTTTTTTAAACATTCTGTTAATGAGAATGGAGTTGTTTGGCTAGTGATCATGGAGTTTCCCCTTCAACAGTTTGATGCCTCTGAATATGATCTTTTGCTATCCGAGTTATCTAACATCGTGTTGATTGATTAAAAAGAAGATGCAATGTCTTGGACGCCCGCTTTGGATGGTTCTTACTCGATCTCGGAGGGTGTACGTTTGTTAGTTAATGATTCTTTAGATGCAATCCGGGAATGGGAAAATTTAATATGGTACAATCCTATACCATCTAAAGTTCTTATTTTTCGTTGGCTCGCAATCCAAAGTTGCATTCCGGTTAAACATACTCTCTTCCAAAGAGGTATTCTTCACGAAGGTCAAAATGTTGCTTGTTTTTGGTGTTACGATTCGGTTGAAACGGTTACTCATTTGCTTATTCATTGTTCATGGGAGAAATTTGTTAGATTGGTGGCATATCAATGATGTTGTTTCGAATGGAGTAAACAACGCGACTAGTGCAGCCAATTATATCCTGGCTTCGGAAAATGCTATTAAGGCTTTCTTAGCAACGAGGTTCATTCTTCTATGGTTGATTTGGAAATGGCGAAATAAAGTGGTGAATTCGCTCCCCACTTCGAGACACTCAATTCTAAATGAAGATCTTATTCCAATGCTAAAGGCTTTATCCCATCTATGGTTAACAAGCAGATCGCAAATGGTTAAAGGGTGCTTTGAAGAATGGAGACGGGATCATGTTAGTTCTATAGTTTAGTTTTATGCATATTTTTTAGCTTTGGTGTTTCGTTTCTGGTGTTTTTCTTTGGTGGTTTGGAGCTCTTCTTTTTTGCTCCTTCTTAGCCTTGTATTGTTCCTTTTTTGCTCGCTTCTTGTGGGCTTGCTATAAAATTTCAGCTTTCCAAAAAAAAAATATGTTTTATTTTCTCAACTTCAACTATGTTTGTTTTAAAATAAAATATTGTTTAATTATTAAAATATATATCCGTTCACTGAGCATTTGGCTCAGTCGTAGTTTCTTTTTCTTTTTCTACGACAGGTAATCAGGTTTGATACGGGAGTGTGTGAGGGACAAGACTTTGAAGATTATCTTTTAAGGATTTCATTTTTAATTAAATAAGATTTAAGAATTTAATTATGTTATGGATCACCTGTAATGGCTATTTTGGACTTATTTAATTTTATGAAATTTATGAAATTTTGGTAATTCAAATTATTTACAAATTTTTAAACTGTTCCAACTCCATGCTAAGTTAGGGTGTTACAGCTTAGTAGTTACTAAAGTTTCGTAAAGTAGTTATCTATCTATTTTTTAAACAATAAAGAAGATTATACATATGAAGTTAGACTCTTTTAGTTTTATTAGGTTTGTCTCTTTTAATTGTCGAGTAAGTTTCCTCTATTGTTAAATTCTGGCTCCGTCCCTGCAAGTAGTTTTGTTCTTTTTTTTTTTTTTTTTTGAAAGGCAAGTAGTTTTGTTCTTAGTATAGGTTTTATTTGTTGTTTGTGCAGTTTCGTTTTTTGGGTTTGACGAGGTTCAGTTGTAGCAGTGGTGTAGCTACTTGTTGGATAGTGGTGTCAATTGACACCATTGAAAATTTTGTAACCATGTATATTTTATAGGTTTATGCTTTAAGAATTTGAATATTTAAACTTTGACCCATCCTTGAATAAATAAACTTATTCAACAAAATACATACTTAAAATATTTTTAGTGGCTATTAACTTTGGATCCATTACAGTTAAAACACAGCCCAAATTATATTCATAGTATAAAGCCCAATTTTGTTTAATAAACAAAGGGACCATAATAAAATCGTTGCTTTGGGGTCCATGATTGAGAATCTTCTATTGCATTAGACAAATTATTTCATTCAATCGTATTATTTAATAATAAAATAAATTAATATAATTTTATTATTAATTCACTTGACAAAAATACGGTATAGGACATTTGTGTTAGACAATAACTCGATTTTTCATATATTTAGTGAATCATACTATCTTAGTTAGAATTTTGAAACTTGATACTTTTAGTATCAATTTTTAACACCATTGATTCGAATTCCTGGCTTCGCCACTGAGTTATAGATTGTTTCTAGTGTAAGTTTCATGTTGTTTTAGATGTTTGGCTCATTCATTTTTTGGATAAGGAAAGTTTCATGCTGTTTTATAAAAATAAAGCATAAATATTTCTTTTAATACTGACTTTCCTTATCCGAATTTGATACCGGTAATTTTTCATGGTAATATTGAATTATAAATAAGAAATTAAGTTATATATAGTATGCTTTTTCCTATCTTTAAAGGTTACGTTTAGCATAGTCGCATTCTCGTGGAAAAAATGAAAGAAAATAGTAGTAGAAGTGTAAAAGGAAAAGTTAACATTTCAACGAGGATAGTGGAGCTAAATTCTAATTGGAACACGAGTCCAACTATTCCGGTGGGAAAAACGGCGATGAAATGCTGGACTACATACTCTTATGTGTGTAAATTGTATTTTGTTTATATAAGATTACGAGGTATTTGTAGAAAACGGGTAAGAAAACAGATAATTGAATTGGTTTTTGAATCGTGAAATACTTTCTTAATTAAGTATTTCGCATCTCACAAGTCTCTAGTTAACACGAAATCATATTTGGGATAAGATAAGAACGATTTTGTTTCCAGGCAAGAAGAAATCAAAATCACGAATTAAAGAGTTTGTGTGTTTTCTGTGTTGTTGTTAAGAATACAGAATTCCAAAACGTTTTTGGAAAAAACTGATATATTGGCAGTTGTCATATGAAAGGTTGCAACATTTCATTTAAGCGGGCTGTAATACGAAAAGGTATAACCCTTGGACCTCGCAAGGGGCAGCCCCTTGACCCTCGCAATTTGTGTGACAGTTAGTAGCCAACACTTATAGGCTTGCACTCCACACTCTCCGAACTCGTTGTTAAGTATAACTAGCTAACTCTTGCATTCAAGTAAATCTTAATTCACTAAAACATATGTTGAATGACACTAAAATCACCAACAGTATTTGGTAACCACTAGGAAGGGTTAAGACGAACTTGTAAGAGTTTATGTAACTTAAACTTATTTACGAGTTTTTTATATGCTCTTACTATTAATCTTCTTTGAAATAAGCAATTACATAAATACATAAATACATTGTATATAATTATATATCATTTGTTTGTGTGTTAATTTATGTAAATTTTGATAGGAAATTAAAAAAAATAAGTTCCAACTTCAACAATACATTTTTAACTCCAGCTTTAGCTATAAACTTACAATTTCAACTTCAATTTTTAAGTCCAGCTACAATCTAGTTTACCAAATAAGTAAAGTATATCCTTAGGTAACATTTCATGAAATAACATATATAGGGTGTGTTTGGGTGATCAATTTTTAAAGGAATATGAGAACTTAAATTTATCTTTTATTAGGTAGTTAATATCTTAGTCTATGGGGAAAAATGTTAGGATTTGTGGTGGACCATAATAAGAACACATGATTGTGATGTCGTCACAACACTCGCGAACAACAAACGGATAATCACAAGCATATATGGTAAACGTATAGTATAAACGACACAAAGATTTAACGTGATTATATCCCAACTTCAAACGCGGAGAAAGGTTTAGTCCACATGCACAAACTAGATAATTTTTCTTTATTATTATGCACACATTACAATGAGACTAGGGGTTGCAATTTATAGGAGAAACGTTAAACATAAAATCTTTTAGGTTTCCTAAATTAAGTTTACTTGTACCATAAGAAAACTTGTCTTTCAAACAAAAGGCATTCCATTAACATCTATTATTTGCTCAATGCTTCAACCTACTAAAGAACCAAATAAGGCAACAAAAATCCTTACGACTTGTTCACCAAGTCAAGCCTTATTGACACCTTCAACAATCTCCCTCATTTGATCAAATTCTTCACACCTTCAACAATCTTCTACTTGAAGACTTTGATGAAACTCTTCATTACTCAACAATCACATGAAAATTTTGAACCAAATTGAACATCAATCTCCATTCTAGCCAAGAATGTCAAACCACCATTATACCGCTAATCAAACATGGGAGACGCAAACTAAACATCGCTGGAAGAGCAAGCTTTCAATACAAGGTCTTCAACATTACTTGTTGAAACTAGAATCAATAACCGCATCAATTGTCAATGTTGTTCAAACACCCATAGTAACTCCTGATCTCCTCTCAGCTACTACTTTTGACACCGCCGGATAAACTATCCGGGTCACGCCGCTCTTCCACACCGGAGGGAAGGAAGTCTTTCGACATCAAAACTGTTAAGTTTTAACTCGATCTCCAGTTACTAACTTGGGCCATCGCGGTTTCTTGCACCACCATCTTCTTACATAAGAAGATCAACTGAATTATGCTAAACTTCAATTACGGGATTCTTTCATGAGACAACAACGCATCATCGATCGCTCTAGACACGTCCAATCATGTCAAACCCATTTCAAATTGCCAATGATCACTCATAAATAATTTCTGTCTATCTATAATTTTCCTTCCCAAGAATCGGGAAACCTCGATAGATGACCCCTTGTAGATTATTCATCAAGGCTCCAGTGAGAACGCGTTCACAACCTCGAAATCTACAATTTTGAACTTTCTCGCTTTCATAAAGATACAATGATCCACCTCATAGCTATGAATTTTACGAACAATTATGGTTCGTACCACCGGTGAGTTGCAAACATTTTTGACATTCGAGGGTATACTTGCAACATCCAAGTACCGTAGTGTTAAATATAAGAGACCTACATCACATAACCGTCTCCATAACTCCCACTAGTCATTAAACTCCCACTAGCTCGACACTTTTGTCGATTACCAAACTCCTACCGAGTTCCTAAAATCCTCTAAAAATCTCAAGTTTCAGGACTTACAAGATTATCCACTTCCTACATCTCCTAAAGATTCTTAATCGATTACCCCGAACAAAACTCACTTGCTTTGATGTACCATTGTTAACCAAAACTCACAACAGTGAGAGAAGCTCTAATCCTGCCCATATATTTCAAATACCCTGCATATTTGACCAAATACATTGGTCGACCCTTTCAATATTCGATGTTGGACTTTGGTTTGCAATCTAACAAACCTTCGCACAAATCAAAGTCCAGCTGGGCCTCCCTCCAATGATAGTCTAGATCCAACCTTCTTTAGTAACTACCGTAACCTTAAAACATAACCTGGCTGAGACCACATCAAGTAGACTTACGTTACAAGGCTCCAAGAACGACTCATCCACTAAGGGTACGCAATATTGTGCACTAACCAAGGGGTGCACCAACCATCAACATGCTGCAAATGTCATGTTGCATTATCCACACATTCATACTACTGCAAATGTCATGTTGCATTATCCACACATCCATACTACAATCGCGAGTATCCAAACTTTCATGATAACTCCTAATGTCGATTTCCATACGAATGTCCCAATATTTGTTACCTTATTGCCCAAACCTGAGAGAAACCACATTGTAAGCACACATTTGTTTCTTCCTCATATCCGATGTATCACTTTGGTTTGCACTACAAAAATCCTTTACTCAAACCCAAATCCGTATAGGCCTCCCTCTAACGATTGTCTGGACCCAACCTTTACTTCCTCCAAACAGAACTCTCAAGTTCTCTATGTGTGAACCAGTGAGATATCGATACAAGGTTCTAAGATCACTCAACGTTATAAGGGGAACACACACATGCACTGAGAGGTGCCCCGCATCACCCTGGTTTAGATGTTGTTGACCTTGAATGAACTGGTGTAATTGATCATCAGTTCTAAAAGTTGGGTTGGTTATTTTCATAAGCTGGTCGGCAGGTGAGTTTTCTTCGACCGTAGGTCCACTGAGTGAGAGTGGTTGTTTAATGGTTAATTGAGATTGTTGAGGATATGGTGGGTATTTGGTTTTATAGTGAGGTTGAAAAGGTTGGTTGTTTCTTTGGGGAAACTGGGTTCCTCTGGATTATTGATTGTAAATAGGGTTTTGCTGACGAGGCAGTAACGTAATAGAATGTTTCGTCAAGTACTTCGTACTCAACTTGAAGTTCTTCGGGTAGTGGCGAGTTGGCACAATTTGTGCAGGCTATAACGTCCCACAAAAATCCGTATAGAAATTAACATTGTTACCCTTACGAATTTGGCATGATGCATAATGATTGTTAATATGAATTTTTTTCCTGTCTATTTGATACTTTAATCAATCAATGATCTCATTCTAATTTCATTTTCGACTAAATAATTTTTTTTCTACATAAAATATTAATTAAAGTTAATTTCTATTTTAGAAATTACTTAAATTAGTATTCTAATAGTTATTTATTAATAGCTTTTTAAAGAAACTACATACATGTATTTAATTATTAGATTACTACTTCTATTTATTCTATTTATTTTAATAAAAATAAAAAATATTATAATTAATTAAATAGAATTTTGGCAATATATAAATTAAATAATAATTCTAGAATATTCTAACTTATGATTCAAGTAATCTACATAAATTAATTAATTAATAAATATTTGAGATATATATAAACTAAACTTTCCAAAATTACAAAATAATTATTTATACTTATTAAAATATATATATATATATATATATATATATATATATATATATATATATATATATATATATATATATATATATATATATATATATATATATATATATATATATATATATTCTAAAATTTTCTAATTTTTTATTTAGAAATAAATTAAGCAACTTGTCCACCAAGAAATTAATCTAGACTTAATTACCTACACATATATTTTTACTTGGCGATTAAGCAACAAATCTTCTCATAATCTTCCTAATATTTTCGACAATTAGGGGTATAAACCCAAGGCCAAAAACCTAAATATTTACCTATAAATACAAGTCTCGTCATTCATAATTTTCTACACCAAATTTTTTTAAGAGTTATTAATCAAGATTTTGGAGAAAGGCTTCAAATATTAAAGTAATTAATTCTTGATCTTAATTTATTTTTATTTTATTATTTTTTAGTTTATAAAATAAATATATGATTATTTAAATAATATTTTAAAATTAGAAATAATTATAAAACTAATACAATTTAATATAATAAGTTATTTAATATATTAAACATGCTAAAGACAGGTAATCTATATTTAATAAATGGGTTTTTTTTAAATACACTTTTATAAAATTTATTAAAATTTTTGAATTATATATATTAATATTAATATATTTCGTAAATTTATATATATTTATAAATGCTATGATAATTTATTATATTATCTTATTTGATATAAAAATAATTCAAAAGCATGTTACCGTTTTTAAATAAATGGATTTTATTTAGATACAATATTAATTAATTTTTATAATTTTATGAATGGATATATATTTAATATACAATTTTTGGAATATTGATAATGCTAAAAACGAACATATATTTCATAGCATTATCCCTCAAGAAAGACAAGCTTTTAGTTGCAATTGTCCTATTTATAAGTAATATTCATTTAAATAATAAAAGGTGAAGACAAAAGACAGATTCGACGATTTGAAGACGCAAACAACCAAAAAGCTCAAAAGTAAAAAGTACGATCCAAGAGGTTCAAATTATTTATGAGAAACGTCTAAAAGTTACAAGAGAACGAACCGCAAAACGCAAAGTACAAGATATTAAATAGTACGAAAGGACATTCGAAAATCCGGAACCGGGACCAGAGTCAACTCTCAACGCGCGACGCAACGGACCTAAAATTATGAGTTAACTATGTACAAGAATATAATATAATATATATAATTATATAAATTATATATATTATATATATATATATATATATATATATATATATATTAAAAAAATGCAGCAGCCTACGTTTTGGAATCTTTGTGAGCTGGAAAAGAAGGCCATACGATCGCATGGCCAGAAGGCACAATTTCCATGCGATCGCATGGCAGTGAAAGGCTGGCCACATCTATAAATTTCGCAGTTTTTGGTCGAATGCTTTACATCTTTTTCTATCCTCTCTATCTCTCAGGATATATATATATATATATATATATATATATATATATATATATATATATATATATATATATAATTTATAATTTATAATTTTAATTTTAATTTTAATTTAAGATTAATAATAATAAGGGTATGTTAGCGAATGTTGTAAGTGTGTAAGTCAAAATTCTGTCCGTGTAACGCTACACTATTATTAATCATTGTAAGTTATGTTCAACCTTTTTAAATTAATGTCTCGTAGCTAAGTTATTATTATGCTTTTTTAAATTGAAGTAATCGTGATGTTGGGCTAAATATTAAGATTGGGTAATTGGGCTTTGTACCATAATTATGGTTTGGAAAAAAGACTGACACTTGTGGAAATTATACTATGGGCTATTAATGATCTTTATATTTGTTTAATTGAATGATAGTTCGTTAATTTAATATAAAAATTACAATTGAACGTACCTATAAATAACCACATACACTCAATCGGACACGATAGGCGGGATATTTATAAGTACTAATAATCGTTCATTTAACCGGACACGGGAATGGATTAATAGTTAATGGACTTATTAAAATAGGGGTGAATTACATACAAGGAAAATTTGTGTAATTATAGTTTAAGTCCCCAATTAGTTGGAATATTTGACTTCGGATATAAGAATAATTTGACGAGGACACTCGAACTTTATATTTATGACTGATGGACTGTTATGGACAAAAACCAGATGGAAATATCGAATAATCCAGGACAAAGGACAATTAACCCATGGTAATAAACTAAAATCAACACGTCAAACATCATGATTATGAAAGTTTAAATAAGCATAATTCCTTTATTTCATATTTCATCGCACTTTTATTTACTGTCATTTTATTTATCGCACTTTTTATTATCGTACTTTTTAATTATCGCAACTTTTATTTACTGTCAATTTATTTATCGCACTTTAATTATTGTCATTTACTTTACGCTTTAAATTAAGTTATTTTTTATTTTTAATATTTTACATTAGGTTTTAACTGCGACTAAAGTTTTAAAATCGACAAACCGGTCATTAAACGGTAAAATCCCCCTTTTATAATAATAATAATACTACTTATATTTATATATATATTTATATACAAATTTAGTTTTAAATATAGCGTTAAACTTGGCTAGATCCCTGTGGAACGAACCGGACTTACTAAAAACTACACTACTGTACGATTAGGTACACTGCCTATAAGTGTTGTAGCAAGGTTTAGGTATTTCCACTCTATAAATAAATAAATAACTTGTGTAAAATTGTATCGTATTTAATAGTATTTCGCAGTAAAAATATAACTATTTCGTATACACCTCTACGCACATCAAGTATTTTTGGCGCCGCTGCCGGGGAATCCTAAACGCCGAAAGCGCAACGCTATAAATTATTTTTTTTAGTTTTAATTAAGTTTTTGTATAAAATATAAGTTTTAAATTTTAAAAAAAAAATACAAAAACAAGAAAAAGAAAAATATATCTATATTTTAAAGTTTAGTTAAATTAAAAAGTTTATATTTTTTATTTATTGTGAAAAGTTATAAAAACTAATAAGTAATAATTTTTTTTATTTACTAATAATTTATATTTATATTTTATATATATTAAAAACAGAAAAAAAAATATATAAAAATCAATCGGGCCCGAGAACTGTAGCAGCCCAATTTTTGAAACGGATCCGAGGCTCATGCGATCGCATGAGATTTTAACTATTAACCCATGCGATCGCATGGTTTGAGTTGACAGCCCTGAAACCTTTGACTGCCGAATAGGTTTAGGGTTTAATATTAATTATTATTATTAATTAAAACCTAATTAGGGTTTTATTTATCTATTAATTAGTTTTAGTTTTATTATTTTGTATTTTTAGTTTTAAACTAGTTTTATTAAATTATAAAATTAATACTTTTATAAAATAAATAATATAAAAATAATATTTTTATAAAAATTGTATTTTTATAAATTTAAGTTTCTTTTTATATTTATATCTTTTTAATTGTTTATTTGTAATATTTATATTTTTCGCTCGTAATTAGTTTTAAGTTATAGTTTTTGCCGTAGTTATTTATATTTTTATATTTTTAGGCTTTGCCATAAAATCCCTTGAGTGCTTTTTCTTTAGACTAAGATTTAGGTGCTTTAGAATTTTGCGACGCCGTTTTAAGATTTTAGTACTTTTTAAGTTATTGCCGTTTTGGATATAGAATTCCTTTTAAGCTTTAATACCTTTAGACGTAACTTTTAAATTTTAGTTTTTAGAATTCTAAGTTTCGACGATTTATTTTCTTATTATTATTTTTTTACGCTTATTTTTCTACCTTTTTCGACGCGCTCTTTTTCTTTCTTATTTCTCGATGCTCTAGTTTTTAGGACATAGAATTTTCGTTCTTCTCTAAAATTTCAAAACGAAAAATTATTTTAAGCGGTTAAATTGATAGACATCCAAAATTTTCTGGTTCGTAGTAATAGTTGGATTTGTTAGTGGCGAGTTGTGGGCTTCCGATTTAAAGGGTCCTGGCTACCTGCTGCATCTATTGGCTATTCGAAATGTGGGTAAAATCAGAAAAGTCTATTAATTTGATAACTTTAATAATTTTTATCTTTTATAACTAATAGGATATTCAGTGAATGCACCGAGCAAAACGTTCACCACCTTTCATACGTTCACCACCTGTAACTCGATCAAGACATCTAGCCAATATTGTCGCCATTGATTTTTCTTTAGAATCGTCATCTAGTCGACCAAGTACTCCAATTCAAATTTTCGATAATCCATTTTTTGAACCCGACCTCACAATTGAGAATCCGGAGGATATTCAGGGACAATTCAGAGATCCTGAACCACTAATCATTCCTTGTGACGGTCGCTCCAAATCCTTATGGATGAACACGTCATTCATCGATTTCATTGCGAGGTATTTGACCTCTATATGATACGTTTTGTAAACATTGCATTCTTTTGAAAAGGCACACCATAAATGAATATTTAAATCAAAGGTTTTCGACATCTGATGATTTTTACATATAGACAATCACCGTAAATAATAGTTTACAATAGTTATTCCGTTGACAATGCAGTCAAAATAAGATACATGGTGATGATTTGGTGAATGCAACGTTTCCTTGATAAATATGCCATGTAAGACTCCATGCACATAGCTTGTCTAACATATAAGCAAACAGCGGAAGACTTCTAGGGAACCTGAGAATAAACATGCTAACAAGTGTCAACACAAAGGTTGGTGAGTTCATAGTTTTAATGTTGGGCATAATCTGTATATAAAGGTGGATCACAAGATTTCAGTTGTTTCATCCAGAAACGTTTATCAAAATATTCTACAAGATTGAGCACCCTGGTAACTAAACTTTAACGTATATATAATAAGTACCCCTGTTTTAACATACATGCAACCAACATGTACAATACACGCAATCCAACGTGTACTAAACTCAAATAGTATACGTCTGTTTTATAGTTAAGGCTAGGGTTTCTATACCTAGAACAGACGGGGATGTCAAGCCCTATGGATCCATATATAACTACTCGCGCCCACCAGTTCTTATAACTAGCAGTTACTAGTTACCAAAGCTAAGGGATTTTCGGTTCAAACTCGGTGTAGAATTTAGTATGTACTTGTATCCATTGCGTTTAAAATAAAGTGCATGTATTCTCAGCCAAAAAATATAGATTGTAAAAGCAATTAAAAAGGGAGCAAATGAAACTCACCTTAGCAGTACATAAAGTTGTTCACCGAAATGTGATCGAAACTCAGAATACCAAATAACCGTAGATCTCAACCTAGAGAGCATATGTTGGTCAATAAATGTCTACCAAGCTAGGTCTTGTCATAGTGTATCATAATCCCAATGCTCGAGATCGACATACAAAATTTATCCAAAGTTGTTTCAAAAAGTCAATTTTGACAATAGTTTAACAGCACGAGACGTGCTTTATATAAGAATTCATTTACTCGGCTGGTAATATTTAAAAATCCATTTTATCAATCTCGTAAACAATTTGTTTAAATCTTAATTGTAGATTCAAAAACAATTTCAATTAACGTCAATTATAATTCAGTTGATCATATCTTTTAATCCGTTCATCGAAACTATTCGATATCTAAATGAAAAGTTATTGATTTTTCGTTAGCTTTCCAAAAACATGTATATCATATACCTTTTACCAGTAATATATGTATTTAATTCGTGATTCATTATAAACTGTTTAACGACAAAATTTAGTATACAAGCATGCATAAACATATATACTCGAGCACTAAACATGGATACACAATCTTACTATACCTTAAAAGAGAACTTTTATGAAGAAATAAGTCTTCCTAAACTATCCTTTAATCACCATTAGATCAACATTGGACTTTTATCTACCCTTTAATCTAACGGTTAAAATTAATTCTGCGAAACCATTACTTAATCTAAAATTAGCTACCAAATGTCACCAAAATACCCTTTTTAATTAATTCCACCTCAATTCAAATTTCAAATTTTAAAAACCGCATTCACTCCATTTCCTAAAATTATGATAAAAAGTCAAACAATGCATTCAATTCTCCATTAACATACACATTCATTCAAAATTCAAATTTTAGAAACTCATTAACTACCTTTCCTAAATACATACAAATTCAAAATTTGAATTTTAAACAATAAATTAAATGAATTGGCTGTAATTAAGGAAAATAAGTATAAACCATTCAAATTTTTTTACGCATTATTTTTGGCCAATATCCCTTCCAAATCTCATTTTTGAATACCCACATCCCATTATTTAAAATCGATGCAACGGGATCTGAAGAACTCGATTTCTTCCACGCGATTCTTCACAAGCGATTCAATCTATACAGCAGATTTAATCCTAATCAAATTTGCGTCCCTATTTTTCTGCGATTACAACACTTTGTTCTTATCTATTTGGAATGTTGTTTAACAGATGCAGGTATAGATATACGATGCTCATCACGACGCAACCACTGTCGTCTGATTTTCATTTTTGAACAACCAGGTAACATTTGCTGTTGTTCTGATCGAAACTGAAGATGGGTTCCGAATTATATGTGATATATTTCCTCAATTTCAGTTGCCATAAAGAAAGGTATTTGCTTTATATCATAAAGTATTATATATTTTATGGGTTTTATATGTTATGATTGAATTAACATTGGGTTGTTCTTAAATCTTCAATATGAAGAATTTTATTGAAACATTGGGTTGTTCTTAAATCTTCAAATTCAGTTTCAATCCCTTCCACTCATACGATTTGATTGTCGCTTCTTCTCCCACTCATTTTATTGAATTTCGAATTAGCAATACGATTGGTGAATTAAATCCCGACCTAATCAATTCCTACTTTCGTTCATCATTTGCAATACGATTCAATTCTCGATTGCGAACTTTGCCGATTACAAGGTACGTTCATCATTGATGATTTCAATTGGGATTTTGAAATAATTGTCTTTGATTATATTTAGATCCGCGATGATATGACCCAGGTTCCAACCATTGCATTTTAAGGTGTTGGTTTATTGTATACTCAGATCGAATCAAGTTTTATTATTAATCTTTGGTAAGTGTGTATGTGATCATAAGTGATTTTAATGTCAGGCTTTAGTCATGAAGATGTTACTATGATATTTAAAAAAAATCTTAATTATTTCAGCTTGCATCGGTTCAGAAAGATAGAAAGAGGTGGTAATGGTGATCTTAATTATCAAATGGTCTCTGATGTGACAAAATCAATCATGAAACTTTTGAATGTGTTGACTGATGACTAGGTACGCATTCATCTTAAAGGTCAAAGTGGTGGTTTTCAAATTTAGTGTACAAAATGTGTGCCCACTTGCTGTTTCAGAGGATCGCATTGAGAGGGCTATTTATAATCGACAAAGAAGGTGTTATCTAACACTTCATGTGGGAAGAAGTCGGTTTTATATGTCACCAAATCACATAAACGCAAAAAATAGCAAACGAATGTTCCAATGGGTTTTGATCGGGTAATTTTTTTTAACAATTTTTATTCTTTTTAACTTTTAAAGATGATAACCAAGTGTGTAATGAGTTAAACCTGCAAAGTTTTAGTCTTTATATGTATAAATGGTGTTAAATGATTAATATTTACAATGATACCTCTAAAAAATAAGAAATATTAAGTGGGAGTTTATCTTTTATAAGTCCTCATTGTTCAAAACCTACAAAACAAGTGGGTAATAAATAAAAGCTCTAAAGTTTAAATCTTTACATACGTTAAAAATAAAATTGGCTGATTCATTTACTTTAATGAGTACCTATAAAAGATTAATGTTTGTGGGGTTTTCTTAGTGTTTTTAACTTTTTAGTACATTGGGTTTTACAAAGAACATGGTTTCTAAAGGAGAGTAGGCAGATTATGTACTGTAGTAGTTATATGAATCGCTTGACACTGATGTTTCAAATTACCTTAATGCAGATCGATACCTAACTTCAAGCATACCGTACGTGCATTTATATGTCATTTGCAACTACTCTACTGTGTGAAAAAAAATCAACCCAGATACATCAGGTGGTGGAATCATCTAAATCGTGGTAAAGCGCTACTTTCACATTTTACTTTCAAACTTTAATCATATGCAAATGCTTAAATATTAATGCAAATCACATAATTAAATTTAAGTTTATACGTTCATAGTGTAAAATACATATATGAAGATTGAAACCACCATAAGTTGAGTTATCTATGAAAATTCCAACAGGTAGGTGAATCAACTGTATACTTCTATAGTATTTTAAAACTTCATTTTCATTTGTAAGCTGCATACACTGATAGTAGGTGTTAGTCTCATTTTTTTCAGAGTGGGTGGGTTTCGGATAAAATGCATTAGACATCTATACTAAATCACAAGTTGCAGCTGTTTCAAGTTCACTTTTTTTGGAACTCGACAAGTAGTTTTGACAAGGTAACGATTGACCCTAAAATAGCAAGTTTATTATTATTTTTTTGTCTACGTAGGTGTCATTCAATTAAGAAGTCAAGGTAACACTTGACCTTTAATATGATGGTCTCTTATTAGCATTATTTTTATGTCTTTGTAGGCGGCGTTGAATATGCCATTCAATATTAAGTTTATGATACGGTTGGTAAGGTGTTCAATGTTTTATCCATATTTCCAATAATCTAAACATATTTGTGATCTTATAACAGAAGAGTGTAGTGAAGTTTTGTCGTTCTTTTATATTGTTTTTACGCTTTCTGGTCTCAGCCAATATCCTTAGGAAGAGTTTTACCCGTCCAAGCCTACTTGGCAGTGGGTTTGATCCCAATGGAATAAAGGCCCACAAAAAGTGGTTCCGCCACCACAGTTAAAGCAATAACAGAGTGGGTGGGTTTTGAATAAAGCAATAACAAGTTGTACATATTTAGATTTATACATAACATACAAGATTTGATATGTCAGGTTATTAGTACAACTCTTGGTAGTTTTAAATTTTCAAAGTACAAGCTTAATGTTTTGTTTATAGCATTTTTTTTTTTGTTTTCAGTTTGGAAAATATTATATCCTTCATTCCTTCTTATTTTCCTGTTATTGGATATGTTTAATTGTTGTAAACCGATAACATGTGTGATGGTGCTTAACTTTTTTGTTTTGTATATGATTAGTAGAGAGAGGCAACCTTGAATGAAGCTTTATCTGATATAGATATAACTGAATGGGTTGCAGGATTCTCATGATATAAATTGTTGATGTTGTATTTGTTTAATGCCCTACTTTTCAAGTCAAATAAAACTATTATTTAAGTATGAATGAAGAAACAAGAAGACTATTTCAACATGCTATATCTTACGTCTTTGAGGTGACGGTTGGGTCATATACACCACTATCACTATCTCCTGTTGTTTAATCGATTATTGTATAGCAATATCACTTGATTCATCTTACTTATTGACTAATTAAATATGCATTCGTATTGGAAAACATTTGTATCAAGATACTACGTATGAAATTTGGTCTTGCTTAAAAAATTAATCATGTCCAAAATCTGCAAATTTTGTGGGTCTTAAACGTTATACCTATATTAACATTATAGTTATATAACGTTCATTTATTTATAACATTATAAATTATAAAAATCTGTTTATACTTTTCTTTAACAAAATTCTTTCAAGAATCCCGCGAATTCGCGGGTCTTTAACTAGTTAATATATAAAAGATAAGATATGAATGCTCACGTATCAATATTGTGATTCAATATTGCAGGAAAGTACGTAGACACAACGGAGATGATAAACACTAGGTTTGACTTGCGAATAGTACCCATGAATATTACCCATAACCTTCATAGCTATAACCCAAAGTTTCCTTAGCTCTATCCCGCTTGAAAACCCATTTTGAAAGTGACACACTCATAACCTCGTCGTAATATTTTATGTAATAATATTACTAAAAATAATACTAATAATAATAATAATAATAAGATTAATAATAATATTAATCTTAATAATAATAATAATAATAATAATAATAATAATAATAATAATAATAATAATAATAATAATAATAATAATATATAAATATAATACTGAGCAAGAGATAGATTGATGAAATATATATTGAATTCGATCACCAGGCTTCGCATTTTATAGTACCTGACTTGTCCCAGCCCACCATGCGATCGCATGGTTTTTGGACATCAAGGCCATGTGATCGCATGGCCCTCTGATCCAGCTCACATTTGTTTAACTTTTAGCTTGTCGACATATTTTTATATAATATATATAATATATTTAATTTAAATAATTAATTATATATTATATTAAATTCACGTGCATAGTTGACTTGTAATTTTTGTTCCGATAAGTCGTACGTCATCACTCGACTCATGTCCCGGTTCCAGTTTCTCGAATGCATTTTCATACGCTTAGAAAACTTGCATTTTACGTTTCGTGTCACGTACCTTTGTCAAAATATAGCCTTAAATTATCCCTAAACTATACCACTCAAAGTATATCTTAAACTTTCGAGTGTTTTGGTCATTTACTTCTATAAATCATTGTCTCGCTATTTGCAATATATATATATATATATATATATATATATATATATATATATATATATATATATATATATATATATATATAATAACAATTCGTTTTATGACCAGTTTAATATTATATTTTATATATTTTCAATATTAATATATACATTTTAAAATACATATCACAAGTTATTCATATATCTAATTCCAACAGTTAATATTCCTTATTATAGTATGTCTCCAAATTACGTTATTTAAACAAAGACTTTACCATTTATTTCGAATATCATTAAAAATGAACGATTTCCCAAATCAACGTGGACCTCACAATAGAGACTCGTAATAATATCATAATCTTTAAGGGACTCAATAAATATCTTTTAATTCAATCGTTTGGCATAATCTTTTAACTCCGTAGTTAAATATATCAATCAGATAATCAAACCAATAAGGTTAATGCACAGTATCGTTTTCATAACACTTTGTTACGTTTTCAAGTTATAGTATATAAATGTATCTATTTACATATATTTGTTCGCGAATCGTTGAGAACAATCGAAGGGTATTTGAATAGTTCAAGAATTTTAGGATTCAACTTCATAGACTTTGCTTATCGTGTCGGAAACGTTAAAGATTAAGTTTAAATTTGGTCAGAAATTTCCGGGTCATCACATTCCTCCTGAACCACAAATCACTCCTTAGTGATTCAGATTCAACAAATTCAATCATGGAAAATCTGGAACCCCTAAGTATGGAAGACCGAATGAGAGCTAAACACACTGGTCAAGGTCATGCAATTACTCAACCAGACATTAATGCGCCAGATTATGAAATCAAAGGACAAATCCTACACATAGTAACTAATCAATGCCAATTTAGTGGTGCGCCGAAGGAAGATCCAAATGAACATCTTCGTACCTTTAATAGGATCTGTACATTATTTAAAATTCGAGAAGAGGAGGATGAACAGATCTATCTCATGCTATTTCCCTGGACTTTAAAGGGAGAAGCCAAAGATTGGTTAGAATCGTTACCTGAAGGGGCGATTGATACATGGGACGTTTTAGTTGAAAAATTTCTTAAACAATTCTTTCCGGCATCTAAAGCCGTGAGACTTCAAGGAGAAATTGTTACATTCACACAAAAGCCAAATGAAACTTTATATGAGGCGTGGACAAGATTTGAAAAATTGTTAAGAGGATGTCCGCAACATGGTTTAGACACTTATCAAATAGTACAAATATTGAAATGTCCCGTTCTTATTGATTAAAAACGTTCCATATTAATTGATTTCGTTGCGAGGTTTTGACCTCTATATGAGACGTTTTTCAAAGACTGCATTCATTTTAAAACAAACCATAACCTTTATTTCATCAATAAAGGTTTAAAAAGCTTTACGTAGATTATCAAATAATGATAATCTAAAATATCCTGTTTACACGCGACCATTACATAATGGTTTACAATACAAATATGTTACAACGAAATAAGTTTCTTGAATGCAGTTTTTACACAATATCATACAAGCATGGACTCCAAATCTCGTCCTTATTTAAGTATGCGACAGCGGAAGCTCTTAATAATCACCTGAGAATAAACATGCTTAAAACGTCAACAAAAATGTTGGTGAGTTATAGGTTTAACCTATATATTATCAAATCATAATAATAGACCACAAGATTTTATATTTCAATACACATCCCATACATAGAGATAAAAATCATTCATATGGTGAACACCTGGTAACCGACATTAACAAGATGCATATTTAAGAATATCCCCATCATTCCGGGACACCCTTCGGATATGATATAAATTTCGAAGTACTAAAGCATCTGGTACTTTGGATGGGGTTTGTTAGGCCCAATAGATCTATCTTTAGGATTCGCGTCAATTAGGGTGTCTGTTCCCTAATTCTTAGATTACCAGACTTAATAAAAAGGGGCATATTCGATTTCAATAATTTAACCATAGAATGTAGTTTCACGTACTTGTGTCTATTTTGTAAATCATTTATAAAACCTGCATGTATTCTCATCCCAAAAATATTAGATTTTAAAAGTGGGACTATAACTCACTTTCACAGATTTTTTTACTTCGTCGGGAAGTAAGACTTGGCCACTGGTCGATTCACGAACCTATAACAAATATGTAGATATATATCAAAGTATGTTCAAAATATATTTACAACACTTTTAATACATTTTGATGTTTTAAGTTTATTAAGTCAGCTGTCCTCGTTAGTAACCTACAACTAGTTGTCCACAGTTAGATGTACAGAAATAAATCGATATATATATTATCTTGAATCAATCCACGACCCAGTATATACATATCTCAGTATTGATCACAACTCAAACTATATATATTTTGGAATCAACCTCAACCCTGTATAGCTAACTCCAACATTCACATATAGAGTGTCTATGGTTGTTCCGAAATATATATAGATGTGTCGACATGATAGGTCGAAATATTGTATACGTGTCTATGGTATCTCAAGATTACATAATATACAATACAAGTTGATTAAGTTATGGTTGGAATAGATTTGTTACCAATTTTCACGTAGCTAAAATGAGTAGTTTTTACCAATTTTGTTTTGCTCGCCATTTCTTCGTTTCTAATCCGTTTTGAGTGATTTAAGCGGCCACGGTTTCGTATTGAAATTTACTTTATGAAACTTAACAGAAAAGGTATAGGTTTATAGTCGGAAATACAAGTTACAAGTCGTTTTTGAAAGAGGTAGTCATTTCCGTCGAAAGAACGACATCTTGATGACTGTTTTGAAAAACATACTTTCACTTTGAGTTTAACCATGATTTTTGGATATGGTTTCATGTTCATAAGAAAAATCATTTTTCCAGAAGTATTGCTTTTAAATCAAAGTTTTTCATAGTTTTTAATTATCCAAACCAAAACAGCCCCCGGTTGTAACTACGACGGCGTAAATCCGGTTTTATGGTGTTTATCGTGTTTCCGGGTTTTAAATCATTAAGTTAACATATCATATAGATATAGATCATGTGTATAGTTGATTTTAAAAGTTTAGTTAGAAGGATTAACTTTAGTTGCGAACAAGTTTAGAATTAACTAAACTATGTTCTAGTGATTACTAGTTTACCACTTCGAATATGATAACTTTTTATGTATGAATCGAATGATGTTATGAACATCATTACTACCTTAAGTTCCTTGGATAAACCTACTGGAAAAGAGAAAAATGGATCTAGCTTCAACGAATCCTTGGATGGCTCGAAGTTGTTGAAGCAGAATCATGACACGAAAACAAGTTCAAGTAAGATCATCACTTGAAATAAGATTGTTATAGTTATAGAAATTGAACCAAAGTTTGAATATGATTATTACCTTGTATTAGAATGATAACCTACTGTAAGAAACAAAGATTTCTTGAGGTTGGATGATCACCTTACAAGATTGGAAGTGAGCTAGCAAACTTAAAAGTATTCTTGATTTTATGTAACTAGAACTTGTAGAATTTATGAAGAACACTTAGAACTTGAAGTTAGAACTTGAGAGAGATCAATTAGATGAAGAAAATTGAAGAATGAAAGTGTTTGTAGGTGTTTTTTGTAGTGACCCGAACTTTTCTGAACCTTTTTATGATTATATGTTTAATGAAAACTATATTTACATGATTAAATGTTTCCAACATGTTAAGCAATCAAACTTGTTAAGACTTGGTTAATTGAAACGGAAATTTTATAAACGTCTGATTACCCAGTTTGACCAATGATTCACGAACGCTATAAGTTGTATATGACATGATGATACATAAATGAATAAATATATATGTTTAACATGATATAATGATCATCAAGTATCTCATTAAAAATAGTAACAATAAGTTATATACTTAAAAAGGAGACTATTGACGTATGAAACTCGAAACGATACATATAACGATTATCGTTATAACCACGTCTTACTAAATATATATGAAGCATATTAATACATTGTAATATTATATATAACATGATAATATGATAATTAAATATATCATTAAGTATATTAACAATGAACTACATAAGTAAAAACAAGACTACTAACTTAAGGATTTCGAAACGAGACATATATGTAACGATTATCGTTGTAACGACATTTAAATGTATATATCATATTAAGATATATTAATATATCATAATATCATGATAATATAATAATTTAAAATCTCATTTGATATTATAAACATTGGGTTAACAACATTTAACAAGATCGTTAACCTAAAGGTTTCAAAACAACACTTACATGTAACGACTAACGATGACTTAACGACTCAGTTAAAATGTATATACATGTAGTGTTTTAATATGTATTCATACACTTTTGAAAGACTTCAAGACACTTATCAAAATACTTCTACTTAACAAAAATGCTTACAATTACATCCTCGTTCAGTTTCATCAACAATTCTACTCGTATGCACCCGTATTCGTACTCGTACAATACACAGCTTTTAAATGTATGTACTATTGGTATATACACTCAAATGATCAGCTCTTAGCAGCCCATATGAGTCACCTAACACATGTGGGAACCATTATTTGGCAACTATCATGAAATATCTCATAAAATTACAAAAATATGAGTAATCATTCATGACTTATTTACATGAAAAAAAAATTACATATCCTTTATATCTAATCCATACACCAACGACCAAAAACACCTACAAACACTTTCATTCTTCAATTTTCTTCATCTAATTGATCCTCTCTCAAGTTCTATCTTCAAGTTCTAAGTGTTCTTCATAAATTCTACAAGTTCTAGTTACATAAAATCAAGAATACTTTCAAGTTTGCTAGCTCACTTCCAATCTTGTAAGGTGATCATCCAACCTCAAGAAATCTTTGTTTCTTACAGTAGGTTATCATTCTAATACAAGGTAATATTCATATTCAAACTTTGGTTCAATTTCTATAACTATAACAATCTTATTTCAAGTGATGATCTTACTTGAACTTGTTTTCGTGTCATGATTCTGCTTCAAGAACTTCGAGCCATCCAAGGATTCTTTGAAGCTAGATCTATTTTTCTCATTTCCAGTAGGTTTATCCAAGGAACTTGAGGTAGTAATGATGTTCATAACATCATTTGATTCATACATATAAAGCTATCTTATTCGAAGGTTTAAACTTGTAATCACTAGAACATAGTTTAGTTAATTCTAAACTTGTTCGCAAATAAAAGTTAATCCTTCTAACTTGACTTTTAAAATCAACTAAACACATGTTCTATATCTATATGATATGCTAACTTAATGATTTAAAACCTGGAAACACGAAAAACACCGTAAAACCGGATTTACGCCGTCGTAGTAACACCACGGGCTGTTTTGGGTTAGTTAATTAAAAACTATGATAAACTTTGATTTAAAAGTTGTTATTCTGGGAAAATGATTTTTATTATGAACATGAAACTATATCCAAAAATTATGGTTAAACTCAAAGTGGAAGTATGTTTTCTAAAATGGTCATCTAGACGTCGTTTTTTCGACTAAAATGACTACCTTTACAAAAACGACTTGTAACTTATTTTTCCGACTATAAACCTATACTTTTTCTATTTAGATTCATAAAATAGAGTTCAATATGAAACTATAGCAATTTGATTGACTCAAAACGGATTTAAAATGAAGAAGTTATGGGTAAAACAAGATTGGATAATTTTTCTCATTTTAGCTACGTGAAAATTGGTAACAAATCTATTCCAACCATAACTTAATCAACTTGTATTGTATATTATGTAATCTTGAGATACCATAGACACGTATACAATGTTTTGACCTATCATGTCGACACATCTATATATAGTTCGGAACAACCATAGACACTCTATATGTGAATGTTGGAGTTAGCTATACAGGATTGAGGTTGATTCCAAAATATATATAGTTTGAGTTGTGATCAATACTGAAATACGTATACACTGGGTCGTGGATTGATTCAAGATACTATTTATCGATTTATTTCTGTACATCTAACTGTGGACAACTAGTTGTAGGTTACTAACGAGGACAGCTGACTTAATAAACTTAAAACATCAAAATATATTAAAAGTGTTGTAAATATATTTTGAACATACTTTGATATATATGTATATATTGTTATAGGTTCGTGAATCAACCAGTGGCCAAGTCTTACTTCCCAACGAAGTAAAAATCTGTGAAAGTGAGTTATAGTCCCACTTTTAAAATCTAACATTTTTGGGATGAGAATACATGCAGGTTTTATAAATGATTTACAAAATAGACACAAGTACGTGAAACTACATTCTATGGTTGAATTATCGAAATCGAATATGCCCCTTTTTATTAAGTCTGGTAATCTAAGAATTAGGGAACAGACACCCTAATTGACGCGAATCCTAAAGATAGATCTATTGGGCCTAACAAACCCCATCCAAAGTACCGGATGCTTTAGTACTTCGAAATTTATATCATATCCGAAGGGTGTCCCAGAATGATGGGGATATTCTTATATATGCATTTTGTTAATGTCGGTTACCAGGTGTTCACCATATGAATGATTTTTATCTCTATGTATGGGATGTGTATTGAAATATGAAATCTTGTGGTCTATTATTATGATTTGATAATATATAGGTTAAACCTATAACTCACCAACATTTTTGTTGACGTTTAAAGCATGTTTATTCTCAGGTGAATATTAAGAGCTTCCGCTGTTGCATACTAAAATAAGGACAAGATTTGGAGTCCATGTTTGTATGATATTATGTAAAAACTGCATTCAAGAAACATATGTCGATGTAATATATTTCTATTGTAAACCATTATGTAATGGTCGTGTGTAAACAGTATATTTTAGATTATCATTATTTGATAATCTACGTAATGCTTTTGAAACCTTTATTGATAAAATAAAGGTTATGGTTGTTTTAAAAATGAATGCAGTCTTTGAAAAACGTCTCATATAGAGGTCAAAACCTCGCAACGAAATCAATTAATATGGAACGTTTATAATCAATATGAACGGGACATTTTAGTTGGTATCCGAGAGTTGGTCTTAGAGAACCAGAAATTTGCATTAGTGTGTCTTATCGAGTTTGTTAGGATGCATTAGTGAGTCTGGACTTCGACCGTGTTTTCATTAAAAATGATTGCTTAACATTTTTGTTGGAAACTATATATTATTAACATGTATATGTTATGCGATATATTAATCTCTTAACATGTTTGATATTGTGTGATAGATGTCTACCTCTAGCACAAATCCCATTGACTCACCTAATAATAAAGAAGAGTCAAATGTAAATTGGAATGATTCGTGGACTGATTCACAAGTTCCCGAAGAAGAACCGGAAGAAGAGTCGGAACCGGAAGAAGAATCGAAACCGGAAGAAGAAATAGAACCAGTGGGGGAAATAATAAAACGGTTAAGAAAATCCTCAACCAACCGAACAAAGTTAATTATGGTCAATGGTGTTTCCGCCAAGGAAGCAAAGTATTGGGAGGATTACCAATTCTCCGATGAATCGGATCCCGACAAGGATTCCGATGATGCTATAGAAATTACCCCAACACAATTTAATAAGTCAAAAGAGAACAATAAGGGAAAGGGCATAAAAATAGAGAAATTTGATTCCAAACCCGCTGAACTTTATATGTATCATCAACACCCGTATTTCTTAAGTTGTGACAATAACCCGGGAACCTCTAAACCACCAGGTTTTTCTAAACCAATGTGGAAAATGACGGCTCGTATTAGGGGAACATCATATATCCCTAGAAACTTGGCAAAACGAACCAAAACCGAAGACGAAGAAACGAGCGAGTCGGAATAAGATAGTTGTATTCGTGTGGTGTAATATATGTAATATAGTGTGCTTATGCTTTATGATATATGTAAAAATTGCTTGTATTAATAAGTATTTTTTTATGAATCTAACTCTTGTCTATTTTACAGTATAAAAACACAAAATGGATAGACAACCCAATATTTTAAGAGACCTACCCGGAGACATGATTGATGAAATCTTGTCTAGAGTCGGTCAGAATTCCTCGGCACAACTATTTAAGGCGAGATCAGTTTGTAAGACATTCGAAGAACGTTCCAAGAATTCCTTGGTTTATAAAAGGCTTTCGTTCGAAATATGGGGGATATCACATTGGAAAATCCATAAGTTACGATGTGTTTACTTTGACGCATATATTGCGGGGAACCCAAATGCTATTTTACGCAATGGGTTAAGAAATTATTTTGATTCAATATATCCGAATATAGGACTTCGTGATTTAGAAAAAGCGGCTAACATGCAACATAAAGAAGCATGTTATGCTTACGGTTTAGTAATGTTCGCTTCTCACCAAAGTGAGAACAAGAACATCGGGCTACAACTATTAAATAAAACGTTCTCACAAGTGACGGAGTCGGTAATTGGAGTAAGAAATGAGGTTTTTAGATTGTTAAGGGACTGTTGGATATTAAGTAACCCTCGTCCCTTTGACGACGTTACAACACGCTGTCTTATCAACGGCCATAACGGTTATGCTCCACAAGACCAAGGATGGGAAGTAGTCCTAGTAAAACCAGAATGCATGACTTGTTTCTGGACGTATGAATTACGTGTCTTTATTGCCTTTGCTGAACGACTTGTGTACTAGCTAGAATTATCTTCACAACTATCTTGTATCAAAGTTATTGTGTGCTATATTTCATGCTTTATGTAAAATAAGCGGTATTGTAAGTTTGTAAAATATTGTATAAAAGTTTGAACGCGAAATATTATTATAATCAGTTTTTCATATAGAATTGTAGTAATTGAATTGTATATTAGCTACTAAGTATGAACATAACGGGTAGGTACTACCCGAATTTAAACTTATAAAACGCTAATATGAAGAAAAAGCTTTTATAAATGAGTTCATATTATGCTACGAAATACTATTAACTACTCTTAATATTCTGTATGATTAACTTGTTCCATTTGACTATTTTGAATGAAATGGCACCGACTACTCGACACACCGTGAATATGAATGAAGAGGAATTCCGTACTTTTCTAGCTTCAAACATAGCCTCAGTACAGGCTGCACTACATACCAACAATAACCTTGGATCTAGCAGTACAGGAAATCGTGTAGGATGCACCTACAGAGAATTCACTGCCTTCAAACCTTTGGAATTTGATGGAACCGGAGGACTGATCGGATTGAAACGGTGGACCGAGAAGGTCGAATCGGTGTTTGCCATAAGTAAGTGTACTGAAGAGGACAAAGTGAAGTACGCTACGCATACCTTCACAGGTTCTGCGTTAACATGGTGGAATACCTATCTAGAGCAAGTGGGACAAGTTGATGCGTACGCACTACCGTGGTCAGCATTCAAGCACTTGATGAACGAGAAATACCATCCCAGAACCGAGGTTAATAAGCTCAAGATAGAACTTAGAGGGTTACGAACCCAAGGATTTGATATTACCATGTACGAAAGACGATTCACAGAATTGTGCCTATTGTGTCCGGGAGCGTTCGAAGATGAGGAAGAGAAGATCGACGCGTTTGTGAAAGGATTACCGGAAAGAATCCAAGAAGATATAAGTTCACACGAGCCCGCCTCCATACAACAGGCATGTAGAATGGCTCACAAACTAGTGAACCAGATTGAGGAAAGAATTAAAGAATAGACAGCTGAAGAGGCCAATGTGAAGCAAGTCAAAAGAAAGTGGGAGGAAAACGGTGATAAGAATCACCAATACAACAACAACAGCAATTACAACAATAATCGCAACAACTATCTCAACAATCGCAACATCAATCGCAACTACAACAAACGGCCCAACAACAACAATAGCAGCAGCAACTACAACAATCATCCCAACAACAATAATAACCGCAACAACAACAACAATCAGAAGCAGCTATGCCAAAGGTGTGAAAAGTATCACTCGGGGTTCTGCACCAAATTTTGCAACAAGTGTAAAAGAAATGGTCATAGCGCAGCGAAGTGTGAGGTCTACGGACCAGGGGTTAACAGAACGAAAGGAACAAATGGTGTCGGAACGAGTAATGGCGGAGCAAGTAGTGACGGAGCAAGTTATGCCATTGTAGTTTGTTATAAATGTGGAAAACCGGGCCACATTATTAGAAATTGCCCGAACCAGAAGAACACGAATGGACAAGTCCGTGGAAGAGTTTTCAATATTAATGCGGCAGAGGCACAGGAAGACCTGGAGCTTGTTACGGGTACGTTTCTTATTGACAATAAATATGCTTACGTTTTATTTGATTCGGGTGCGGATAGAAGCTATATGAGTAGAGATTTTTGTGCTAAATTAAGCTGTCCATTGACGCCTTTGGATAGTAAATTTTTACTCGAATTAGCAAATGGTAAATTAATTTCAGCAGATAATATATGTCGGAATCGAGAAATTAAACTGGTTAGCGAAACATTTAAGATTGACTTGATACCAGTAGAGTTAGGGAGTTTTGATGTGATAATCGGTATGGACTGGTTGAAAGAAGTGAAAGCAGAGATCGTTTGTTACAAAAATGCAATTCGCATTATACGAGAAAAAGGAAAACCCTTAATGGTGTACGGAGAAAAGGGCAACACGAAGCTACATCTTATTAGTAATTTGAAGGCACAAAAACTAATAAGAAAAGGTTGCTATGCTGTTCTAGCACACGTCGAGAAAGTACAAACTGAAGAAAAGAGCATCAATGATGTTCCCGTCGCAAAAGAATTTTCCAATGTATTTCCGAAAGAATTACCGGGATTACCCCCACATCGATCCGTTGAATTTCAAATAGATCTTGTACCAGGAGCTGCACCAATAGCTCGTGCTCCTTACAGACTCGCACCCAGCGAGATGAAAGAACTGCAAAGCCAATTACAAGAACTTTTAGAGTGTGGTTTCATTCGACCAAGCACATCACCGTGGGGAGCTCCTGTTTTGTTTGTCAAGAAGAAAGATGGTACATTTAGGTTGTGTATTGACTACAGAGAGTTGAACAAACTTACCATCTAAAACCGTTATCCACTGCCGAGAATTGACGACTTATTTGATCAACTACAAGGCTCGTCTGTTTAGTCAAAGATTGACTTACGTTCCGGGTATCATCAAATGCGGGTGAAAGAAGATGATATTCCAAAGACTGCTTTCAGAACACGTTACGGTCATTACGAGTTTATGGTCATGCCGTTTGGTTTAACTAATGCACCAGCTGTGTTCATGGACCTTATGAACCGAGTGTGTGGACCATACCTTGACAAGTTTGTCATTGTTTTCATTGATGACATACTTATTTACTCAAAGAATGACCAAGAACACGGTGAACATTTGAGAAAGGTGTTAGAGGTATTGAGGAAGGAAGAATTGTACGCTAAGTTTTCAAAGTATGCATTTTGGTTGGAAGAAGTTCAATTCCTCGGTCACATAGTAAACAAAGAAGGTATTAAGGTGGATCCGGCAAAGATAGAAACTGTTGAAAAGTGAGAAACCCCGAAAACTCCAAAATACATACGCCAGTTTTTAGGACTAGCTGGTTACTACAGAAGGTTCATCCAAGACTTTTCCAGAATAGCAAAACCCTTGACTGCATTAACGCATAAAGGGAAGAAATTTGAATGGAAGGATGAACAAGAGAAAGCGTTCCAGTTATTGAAGAAAAAGCTAACTACGGCACCTATATTGTCATTGCCTGAAGGGAATGATGATTTTGTGATTTATTGTGACGCATCAAAGCAAGGTCTCGGTTGTGTATTAATGCAACGAACGAAGGTGATTGCTTATGCGTCTAGACAATTGAAGATTCACGAACAAAATTATACGACGCATGATTTGGATTTAGGCGCAGTTGTTTTTGCATTAAAGACTTGGAGGCACTACTTATATGGGGTCAAAAGTATTATATATACCGACTACAAAAGTCTTCAACACATATTTAATCAGAAACAACTGAATATGAGGCAGCGTAGGTGGATTGAATTGTTGAATGATTACGACTTTGAGATTCGTTACCACCCGGGGAAGGCAAATGTGGTAGCCGACGCCTTGAGCAGGAAGGACAGAGAACCCATTCGAGTAAAATCTATGAATATAATGATTCACATTAACCTTACTACTCAAATAAAGGAGGCGCAACAAGGAGTTTTAAAAGAGGGAAATTTAAAGGATGAAATACCCAAAGGATCGGAGAAGCATCTTAATATTCGGGAAGACGGAACCCGGTATAGGGCTGAAAGAATTTGGGTACCAAAATTTGGAGATATGAGAGAAATGGTACTTAGAGAAGCTCATAAAACCAGATACTCAATACATCCTGGAATGGGGAAGATGTACAAGGATCTTAAGAAACATTTTTGGTGGCCAGGTATGAAAGCCGATATTGCTAAATATGTAGGAGAATGTTTGACGTGTTCTAAGGTCAAAGCTGAACATCAGAAACCATCAGGTCTACTACAACAACCTGAAATCCCGGAATGGAAATTGGAAAACATTACCATGGATTTCATTACTAAATTGCCAAGGACTGCAAGTGGTTATGATACTATTTGGGTAATAGTTGATCGTCTCACCAAGTCAGCACACTTCCTGCCAATAAGAGAAGATGACAAGATGGAGAAGTTAACACGACTGTATTTGAAGGAAGTCGTCTCCAGACATGGAATACCAATCTCTATTATCTCTGATAGGGATGGCAGATTTATTTCAAGATTCTGGCAGACATTACAGCAAGCATTGGGAACTCGTCTAGACATGAGTACTGCCTATCATCCACAAACTGATGGGCAGAGCGAAAGGACGATACAAATTCTTGAAGACATGCTACGAGCTTGTGTTATTGATTTCGGAAATAGTTGGGATCGACATCTACCGTTAGCAGAATTTTCCTACAACAACAGCTACCATTCAAGCATTGAGATGGCGCCGTTTGAAGCACTTTATGGTAGAAAGTGCATGTCTCCGATTTGTTGGAGTGAAGTGGGGGATAGACAGATTACGGTTCCGGAGATAATACAAGAAACAACCGAGAAAATCATCCAAATTCAACAAAGATTGAAAACCGCCCAGAGTCGACAAAAGAGCTACGCCAACATTAAAAGAAAATATATAGAATTTGAAATTGGAGAGATGGTCATGCTTAAGGTTGCACCTTGGAAAGGCGTTGTTCGATTTGGTAAACGAGGTAAATTAAATCCAAGGTATATTGGACCATTCAAGATTATTGATCGTGTCGGACCAGTAGCTTACCGACTTGAGTTACCTCAACAACTTGTGGCTGTACATAACACTTTCCACGTCTCGAATTTGAAGAAATGTTTTGCTAAAGAAGATCTCACTATTCCATTAGACAAAATCCAAATGAACGAAAAACTTCAATTCATCGAAGAACCCGTCGAAATAATGGATCGTGAGGTAAAAAGACTTAAACAAAACAAGATACCAGTTGTTAAGGTTTAATAGAATGCTCGTAGAGGACCCGAGTTCACCTGGGAATGAGAAGATCAGATGAAGAAGAAGTACCCGCACTTATTTCCAGAAGATGAGCCAACACCTCCAATCACTTAAAATTTCGGGACGAAATTTATTTAACGAGTAAGTACTGTAGTGACCCGAACTTTTCCGAACCTTTCTATGATTATATGTTTAATGAAAACTATATTTTCATGATTAAATGTTTCCAATATGTTAAGCAATCAAACTTGTTAAGACTTGGTTAATTGAAACGGAAATTTTGTAAACGTCTGATTACCCAGTTTGACCAATGATTCATGAACGCTATAAGTTGTATATGACATGATGATACATAAATGAATAAATATATATGTTTAACATGATATAATGATCATCAAGTATCTCATTAAAAATAGTAACAATAAGTTATATACTTAAAAAGGAGACTATTGACGTATGAAACTCGAAACGATACATATAACGATTATCGTTATAACCACGTCTTACTAAATATATATGAAGCATATTAATACATTGTTATATTATATATAACATGATAATATGATAATTAAATTTATCATTAAGTGTATTAACAATGAACTACATAAGTAAAAACAAGACTACTAACTTAAGGATTTCGAAACGAGACATATATGTAACGATTATCGTTGTAATGACATTTAAATGTATATATCATATTAAGATATATTAATATATCATAATATCATGATAATATAATAATTTAAAATCTCATTTAATATTATAAACATTGGGTTAACAACATTTAACAAGATCGTTAACCTAAAGGTTTCAAAACAACACTTACTTGTAACGACTAACGATGACTTAACGACTCAGTTAAAATGTATATACATGTAGTGTTTTAATATGTATTCATACACTTTTGAAAGACTTCAAGACACTTATCAAAATACTTCTACTTAATAAAAATTCTTACAATTACATCCTCGTTCAGTTTCATCAATAATTCTACTCGTATGCACCCGTATTCGTACTTGTACAATACACAGCTTTTAAATGTATGTACTATTGGTATATACACTCCAATGATCAGCTCTTAGCAGCCCATGTGAGTCACCTAACACATGTGGGAATCATCATTTGGCAACTAGCATGAAATATCTCATAAAATTACAAAAATATGAGTAATCATTCATGACTTATTTACATGAAAACAAAATTACATATCCTTTATATCTAATCCATACACCAACGACCAAAAACACCTGCAAACACTTTCATTCTTCAATTTTCTTCATCTAATTGATCTCTCTCAAGTTCTATCTTCAAGTTCTAAGTGTTCTTCATAAATTCTACAAGTTCTAGTTACATAAAATCAAGAATACTTTCAAGTTTGCTAGCTCACTTCCAATCTTGTAAGGTGATCATCTAACCTCAAGAAATATTTGTTTCTTACAGTAGGTTATCATTCTAATACAAGGTAATATTCATATTCAAACTCTGGTTCAATTTCTATAACTATAACAATCTTATTTCAAGTGATGATCTTACTTGAACTTGTTTTCGTGTCATGATTCTGCTTCAAGAACTTCGAGACATCCAAGGATCCTTGGAAGCTAGATCTATTTTTTTCATTTCCAGTAGGTTTATCCAAGGAACTTGAGGTAGTAATGATGTTCATAACATCATTCGATTCATACATATAAAGCTATCTTATTCGAAGGTTTAAACTTGTAATAACTAGAACATAGTTTAGTTAATTCTAAACTTGTTCGCAAATAAAAGGTAATCCTTCTAACTTGACTTTTAAAATCAACTAAACACCTGTTCTATATCTATATGATATGCTAACTTAATGATTTAAAACCTAAAAACACGAAAAACACCGTAAAACCGGATTTACGCCGTCGTAGTAACACCGCGGGCTGTTTTGGGTTAGTTAATTAAAAACAATGATAAACTTTGATTTAAAAGTTGTTATTCTGGGAAAATAATTTTTATTATGAACATGAAACTATATCCAAAAATTATGGTTAAACTCAAAGTGTAAGTATGTTTTCTAAAATGGTCATCTAGACGTCGTTCTTTCGACTGAAATGACTACCTTTATAAAAACGACTTGTAAGTTATTTTTCTGACTATAAACCTATATTTTTTCTGTTTAGATTCATAAAATAGAGTTCAATATGAAACTATAGCAATTTGATTTACTCAAAACGGATTTAAAATGAAGAAGTTATGGGTAAAACAAGATTGGATAATTTTTCTCATTTTAGCTACGTGAAAATTGGTAACAAATCTATTCCAACCATAACTTAATCAACTTGTATTGTATATTATGTAATCTTGAGATACCATAGACACGTATACAATGTTTCGACCTATCATGTCGACACATCTATATATATTTCGGAACAACCATAGACACTCTATATGTGAATGTTGGAGTTAGCATATACAGGGTTGAGGTTGATTCCAAAATATATATAGTTTGAGTTGTGATCAATACTGAGATACGTATACACTGGGTCATGGATTGATTCAAGATAATATTTATCGATTTATTTCTGTATATCTAACTGTGGACAACTAGTTGTAGGTTACTAACGAGGACAGCTGACTTAATAAACTTAAAACATCAAAATATATTAAAAGTGTTGTAAATATATTTTGAACATACTTTGATATATATGTATATATTGTTATAGGTTCGTGAATCAACCAGTGGCCAAGTCTTACTTCCCGACGAAGTAAAAATCTGTGAAAGTGAGTTATAGACCCACTTTTAAAATCTAATATTTTTGGGATGAGAATACATGCAGGTTTTATAATTGATTTACAAAATAGACACAAGTACGTAAAACTACATTCTATGGTTGAATTATCGAAATCGAATATGCCCCTTTTTATTAAGTCTGGTAATCTAAGAATTAGGGAACAGACACCCTAATTGACGCGAATCCTAAAGATAGATCTATTGGGCCTAACAAACCCCATCCAAAGTACCGGATGCTTTAGTACTTCGAAATTTATATCATATCCGAAGGGTGTCCCGGAATGATGGGGATATTCTTATATATGCATTTTGTTAATGTCGGTTACCAGGTGTTCACCATATGAATGATTTTTATCTCTATGTATGGGATGTGTATTGAAATATGAAATCTTGTGGTTTATTATTATGATTTGATAATATATGGGTTAAACCTATAACTCACCAACATTTTTGTTGACGTTTAAAGCATGTTTATTCTCAGGTGAATATTAAGAGCTTCCGCTGTTGCATACTAAAATAAGGACAAGATTTGGAGTCCATGTTTGTATGATATTATGTAAAAACTGCATTCAAGAAACATATGTCGATGTAATATATTTCTATTGTAAACCATTATGTAATGGTCGTGTGTAAACAGTATATTTTAGATTATCATTATTTGATAATCTACGTAAAGCTTTTTAAACCTTTATTGATGAAATAAAGGTTATGGTTTGTTTTAAAATGAATGCAGTCTTTGAAAAACGTCTCATATAGAGGTCAAAACCTCGCAATGAAATCAATTAATATGGAACATTTTTAATCAATAAGAACGGGACATTTCATTTTTGGTCGTTGGTGTATGGATTAGATATAAAGGATATGTAATTTTGTTTTCATGTAAATAAGTCATGAATGATTACTCATATTTTTGTAATTTTATGAGATATTTCATGCTAGTTGCCAAATGATGGTTCCCACATGTGTTAGTGACTCACATGGGCTGCTAAGAGCTAATCATTGGAGTGTATATACCAATAGTACATACATCTAAAAGCTGTGTATTGTACGAGTACGAATACGGGTGCATACGAGTAGAATTGTTGATGAAACTGAATGAGGATGTAATTGTAAGCATTTTTGTTAAGTAGAAGTATTTTGATAAGTGTCTTGAAGTCTTTCAAAAGTGTATGAATACATATTAAAACACTACATGTATATACATTTTAACTGAGTCGTTAAGTCATCGTTAGTCGTTACATGTAAGTGTTGTTTTGAGACCTTTAGGTTAACGATCTTGTTAAATGTTGTTAACCCAAAGTTTATAATATCAAATGCGATTTTAAATTATTATATTATCATGATATTATGATATATTAATATATCTTAATATGATATATACATTTAAATGTCGTTACAACGATAATCGTTACATATATGTCTCGTTTCGAAATCCTTAAGTTAGTAGTCTTGTTTTTACTTATGTAGTTCATTGTTAATACACTTATTGATATATTTAATTATCATATTATCATGTTATATATAATATAACAATGTATTAATATGCTTCATATATATTTAGTAAGACGTGGTTATAACGATAATCGTTATATGTATCGTTTCGAGTTTCATACGTCAATAGTCTCCTTTTTAAGTATATAACTTATTGTTACTATTTTTAATGAGATACTTGATGATCATTATATCATGTTAAACATATATATTTATTCATTTATGTATCATCATGTCATATACAACTTATAGCGTTCGTGAATCATTGGTCAAACTGGGTAATCAGACGCTTACAAAATTTCCGTTTCAATTAACCAAGTCTTAACAAGTTTGATTGCTTAACATGTTGGAAACATTTAATCATGTAAATATTCATTAAACATATAATCATAGAAAGGTTCGGAAAAGTTCGGGTCACTACAGTACCTACCCGTTAAATAAATTTCGTCCCGAAATTTTAAGCGATTGGAGGTGTTGGCTCCTCTTCTGGAAATAAGTGCGGGTACTTCTTCTTCATCTGATCTTCTCGTTCCCAGGTGAACTCGGGTCCTCTACGAGCATTCCATCGAACCTTAACAATCGGTATCTTGTTTTGTTTAAGTCTCTTAACCTCACGATCCATTATTTCAACGGGTTCTTCAATGAATTGAAGTTTTTCATTGATTTGGATTTCGTTCAACGGAATAGTGAGATCTTCTTTAGCAAAAAATTTCTTCAAATTCGAGACGTGGAAAGTGTTATGTACAGCCGCGAGTTGTTGAGGTAACTCAAGTCGGTAAGCTACTGGTCCGACACGATCAATAATCTTGAATGGTCCAATATACCTTGGATTTAATTTCCCTCGTTTACCAAATTGAACAACACCTTTCCAAGGTGCTACCTTAAGCATGACCATCTCTCCAATTTCAAATTCTATATCTTTTCTTTTAATGTCGGCGTAGCTCTTTTGTCGACTTTGGGCGGTTTTCAACCATTGTTGAATTTGGATGATCTTCTCAGTAGTTTCTTGTTTATCTCCGGATCCGTAATCTATCTATCCCCTACTTCACTACAACAAATCGGAGACCTGCACTTTCTACCATAAAATGCTTCAAACGGAGCCATCTCAATGCTTGAATGGTAGCTATTGTTGTAGGAAAATTCTACTAACAGTAGATGTCGATCCCAACTGTTTCCAAAATCAATAACACATGCTCGTAGCATGTCTTCAAGCGTTTGTATCGTCCTTTCACTATGCCCATCAGTTTGTGGATGATAGGTAGTACTCTTGTCTAGACGAGTTCCTAATGCTTGCTGTAATGTCTGCCAGAATCTTGAAATAAATCTGCCATCCCTATCAGAGATAATAGAGATTGGTATTCCATGTCTGGAGACGACTTCCTTCAAATACAGTCGTGCTAACTTCTCCATCTTGTCATCTTCTCTTATTGGCAGGAAGTGTGCTGATTTGGTGAGACGATCAACTATTACCCAAATAGTATCAAAACCACTTGCAGTCCTTGGCAATTTAGTGATGAAATCCATGGTAATGTTTTCCCATTTCCATTCTGGGATTTCGGGTTGTTGAAGTAGACCTGATGGTTTCTGATGCTCCGCTTTGACCTTAGAACACGTCAAACATTCCCCTACGTATTTAGCAACATCGGCTTTCATACCTGGCCACCAAAAATGTTTCTTGAGATCCTTATATATCTTCCCCGTTCCAGGATGTATTGAGTATCTAGTTTTATGAGCTTCTCTAAGTACCATTTCTCTCATATCTCCAAATTTTGGTACCCAAATCCTTTCAGCCCTATACCGGGTTCCATCTTCCCGAATATTAAGATGCTTCTCCGATCCTTTGGGTATTTCATTCTTTAAATTTCCCTCTTTTAAAACTCCTTGTTGCGCCTCCTTTATTTGAGTAGTAAGGTTATTGTGAATCATTATATTCATAGATTTTACTCGAATGGGTTCTCTGTCCTTTCTACTCAAGGCGTCAGCTACCACATTTACCTTCCCCGGGTGGTAACGAATCTCAAAGTCGTAATCATTCAATAATTCAATCCACCTACGCTGCCTCATGTTCAGTTGTTTCTGATTAAATATGTGTTGAAGACTTTTGTGGTCGGTATATATAATACTTTTGACCCCATATAAGTAGTGCCTCCAAGTCTTTAATGCAAAAACAACCGCGCCTAATTCCAAATCATGCGTCGTATAATTTTGCTCGTGAATCTTCAATTGTCTAGACGCATAAGCAATTACCTTCGTTCGTTGCATTAATACACAACCGAGACCTTGCTTTGAGGCGTCACAATATATCACAAAATCATCATTCCCTTCAGGCAATGACAATATAGGTGCCGTAGTTAGCTTTTTCTTCAATAACTGAAACGCCTTCTCTTGTTCATCCTTCCATTCAAATTTGTTCCCTTTATGCGTTAATGCAGTCAAGGGTTTTGCTATTTTGGAGAAATCTTGGATGAATCTTCTGTAGTAACCAGCCAATCCTAAAAATTGACGTATATGCTTCGGAGTTTTTGGGGTTTCCCATTTTTCAACGGTTTCGATCTTTGCCGGGTCCACCTGGATACCTTCTTTGTTCACTATGTGACCGAGGAATTGAACTTCTTCCAACCAAAATGCACACTTTGAAAACTTAGCGTACAGTTTTTCTTTCCTCAATACTTCTAGCACTTTCCTCAAATGTTCTTCGTGCTCTTGATCATTCTTTGAGTAAATAAGTATGTCATCGATGAAAACAATGACAAACTTGTCAAGATATGGCCCACACACTCGGTTCATAAGGTCCATGAACAAAGCTGGTGCGTTAGTCAATCCAAAAGGCATAACCATAAACTCGTAATGACCATAACGCGTCCTAAAAGCAGTTTTTGGAATATCATCCTCCTTTACTCGCATTTGATGATATCCAGAATGTAAATCGATCTTCGAATAAACCGACGAGCCTTGTAGTTGATCAAATAAGTCATCAATTCTCGGCAGTGGATAACGGTTTTTGATGGTAAGTTTGTTCAACTCTCTGTAGTCAATACACAACCTAAATGTGCCATCTTTCTTCTTGACAAACAAAACAGGAGCTCCCCATGGTGATATGCTTGGTCGAATGAAACCACGTTCTAATAGTTCTTGCAGTTGGCTTTGCAGTTCTTTCATCTCGCTGGGTGCGAGTCTGTAAGGAGCACGAGCTATTGGTGCAGCTACTGGTACAAGATCTATTTGAAATTCAACAGATCGATGTGGAGGTAGTCCCGGTAATTCTTTCGGAAATACATCGGGAAATTCTTTTGCGACAAAAACATCATTGATGCTCTTTTCTTTAGTTTGTACTTTCTCGACATGTGCTAGAACAGCATAGCAACCTTTTCTTATTAGTTTTTGTGCCTTCAAATTACTAATAAGATGTAGCTTCGTGTTGCCCTTTTCTCCGTACACCATTAAGGGTTCTCCTTCTTCTCGTACAATGCGAATTGCATTTTTATAACATACGATCTCTGCTTTCACCTTCTTCAGTCAGTCCATGCCAACTATTACATCAAAACTCCCTAACTCTACTGGTATCAAATCAATCTTAAATATTTCGCTACCCAGTTTAATTTCTCGATTCCGGAATATATAATCTGCTGAAATTAATTTACCGTTTGCTAATTCGAGTAAAAATTTACTATCCAACGGCGTCAATGGACAACTTAATTTAGCACAAAAATCTCTACTCATATAGCTTCTATCCGCACCCGAATCAAATAAAACGTAAGCAGATTTATTTTCAATAAGAAACGTACCCGTAACAAGCTCCGGGTCTTCCTGTGCCTCTGCCGCATTAATATTGAAAACTCTTCCGCGGCCTTGTCCATTCGTGTTCTCCTGGTTCGGGCAATTTCTAATAATGTGGCCCGGTTTTCTACATTTATAACAAACTACATTGGCATAACTTGCTCCGACACTACTTGCTCCACCATTACTCGTTCCGACACCATTTGTTCCTTTCGTTCTGTTAACCCCTGGTCCGTAGACCTCACACTTCGCTGCGCTATGACCATTTCTTTTACACTTGTTGCAAAATTTGGTGCAGAACCCCGAGTGATACTTTTCACACCTTTGGCATAGCTGCTTCTGATTATTGTTGTTGTTGCGGTTGTTATTGTTGTTGGGATGATTGTTGTAGTTGCTGTTGTTGTTGTTGTTGTTGTTGTTGTTGTTGTTGTTGTTGTTGTTGGGCCATTTGTTGTAGTTGCGATTGATGTTGCGATTGTTGGGATAGTTGTTGCGATTATTGTTGTAATTGCTGTTGTTGTTGTATTGGTGATTCTTATCACCGTTTTCCTCCCACTTTCTTTTGACTTGCTTCACATTGGCCTCTTCAGCCGCCTGTTCTTTAATTCTTTCCTCAATCTGATTCACTAGTTTGTGAGCCATTCTACATGCCTGTTGTATGGAGGCGGGCTTGTGTGAACTTATATCTTCTTGGATTCTTTCCGGTAATCCTTTCACAAACACGTCGATCTTTTCTTCCTCATCTTCGAACGCTCCCGGACACAATAGGCACAATTCTGTGAATCGTCTTTCATACGTGGTAATATCAAATCCTTGGGTTCGTAACCCTCTAAGTTCTGTCTTGAGCTTATTGACCTCGGTTCTGGGACGGTACTTCTCGTTCATCAAGTGCTTGAATGCTGACCACGGTAGTGCGTAAGTATCATCTTGTCCCACTTGCTCTAGATAGGTATTCCACCATGTTAACGCAGTACCTGTAAAGGTATGCATAGCGTACTTCACTTTCTCCTCTTCAGTATACTTACTTATGGCAAACACCGATTCGACCTTCTCGGTCCACCGTTTCAATCCGATCGGTCCTTTGGTTCCATCAAATTCCAAAGGTTTGCAGGCAGTGAATTCTTTGTAGGTGCATCCTACACGATTTCCTGTACTGCTAGATCCAAGGTTATTGTTGGTATGTAGTGCAGCCTGTACTGTGGCTATGTTTGAAGCAAGAAAGGCACGAAATTCCTCTTCGCTCATATTCAAGGTGTGTCGAGTAGTTGGTGCCATTTCCTTCAAAATAGTCAAATGAAACAAGTTAATCATACAGAATATTAAGAGTAGTCAATAGTATCTCGTAGCATAATATGAACTCATTTATAAAAGCTTTTTCTTCATATTAGCGTTTTATAAGTTTAAATTCGGGTAGTACCTACCCGTTAAGTTCATACTTAGTAGCTAATATACAATTCAACTACTACAATTCTATATGAAAAACTGATTATAATAATATTTCGCGTTCAAACTCTTACACAATATTTTACAAACTTACAATACCACTTATTTTACATATAGCATGAAATATAGCACACAATAAATTTGATACAATATGGTTGTGAAGATAATTCTAGCTAGTACACAAGTCGTTCAGCAAAGGCAATAAAGACACGTAATTCATACGTCCAGAAACAAGTCATGCATTCTGGTTTTACTAGGACTACTTCCCATCCTTAGTCTTGTGGAACATAACCGTTATGGCCGTTGATAAGACAGTGTGTTGTAACGTCGTCAAAGGGACGAGGGTTACGTAATGTCCAACAGTCCTGTAACAATCTAAAAATCTCATTTCTTACCCCAATTACCGACTCCGTCACTTGTGGGAACGTTTTGTTTAATAGTTGTAGCCCGATGTTCTTGTTCTCACTTTGGTGAGAAGCGAACATTACTAACCCGTAAGCATAACATGCTTCTTTATGTTGCATGTTAGCCACTTTTTCTAAATCACGAAGTCCTATATTCAGATATATTGAGTCAAAATAATTTCTTAACCCGTTGCGTAAAATAGCATTTGGGTTCCCCGCAATATATGCGTCAAAGTAAACACATCGTAACTTATGGATTTCCCAATGTGATATCCCCCATCTTTCGAACGAAAGCCTTTTATAAACCAAGGCATTCTTGGAACGTTCTTCGAATGTCTTACAAACTAATCTCGTCTTAAATAGTTGTGCCGAGGAATTTTGACCGACTCTAGACAAGATTTCATCAATCATGTCTCCGGGTAGGTCTCTTAAAATATTGGGTTGTCTATCCATTTTGTGTTTTTATACTGTAAAATAGACAAGAGTTAGATTCATAAAAAAAATACTTATTAATACAAGAAATTTTTACATATATCATAAACCATAAGCACACTATATGACATATATTACACCACACGAATACAACTATCTTATTCCGACTCGCTCGTTTCTTCTTCTTCGGTTTTGGTTCGTTTTGCCAAGTTTCTAGGGATATATGATGTTCCCCTAATACGAGCCGTCGTTTTCCACATTAGTTTAGAAAAACCTGGTGGTTTAGAGGTTCCCGGGTTATTGTCACAACTTAAGAAATACGGGTGCTGACGATACATATAAAGTTCATCGGGTTTGGAATCAAATTTCTCTATTTTTATGCCCTTTCTCTTATTGTTCTCTTTTGCCTTATTAAATTGTGTTGGGGTAATTTCTATAATATCATCGGAATCCTTGTCGGGATCCGATTCATCGGAGAATTGGTAATCCTTCCAATACTTTGCTTCTTTGGCGGAAACACCATTGACCATAATTAACTTTGGTCGGTTGGTTGAGGATTTTCTTCTACTTAACCGTTTTATTATTTCCCCCACTGGTTCTATTTCTTCTTCCGGTTCCGATTCTTCTTCCGGTTTCGATTCTTCTTCCGGTTCCGACTCTTCTTCCGGTTCCTCTTCGGGAACTTGTGAATCAGTCCACGAATCATTCCAATTTACATTTGACTCTTTATTATTATTAGGTGAGTCAATGGGACTTGTTTTAGAGGTAGACATCTATCACATAATATCAAACACGTTAAGAGATTAATATATCACATAATATTCACATGTTAAAAATATATAGTTTCCAACAAAATTTGTTAAGCAATCATTTTTCAAGTAAACACGGTCGAAGTCCAGACTCACTAATGCATCCTAACAAACTCGATAAGACACACTAATGCAAAATTCTGGTTCTCTAAGACCAACGCTCGGATACCAACTGAAATGTCCCGTTCTTATTGATTAAAAACGTTCCATATTAATTGATTTCGTTGCGAGTTTTTGACCTCTATATGAGACGTTTTTCAAAGACTGCATTCATTTTAAAACAAACCATAACCTTTATTTCATCAATAAAGGTTTAAAAAGCTTTACGTAGATTATCAAATAATGATAATCTAAAATATACTGTTTACACACGACCATTACATAATGGTTTACAATACAAATATGTTACAACGAAATAAGTTTCTTGAATGCAGTTTTTACACAATATCATACAAGCATGGACTCCAAATCTCGTCCTTATTTAAGAATGCGACAGCGGAAGCTCTTAATAATCATCTGAGAATAAACATGCTTAAAACGTCAACAAAAATGTTGGTGAGTTATAGGTTTAACCTATATATTATCAAATCATAATAATAGACCACAAGATTTCATATTTCAATACACATCCCATACATAGAGATAAAAATCATTCATATGGTGAACACCTGGTAACCGACATTAACAAGATGCATATTTAAGAATATCCCCATCATTCCGGGACACCCTTCGGATATGATATAAATTTCGAAGTACTAAAGCATCTGGTACTTTAGATGGGGTTTGTTAGGCCCAATAGATCTATCTTTAGGATTCGCGTCAATTAGGATGTCTGTTCCCTAATTCTTAGATTACCGGACTTAATAAAAAGGGGCATATTCGATTTCAATAATTTAACCATAGAATGTAGTTTCACGTACTTGTGTCTATTTTGTAAATCATTTATAAAACCTGCATGTATTCTCATCCCAAAAATATTAGATTTTAAAAGTGGGACTATAACTCACTTTCACAGATTTTTTTACTTCGTCGGGAAGTAAGACTTGGCCACTGGTCGATTCACGAACCTATAACAAATATGTAGATATATATCAAAGTATGTTCAAAATATATTTACAACACTTTTAATACATTTTGATGTTTTAAGTTTATTAAGTCAGCTGTCCTCGTTAGTAACCTACAACTAGTTGTCCACAGTTAGATGTACAGAAATAAATCGATATATATTATCTTGAATCAATCCACGACCCAGTGTATACATATCTCAGTATTGATCACAACTCAAACTATATATATTTTGGAATCAACCTCAACCCTGTATAGCTAACTCCAACATTCACATATAGAGTGTCTATGGCTGTTCTGAAATATATATAGATGTGTCGACATGATAGGTCGAAACATTGTATACGTGTCTATGGTATCTCAAGATTACATAATATACAATACAAGTTGATTAAGTTATGGTTGGAATAGATTTGTTACCAATTTTCACGTAGCTAAAATGAGTAGTTTTTACCAATTTTGTTTTGCTCGCCATTTCTTCGTTTCTAATCCGTTTTGAGTGATTTAAGTGGCCACGGTTTCGTATTGAACTTGATTTTATGAAACTAAACAGAAAAGGTATAGGTTTATAGTCGGAAATACAAGTTACAAGTCGTTTTTGAAAGAGGTAGTCATTTCCGTCGAAAGAACGACATCTTGATGACTGTTTTGAAAAACATACTTTCACTTTGAGTTTAACCATGATTTTTGGATATGGTTTCATGTTCATAAGAAAAATCATTTTCCCATAAGTATAGCTTTTAAATCAAAGTTTTTCATACTTTTTAATTATCCAAACCAAAACAGCCCCCGGTTGTAACTACGACGGCGTAAATCCGATTTTATGGTGTTTATCGTGTTTCCGGGTTTTAAATCATTAAGTTAGCATATTATATAGATATAGATCATGTGTATAGTTGATTTTGAAAGTGTTGTTAGAAGGATTAACTTTATTTGCGAACAAGTTTAGAATTAACTAAACTATGTTCTAGTGATTACTAGTTTACCACTTCGAATATGATAGCTTTTTATGTATGAATCGAATGATGTTATGAACATCATTACTACCTTAAGTTCCTTGGATAAACCTACTAGAAAAGAGAAAAATGGATCTAGCTTCAACGGATCCTTGGATGGCTCGAAGTTCTTGAAGCAGAATCATGACACGCAAACAAGTTCAAGTAAGATCATCATTTAAAATAAGATTGTTATAGTTATAGAAATTGAACTAAAGTTTGAATATGATTATTACCTTATATTAGAATGATAACCTTCTGTAAGAAACAAAGATTTCTTGAGGTTGGATGATCACCTTACAAGATTGGAAGTGAGCTAGCAAACTTAAAAGTATTCTTGATTTTATGTAACTAGAACTTGTAGAATTTATGAAGAACACTTAGAACTTGAAGTTAGAACTTTAGAGAGATCAATTAGATGAAGAAAATTGAAGAATGAAAGTGTTTGTAGGTGTTTTTGGTCGTTGGTGTATGGATTAGATATAAAGGATATGTAATTTTGTTTTCATGTAAATAAGTCATGAATGATTACTCATATTTTTGTAATTTTATGAGATATTTCATGCTAGTTGCCAAATGATGGTTCCCACATGTGTTAGGTGACTCACCTGGGCTGCTAAGAGCTGATCATTAGAGTGTATATACCAATAGTATATACATCTAAAAGCTGTGTATTGTACGAGTACGAATACGGGTGCATACGAGTAGAATTGTTGATGAAACTGAACGAGGATGTTATTGTAAGCATTTTTGTTAAGTAGAAGTATTTTGATAAGTGTCTTGAAGTCTTTCAAAAGTTTATGAATACATATTAAAACACTACATGTATATACATTTTAACTGAGTCGTTAAGTCATCGTTAGTCGTTACATGTAAGTGTTGTTTTGAGACGTTTAGGTTAACGATCTTGTTAAATGTTCTTAACCCAAAGTTTATAATATCAAATGAGATTTTAAATTATTATATTATCATGATATTATGATATATTAATATATCTTAATATGATATATACATTTGAATGTCGTTACAATGATAATCGTTACATATATGTCTCGTTTTGAAATCCTTAAGTTAGTAGTCTTGTTTTTACTTATGTAGTTCATTGTTAATACACTTAATGATATATTTAATTATCATATTATCATGTTATATATAATATAACAATGTATTAATATGCTTCATATATATTTAGTAAGACGTGGTTATAACGATAATCGTTATATGTATCGTTTCGAGTTTCATACGTCAATAGTCTCCTTTTTAAGTATATAACTTATTGTTACTATTTTTAATGAGATACTTGATGATCATTATATCATGTTAAACATATATATTTATTCATTTATGTATCATCATGTCATATGCAACTTATAGCGTTCGTGAATTATTGGTCAAACTGGGTAATCAGACGTTTACAAAATTTCCGTTTCAATTAACCAAGTCTTAACAAGTTTGATTGCTTAACATGTTGGAAACATTTAATCATGTAAATATAGTTTTCATTAAACATATAATCATAGAAAGGTTCAGAAAAGTTCGGGTCACTACAAATATTCTACCAAGGATGTGACATCACTACACGAAAAGACATCGATATAGCAGCTGGTGGTTCCATTATGAAGAAAACCGCAACTGAAGCTTACAAAATTATTGATAACATTGCTTCCCACTCACATGAGTGGTATCAAGAAAAAGATATCGTTAGATCATCTAAAGCGGCTAGAGCCGATTCTAGCCATGGCTTTGATTCCATTTCCGCAAAGATAGATGCTGTCGAGAGACGAATGGAAAAGATGAATAAAGATATTCACTCAATACGAGTTAGTTGTGAGCAGTGTGGACTGGAGGACCACATTTGACAAAAGATTGTCTCAGTATTGAACAAACAATGGAACAAAGAGAGAATGTTTCGTACATGAACCAAAGGCCTGGAAATAATTATCAGAATAATTATCAACCGCCAAGACCAATCTATAATCAAAATCAGAATTATAACCGAAATGTTCCATACAACAACCAACAAGGTCCTAGCAATCAACAAGTACCTAATAATACTTACAACCAGCAAAGACCTATTTTTCAAAATAAACCACCACAAACCGATGATTAAAAGCCAAATTTAAAAGATATGATGTCGAAGCTAGTTGAATCTCAAACACAGTTTTTCACATCTCAGAAACAAACCAATGAACAAAATGCTCAAGCATTTAGAAATCAACAAGCTTCTATTCAAAATCTAGAACAAGAAGTGACCAACCTGGCACGGTTAATAGGTGAAAGAAAACCGAGAAATCTACCGAGTGATACAAATGCTAACCCCCTGAATGAAACAGCTAAAGCTATTACCACGAGAAGTGGTATTACACTTAAACCACCTGAAATACCTGTAATTTCTGATAATGCTATTCCTACTACACAAGAACCACAACCTGAGCAAGATAAGGAAACAGAAACGGTAGTTGAAAAGGTTAATGAAGATAACACAGTTAAGGCTAAACCTTATGAAATGACCCAACCCGTATTAAAACCGGCCCATAAAAATTTTTCCTTTTAATACGCGTTAAATAATACTTTAGGTCCCAATTGTTTTTCCATAAACATCTTTAATTACAATAGAAGGTTTAATAACCTTAAAACATTTAATACATTAGTTAATTGTCCAAACGGACATACACGACCCGACTAGTTTAGTTTCCTACAAAACCGAGCATGGTGATTTGGGACTACGCTACCCAAATCCTAATCGAATACAAAAGAAAGATCTTCTAAGCAACCTAGCCAAGATCTCTAATCCCCAAGCTTACCCGAGCCGCCACGCATGCAAACATATAAAAATGTAAACAACGAGAGGGTAAGCTAACGCTTAGTGAATGATAATATACTACATACATATATATGTATAAAATGGACACGCCACACAAATATCAAATACCGCATACCGAAGCATCCATGTATAAGGCAACTACCCTAAGCATACCGTACGATTTCTAAGCAACAAGCTAAAGATATCAACAAAGTATAAGTTCACCAACGACGATGTGAACAACGCCAATACGCTACACCCGGAGGGTTAGCTACAACACAACATTACATTAATATACAAAGAACAATATATAAACGAATAAGGTTAACCCCTTAACCCATTACCGAATACCAAAATGCCACAATGAAGATTGGCCGAGCTACACGAGCCTTAGTAATCCGAACCCACACGAGATTACTAACTTCACAACATTGAGGTTGACCGAACTACACGAACCTTAGTAATCCGAACCCACACGAGATTACTACCTCAATAAGATGACCGAACTACACGAGTCATCGTAAATCCGAACTACACGCGATTCACTTCTCAACATCAAAACCCACTGTCACGGGATTATAAAATCCACCACATCGGGGTCATCCACTTCACAACAATATCAACCCTTCGCCATTGGGGTTATAACATCCAAATCACAACCACGTGTGATAACGTACACACAAGCGTGTACCTCGCCAAAGGTGATCAACTAAAATGCACAAACGTGCCAATTGGACCTATACACAAGTTCCATCAATCCACCTATATGTGAAGTGAGCTCTATGACCGAGAACCACTTCACCCGACCCGCACCCATCCTACACATACATATGCATATAGGATATTAACACTCACCTTGTCGCCTTGACGAATGCTTCCAAATAATCCATAACTCGTCAATGGAAAGTACCTAATCCATTATCACAAATTCAACAACACACTTAGATTGTATCTACAAACCAACCCAATTCGACACTTAGTGCAATTTCGACCCAAATGCACTTCCAAGGACAAACCGCGCCCAAACTAACCAATAATCACTAACACAAGTGATAATGGTCCTAATATGCCAATTAAACCCGAACACAAGTGTTAAACACTTATCGTTCTCAAAATCGCCCATAAACCCTAATTTTGACCCATAAGGTCAAAATCTCACCATATACAAGTTTTGACACCAAAACATATTTATCTCGGTTTTATACTTCAACTTAATCCATTTTAAATTTACAAACCTCATCGAATCGACATTCGGGTCACAATCATCGTCAAACCCCAAATTTTGACTCTAGTCAAAATTAGTCAAACACGAGAACCCTAAAAGTCTCCAAAACACCAATAATCACTAATGCTAGTGATTATACACCCTTTACAAGTCTTAAACATGGTTAAATCATTAACCAACCCAAAACCCGCCTTTAACACTTATAAACCCGAATCTTGGTGTTAATCTTCAATTAACAACTAAATGGGTTCCATCTATGAACATACAATCAAAAGCCCCAAATTTGAATGATGAACACGAAAATGAAATTCGGAGTTAGAGCTTACCACTAGTATCACCGTGTAGCTAAGAACGAGAAGAACAAACTTGTCAACTACACCAAAGATAAAAACCCGCTTCTTCCTTTCCAAAATCCCACTTGAATCACTTGAGGATTTTAAGTTTTGAGAGGAAAATAGGAAAGAAAAGGAAAAAGAAAATAAAGAAAATGAATGAGTGGATGAGGTTAAAGCCTCAAATCTGGCTCAAACGTGAAAAGACCAAAATGCCCTTGAACTTCATTTAAAATTACAAGAATCCGGTACCAGTTCGCACTGTATGCCGCGCCGCGGCCTAATTCGTCGCGCCGCGACCTATAACTAGGTCTAGGATCATTCTTTGTCCTACTTCTGATCTCAGTTTCAGTCCATTGCCGCGCAGTGGCCTCCTTTGTCGCGCCGCGACACAAAGCACGATCTGAGTAATTTTCTCCTCACACAAGACTTAACACTAGAAAATGTCCCGAACCCTTCATATGCCTATCGTACATACCCAATACACCTATAAATCATATACGGGGAAAACGGGGTGTTACAACTCTCCCCCACTTAGATTCGATCACGTCCTCGTGATCCTCGTCACTTAACCAAACGGACCACACTTCACGGTCCTCAAACATAAGTCCCAATCGACTTTCCTAAGCAATTCTTCCCAATGAATTGCCCTCGACAACTAAATCGTCACCCGCGATTTATCAATTCCACAATCCGAGCACTAAAACTTACTCAATCCCTCACACCGGGAAAACTCAACCAATCTCGTACCGAGATATCAACCCCTTAGCGTACCCTTACCGAGTACAATGCTAAAAGCAACCAAGTCTCAACCTAAGGTCAACAATCCGAGACGATGAAGACTGAACCTAACGAATCCTGACGGATAACACCAATCACTAAACATCCCTTGTAGTGCACAATATGACCAATACGCAACTACCGTAACATCATAATCCAACGGCTAAAACCGATAGCGCCCAAAACGACTATGGAAACGCAAATCTCAAGGTGTACAAAATCGACTATTGTCACACCCGTAACAACATGTGAGCGAAACACGGCTATCGCATCACTAATCAGACAACACGGTCCTCACGACCCCACCATCGGCGTATAAAACAACCGATAGTTCACACAACATGGTCCTTACGACCCCACCATTGGTGTATCAAACTACCAATAGATCACACGACATGGTCCTTACGACCCCACCATTGGTGTATAAAACAACCAATAGATAAAACATCATGGTCCTTACGACCCCACCATCGGTGTATAAAACAACCGACAGATCACACAACCTGAAGGCTGGCCGAAAACATACGCGCCTTAGTGAATCCGAACTACACGCGACTCACTACCTTCACCACAACAACAATCGGGATTGGCCGAACTACACGCGCCTTAGTGAATCCGAACTACACGAGAGTCACTATTCCAGAGGAATGACCGAACTACACGAGTCATTTGTGAATCCGAACTACACGAGACTCACTCCTCAATACAATGACCGAAACCACACGAGTCATTTGTGAATCCGAACTACACGCAACTCACTTCCACAATAAGATGACCGAAACCACACGCGTCATCGTGAATCCGAAACCACACGCGATCCACTACCATGATGAAGTCAGCGAACCCGAAGATCATGCTTCACCAATCTCAACACCGGATGAAGTCAGCAGACCCCGTCAACGGTCATGCTTCACCGATATAACACCTCACTCATGATGAAGTCAGCGGACCCCGAAGGTCATGCTCCACCAATCGCATACTCCCATGAAGAAGTCAGCGGACCCTAAAGGTCATGCTTCATCAATCACCAATACCATGATGAAGTCAGCGGACTCCGAAAGTCATGCTTCATTAATCAACGCCCTTTTGGCCTCGAACGACGAGTAGCGTAACATCGCGCTATGCTACGCCATAGTGAATCCTAACGGATACCACTAACCATTCACACACTCGAGCAAGAACCACCTATATCAAACATAGGCACAAAACAATAATTCTCTATAAGAGAATCCGACACACACATCCCTTAACCGAAGGATTTCACCTTGCTCACCAAACACGTCCATTATCTCTCAACGAGATTTACCACATTACCACCTCGGTGATAATTCAAATCCAAACCATAAGTACAATTTATCCGAAATTGTAATCTACCACAAATCAACCAAAAACCAGGTCTCGACAACATTTTTCGGATCTACCAAAAGCATCATCCGAAATCTCACACTAAAACTTCCTCGTGCGGAAGTGTAACTCCCCCACTTGGAACTACGTCCCATATGTAGTGACCCGAACTTTTCCATGTTTATATATATTAATTGAGATTGATATTTACATGATTAAATGTTTCCAACATGTTAAGCAATCAAACTTGGTAAGACTTGATTTATTGAAATATGTTTCATATAGACAATTGACCACCCAAGTTGACCGGTGATTCACGAACGTTAAAACTTGTAAACACTATATGATGACATATATATGGATATATATATAGTTAACATGATACTATGATAAGTAAACATATCATTAAGTATATTAACAATGAGCTACATATGTAAAAACAAGACTACTAACTTAATGATTTTTAAACGAGACATATATGTAACGATTATCGTTGTAAAGACATTTAATGTATATATATCATATTAAGAGATATTCATAAATGATAATATCATGATAATATAATAATTTAAAATCTCATTTGATATTATAAACATTGGGTTAACAACATTTAACAAGATCGTTAACCTAAAGGTTTCAAAACAACACTTACATGTAACGACTAACGATGACTTAACGACTCAGTTAAAATGTATATACATGTAGTGTTTTAATATGTATTTATACACTTTTGAAGGACTTCAATACACTTATCAAAATACTTCTACTTAACAAAAATGCTTACAATTACATCCTCGTTCAGTTTCATCAACAATTCTACTCGTATGCACCCGTATTCGTACTCGTACAATACACAGCTTTTAGATGTATGTACTATTGGTATATACACTCCAATGATCAGCTCTTAGCAGCCCATGTGAGTCACCTAACACATGTGAGAACCATCATTTGGCAACTAGCATGAAATATCTCATAAAATTATAAAAATATGAGTAATCATTCATGACTTATTTACATGAAAACAAAATTACATATCCTTTATATCTAATCCATACACCAACGACCAAAAACACCTACAAACACTTTCATTCTTCAATTTTCTTCATCTAATTGATCTCTCTCAAGTTCTATCTTCAAGTTCTAAGTGTTCTTCATATATTCTACAAGTTCTAGTTACATAAAATCAAGAATACTTTCAAGTTTGCTAGCTCACTTCCAATCTTGTAAGGTGATCATCCAACCTCAAGAAATCTTTGTTTCTTACAGTAGGTTATCATTCTAATACAAGGTAATAATCATATTCAAACTTTGGTTCAATTTCTATAACTATAACAATCTTATTTCAAGTGATGATCTTACTTGAACTTGTTTTCGTGTCATGATTCTGCTTCAAGAACTTCGAGCCATCCAAGGATCCGTTGAAGCTAGATCCATTTTTCTATTTTCCAGTAGGTTTATCCAAGGAACTTAAGATAGTAATGATGTTCATAACATCATTCGATTCATACATATAGAGCTATCTTATTCGAAGGTTTAAACTTGTAATCACTAGAACATAGTTTAGTTAATTCTAAACTTGTTCGCAAACAAAAGTTAATCCTTCTAACTTGACTTTTAAAATCAACTAAACACATGTTCTATATCTATATGATATGCTAACTTAATGATTTAAAACCTGGAAACACGAAAAACACCGTAAAACCGGATTTACGCCGTCGTAGTAACACCGCGGGCTGTTTTGGGTTAGTTAATTAAAAACTATGATAAACTTTGATTTAAAATTTGTTATTCTGAGAAAATGATTTTTATTATGAACATGAAACTATATCCAAAAATTATGGTTAAACTCAAAGTGGAAGTATATTTTCTAAAATGGTCATCTAGACGTCGTTCTTTCGACTGAAATGACTACCTTTACAAAAACAACTTTTAACTTATTTTTCCGACTATAAACCTATACTTTTTCTGTTTAGATTCATAAAATAGAGATCAATATGAAACCATAGCAATTTGATTCGCTCAAAACGGATTTAAAATGAAGAAGTTATGGGTAAAACAAGATTGGATAATTTTTCTCATTTTAGCTACGTGAAAATTGGTAACAAATCTATTCCAACCATAACTTAATCAACTTGTATTGTATATTATGTAATCTTAAGATACCATAGACACGTATACAATGTTTCGACCTATCATGTCGACACATCTATATATATTTCGGAACAACCATAGACACTCTATATGTGAATGTTGGAGTTAGCTATACAGGGTTGAGGTTGATTCCAAAATATATATAGTTTGAGTTGTGATCAATACTGAGATACGTATACACTGGGTCGTGGATTGATTCAAGATAATATTTATCGATTTATTTCTGTACATCTAACTGTGGACAACTAGTTGTAGGTTACTAACGAGGACAGCTGACTTAATAAACTTAAAACATTAAAATATATTAAAAGTGTTGTAAATATATCTTGAACATACTTTGATATATATGTATATATTGTTATAGGTTCGTGAATCAACCAGTGGCCAAGTCTTATTTCTCGACGAAGTAAAAAAATCTGTGAAAGTGAGTTATAGTCCCACTTTTAAAATCTAATATTTTTGGGATGAGAATACATGCAGGTTTTATAAATGATTTACAAAATAGACACAAGTACGTGAAACTACATTCTATGGTTGAATTATCGAAATCGAATATGCCCCTTTTTATTAAGTCTGGTAATCTAAGAATTAGGGAACAGACACCCTAATTGACGCGAATCCTAAAGATAGATCTATTGGGCCTAACAAACCCCATCCAAAGTACCGGATGCTTTAGTACTTCAAAATTTATATCATATCCGAAGGGTGTCCCGGAATGATGGGGATATTCTTAAATATGCATCTTGTTAATGTCGGTTACCAGGTGTTCACCATATGAATGATTTTTATCTCTATGTATGGGATGTGTATTGAAATATGAAATCTTGTGGTCTATTATTATGATTTGATATATATAGGTTAAACCTATAACTCACCAACATTTTTGTTGACGTTTTAAGCATGTTTATTCTCAGGTAATTATTAAGAGCTTCCGCTGTCGCATACTTAAATAAGCACGAGATTTGGAGTCCATGCTTGTATGATATTGTGTAAAAACTGCATTCAAGAAACTTATTTTGTTGTAACATATTTGTATTGTAAACCATTATGTAATGGTCGTGTGTAAACAGGATATTCTAGATTATCATTATTTGATAATCTACGTAAAGCTTTTTAAACCTTTATTGATGAAATAAAGGTTATGGTTTGTATTAAAATGAATGCAGTCTTTGAAAAACGTCTCATATAGAGGTCAAAACCTCGCAACGAAATCAATTAATATGGAACGTTTTTAATCAATAAGAACGGGACATTTCAGTTGGTATCAGAGCGTTGGTCTTAGAGAACCAGAATTTTGCATTAGTGTGTCTTATCGAGTTTGTTAGGATGCATTAGTGAGTCTAGACTTCGACCGTGTTTACTTGAAAAATGATTGCTTAACAAATTTTGTTGGAAACTATATATTTTTAACATGTGAATATTATGTGATATATTAATCTCTTAACACGTTTGATATTATGTGATAGATGTCTACCTCTAGAACAAGTCCCATTGACTCACCTAATAATAATGAAGAGTCAAATATAAATTGGAATGATTCGTGGACTGATTCACAAGTTCCCGAAGAGGAACCGGAAGAAGAGTCGAAACCGGAAGAAGAATCGGAACCGGAAGAAGAATCGGAACCGGATGAAGAAATAGAACCGGTGGGGGAAATAATAAAACGGTTAAGTAAAAGAAAATCCTCAACCAACCGACCAAGGTTAATTATGGTCAATGGTGTTTCCGCCAAGGAAGCAAAATATTGGGAGGATTACCAATTCTCCGATGAATCGGATTCCGACGAGAATTCCGATGATGTTATAGAAATTACCCCAACTGAATTTAAAAAGGCAAAAGAAAATAATAAGGGAAAGGGCATAAAAATAGAGAAATCTAATTCCAACCCCGATGAACTTTATATGTATCGTCAACCCCCGAAGTCCTTAAGTTGTAACAATGACCCGGGAACCTCTAAACCACCAGGTTTTTCTAAACCAATGTGGATAACGACGTCTCGTATTAGGGGAACATCATATATCCCTAGAAACTTGGCAAAACGAACCAAAACCAAAGAAGAAGAAACAAGCGAGTCGGAATAAGATAGTTGTATTCGTGTGGTGTAATATAAGTAATATAGTATGCTTATGCTTTATGATATATGTAAAAATTGCTTGTATTAATAAGTATTTTTTTTTATGAATCTAACTCTTGTCTATTTTACAGTATAAAAACATAAAATGGATAGACAACCCAATATTTTAAGAGACCTACCCGGAGACATGATTGATGAAATCTTGTCTAGAGTCGGTCAGAATTCTTCGGCACAACTATTTAAGGCGAGATCAGTTTGTAAGACATTCGAAGAACGTTCCAAGAATGCCTTGGTTTATAAAAGGCTTTCATTCAAAAGATGGGGGATATCACATTGGGAAATCCATAAGTTACGATGTGTTTACTTTGACGCATATATTGCGGGGAACCCAAATGCTATTTTACGCAATGGGTTAAGAAATTATTTTGACTCAATATATCCGAATATTGGACTTCGTGATTTAGAAAAAGCGGCTAACATGCAACATAAAGAAGCATGTTATGCTTACGGATTAGTAATGTTCGCTTCTCACCAAAGTGAGAACAAGAACATCGGCCTACAACTATTAAACAAAACGTTCCCACAAGTGACGGAGTCGGTAATTGGGGTAAGAAATGAGGTTTTTAGATTGTTACGGGACTGTTGGACATTACGTAACCCTCGTCCCTTTGACGACGTTACAACACGCTGTCTTATCAACGGCCATAACGGTTATGTTCCACAAGACCAAGGATGGGAAGTAATCCTAGTAAAACCAGAATGCATGACTTGTTTCTGGACGTATGAATTACGTGTCTTTATTGCCTTTGCTGAACGACTTGTGTACTAGCTAGAATTATCTTCACAACCATCTTGTATCAAATTTATTGTGTGCTATATTTCATGCTATATGTAAAATAAACGGTATTGTAAGTTTGTAAAATATTGTGTAAAAGTTTGAATGCGAAATATTATTATAATCAGTTTTTCATATAGAATTGTAGTAGTTGAATTGTATATTAGCTACTAAGTATGAACTTAACGGGTAGGTACTACCCGAATTTAAACTTTTAAAACGCTAATATGAAGAAAAATCTTTTATAAATGAGTTCATATTATGCTACGAAATACTATTAACTACTCTTAATATTCTGTATGATTAACTTGTTCCATTTGACTATTTTGAAGGAAATGGCACCGACTACTCGACACACCGTGAATATGAATGAAGAGGAATTCCGTACTTTTCTAGCTTCAAACATAGCCGCAGTACAGGCTGCGCTACATACCAACAATAACCTTGGATCTAGCAGTACAGGAAATCGTGTAGGATGCACCTACAAAGAATTCACTGCCTGCAAACCTTTAGAATTTGATGGAACCGAAGGACCGATCGGATTGAAACGGTGGACCGAGAAGGTCGAATCGGTGTTTGCCATAAGTAAGTGTACTGAAGAGGACAAAGTGAAGTACGCTACGCATACCTTCACAGGTTCTGCGTTAACATGGTGGAATACCTATCTAGAGCAAGTGGGACAAGACGATGCGTACGCACTACCGTGGTCAGCATTCAAGCACTTGATGAACTAGAAGTACCGTCCCAGAACCGAGGTCAATAAGCTCAAGACAGAACTTAGAGGGTTACAAACCCAAGGATTTGATATTACCACGTACGAAAGACGATTCACAGAATTGTGCCTATTGTGTCCGGGAGCATTCGAAGATGAGGAAGAGAAGATCGACGCGTTTGTGAAAGGATTACCGGAAAGAATCCAAGAAGATATAAGTTCACACGAGCCCGCCTCCATACAACAGGCATGTAGAATGGCTCATAAACTAGTGAACCAGATTGAAGAAAGAATTAAAGAACAGACTGCTGAAGAGGCCAATGTGAAGCAAGTCAAAAGAAAGTGGGAGGAAAACGGTGATAAGAATCACCAATACAACAACAACAGCAATTACAACAATAATCGCAACAATTATCCCAACAATCGCAACATCAATCGCAACTACAACAAACGGCCCAACAACAACAACAACAACAACAACAACAACAACAACAACAACTACAACAATCATCCCAACAACAATAATAACCGCAACAACAACAACAATCAGAAGCAGCTATGCCAAAGGTGTGAAAAGTATCACTCGGGGTTCTGCACCAAATTTTGCAACAAGTGTAAAAGAAATGGTCATAGCGCATCGAAGTGTGAGGTCTACGGACCAGGGGTTAATAGAACGAAAGGAACAAATGGTGTCAGAACGAGTAATGGCGGAGCAAGTAGTGTCGGAGCAAGTTATGCCAATGTAGTTTGTTATAAATGTGGAAAACCAGGCCACATTATTAGAAATTGCCCGAACCAGGAGAACACGAATGGATAAGGCCACGGAAGAGTTTTCAATATTAATGCGGCAGAGGCACAGGAAGACCCGGAGCTTGTTACGGGTACGTTTCTTATTGACAATAAATCTGCTTACGTTTTATTTGATTCGGGTGCGGATAGAAGCTATATGAGTAGAGATTTTTGTGCTAAATTAAGTTATCCATTGACGCCTTTGGATAGTAAATTTTTACTCGAATTAGTAAATGGTAAATTAATTTCAGCAGATAATATATGTCGGAATCGAGAAATTAAACTGGTTAGCGAAACATTTAAGATTGATTTGATACCAGTAGAGTTAGGGAGTTTTTATGTGATAATCGGTATGGACTGGTTGAAAGAAGTGAAAGCAGAGATCGTTTGTTACAAAAATGCAATTCGCATTATACGAGAAAAAGAAAAACCCTTAATGGTGTACGGAGAAAAGGGTAACACGAAGCTACATCTTATTAGTAATTTGAAGGCACAAAAACTAATAAGAAAAGGTTGCTATGCTGTTCTAGCACACGTCGAGAAAGTACAAACTGAAGAAAAGAGCATCAATGATGTTCCCATTGCAAAAGAATTTCTCGATGTATTTCCGAAAGAATTACCGGGATTACCCCCACATCGATCCGTTAAATTTCAAATAGATCTTGTACCAGGAGCTGCACCAATAGCTCGTGCTCCTTACAGACTCGCACCCAGCGAGATGAAAGAACTGCAAAGCCAATTACAAGAACTTTTAGAGCGTGGTTTCATTCGACCAAGCACATCACCGTGGGGAGCTCCTGTTTTGTTTGTCAAGAAGAAAGATGGTACATTCAGGTTGTGTATCGACTACCGAGAGTTGAACAAACTTACCATCAAGAACCGCTACCCACTACCGAGAATCGACGACTTATTTGATCAACTACAAGGCTCGTCTGTTTATTCAAAGATTGACTTACGTTCCGGGTATCATCAAATGCGGGTGAAAGAAGATGATATTCCAAAGACTGCTTTCAGAACACGTTACGGTCATTACGAGTTTATGGTCATGCCGTTTGGTTTAACTAATGCACCAGCTGTGTTCATGGACCTTATGAACCGAGTGTGTGGACCATACCTTGACAAGTTTGTCATTGTTTTCATTGATGACATACTTATTTACTCAAAGAATGACCAAGAACACGGTGAACATTTGAGAAAGGTGTTAGAAGTATTGAGGAAGGAAGAATTGTACGCTAAGTTTTCAAAGTGTGCATTTTGGTTGGAAGAAGTTCAATTCCTCGGTCACATAGTGAACAAAGAAGGTATTAAGGTGGATCCGGCAAAGATAGAAACTGTTAAAAAGTGGGAAACCCCAAAAACTCCGAAACACATACGCCAGTTTTTAGGACTAGCTGGTTACTACAGAAGGTTCATCCAAGACTTTTCCAGAATAGCAAAACCCTTGACTGCATTAACGCATAAAGGGAAGAAATTTGAATGGAATGATGAACAAGAGAAAGCGTTTCAATTATTGAAGAAAAAGCTAACTACGGCACCTATATTGTCATTGCCTGAAGGGAATGATGATTTTGTGATTTATTGTGACGCATCAAAGCAAGGTCTCGGTTGTGTATTAATGCAACGAACGAAGGTGATTGCTTATGCGTCTAGACAATTGAAGATTCACGAACAAAATTATATGACGCATGATTTAGAATTAGGCGCGGTTGTTTTTGCATTAAAGACTTGGAGGCACTACTTATATGGGGTCAAAAGTATTATATATACCGACCACAAAAGTCTTCAACACATATTTAATCAGAAACAACTGAATATGAGGCAGCGTAGGTGGATTGAATTATTGAATGATTACGACTTTGAGATTTGTTACCACCCGGAGAAGGCAAATGTGGTAGCCGATGCCTTGAGCAGGAAGGACAGAGAACCCATTCAAGTAAAATCTATGAATATAATGATTCATAATAACCTTACTACTCAAATAAAGGAGGCGCAACAAGGAGTTTTAAAAGAGGGAAATTTAAAGGATGAAATACCCAAAGGATCGGAGAAGCATCTTAATATTCAGGAAGACGGAACCCGGTATAGGGCTGAAAGGATTTGGGTACCAAAATTTGGAGATATGAGAGAAATGGTACTTAGAGAAGCTCATAAAACCAGATACTCAATATATCCTGGAACGGGGAAGATGTACAAGGATCTCAAGAAACATTTTTGGTGGCCGGGTATGAAAGCCGATGTTGCTAAATACGTAGGAGAATGTTTGATGTGTTCTAAGGTCAAAGTTGAGCATCAGAAACCATCAGGTCTACTTCAACAACCCGAAATCCCGGAATGGAAATGGGAAAACATTACCATGGATTTCATCACTAAATTGCCAAGGACTGCAAGTGGTTTTGATACTATTTGGGTAATAGTTGATTGTCTCACCAAATCAGCACATTTCCTGCCAATAAGAGAAGATGACAAGATGGAGAAGTTAGCACGACTCTATTTGAAGGAAGTCGTCTCCAGACATGGAATACCAATCTCTATTATCTCTGATAGGGATGGCAGATTTATTTCAAGATTCTGGCAGACATTACAGCAAGCATTAGGAACTCGTCTAGACATGAGTACTGCCTATCATCCACAAACTGATGGGCAGAGCGAAAGGACGATACAAACGCTTGAAGACATGCTACGAGCATGTGTTATTGATTTCGGAAACAGCTGGGATCGACATCTACCGTTAGCAGAATTTTCCTACAACAACAGCTACCATTCAAGCATTGAGATGGCGCCGTTTGAAGCACTTTATGGTAGAAAGTGCAGGTCTCTGATTTGTTGGAGTGAAGTGGGGGATAGACAGATTACGGGTCCAGAGATTATACAAGAAACTACCGAGAAGATCACCCAAATTCAACAACGGTTGAAAACCGCCCAAAGTCGACAAAAGAGCTACGCTGACATTAAAAGAAAAGATATAGAATTTGAAATTGGAGAGATGGTCATGCTTAAAGTTGCACCTTGGAAAGGCGTTGTTCGATTTGGTAAACGAGGGAAATTAAATCCAAGGTATATTGGACCATTCAAGATTATTGATCGTGTCGGACCAGTAGCTTACCGACTTGAGTTACCTCAACAACTCGCGGCTGTACATAACATTTTCCACGTCTCGAATTTGAAGAAATGTTTTGCTAAAGAAGATCTCACTATTCCGTTAGATGATATCCAAATCAACGAAAAACTTCAATTCATCGAAGAACCCGTCGAAATAATGGATCGTGAGGTTAAAAGACTTAAGCAAAACAAGATACCGATTGTTAAGGTTTGATGGAATGCTCGTAGAGGACCCGAGTTCACCTGGGAGCGTGAAGATCAGATGAAGAAGAAATACCCGCATCTATTTCCAGAAGATTCGTCAACACCTTCAACAGCTTAAAATTTCGGGACGAAATTTATTTAACGGGTAGGTACTGTAGTGACCCGAACTTTTCCATGTTTATATATATTAATTAAGATTGATATTTACATGATTAAATGTTTCCAACATGTTAAGCAATCAAACTTATTAAGACTTGATTTATTGAAATATGTTTCATATAGACAATTGACCACCCAAGTTGACCGGTGATTCACGAACGTTAAAACTTGTAAAAACTATATGATGACATATATATGGATATATATATAGTTAACATGATACTATGATAAGTAAACATATCATTAAGTATATTAACAATGAACTACATATGTAAAAACAAGACTACTAACTTAATGATTTTTAAACGAGACATATATGTAACGATTATCGTTGTAAAGACATTTAATGTATATATATCATATTAAGAGATATTCATACATGATAATATCATGATAATATAATAATTTAAAATCTCATTTGATATTATAAACATTGGGTTAACAACATTTAACAAGATCGTTAACCTAAAGGTTTCAAAACAACACTTACATGTAACGACTAACGATGACTTAACGACTCAGTTAAAATGTATATACATGTAGTGTTTTAATATGTATTTATACACTTTTGAAGGACTTCAATACACTTATCAAAATACTTCTACTTAACAAAAATGCTTACAATTACATCCTCGTTCAGTTTCATCAACAATTCTACTCGTATGCACCCGTATTTGTACTCGTACAATACACAGGTTTTAGATGTATGTACTATTTGTAGCGACCCGACAAAATCGTCATTGACGGCGCCGCTAATTTAGGTCCCGTTACGTGGTCGTAGTCCCTATATGATACTCGTTTGACCAAAACTATGTCGCATTCATTTGAAAAGTACAAGACTTGCAAAGTTTAGTTTACCAAACGGATCGACAACAAGTTTAAGTTTACAAAAGTAGTAATGTATAAATGAAATAACTTGCGACATAATTAGTTGAAAATCACAGTTGCTATAAATAGCGTAAGTATGTATGTATGCTTGACTCCAAGCAAGAAATCAGAGTGTATGCATGTATGCTCGACCTCAAACAAGTATGAAAGTACGCGGAAGCATGTATCAAATAGCCATGTATGAACCTGAGAAAACATAGAGAATCTGTCAATGAAAACGTTGGTGAAATCATAGGTTTAGTAAATGAGTATGTAAGTAAAATAAGTTGAACCACAAGTTATAGTATAAGTTGATTTTCCGAATCGTTTGAATTCCATAAGTATTGTTGTTTACCGAGCACCCAATTATCAAAGCTTAACCGTATCATTTACCTCAGCATAAAAGTGTTAGAACATACACCGTACCAGAATATATTTCATTCGCTTAACGGTAGCGAACCGTCCGAATGAGGGTTAGTCAAACCAGTATGGATCCACACAACATAGTCTCGCTTACACCATCTGATGTAATTAATGATAATTGAATTGAGGGTTTTCATTCAAACTCGTCCGTATCTTTGTATTCGTATTGGTGTTCGATATATAAAAGTATGAAAGGTATATATACATATGAAATGTATATAAGTATGTAACGTATATGTTTCTCAGCCCACGATTTAAAAATATAAAAGTTGTTGAAAAAGTGGGACTATGATCTCACCTTGAGTGCACGTATGTAAAAGTACTTCAACAAGTAAACGTGTGCAAGAACAAATGCTAGTCTTGACCTAAACAAATAGGTTTGTATCAATATCGGTAAACACGATAGGTCAAAGTGTTCAATTAGTCCTATGGCTCGTTACGACTCGAATATATAGCATGTGAATCACGTTGTCAAGTTTCATGAAAGAATCAAGTATGAAAGCATGTTAGAACGATTGCATAAGTGTTTTGTTAAGTTTGACTAAAAGTCAAACTTGGTCAAAGTCGACGAAAAAGTCAACGGGGTCGGGTCGGGTCCCGAACTATTTTCCTAAGCTTAGAAATCATATATGAGTATGTTGGCCAAGTTTCATGTTGATCGGGGGTGCGTAGCATACTTAGAATTAAACGAAAATTGACATTTTTGGGCAGTCTGCCTCAGATGCGCCGCATCCAAGGCAGATGCGCCACATCTGTGTCTGGTGCAGCAATTCTGGGGCAGTTTAACACTTAGACGATTTCAACTTCAAACGATCATAACTTTTGACTCGTTAACATTCAAAACACGTATCTTATATCGTTGGAAAGGTAATTTAAAGAGGAATACAACTAAACACATTTCATGAATCAATTCCATCATTAACAACAATGAAAACCTCAATAAATTATCATTAAATATTCAAAATCGCAGTTTCAAGTTCATAAAACGCATTTCTTGACTCGGGAATCCAATTTACACATACGATATGCCGTTTTGAAGGTAATGAAACATACAATACAATTAAACACTTACTAACAACATTAACAAGCATTCAATGCATCAAAATCCCATTTTAAAGTTCATCAAACCCTAACCAAAATCATGAATTCAACAATTTTGTAAATGAAGCTTTTCTAAATCAACCTACACATCAATTTGAAGCTAATGATGCTAGTAACACATTTAATACATGAACTTTAATATTTAAACAACATTTAATCACCCAAAATTCAAGATTAAGCAAACCCATTTCAAATGTTCAAACTAGTTACTCAAAACAACAAATCGAGCAAGTAAATCATATATTCATGCTAGACACGAGCCATAGACACTAACTAACACCATTTCAAGTATATAAAACGAATTTAGAGAAATCTAGTGTTTTAGAAATGTTACCCAAATGTGATGAAATTGGTATCAAAATGTAGAGGATGAAGAGAGGATCACGAATATGTAATTTGTTTTGATGTTTACTTCCTTGAAAAGATTTGGATGATGATTCTTTGTTGAGAGGATTTGAGAGAAAAAGGAAGTAGTAAGGATGGTGGTGGTGATAAATGAATGGATGAGAAGGGTGTTGACCCTTTGACCTAGTGACATCTTTGGCACTTTGACAAGTTTAGTCCCTCATGTTTCAAAGCGGGTGCGTGAATTAACCGAACGAATATTTTAAAAACGCTAGAGTAAACGAGTGATGTTATAATTAAATAACGAAAATATTAAAACGCTAGTCAACGAAAGATACAAATTTAGATAACGAAAGGTATTATCTAAAAAAAAAGACGGCGTTAAAATAAATTTAACGGAAAAACGCGGGATGTTACATTACCTACACCTTAAAAGAAATTTCGTCCCGGAATTTAGTTGGAAGTAGTAGTTGTTGTTTCTTCTTCGAAACCTTGCGTTGCAGATTCTACGAGTAAGTGAAAGTACTTCTTTGGGCGTTTCAACGAACTTCAAAATCGGGGTTTTTACGTTGTTTAGAGTTTGGTTTCACGATCCATAATTTCAACCGGTTCTCCTAGGAAGTGGAGTTTATCATCGATAGCAAGCTCATCGAAAAGAATAACAAGTTCTTGTTTCGCAAGACACGTCTTTAAGTTTGATACACAGAATGTAGGATGAACGGAATTCGATTGAGTCGGGAGTTCGAAACGGTAAGCAACGGGCACAATACGCTCCAAGATTTCAAAAGGATCAAAATATCGCAGATGTAGCTTTCTACGTTTCCCGAAACGGATTACACCTTCTAAAGGTGCGACTTTTAACGTTACGCGGTTACCCAAATGGAATTTGGGAGGTTTACATCTACATCGGCATAGTGGCAATTACGAGCCGTCTCGAGCCTTTCTTGGATTTGAACGATTTTAACGGTTATTTCATGAATGAGTGCGGGTCCGGTGATTCGATTATCATTTACTTGGTTCTACAAAAGGAGAATGACGTTTCCGGTCACATAAGATTTCAAAAGGTGTGACGTTAAGACTTGAATGATAACCCTCGTCGTAAGAGAATTTAGTTAAGGCAAAGACTTTTCTAAAGTAAATTTGAGGTTGATAATACAAATTCGTATTATGGTTCCCGAGGTTCGAATCATACATTTGCTTTGTTCGTCGGTTCATGGATGACACGCGGTACTTATGTCTAAATGTGGTCCCGAGACTTTTTGTAAGGCACCCCGAAATTTAGAAGTGAAACGAAGATCTCGATCCGAAACGAGGTACATTTCATTAAGGTATGTTTGAAAAAGTTTGTTAGGACTTGAAAATGTTTGTTGGAACAAGTTTCTGTTTCTCAAGAATTTCTCGCCGCGGAAGATTTATCGGTTTCCGAAAACGTTCGTTAGAGCATGTTTATTATCGGGTTCTGAAAAACGTTCCTTAGGACTATTCACCCTCATGGCGAATACTAGTATAACGTGAAGAGTCTCTCTCTCCATTGAGAATTTAGAATAAAGATTTCCTTAAACAGAAGTACGATTATAAGGCGAGAGAAGTTTCCGCCTCGATATGAGCATACCAAACATTTTGTAGTTCGTCGATAAAACTGTGCGAAAACAAGGTAGTATACACGTGTAACATGTGATTGAAGTCGAAAGAGTTCGTCATTCACTCGGAAGCATAAATATGGTTCGACAATAATCGAAGATGTGTCCCTAGTATGGTTGTTATTAATATTCTCGGAGTTTTCGGATATCCAAACAAGAAAAGTGAAGTCATGTACATGGCACATGGTGGTGATTAGGTTGATCGAGTCCAACCACCATCACGTGTCATTAGAACTTTGGTATGACTTACCATAATATAACCACGTTGATCGAGTGTCGTTATATTATGCTAACTCATACCTCCATTCTCACATCACTCCATAAAATCAAGTTCGTGTAATCGTGAAAATTTAAAATGAATAAAGTGTAACGACGTCTCTAACGTGACTCGTATTGAATCGAAAGAATTAGTGCAACTCTAAAGAAGCGTTCCTCGAGGGAAATGTATAAATGATTGTCACGTCAATGCGGTTCAAGTCAAACAATAATGTATTCCGGTACGAGAAGTGTAACGAATCATGATAACGAATAGTACGCAACCGTAGTGATAAATAGTGATGACGAGACTCACCTAGAGTAGTGGTGGTAGTAACACGAAATGGTAGATAGTAAGGAACACCGGTGTGACACCGATAGTAAGTTGAGACGGTTGGCGAATAACAACGTGGGAGACAGAGTTCCCGAACTAGTGTGACTAATGAAGTCGTCGTCATCCTTACGCGTATGAATCTTGAATTTACGCGTGTTACCAGAAAGTTGCAGAATACGAGTTCGTATGATGAAAACTTGGTACCATTAAGAAGTTTGCCTAAGAATGATTCAAGTATAATGCACAAGTAGTCAAGTAAGTGCTATCTATAGCAAATGTATGTCAGAATGCAATGATTTACTATCCGGTTGTAGTCTAGATTCACTAATGCGTCCTAACGACTCTGTCAGACACACTAATGCACATCCTAGTTCCCTACAACCAACGCTCTGATACCATCTGTAGCGACCCGACAAAATTGTCATTGACGGCGCCGCTAACTTAGGTCCCGTTACGTGGTCGTAGTCCCTATATGATACTCGTTTGACCAAAACTATGTCGCATTCATTTGAAAAGTACAAGACTTGCAAAGTTTAGTTTACCAAACGGATCGACAACAAGTTTAAGTTTACAAAAGTAGTAATGTATAAATGAAATAACTTGCGACATAATTAGTTGAAAATCACAGTTGCTATAAATAGCGTAAGTATGTATGTATGCTTGACTCCAAGCAAGAAATCAGAGTGTATGCATGTATGCTCGACTTCAAGCAAGTATGAAAGTACGCGGAAGCATGTATCAAATAGCCATGTATGAACCTGAGAAAACATAGAGAATCTGTCAACGAAAACGTTGGTGAAATCATAGGTTTAGTAAATGAGTATGTAAGTAAAATAAGTTGAACCACAAGTTATAGTATAAGTTAATTTTCCGAATCGTTTGAATTCCATAAGTATTGTTGTTTACCGAGCACCCAATTATCAAAGCTTAACCGTATCATTTACCTCAGCATAAAAGTGTTAGAACATACACCGTACCAGAATATATTTCATTCGCTTAACGGTAGCGAACCGTCCGAATGAGGGTTAGTCAAACCCGTATGGATCCACACAACATAGTCTCGCTTACACCATCTGATATAATTAATGATAATTGAATTGAGGGTTTTCATTCAAACTCGTCCGTATCTATGTATTCGTATTCGTGTTCGATATATAAAAGTATGAAAGGTATATATACATATGAAATGTATATAAGTATGTAACGTATATGTTTCTCAGCCCACGATTTAAAAATATAAAAGTTGTTGAAAAAGTGGGACTATGATCTCACCTTGAGTGCACGTATGTAAAAGTACTTCAACAAGTAAACGTGTGCAAGAACAAATGCTAGTCTTGACCTAAACAAATAGGTTTGTATCAATATCGGTAAACACGATAGGTCAAAGTGTTCAATTAGTCCTATGGCTCGTTACGACTCGAATATATAGCATGTGAATCACGTTGTCAAGTTTCATGCAAGAATCAAGTATGAAAGCATGTTAGAACGATTGCATAAGTGTTTTGTTAAGTTTGACTAAAAGTCAAACTTGGTCAAAGTCGACGAAAAAGTCAACGGGGTCGGGTCGGGTCCCGAACTATTTTCCTAAGCTTAGAAATCATATATGAGTATGTTGGCCAAGTTTCATGTTGATCGGGGGTGCGTAGCATACTTAGAATTAAACGAAAATTGACATTTTTGGGCAGTCTGCCTCAGATGCGCCGCATCCAAGGCAGATGCGCCGCATCTGTGTCTGGTGCAGCAATTCTGGGGCAGTTTAACACTTAGACGATTTCAACTTCAAACGATCATAACTTTTGACTCGTTAACATTCAAAACACGTATCTTATATCGTTGGAAAGGTAATTTAAAGAGGAATACAACTAAACACATTTCATGAATCAATTCCATCATTAACAATAATGAAAACCTCAATAAATTATCGTTAAATATTCAAAATCGTAGTTTCAAGTTCATAAAACGCATTTCTTGACTCGGGAATCCAATTTACACATACGATACGCCGTTTTGAAGGTAATGAAACATACAATACAATTAAACACTTACTAACAACATTAACAAGCATTCAATGCATCAAAATCCCTTTTTAAAGTTCATCAAACGCTAACCAAAATCATGAATTCAACAATTTTGTAAATGAAGCTTTTCTAAATCAACCTACACATCAATTTGAAGCTAATGATGCTAGTAACACATTTAATACATGAACTTTAACATTTAAACAACATTTAATCACCCAAAATTTAAGATTAAGCAAACCCATTTCAAATGTTCAAACTAGTTACTCAAAACAACAAATCGAGCAAGTAAATCATATATTCATGCTAGACACGAGCCATAGACACTAACTAACACCATTTCAAGTATATAAAACGAATTTAGAGAAATCTAGTGTTTTATAAATGTTACCCAAATGTGATGAAATTGGTATCAAAATGTAGAGGATGAAGAGAGGATCACGAATATGTAATTTGTTTTGATGTTACTTCCTTGAAAAGATTTGGATGATGATTCTTTGTTGAGAGGATTTGAGAGAAAAAGGAAGTAGTAAGGATGGCGGTGGTGATAAATGAATGGATGAGAAGGGTGTTGACCCTTTGACCTAGTGACATCTTTGGCACTTTGACAAGTTTAGTCCCTCATGTTTCAAAGCGGGTGCGTGAATTAACCGAACGAATATTTTAAAAACGCTAGAGTAAACGAGTGATGTTATAATTAAATAACAAAAATATTAAAATGCTAGTCAACGAAAGATACGAATTTAGATAACGAAAGGTATTATCTAAAAAAAAAGACGGCGTTAAAATAAATTTAACGGAAAAACGCGGGATGTTACATTACCTACACCTTAAAAGAAATTTCGTCCCGAAATTTAGTTGGAAGTAGTAGTTGTTGTTTCTTCTTCGAAACCTTGCGTTGCAGATTCTACGAGTAAGTGAAAGTACTTCTTTGGGCGTTTCAACGAACTTCAAAATCGGGGTTTTTACGTTGTTTAGAGTTTGGTTTCACGATCCATAATTTCAACCGGTTCTCCTAGGAAGTGGAGTTTATCATCGATAGCAAGCTCATCGAAAAGAATAACAAGTTCTTGTTTCGCAAGACACGTCTTTAAGTTTGATACACAGAATGTAGGATGAACGGAATTCGATTGAGTCGGGAGTTCGAAACGGTAAGCAACGGGCACAATACGCTCCAAGTTTTCAAAAGGATCAAAATATCGCAGATGTAGCTTTCTACGTTTCCCGAAACGGATTACACCTTCTCAAGGTGCGACTTTTAACGTTACGCGGTTACCCAAATGGAATTTGGGAGGTTTACATCTACATCGGCATAGTGGCGATTACGAGCCGTCTCGAGCCTTTCTTGGATTTGAACGATTTTAACGGTTATTTCATGAATGAGTGCGGGTCCGGTGATTCGATTATCATTTACTTGGTTCTACAAAAGGAGAATGATGTTTCCGGTCACATAAGATTTCAAAAGGTGTGACGTTAAGACTTCAATGATAACCCTCGTCGTAAGAGAATTTAGTTAAGGCAAAGACTTTTCTAAAGTAAATTTGAGGTTGATAATACAAATTCGTATTATGGTTCCCGAGGTTCGAATCGTACATTTGCTTTGTTCGTCGGTTCATGGATGACACGCGGTACTTATGTCTAAATGTGGTCCCGAGACTTTTTGTAAGGCACCCCGAAATTTAGAAGTGAAACGAGGATCTCGATCCGAAACGAGGTACATTTCATTAAGGTATGTTTGAAAAAGTTTGTTAGGACTTGAAAATGTTTGTTGGAACAAGTTTTTGTTTCTCAAGAATTTCTCGCCGCGGAAGATTTATCGGTTTCCGAAAACGTTCGTTAGAGCATGTTTCTTATCGGGTTCTGATGTCAAAGCTAAGGGGTATAAAATACTATTGAAGTTTACAACGAAACACTATTAAATACGATACAATTTTACACAAGATATTTATTTATTTAGAGAATGGATATACTTAAACCTTGCTACAACACTTATAGGCAGTGTACCTAATCGTACAGTAGTGTAGTTTTTAGTAAGTCCTGTTCGTTCCACAGGGAAATCTTTAAACAAAGCTTAACGCTATATTAGTTTACTTTTATAAAAATACAAATACATATATATAAGTAATATTATTATTATAAAGGGGGGTTTTTACCGTTTAATGACCGGTTTGTCGATTTTAAAACTTTAGTCGCAGTTAAAACCAAATGTAAAATAATAAATAAATACAAGACTTAATTTTAAGCGTAAAGTAAATAATGATAATGAAATTGCGAATAATAAAAGTGCGATAAAATAAACTTGCGATAAAATAACAATAAAAATGCGATAATTAGAAGTGCAATTAAATATAAAATAAAGGAAATTAAATATGAAATAAAAGAATTATGCTTATTTAAACTTCCGTAATCATGATGTTTGACGTGTTGATTTTAGTTTTATGCCCATGGGTTAATTGTCCTTTGTCCTGGATTATTTAATATGTCCGTCTGGTTTTTGTCCATAACAGTCCATCAGTCATAAATATAAAGTGCGAGTGTCCTCGTCAAATTATCCTTATACCCGAAGTTAAATATTCCAACTAATTGGGGATTCGAATTGTAACAAGGTTTTAATACTTTGTTTAATGAATACACCAGGTTATCGACTGCGTGTAAACCAAGATTTTACTACTTTGTTAACAATTACACCAATTACCCTTGAATGTAATTCACCCCTGTTTCAACAAGTTTATTAACTATTAATCCATTTCCGTGTCCGGTTAAATGAACGATTATTCGTACATATAAATACCCCGCCCATCGTGTCCGATTGAGTGTATATGGTAATTTATAGGGACGCCCAATTGTAAATCTTTATATTAACATTAACAAACTATCATTTAGTTAAATAAATATAAAGCCCATTAATAGCCCATAGTCTAATTTCCACAAGTGTCGTTCTTTTGTCCAAACCCCAATTATGGTACAAAGCCCAATTACCCAATTTTAGTAATTAGCCCAACATCATGATTACTTCGTTTTAAATAAGCATAATAATAACTTAGCTACGAGACATTAATATAAAAAGGTTGAACATAACTTACAATGATTAAAAATAGCGTAGCGTTACACGGACAGAATTTCGACTTACACCCTTACAATATTCGCTAACATACCCTTATTATTAGAATTATAATTAAAATTAAAATATAAATTATAAATATATATATATATTTTACGTATGAGGAGAAGAAGAAAAAGATGATGATTTGCGATCAGAATTCGGTTGGCTTTTTAGGCAGTTTTTCATTTTGGGGCTCCGCGACTCGCGGCCATTTTGGCCTTCAAACTCCGCGAGTCGCGGAGAATGAAATTACAGCTCACAGCTTTGGAGTCTTTCTCTGCCGACGGTTTTTATTTATAAATATAATATATATAATTAATATAATTAATTATATATTATATTATATTTATATACATAGTTAACTTGTAATTTTTAGTCCGTTGCATCGAGCGTTAAGAGTTGACTCTGGTCCCGGTTCCGGATTTTCGAACGTCCTTGCGTACAATTTTATATTTTGTACTTTGCGTTTTGAATCTTGTACTCTTGTAATTTCGAGACGTTTCTTATCAATAATTGGAACCTCTTTGATTGTCTTTTGTACTTTTGAGCTTTTTGGTCGTTTGCGTCTTCAATTCGTCGAATCTGTCTTTTGTCTTCACCTTTTATTATTTAAACGAATATCACTTGTAAATAGAACAATTGCAACTAAAAGCTTGTCTTTCTTGAGGAATAATGCTATGAAATATATGTTCGTTTTTAGCATTATCAAATATTCCCACACTTGAGCGTTGCTTGTCCTCAAGCAATATCGTCTTGAAATACTAGAATCACTTCTTTATTCTTCACACTTTGTACATCAGTGATTTCTATACGGCGGTATAAACAATGGTAGTAACGATATGGTTTACAGTTCCACATGACTATAAAAATTTAGATCCATTAAGGAAATTGGATCTTTATGAAAACATTTGATCTTTTGAAAATTAAATCTAGTTTTTACCCTAGATAAGTTTTCCGGAATAACCCTTTACCGGTGTTTGCAAAATATTTTTGTGGGTTTGGTGGGTTTTAGATTTGAAAATTTTAGCTCAAAACTTGCGGTTTTGTGTCACCCACTTGCTAACCTTGTATTTGGAAAGCAACACGTCCAGTTTACTTGTTCCGTATATTACCTTTCGGTAAACTACCGTCCGGTTGTAAAGGAAAGCGTTGAACAAGCAACTGTTAAGGCAATGTCCCCTGACATGCTTTTAATTATGGTCTGTAACGTGTCGGATGCAATTACTATCCTTGGTAGGAGCAATAGTAAAGCTCACCCTTATAATTTTTCGGTATGGCACAAGGTCCTGTCTTTGACCATGCTATGCAACCACCGTTCTTACGGTTGACACCCGATTTAGTTCAGGTGACCTAATGAATTCCAGGTGAATTCCTAGGATTTTACGTTCAATGGTAATGAACGCATTGAAAATGGGTTTTCAGAAAACAAATCGGTTTATAATTTTGATCAAAATATTTTCTCGTTCAAGCTCGAGTTTAGATATCATTGAATTCCATGAGTTTGAATTCTCAATCTTTAAGGTCAATCTCTAGGATTGAGTAATATCAGTCTTAAAAGCTGATTTTTAATCTTTAAGGAGATTATCCTTTCTGGGGATCTGATTCATTAGTCTTATTCAGCTAATTTGCATGGTGCCCCCCCATTGTACGAGATAAATCCTTCTCATGGTTAGGATAAATCTGACCACTTGGCGACCCTGTTTAATGCTGAGGTCCGTGGATTTCCTGCTGATTTTAGTGATGACTTTTCTAGATTTTTCGTCAACCTACAGCTGGTCTGGACGACAACTTCATGACCTAAATCAAGAAGCGCGTGTCTTTTTCGGAAGACTTTACTTCCTTTTAATGATGGAATTGATTCATCGTGTTGATCCATCTTTTCTTTTCTTTCAGCAGTTAAAACAGTTTAGTTTAGTCCAAAGCAAAAGTATTTTCAGTTATTTGTTACAGATATATGTGACATATGTTTAAGATAACTTGGTAAATTTTCCCACACTTGGCTTTTATTTTCCTTTTTATCGTCCTCTATTCGATTTTAAATGAATTTTAACATTTTAGTTTGTTTCTCAATTTATGTCCTTTCCGAGGTAACAATAATTTCGGTGTTAAAACCTAGTTTTATCGTTCATAAATATGTATAAACATGATTTTTAGTTCATTTAATTGAAAATTTTGAAAATTTTTACTAGAATTGGGTAGTCAGTATATAAGACCAGGGCTGTTCTTTATTATCAGAGAGCACTAGATTCTAATACAACTACTGCTTTACTAGTATTTTTAATGGTAACCAAGTGTATAAGGTAAAAATTTTTAAAATCCGAAAGAATTTAACCCCTTCCCACACTTAAGATCTTGCAATGCCCTCATTTGCAAGAAATCAGTAACAATTTAAATTATTGAGGGTGATTTGTGTGAAAATGATTAAATTTTACCAAAGTTTCCAAATATATTGGCGTTTGTTTGCTGAATGATAAATGGTGCACATCATTTGTTCATTCCGTCTTGTTGTTATTTCACATATATTTTGCATCTTGTCGTCAAAATTAGTTGCTTTTGCTGAACTTAATGCCAGTCTTTGAAAATGCGTTGTTTTACCCTGTTGTGTACATAAGATAAACTGCAAACATATATACATATTTTTGAAGTTTGGTATATTACCCCACATTCAAAAATTATTAAAATCTAAGAATAAAAGTTAGATAATTATAAAAATGATTACAATATTAACAAAAGTATTAAACGTATCAATAATTACAAATTACAAAATAAATAAAACTAAGTATACTAGGGATAATACTGGTACCAATAGGGGTTCCAGGCATAACCATAGGTGCTATAGAATGCTTCGGCAGGGTTATACGTAGGATATAGTGGCTGCATCTCTATAGACCAGGGAGGGAAGATGGGTTTCGGTGTAGGAATATTGTTTCTACCTATATGTTGGCAATGAGCTATGATTTGATTCTGATGAACTTGCCAATCTTCAAATGCTCTCTGTCTAGCATTTTCATATTCCTGAGAAGCTATAAACCTTTGCATTTCTTGCATCTCATTCTCCCCTCCTACATTACCTTGCTGTTGGTTTCTCTCCACCTGTGGATGTCTACCATGGTATTGTACTGCGGCGTTATTTTGCCTCTTCAAAACTTTCGCACCATGGTATACATTTAAACCTATAGTATCGCGGGGTTCCGGTTCTTCTACTAATAATCCCCCCCGACTTATATCCACACCGAGATATTCACCAATCAAAGTAATAAAAATACCACCTCCTATTATGCTATGCGGTCGCATCCCCCGAACCATAGCTGATAAATAATAACCCACACAATATGGTATACTTACAGCGCTTTGTGGGTCTCGAATACACATATGGTAAAACAAATCCTGTTCATTTACTTTTTCCTTGTTCTTACCCCTTTGTGTAATCGAATTAGCTAAAAACCTATGAATCACTCTTAATTCGGCTCTATCTATATCCAAATAAGAGTAATTTCCCCCTTTGAAACGGTGATGGCTTGTCATTTGACTCCACACACCGTGTGTATCAAAATTTTCATCTATCTTTCTACCGTTTAGTATCAACCCTCTACAATGGGCAGATGCTAACTCCTCAGGCGTATATATACGTAAAGCCTGAGCCATGTCCAGTAAAGACATGTGGCGCATCGAACCGCCTAACAAAAATCTAATAAAAGAACGATCGGTTAAACTAGCTACCCGATCATTCAACTCTATACTACATAACAATTCTTCACACCATACTTTATATACAGGTCTACGTATGGTGAATAAATGTACCCAGTCATTAAAAGAAGAATTACCATACCTCTGTACAAGTAATTCCCTAATTGGCCCGGCCAATTCTACAGCTTCTAAGGGTCCCCATTCTATGACCCTCGGTACCTCAACAACCTTGGAATGAAGAGTATGCAAACCCCTTTGATATTTTGGATAATCTATCCAAAGTCTGTCAAATCTCAGGTTCGGGTGCAACTCTTCCAAGTGCATATCAGAAAAGGTCATGACTGGATGAGGTATATCCTGCTTGTAGTAGTTATCCACCTCCTGTTGTTCCATATTTTCAGCAGGAGCATTACGGGCTTGGGATGAAGATTCACCCCTTTCAGTCTGCAAAACACATCAAACACAATTTTTTTGTGCATCCAAATATGCATTAGTGTCAGCAAAATTATCAATCAAAATAATTACAATGACATGATCAATTTATATCAAACTTAAGCTCATTTTCACATTTTCATCAAATCTACACTTTTTCAAATAAGTATATACGAAAATGTTCGCCAAGTTCATAAGCATTCAACTCAAATAACATGTCAAAATAATCATTACTAGCAATTAAACAAGTCTCAAATGGCATTATCTTTCAAAAATCAAGTTCATGAATTTTAGACTTGAAAAAGTCCACTTTAATTCTCAAAATCATGTTTAGGCTCAAAGTTTGGATCATTTAACTACCTAGACATGTTACACTACTTAATTTAGCAATAATTCATGACAAAAATCGGCCATAACCTGTTTATATCAAAAAGCCCCAAATTTGCTCAAGAACACAAACCCTAGATTATTCAAAATTTGAAGTTTAAGGCTTCTAATCATGTTAAACAACATCAATCTAGGTTATACAAGCATAATACATAAACAATTTAAGCCTAATTACACTAAAAAGCATCAAAATCAAATTGGGGAAAAAATTGCTCAAGAACACTAATTTCGGATTAAATGGTGTTTAGGTGTAGAAATTTACCGTTTTTCTTGAGTAATTCCTAGATATCATCCTTCTCAACATGATTTTAGTAAAAAATTTTGTGATTAACGGTTAAAAATTGTGATTTTGGGGGTGTTTTTGGGTGTATTTTCGGAGTGTTTTTCGCTGTGTTTTTGAGTTGGGGGTTGGACTGATCAGTTCTTGCGTTATATTTTTTTTCTGTAAATTGGTCCTCCCGCGACTCGCGGGGATTAAACCTCCAAACTCCGCGAGTCGAGAAGTTTGATATTTTTTTTTTTTTTTTATAATCAATAACTTATAAAACAATTAAGTACTTAATTTTAAAATTTTGTTTCCCTTGTTATTTAGGACGAAGTCGTTTCGGATCGATGTCCTAGTCCGTCCCTCGACAAAATTTTAAAATTTGTCTTTTTGTAGCGATTGTTTTAAAAGCTAAGATTTTTGGATTTTTTAATGTTTTTGGCATACTTTAATTCAATAAGATTAAAAATAATGATAATAAAAGTTCTCGTCCCTCCCTCGGGTAAAGCAATTTCGGTTCAAAGACCTAGTCTTCAACTTACGACGAATTTTAAAAATCATATTTTTAACTTAATGAGATAAAGTAAATTTTTGTTTTTAAATTCACACAACTTAAATATAAAATTCAAAATTAATATTAAAAACTCACACCAAACTTAAAATTTGAAATGCATAAAATTAAAAATTTATATTTTAAAAATTCATATTATAAATTCACACCAAACTTATATTATGGTTCAAATATTTACAATTTTAAATATATTGTTTTTATAAAGTTTACAATATTTATAAAGGGTTCAAATATTAATTTTAAAAACATGGTAAAAATAAAATTAAAAATCTTTTTGTCTTTTTATCCCACTTTAATCAATCAAATATTATCAAAAATATGCGCCCCTCTTTTCGGTAAAGTAATTTCAGTTCCAAGACCTAATTTAACTCATGACGAATTTTTGAAATATTTTGGGTTGATTGATTAAAGATATTTATACCTTAAGAATAAACGTTAAATTTCGCAGTGATGTAATAAATTTTTGAATGATATCAATAATTTCGGTCGCCAAACCTAATTTTATTCAATACCAATTTAATACTTTTTAGCGAACAAATTAGCGTTTATTATCAAAAGGTTAAAAATAAAAATAAAAATAAAAACTGTACAGACATACCTGTGAAATAGATTTCTTAGTTATATGATCTATCCCATTCATAAGATAGTCGGTTTAATTGGTTTTCCATGGCTACATAGGCGTAACCTCGAGCATTCAGTGTCTTTTCTTCTAAACATATGAACGGTCCGTCTCTGCATAAAGTAACAAATTCAGTATTTGAATAGGTTTGATTATTTGAACATTTACCTCCATGTGACCATTTTCCACATTTGTGACATCGTTCTAGGTGTCGTGCTCTTCTTTTCGCTGCGGATTTTGATTTTCCTTTACCAAATTGTAACTTATTATCTTCGCATCTGGATTCTTTTCTAACTCCATCCATTCTTTCTCTGATTACTGATACTATTTCACTCGGTAGTATGTCATTATTACGTTTAGTGATCAAAGCGTGTAGCATTAGACCATGGTTTAGTTCACAGGCAGTCTTCATTTTGTAAAAACCTAAAAAAAAATAAAAATTCAGAATGGGGGGAGAAGACTAGTTCTTTAGGGTCTGCTAGGGAAAGACCATTCGGGTTCCATTTTCGAGAACTACACGAAAACAGACAATCTAACTCTAACAGAAATACATATTATCCTTTAAAGACTTGATTCTCCCCACACTTAGTTAGCTGTGGTGTCGAAATTGTGATTAACTTCGTTGTCGACTTCCATCGGACCATGTATGTAATGTTTAACTCTGTGACCATTAACTTTAAATTCAATCCCATTTGAATTTATTAATTCTATCGTTCCGTATGGGAAAACTCTTTTAACCATGAATGGTCCAGACCATCTTGATTTCAATTTTCAAGGAAATAGCTTGAATCGTGAATTGAAAAGAAGAACTCTGTCTCCTTCTTTAAATTCTTTTGAACTTCTGATTCTTTTATCATGCCATTTCTTCGTTCTTTCTTTATAGATTAACAAATTTTCGTATGCTTCATGTCTTAATTCTTCTAATTCGTTTAGTTGACTTAATCGTAGACGTCCGGCTTCATGTAAATCAAGATTACATGTCTTCAAAGCCCAAAATGCTTTGTGTTCAATTTCTACTGGAAGATGACATGCTTTTCCATAAACAAGTCTAAAAGGTGTGGTTCCAATTGGAGTTTTGTAGGCTGTTCTAAAAGCCCAGAGTGCATCCTCCAATTTAATGGACCATTCCTTTGGATTTGATCCTACGGTTTTCTCTAGAATACGTTTTAAAGCTCGGTTGGTATTTTCAACTTGTCCACTTGTTTGTGGATGATATGCGGTGGAGATTTTATGAGTTACTCCATATTTTTTAAGAACTTTCTCAAGTTGATTATTACAGAAATGAGTACCCCGATCACTTATTAAAGCTTTCGGTGTTCCAAACCTTGCAAAAAGACGTTTTAAAAAGTTTACTACAACTCGTGCATCGTTAGTTGGGAGAGCTTGTGCTTCCGCCCATTTAGATACATAATCAATGGCTACGAGTATATATAGATTATTATGAGATTTTGGAAATGGACCCATAAAGTCAATACCCCAAATGTCAAATACTTCACATACTTGGATGACATTTTGTGGCATTTCATCACGTTGACTTATTTTTCCGGCCCTTTGACATGCATCACAGGATTTGCAAAGAAGGTGTGCGTCTTTGTAAATTGTAGGCCAATAGAATCCAGCTTCATAAACTTTTCTTGCAGTTAGTTGAGGCCCATAATGACCTCATGTTGGTCCTGTGTGACAATGGTTTAAAATTTTACTAGCTTCATCTCCAAATACACATCGGCGTATTATTCCATCGGGACAACTTTTAAACAAATGTGGATCTTCCCAGAAATAGTGTTTTATATCACTGAAGAATTTCTTTCGTCTTTGGTACGATAATCCTTTTTCAAGGAATCCACAAACTAAGTAGTTTGCATAGTCTGCAAACCATGGGATTTCATTATAATCTATCTTCAATAGATATTCATCAGGAAAGTTGTCTTGTATGGCTGATTCATTTAGAACTTCTAATTCGGGATTTTCAAGAAAAGAAAGATGATCAGCGGCGAGATTTTCTGCTCCTCTTTTATCTCGGATTTCAATATCAAACTCTTGTAAGAGTAAGATCCAACGGATTAATCTTGGTTTAGCATCTTGTTTTGAAAATAAGTATCTAAGAGCATAATGGTCGGTATAGACCACCGTTTTTGCTAGAACGAGATATGATCGAAATTTGTCAAAAGCAAAGACAATAGCAAGGAGTTCTTTTTCAGTAGTTGTATAGTTCGTTTGTGCTCCTTGTAATGTCTTACTAGCATAATATATAGGTTGAAATCGTTTTTCAATCCTTTGTCCTAAAACGGCTCCCATTGCAAAATCACTTGCATCGCACATTAGTTCAAATGGTAGATTCCAATTTGGTGTTATCATGATCGGCGCATTAGTGAGTTTCTCTTTAAGAATATTAAAAGATTTGATACACTCATCTGAAAAGATGAATGGCGCATCCTTTTCTAGGAGTTTATTCATAGGAGTGGCAATTTTAGAAAAATCTTTTATGAAACGTCGGTAAAAACCGGCATGCCCTAGAAAACTCCTAACTCCTCTAACATTGGTGGGATGTGGAAGTGTAGCAATTACATCTACTTTAGCTCTATCCACTTCAATTCCTTCTTTTGAAATTTTATGTCCAAGAACGATGCCTTCTTTAACCATGAAATGGCATTTCTCCCAATTAAGTACTAGATTTGATTTTTCGCATCTAATTAGCATTCGTTCCAGATTAACTAGACATGATTTAAATGTATCACCGAAGATTGAAAAGTCATCCATGAATACTTCCATGCATTCTTCTATCATGTCGTGAAAAATCGCCATCATACACCTTTGAAAGGTTGCAGGGGCGTTACAAAGTCCAAATGGCATGCGTTTGTAAGCAAAAGTACCATAGGGGCACGTGAATGTGGTTTTCTCTTGATCTTCGGGTGCTATTGGAATTTGAAAATATCCGGAAAATCCATCTAGAAAACAATAGTAACTATTTCCGGCTAATCTTTCCAACGTTTGATCTATGAAAGGTAAGGGAAAGTGATCTTTTCTGGTGGCGTCATTTAATTTTCTATAATCAATACATACACGCCATCCTGTTACAGTCCTAGTAGGAATAAGCTCATTTTTCTCATTTGTAATGACAGTCATGCCACCCTTCTTAGGCACGCATTGAACTGGGCTTACCCATGGACTATCAGAAATTGGATATATCAAACCTGCATCTAGCAGTTTAATAATCTCTTTCTTAACTACATCTTGCATATTAGGATTTAGTCTTCGTTGGCGTTGCACATACGTTTTATGACCTTCTTCCATAAGGATTTTATGTGTGCAATACGAAGGACTTATTCCTTTAATATCATGAATCTTCCATGCAATGGCTGGTTTATGAGCTTTCAACACAGAAATGAGTTGTGATTTCTCATTTTCAGTAAGAGAAGACGATATTATTACAGGTAATTCAGATTCACCATGTAAATAAGCGTATTCCAAATGGTTTGGAAGTGGCTTTAACTCTAATTTCGGAGGTTCTTCTATCGATGATTTGTATCGATATCTGTCTTCTTCTTTTAGCATTTGAATTTCTTCTGTTGTTGGTTCATATCCATTAGCTATAAGTGTAGCTAACATTTCAGCTTCATCAATTGGTTCATTACCTTCTCCTAAAGAACATTCTCCTGTTCCTTGTAATTCTGGAAATTCTTCTAATAATTCTGCATATGCATCTATAGTTTGAATATAATAACATGTATCATCTGCAGATTGTGGTTGTTGCATTGCTCTATCAACTGAAAAGGTAACACTCTCATCCTCTATACTTAGGGTCAGTTTCTTACCGAACACGTCTATCATTGCTTTAGCCGTGTTTAAGAATGGTCTTCCTAATATGAGAGGAACTTGAGAATCTTCTTCCATGTCCAGAACAACAAAATCTACTGGAAATACTAAAGTACCAACTTTAACTAGCATGTTCTCCATTATCCCTCTAGGATATTTTATTGATCTATCGGCTAGTTGTATGCTTATTCTGGTTGGTTTCAATTCTCCAAGGTCTAGTTTAGTGTATAGTGAATACGGCATTATATTTATACTAGCACCTAAGTCTGCCAATGCTTCTATTGAATTAAGACTACCCAGAAAACATGGAATTGTGAAACTTCCTGGATCAGATAGTTTTTCTGGTATCTTATTCAACAGCACTGCTGAATAATTAGCATTCATAGTAACAGCCGAGAGTTCTTCCATTTTCTTTCTATTTGAGATTAGATCTTTCAAGAATTTAGCATATCTAGGCATTCCTGAAATCACATCAATGAAAGGAAGATTTACATTTATCTGTTTAAACATATCCAAGAATTTGGATTGCTCGGCTTCAAGTTTCTCTTTCTTCATTTTACTCGGATAAGGAAGTGGTGGTTGATACGGTTTAACATAAGGTTTATCCTTAACCGTGTTATCTTCATTAACCTTTTCAACTACCGGTTCTTTTTCCTTATCTTGATCAGGTTGTGGTTCTTGTGGAGTAGGAATAGTTTCATCAGAAGTTACAGGTATTTCAGGTGGTTTAAGTGTTGTACCACTTCTTGTGGTAATGGCTTTAGCTGTTTCATTCCGGGGGTTAGCATTTGTATCACTAGGTAGACTTCCCGGTTTTCTTTCACCTATTAACCTTGCTAGGTTACTCACTTCTTGTTCCAGATTTTGAATAGAAGCTTGTTGATTTCTAAATGCTTGAGCATTTTGTTCATTGGTTTGTTTCTGAGATGTGAAAAACTGTGTTTGAGTTTCAACTAGCTTTGTCATCATATCTTCTAAATTCGGCTTTTTATCATCGGTTTGTTGTGGTGGTTTGTTTTGAAAATTCGGTCTTTGCTGATTGTAAGTATTATTGGATACTTGTTGATTGCTAGGACCTTGTTGGTTGTTGTATGGAATATTTCAGTTATAATTCTGGTTTTGATTGTAAATCGGTCTTGGCGGTTGATAATTATTCTGATAATTATTTCCAGGCCTTTGGTTTATGTATGAAATATTCTCTCTTTGTTCCATTGTTAATTCAATACTGAGACAATCTTTTGTCAAATGTGGTCCTCCACACTGCTCACAACTAATTCGTATTGAGTGAATATCTTTAGTCATCTTTTTCATTCGTCTCTCCACAGCATCTATCTTTGCGGAAATGGAATCTAAGTCATGGCTAGAATCGGCTCTAGCTGCTTTAGATGATCTAATGATATCTTTTTCTTGGTGCCACTCATGTGAGTGGGAAGCAGTATTATCAATAATTTTGTAAGCATCAGTTTCGGTTTTCTTCATAATAGAACCACCAGCTGCTATATCTATGTTTTTTCTTGTAGTGATGTCGCATCCTTGGTAGAATATTTGTACTATTTGACAGGTGTCTAAACCATGTTGCAGACATCCTCTTAACAACTTTCCATATCTAGTCCACGCCTCATATAGAGTTTCATTTGGCTTCTGTGTGAACGTAACAATTTCTGCTTGAAGTCTTACGGCTTTAGATGCAGGAAAGAATTGTTTAAGAAATTTTTCAACTAAAACGTCCCATGTATCAATCGCCCCTTCAGGTAACGATTCCAACCAATCTTTGGCTTCTCCCTTTAAAGTCCAGGGAAATAACATGAGATATATCTGTTCATCCTCCACTTCTCGGATTTTAAATAGTGTGCAGATCCTATTAAAGGTACGTAGATGTTCATTTGGATCTTCCTTCGGCGCACCACTAAATTGGCATTGATTAGTCACCATGTGTAGAATTTGTCCTTTGATTTCATAATCTGGCGCATTAATGTCTGGATGAGTAATTGCGTGACCTTGGCCAGTGCGTTTAGCTCTCATTCGGTCTTCCATACTTAAAGGTTCCAGATTTTCCATAATTGAATTTGTTGAATCGGTATCACTAGATGATTCTGATTTAATGGTTCGTTCCTCAACAATCTCTGTTTGAATGATTGGTGGCTCCGGAGGAAAGTTTAATGGTTCAGGATCTACGAACCGTTCCTGAATATTTTTCGGATTCTCAATTGTGAGGTCGGGTTCAAAAAATGGATTATCGGAAATTTGAACTGAAGTACTTGGTCGACTGGATGACGATTCTAAAGAAAAATCAACGGCGGTTATATTTGCTAAATGTCTTGATCTAGTTACAGGTGGTGAACGTACAAAAGGTGGTGAACGTACAAAAGGTGGTGAACGTCTTGCTCGGTGCATTCACTGAATATCCTATTAGTTTTAAAAAGGAAAGAAAAATTATAATAAGTTATCCAATTAATAGACTTTTCTGATTTTGCCCACGTTTCGAATAGCCAAAAGATGCAGCAGAGGGGCAGGATTCGTTTGGTCTCAATATAATTGAGGACTGTTTGGCTCCAATAACCCGGTCCACATACAAATCCAACTATTACTACGAACCAGAAAATTTTGATGTCTATTAATTTAACCACTTAAAATAAATTTTCGTAATTTTAAGAAATTTAGATAAGAAGTAGAATAAAAATCTATGTCCTAAAAACTAGAATAGCGAGAAATAAGAAAGAAAAAGAGTTCGTCGAAAAAGGTCGAAAAAGAAAAATGGTTGAAAAAATAAAAGGTGACGGAAAAATAAAAGAAACTTATAAAAACTTAAAAATACCTGACTAACCTAACCTTATTACTACAACTAACTTAAAATTATAATCGCAAATTGAAATTACTAATTGGAATGATAATTGATACATAGGTAAAAGGTGTCTAAAAATATTAAAGCTTATAGGAAAAACTAAATCCCAAATGGAAATAACTTAAAAAGAAACTAAAACTTAAAAAGGCGTCGCAAAATTCTAAAGCACCTAAATCTTAGTCTAAAGAAAAAGCACTTAAGGAATTCTACGGCAAAGCCTAAAAATCTAGAAGTAAAAATAACTATGGCAAAAACTAAGTTTAAAATTAAATATGAGCGAAAAATACAAATATTATGCTACAACGATTAAAAAGGGACAAAATATAAAAATATACAAAAAGTTGTAAAAAGTACAATTTTTATAAAAATATTATTTTTATATTATTTATTTAATAAAACTACTAATTTTACAATTTAATTAAACTAATTTAACTAAAATATAAATTAAATAAAACTTAAATTAAAAATAAACTTAATTATAATAATAATAATAATTAGGGTTAATAATAATAATAATTAATAATAATCCGTAATAAATGCAGGATTAGGGCTTTGTCGCCTGTCAGAAAATCTCCGCGAGTCGCGGTAATCAATGCAGCAAACCCCGCGAGTCGCGGGGTTCAGAATTTCAACTGACAGGTTTAATTTCAACGCACTTTTCTTTATTTATTTATTTTTTTTCTGTTTTTTTTATATAAATAAAAGATATTTAAATAAAACTTATATTTTTATAAACTAAAATAAAAATAAAGAAACTTATAAAACTTAAATATTTAACAAAATCTTAAAAATACTTATATTTTTGTTTTTCTTTTTATATTTTCGAATATTTAAAACGTATTTTTACAAAAGCGACTTTTAATAGAAGTAAACTAAAAATCTCTTTTTTTTTTATTAGCGTTGCGCTTCCGGCGTTTAAGAGAGTTCCCCGGCAGCGGCGCCAAAAATACTTGATGTCAAAGCTAAGGGGTATAAAATACTATTGAAGTTTACAACGAAACACTATTAAATACGATACAATTTTACACAAGATATTTATTTATTTAGAGAATGGATATACTTAAACCTTGCTACAACACTTATAGGCAGTGTACCTAATCGTACAGTAGTGTAGTTTTTAGTAAGTCCGGTTCGTTCCACAGGGAAATCTTTAAACAAAGCTTAACGCTATATTAGTTTACTTTTATAAAAATACAAATACATATATATAAGTAATATTATTATTATAAAGGGGGGTTTTTACCGTTTAATGACCGGTTTGTCGATTTTAAAACTTTAGTCGCAGTTAAAACCAAATGTAAAATAATAAATAAATACAAGACTTAATTTTAAGCGTAAAGTAAATAACGATAATGAAATTGCGAATAATAAAAGTGCGATAAAATAAACTTGCGATAAAATAACAATAAAAATACGATAATTAGAAGTGCAATTAAATATAAAATAAAGGAAATTAAATATGAAATAAAAGAATTATGCTTATTTAAACTTCCGTAATCATGATGTTTGACGTGTTGATTTTAGTTTTATAACCATGGGTTAATTGTCCTTTGTCCTGGATTATTTAATATGTCCGTCTGGTTTTTGTCCATAACAGTCCATCAGTCATAAATATAAAGTGCGAGTGTCCTCGTCAAATTATCCTTATACCCGAAGTTAAATATTCCAACTAATTGGGGATTCGAATTGTAACAAGGTTTTAATACTTTGTTTAATGAATACACCAGGTTATCGACTGCGTGTAAACCAAGATTTTACTACTTTGTTAACAATTACACCAATTACCCTTGAATGTAATTCACCCCTGTTTCAACAAGTTTATTAACTATTAATCCATTTCCGTGTCCGGTTAAATGAACGATTATTCGTACATATAAATACCCCGCCCATCGTGTCCGATTGAGTGTATATGGTAATTTATAGGGACGCCCAATTGTAAATCTTTATATTAACATTAACAAACTATCATTTAGTTAAACAAATATAAAGCCCATTAATAGCCCATAGTCTAATTTCCACAAGTGTCGTTCTTTTGTCCAAACCCCAATTATGGTACAAAGCCCAATTACCCAATTTTAGTAATTAGCCCAACATCATGATTACTTCGTTTTAAATAAGCATAATAATAACTTAGCTACGAGACATTAATATAAAAAGGTTGAACATAACTTACAATGATTAAAAATAGCGTAGCGTTACACGGACAGAATTTCAACTTACATCCTTACAATATTCGCTAACATACCCTTATTATTAGAATTATAATTAAAATTAAAATATAAATTATAAATATATATATATATTTTACGTATGAGGAGAAGAAGAAAAAGATGATGATTTGAGATCAGAATTCGGTTGGCTTTATAGGCAGTTTTTCATTTTGGGGCTCCGCGACTCGCGGCCATTTTGGCCTTCAAACTCCGCGAGTCGCGGAGAATGAAATTACAGCTCACAGCTTTGGAGTCTTTCTCTGCCGACGGTTTTTATTTATAAATATAATATATATAATTAATATAATTAATTATATATTATATTATATTTATATACATAGTTAACTTGTAATTTTTAGTCCGTTGCGTCGAGCGTTAAGAGTTGACTCTGGTCCCGGTTCCGGATTTTCGAACGTCCTTGCGTACAATTTTATATTTTGTACTTTGCGTTTTGAATCTTGTACTCTTGTAATTTCAAGACGTTTCTTATCAATAATTGGAACCTCTTTGATTGTCTTTTGTACTTTTGAGCTTTTTGGTCGTTTGCGTCTTCAATTCGTCGAATCTGTCTTTTGTCTTCACCTTTTATTATTTAAACGAATATCACTTGTAAATACAACAATTGCAACTAAAAGCTTGTCTTTCTTGAGGAATAATGCTATGAAATATATGTTCGTTTTTAGCATTATCAGGTTCTGAAAAACGTTCCTTATGACTATTCACCCTCATGGCGAATACTAGTATAACGTGAAGAGTCTCTCTCTCCATTGAGAATTTAGAATAAAGATTTCCTTAAACGGAAGTACGAGTATAAGGCGAGAGAAGTTTCTGCCTCGATATGAGTATACCAAACATTTTGTAGTTCGTCGATAAAACTGTGCGAAAACGAGGTAGTATACACGTGTAACATGTGATTGAAGTCGAAAGAGTTCGTCATTCACTCGGAAGCATAAATATGGTTCGACAATAATCGAAGATGTGTCCCTAGTATGGTTGTTATTAATATTCTCGGAGTTTTCGGATATCCAAACAAGAAAAGTGAAGTCATGTACATGGCACATGGTGGTGATTAGGTTGATCGAGTCCAACCACCATCACGTGTCATTAGAACTTTGGTATGACTTACCATAATATAACCACGTTGATCGAGTGTCGTTATATTATGCTAACTCATACATCCATTCTCACATCACTCCATAAAATCAAGTTCGTGTAATCGTGAAAATTTAAAATGAATAAAGTGTAACGACGTCTCTAACGTGACTCGTATTGAATCGAAAGAATTAGTGCAACTCTAAAGAAGCGTTCCTCGAGGGAAATGTATAAATGATTGTCACGTCAATGCGGTTCAAGTTAAACAATAATGTATTCCGGTACGAGAAGTGTAACGAATCATGATAATGAATAGTACGCAACCGTAGTGATAAATAGTGATGACGAGACTCACCTACAGTAGTGGTGGTAGTAACACGAAATGGTAGATAGTAAGGAACACCGGTGTGACACCGATAGTAAGTTGAGACGGTTGGCGAATAACAACGTGGGAGACAGAGTTCCTGAACTAGTGTGACTAATGAAGTCGTCGTCATCCTTACGCGTATGAATCTTGAATTTACGCGTGTTACCAGAAAGTTGCAGAATACGAGTTCGTATGATGAAAACTTGGTACCATTAAGAAGTTTGCCTAAGAATGATTCAAGTATAATGCACAAGTAGTCAAGTAAGTGCTATCTATAGCAAATGTATGTCAGAATGCAATGATTTACTATCCGGTTGTAGTCTCGATTCACTAATGCGTCCTAACGACTCTGTCAGACACACTAATGCACATCCTAGTTCCCTACAACCAACGCTCTGATACCATCTGTAGCGACCCGACAAAATCGTCATTGACGGCGCCGCTAACTTAGGTCCCGTTACGTGGTCGTAGTCCCTATATGATACTCGTTTGACCAAAACTATGTCGCATTCATTTGAAAAGTACAAGACTTGCAAAGTTTAGTTTACCAAACGGATCGACAACAAGTTTAAGTTTACAAAAGTAGTAATGTATAAATGAAATAACTTGCGACATAATTAGTTGAAAATCACAGTTGCTATAAATAGCGTAAGTATGTATGTATGCTTGACTCCAAGCAAGAAATCAGAGTGTATGCATGTATGCTCGACCTCAAGCAAGTATGAAAGTACGCGGAAGCATGTATCAAATAGCCATGTATGAACCTGAGAAAACATAGAGAATCTGTCAACGAAAACGTTGGTGAAATCATAGGTTTAGTAAATGAGTATGTAAGTAAAATAAGTTGAACCACAAGTTATAGTATAAGTTGATTTTCCGAATCGTTTGAATTCCATAAGTATTGTTGTTTACCGAGCACCCAATTATCAAAGCTTAACCATATCATTTACCTCAGCATAAAAGTGTTAGAACATACACCGTACCAGAATATATTTCATTCGCTTAACGGTAGCGAACCGTCCGAATGAGGGTTAGTCAAACCCGTATGGATCCACACAACATAGTCTCGCTTACACCATCTGATGTAATTAATGATAATTGAATTGAGGGTTTTCATTCAAACTCGTCCGTATCTTTGTATTCGTATTCGTGTTCGATATATAAAAGTATGAAAGGTATATATACATATGAAATGTATATAAGTATGTAACGTATATGTTTCTCAGCCCACGATTTAAAAATATAAAAGTTGTTGAAAAAGTGGGACTATGATCTCACCTTGAGTGCACGTATGTAAAAGTACTTTAACAAGTAAACGTGTGCAAGAACAAATGCTAGTCTTGACCTAAACAAATAGGTTTGTATCAATATCGGTAAACACGATAGGTCAAAGTGTTCAATTAGTCCTATGGCTCGTTACGACTCGAATATATAGCATGTGAATCACGTTGTCAAGTTTCATGCAAGAATCAAGTATGAAAGCATGTTAGAACGATTGCATAAGTGTTTTGTTAAGTTTGACTAAAAGTCAAACTTGGTCAAAGTCGACGAAAAAGTCAACGGGGTCGGGTCGGGTCCCGAACTATTTTCCTAAGCTTAGAAATCATATATGAGTATGTTGGCCAAGTTTCATGTTGATCGGGGGTGCGTAGCATACTTAGAATTAAACGAAAATTGACATTTTTGGGCAGTCTACCTCAGATGCGCCGCATCCAAGGCAGATGCGCCGCATCTGTGTCTGGTGCAGCAATTCTGGGGCAGTTTAACACTTAGACGATTTCAACTTCAAACGATCATAACTTTTGACTCGTTAACATTCAAAACACGTATCTTATATCGTTGGAAATGTAATTTAAAGAGGAATACAACTAAACAATTTCATGAATCAATTCCATCATTAACAACAATGAAAACCTCAATAAATTATCGTTAAATATTCAAAATCGCAGTTTCAAGTTCATAAAACGCATTTCTTGACTCGGGAATCCAATTTACACATACGATACGCCGTTTTGAAGGTAATGAAACATACAATACAATTAAACACTTACTAACAACATTAAAAAGCATTCAATGCATCAAAATCCCATTTTAAAGTTCATCAAACCCTAACCAAAATCATGAATTCAACAATTTTGTAAATGAAGCTTTTCTAAATCAACATACACATCAATTTGAAGCTAATGATGCTAGTAACACATTTAATACATGAACTTTAACATTTAAACAACATTTAATCACCCAAAATTCAAGATTAAGCAAACCCATTTCAAATGTTCAAACTAGTTACTCAAAACAACAAATCGAGCAAGTAAATCATATATTCATGCTAGACACGAGCCATAGACACTAACTAACACCATTTCAAGTATATAAAATGAATTTAGAGAAATCTAATGTTTTAGAAATGTTACCCAAATGTGGTGAAATTGGTATCAAAATGTAGAGGATGAAGAGAGGATCACGAATATGTAATTTGTTTTGATGTTTACTTCCTTGAAAAGATTTGGATGATGATTCTTTGTTGAGAGGATTTGAGAGAAAAAGGAAGTAGTAAGGATGGTGGTGATGATAAATGAATGGATGAGAAGGGTGTTGACCCTTTGACCTAGTGACATCTTTGGCACTTTGACAAGTTTAGTCCCTCATGTTTCAAAGCGGGTGCGTGAATTAACCGAACGAATATTTTAAAAACGCTAGAGTAAACGAGTGATGTTATAATTAAATAACGAAAATATTAAAATGCTAGTCAACGAAAGATACGAATTTAGATAACGAAAGGTATTATCTAAAAAAAAAAAGACGGCGTTAAAATAAATTTAACGGAAAAACGCGGGATGTTACACTATTGATATATACACTACAATGATCATCTCTTAGCAGCCCATGTGAGTCACCTAACACATGTGGGAACCATCATTTGGCAACTAGCATGAAATATCTCATAAAATTACAAAAATATGAGTAATCATTCATGACTTATTTACATAAAAACAAAATTACATATCCTTTATATCTAATCCATACACCAACGACCAAAAACACCTACAAACACTTTCATTCTTCAATTTTCTTCATCTAATTGATCTCTCTCAAGTTCTATCTTCAAGTTCTAAGTGTTCTTCATATATTCTACAAGTTCTAGTTACATAAAATCAAGAATACTTTCAAGTTTGCTAGCTCACTTCCAATCTTGTAAGGTGATCATCCAACCTCAAGAAATCTTTGTTTCTTACAGTAGGTTATCATTCTAATACAAGGTAATAATCATATTCAAACTTTGGTTCAATTTCTATAACTATAACAATCTTATTTCAAGTGATGATCTTACTTGAACTTGTTTTCGTGTCATGATTCTGCTTCAAGAACTTCGAGCCATCCAAGGATCCGTTGAAGCTAGATCCATTTTTCTATTTTCTAGTAGGTTTATCCAAGGAACTTAAGGTGGTAATGATGTTCATAACATCATTCGATTCATACATATAAAGCTATCTTATTCGAAGGTTTAAACTTGTAATCACTAGAACATAGTTTAGTTAATTCTAAACTTGTTCGCAAAAAAAAGTTAATCCTTCTAACTTGACTTTTAAAATCAACTAAACACATGTTCTATATCTATATGATATGCTAACTTAATGATTTAAAACCTGGAAACACGAAAAATACCGTAAAACCGGATTTACGCCGTCGTAGTAACACCGCGGGCTGTTTTGGGTTAGTTAATTAAAAACTATGATAAACTTTGATTTAAAAGTTGTTATTCTGAGAAAATGATTTTTATTATGAACATGAAACTATATCCAAAAATTATGGTTAAACTCAAAGTGGAAGTATGTTTTCTAAAATGGTCATCTAGACGTCGTTCTTTCGACTGAAATGACTACCTTTACAAAAACGACTTGTAACTTATTTTTCTGACGATAAACCTATACTTTTTCTGTTTAGATTCATAAAATAGAGATCAATATGAAACCATAGCAATTTGATTCACTCAAAACGGATTTAAAATGAAGAAGTTATGGGTAAAACAAGATTGGATAATTTTTCTCATTTTAGCTACGTGAAAATTGGTAACAAATCTATTCCAACCATAACTTAATCAACTTGTATTGTATATTATGTAATCTTGAGATACCATAGACACGTATACAATGTTTCGACCTATCATGTCGACACATCTATATATATTTCGAAACAACCATAGACACTCTATATGTGAATGTTGGAGTTAGCTATACAGGGTTGAGGTTGATTCCAAAATATATATAGTTTGAGTTGTGATCAATACTGAGATACGTATACACTGGGTCGTGGATTGATTCAAGATAATATTTATCGATTTATTTCTGTACATCTAACTGTGGACAACTAGTTGTAGGTTACTAACGAGGACAGCTGACTTAATAAACTTAAAACATTAAAATATATTAAAAGTGTTGTAAATATATCTTGAACATACTTTGATATATATGTATATATTGTTATAGGTTCGTGAATCAACCAGTGGCCAAGTCTTACTTCCCGACGAAGTAAAAAAATCTGTGAAAGTGAGTTATAGTCCCACTTTTAAAATCTAATATTTTTGGGATGAGAATACATGCAGGTTTTATAAATGATTTACAAAATAGACACAAGTACGTGAAACTACATTCTATGGTTGAATTATCGAAATCGAATATGCCCCTTTTTATTAAGTCTGGAAATCTAAGAATTAGGGAACAGACACCCTAATTGACGCGAATCCTAAAGATAGATCTATTGGGCCTAACAAACCCCATCCAAAGTACCGGATGCTTTACTTCGAAATTTATATCATATCCGAAGGGTGTCCCGGAATGATGGGGATATTCTTAAATATGCATCTTGTTAATGTCGGTTACCAGGTGTTCACCATATGAATGATTTTTATCTCTATGTATGGGATGTGTATTGAAATATGAAATCTTGTGGTCTATTATTATGATTTGATATATATAGGTTAAACCTATAACTCACCAACATTTTTGTTGACGTTTTAAGCATGTTTATTCTCAGGTAATTATTAAGAGCTTCCGCTATCGCATACTTAAATAAGGACGAGATTTGGAGTCCATGCTTGTATGATATTGTGTAAAAACTGCATTCAAGAAACTTATTTTGTTGTAACATATTTGTATTGTAAACCATTATGTAATGGTCGTGTGTAAACAGGATATTCTAGATTATCATTATTTGATAATCTACGTAAAGCTTTTTAAACCTTTATTGATGAAATAAAGGTTATGGTTTGTATTAAAATGAATGCAGTCTTTGAAAAACGTCTCATATAGAGGTCAAAACCTCGCAACGAAATCAATTAATATGGAACGTTTTTAATCAATAAGAACGGGACATTTCACCATATCCACAACTCGTACAACCGTACAATGCTACCAAAGGTAGACTTTACAAACGATTGGGCTCACACGACCCATTACCATATCTTGCTCCAGCCTTGAGCACACGAAGGATTTCAATCAATCCTTAAACACTTCGAACAAAAAGTGTACCATGATTACACAAACCACACCCTCGAAATCATCCAATTGCTCTAGTTTGTCAATTTCCACCTAGTCACTCATGTACCTAAGGGTTTCACTCCGGTACCCTAAGTACAATGTAACCACAACACAATCGGAGTCGAACACCACGCTAGTAGGTATAAAAGAGGCACCTAATGTCGCGTCTTATATACTCCATTACCAACATACATCGAGATTCAAAACACTCGATCTCAAGGTTTTCAACCCACCCGTCGAACCTCACGGTTCATCGACCTCCACACAAAAGCGAACACGCGCTTAACAACCGAACACCAAAACCCATTTTCATGGCTTGGTAGAAACATTTCCCAGATACTAAGGAATGCTTGGTGGCACCAAGTCTTACGCCCTTCGCCCGACAATCAACGTCACCATTGGGTACTTCCATTGGGAATGTCACCCATAACAACAATATGAACAACACAAGGCATTTAATCAACTCAAATTCAAACGGCACTTAATAAATAATCAAAGGGCATATTTATTAAAACAAAACGTACCTTAGCGTCTCCTTGCCGCACCCGTCCCCGCTAACTTGGGACATTCCGACTTACGATGTCCTTCTTCTTGGCAATTGAAACACACCATACCATCACCCTTTGGTACCGAACATTCCCAAGACTTGTGACCCCTCATGCCACAATTGTAACATCTAGATGCACTAGAATCCGGTATACCCGTTCGCGTACCACCCGTGCTCACACTCAGACCCTTAGTCCTCTTACTCGGAGTACCATACGAAATAACCCTTCTCTCACTTGAAGGTTCACCAATCTTTGATCGCGTATACGACTCGAAACCTCTAGCCACGGCGAATAATTCCGTAAACGATTTCACGTGACCCCGGCTAATCTTATTCTTCAAGTCATCATTCAAGGTTCGATAGAAATCTTGCATCAACAAATTATCATTCCCCAAATACTCCGGGAAAAAACGAGCCTTCGCCATAAAGGTCGTCTTGAGAGTATTCAAATCCATAGAACCCTGTTGCAAATTTTGCAACTCATTACGCATTTCCAACAAATCAGCTGAAGTTCGAAACTCCTCGAAGAATTCCTTCTTAAACCCGTCCCACGATAACGCCATAAACGGTTCACCACCGACAAGATCAATCTTACCATCCAACCAATCCTTTGCCCTACCCCGCAACAAACTAGTAGCGAGTCTCGTCTTCTTCTCAGGAGGGCATTCAATAGTATGAAAACACCCTTCGACATCCGAGATCCAAGTTGTGCTTACCAAAGGATCCGGTTTCCCGTCATACATCGGGGGTTTAGTCCTCATGAAGCTCTTAAGACAATGCTCCATTTCACTACTACCCTGAAATTCGGAATACTTCCTATCCATTTCTTCTCGAAACGCACTCATTTACTCCGCAACAGCGGCCGCAACTCTAGTGTTAAACTCAGCATTGTTCGTCTTGATCCCACTTCCCGTCGCCATTCTAAGGAATGCAAAGCGATTAGATCACGAACGTATAAAACACACACTCCACACTGGTCCATCTTGCTAAACACTCGTCGTACATCACTTGTTTGACACGATTTGCACCCGTAATAAGGTTTGCAAGTCCTTATTATGCACACACGCCGTATCAACTCGTTAGTACAACGACCGCCTCGCTCGATGATATAAACAAACACAAACAAAATTCTACGCGATATACACATACGCGAGAATTATTATCACAACACAATTAATATATTAATAATATCCGCATTACCAATATCGACGTTAGTCCACCTACAATAAGGCACTAACTATAACCTATTCCGACCCGTAATCCTACAAGTCCCGCAACAAATAAGCACACACAAAAGTCTAAGTCTAGGCACCTATCTCAAGTCGCCTAAATCCCTTAGACCATGGGTCTGATACCACTTGAAACGACCCAACCCGTATTAAAACCGGCCCATAAAATTTTTTCCTTTTAATACGCGTTAAATAATACTTTAGGTCCCAATTGTTTTTCCATAAACATCTTTAATTACAATAGAACGTTTAATAACCTTAAAACATTTAATACATTAGTTAATTGTCCAAACGGACATACACGACCCGAATAGTTTAGTTTCCAACAAAACCGAGCATGGTGATTTGGGACTACGCTACCCAAATCCTAATCGAATACAAAAGAAAGATCTTCTAAGAAACCTAGCCAAGATCTCTAATCCCCAAGCTTACCCGAGCCGCCACGCATGCAAACCTATAAAAATGTAAACAACGAGAGGGTAAGCTAACGCTTAGTGAATGATAATATACTACATACATATATATGTATAAAATGGACACGCCACACAAATATCAAATACCGCATACCGAAGCATCCATGTATAAGGCAACTACCCTAAGCATACCGTACGATCTCTAAGCAACAAGCTAAAGATATCAACAAAGTATAAGTTCACCAACGACGATGTGAACAACGCCAATAAGCTACACCCGGAGGGTTAGCTACAACACAACATTACATTAATATACAAAGAACAATATATAAACGAATAAGGTTAACCCCTTAACCCATTACCGAATACCAAAACGCCACAATGAAGATTGGCCGAGCTACACGAGCCTTAGTAATCCGAACCCACACGAGATTACTAACTTCACAACATTTAGGTTGGCCGAACTACACGAGCCTTAGTAATCCGAACCCACACGAGATTACTACCTCAATAAGATGACCGAACTACACGAGTCATCGTAAATCCGAACTACACGCGATTCACTTCTCAACATCAAAACCCACGGTCACGGGATTATAAAATCTACCACATCGGGGTCATCCACTTCACAACAATATTAACCCTTCGCCATTGGGGTTATAACATCCAAATCACAACCACGTGTGATAACGTACAAACAAGCGTGTACCTCGCCAAAGGTGGTCAACCAAAATGCACAAATGTGCCAATTGGACCTATACACAAGTTCCATCAATCCACCTATATGTGAAGTGAGCTCTATGACCGAGAACCACTTCACCCGACCCGCACCCATCCTACACATACATATGCATATAGGATATTAACACTCACCTTGTCGCCTTGATGAATGCTTCTAAATAATCCGCAACTCGTCAATGGAAAGTACCTAATCCATTATCACAAATTCAACAACACACTTAGATTGTATCTACAAACCAACCCAATTCGACACTTAGTGCAATTTCGACCCAAATGCACTTCCAAGGACAAACCGTGCCCAAACTAACCAATAATCACTAACACAAGTGATAATGGTCCTAATATGCCAATTAAACCCGAACACAAGTGTTAAACACTTATCGTTCTCAAAATCGCCCATAAACCCTAATTTTGACCCATAAGGTCAAAATCTCACCATATAAAAGTTTTGACACCAAAACATATTTATCTCGGTTTTATACTTCAACTTAATCCATTTTAAGTTTACAAACCTCATCGAATCGACATTCGGGTCACAATCATCGTCAAACCCCAAATTTTGACTCTAGTCAAAATTAGTCAAACACGAGAACCCTAAAAGTCTCCAAAACACCAATAATCACTAATGCTAGTGATTATACACCCTTTAAAAATCTTAAACATGGTTAAATCATTAACCAACCCAAAACCCGCCTTTAACACTTATAAACCCGAATCTTGGTGTTAATCTTCAATTAACAACTAAATGGGTTCCATCTATGAACATACAATCAAAAGCCCCAAATTTGAATGATGAACACAAAAATGAAATTCGGAGTTAGAGCTTACCACTAGTATCACCGTGTAGCTAAGAACGAGGAGAACAAACTTGTCAACTACGCCAAAGATCAAAACCCGCTTCTTCCTTTCCAAAATTCCACTTGAATCACTTGAGGATTTTAAGTTTTGAGAGGAAAATAGGAAAGAAAAGGAAAAAGAAAATAAAGAAAATGAATGAGTGGATGAGGTTAAAGCCTCAAATCTGGCTCAAACGTGAAAAGACCAAAATGCCCTTGAACTTCATTTAAAATTACAAGAATCTGGTGCCAGTTCGCACTGTATGCCGCGCCGCGGCCTAATTCGTCGCACCGCGACCTATAACTAGGTCTGGGATCATTCTTTGTCCTACTTCTGATCTCAATTTCAGTCCATTGCCGCGCCACGGCCTCCTTTGTCGCGCCGCGACACAAAGCACGATCTGAGTAATTTTCTCCTCACACAAGACTTAACACTAGAAAATGTCCCGAACCCTTCATACGCCTATCGTACATACCCAATACACCTATAAATAATATACGGGGAAAACGGGGTGTTACACCTTATGTTAAACCATACCAACCACCACTTCCTTACCCAAGTAAAATGAGAAAAGAAAGACTTGAAGCCGAGCAATCCAAATTCTTGGATATGTTTAAACAAATAAATGTAAATCTTCCTTTCATTGATGTAATTTCAGGAATGCCAAGATATGCTAAATTCTTGAAAGATCTAATCACAAATAGAAAGAAAATGGAAGAACTCTCGGCTGTTACAATGAATGCTAATTGTTCTGCAGTGCTGTTGAATAAGATACAAAAAAAATTATCAGATCCAGGAAGTTTCACAATTCCATGTTTTCTGGGTAGTCTTAGTTCAATAGAAGCATTGGCAGACTTAGGTGCTAGTATAAATCTAATGCCGTATTCACTATACGCTAAACTAGACCTTGGAGAATTGAAACCAACAAGAATAAGCATACAACTAGCCGATCGATCAGTAAAATATCCTAGAGGGATAATGGAAAACATGCTAGTTAAAGTTAGTACTTTAGTATTTCCAGTAGATTTTGTTATTCTGGATATGGAAGAAGATTCTCGAGTTCCTCTCATATTAGGAAGACCATTCTTAAACACGGCTAAAGCAATAATAGACGTGTTTGGTAAGAAACTGACCCTAAGTATAGAGGACGAGAGTGTTACCTTTTCTGTGGATAGAGCCATGCAACAACCGCAATCTGCAGATGATACATGTTACTACATTCAAACTATAGATTCACATGCAGAATTGTTAGAAGAATTTCCAGAATTACAAGGAATAGGAGAATGTTTTTTAGGAGAAGGAACTGAACCAATTGATGAAGCTGAAATGTTAGCTACACTTATGGCTAATGATTATGAACCAACAACAGAAGAACTTCAAATGCTAAAAGAAGAAGACAGATATCGATATAAATCATCGATAGAAGAACCACCGACATTAGAGTTAAAACCACTTCCAAACCATTTGGAATATGCTTATTTACATGGTGAATCTGAATTACCTGTAATAATATCGTCTTCTCTTACGAAAAATGAAAAATCTCAACTCATTTCTGTGCTAAAAGCTCATAAACCAGCTATTGCATGGAAGATTCATGACATTAAAGGCATAAGTCCTTCGTATTGCACACATAAAATCCTTATGAAAGAAGGTCATAAAACATATGTGCAACGCCAATGAAGACTAAATCCAAATATGCAAGGTGTTATTAAGAAAGAAATTATTAAACTGCTAGATGCAGGTTTAATTTATCCAATCTCTGATAGTCCATGGGTAAGCCCAGTTCAATGTGTACCTAAGAAGGGTGGCATGACTGTCATCACAAATGAAAAAAATGAGCTTATTCGTACTAGGACTGTAACAGGATGGCGTGTTTGTATAGATTATAGAAAATTAAATGACGCCACCAGAAAAGATCACTTTCCCTTACCTTTTATTGATCAAATGTTGGAAAGATTAGCCGAAAATAGTTACTATTGTTTTCTTGACGATTTTTCCGGATACTTTCAAATTCCAATAGCAACCGAGGATCAAGAGAAAACCACATTCACGTGCCCTTATGGTACTTTTGCTTATAAACGCATGCCATTTGGACTTTGCAATGCCCCTGCAACCTTTCAAAGGTGCATGATGGCGATTTTTCACCACATGATAGAAGAATGCATGGAAGTTTTCATGGATGACTTTTCAGTCTTCGGTGATACTTTTGAAACATGTCTAGTTAATCTTGAACGAATGCTAATTAGATGCGAGCAATCAAATCTAGTACTTAATTGGGAGAAATGCCATTTCATGGTTAAAAAATGCATCATTCTTGGTTATAAAATTTCAAAGGAAGGAATTGAAGTGGATAGAGCTAAAGTAGATGTAATTGCTAAACTTCCACGTCCTACCAATGTTAGAGGAGTTAGGAGTTTTCTAGGGCATGCCGGTTTTTACTGATGTTTCATAAAATATTTTTCTAAAATTGCCACTCCTATGAATAAACTCCTAGAAAAGGATGCTCCATTCATCTTTTCAGATGAATGTATCAAATCTTTTAATATTCTCAAAGAAAAACTCACAAATGCGCCGATCATGATAACTCCAAATTAGAATCTACCATTTGAACTCATGTGCGATGCAAGTGATTTTGCAATGGGAGCCGTTTTAGGACAAAGGATTGAAAAACGATTCCAACCTATTTATTACGCTAGTAAGATATTACAAGGAGCACAAACGAATTACACAACTACTGAAAAAGAACTCCTTGCTATTGTATTTGCTTTTGACAAATTTCGTTCATATCTCGTTTTAGCTAAAATGGTGGTCTATACCGACCATTCTGCTCTTAGATACCTATTTTCGAAACAAGATGCCAAACCAAGATTAATTCGTTGGATCTTACTCTTACAAGAGTTCGGTATTGAAATTCGAGACAAAAAAGGAGCAGAAAATCTCGCCGCTGATCATCTTTCTCGTCTTGAAAATCCCGAATTAGAAGTTCTAAATGAATCGGCCATACAAGATAACTTTCCTGATGAATATCTATTGAAAATAGATTATAGTGAAATTCCATGGTTTGCAGACTATGCAAACTACTTAGTATGTGGATTCCTTGAAAAATGGTTGTCGTACCAAAAATAAAAGAAATTCTTTAGTGATATAAAACACTATTTCTGGGAAGATCCACATTTGTTTAAAAGTTGTCCCGATGGAATAATACGCCGATGCGTATTCGGGGATGAAGCAAGTCAAATATTAAACCATTGTCACACAGGACCAACAGGAGGGCATTATGGGCCTCAACTCACAGCAAGAAAAGTTTACGATGTTGGATTCTATTGGCCTACAATTTTCAAAGACGCACAACTTCTTTGCAAATCCTGTGATGCATGTCAAAGGGCCGAAAAAATAAGTCAACGTGATGAAATGCCACAAAATGTCATTCAAGTATGTGAAGTATTTGACGTTTGGGGTATTGACTTTATGGGTCTATTTACAAAATCTCATAATAATCTCTATATTCTAGTTGCCATTGATTATGTATCTAAATGGGCGGAAGCATAAGCTCTCCGAACTAACGATGCACGAGTTGTAGTCAACTTCTTAAAACGTCTTTTTGCAAGGTTTGGAACACCGAAAGCTTTAATAAGTGATCGGGGTACTCATTTTTGTAATAATCAACTTGAGAAAGTTCTCAAAAGATATGGAGTAACTCATAAAATCTCAACCGCTTATCATCCACAAACAAGTGGACAAGTTGAAAATACCAACCGAGCTTTAAAACGTATTCTAGAGAAAACCGTAGGATCAAATCCGAAGGAATGGTCAAATAAATTGGAGGATGCACTCTGGGCTTTTAGAACAGCCTACAAAACTCCAATTGGAGCCACACCTTTTAAACTCGTTTACGGAAAAGCATGTCACCTTCCAGTAGAAATTGAACACAAAGCATTTTGGGCTTTGAAGACATGTAATCTTGATTTATATGAAGCCGGACGTCTACAGTTAAGTCAACTAAACGAATTAGAAGAATTAAGACATGAAGCATACGAAAATTCGTTAATCTATAAGGAAAGAACGAAGAAATGGCATGATAAAAGAATCAGAAGTTCAAAAGAATTTAAAGAAGGAGACAGAGTTCTTCTTTTCAATTCACGATTCAAGCTATTTCCTGGAAAATTGAAATCAAGATGGTCTGGACCATTCATAGTCAAAAGAGTTTTCCCGTACGGAACAGTAGAATTAATAAATTCAAATGGGATTGAATTTAAAGTTAATGGTCACAGAGTTAAACATTACATAGATAATTTAATGGAAGTTGAAAATGAAGTTAATCACAATTTCGACACCACAACTAACTAAGTGTGGGAAAATTCGAATCTTTTTAGGATAATATTTATTTCTGTTAGAGTTAGATATTCTGTTTTCGTGTAGTTCTCGAGAATGGAATCCGAATGGTCTTTCCCTAGCAGACCCTAAAGAACTAGTCTTCTCCCTCCATTCTAAATTTTTATTTTTTTTAGGTTTTACGAGATGAAGAATTCCTTTGATCTGAATCATGGTCTACTACTACACGATATGATTACTAAACGTAATAATGACACAGAAAAGAACTCAGAAAAGATCATCATAAGATACATTTTGGTAAAGGAAAATCAAAATCCGTAACAAAAAGAAGAGCACGACACCTTGAAAGATGTTATAAATGCGGAAAATAGTCACACGAAGGTAAATGTTCGAACAATCAAACATATTCAAATACCAAATTTGTTACTCTATGCAGAGAAGGACCGTTCATATGTTTAGAAGAAAAGATATTGAAGAATCGAGGTTACGCTTACGTAGCTATGGAGAACCAAATCACACGACTCTCCTATGAGTCGGCTAAAGCAGGTCTCTGAGAATTCTTTCTCACAGGTAAGTATGTACAGTTTTTATTTTTATTTTTATTGCTTTTAACCTTTTAATAATAAACGCTGAATCGTTTGCTATAAAGTATTAAATTGGTATTCAATAAAATTAAGTATGCGTAACTGAAATTACTGATATCATATAAAAATTTATTACATCACTGCGAAATTTACCGTTTATTCTTAAGGTATAAATATCTTTAATCAATCAACCCAAAATATTTCAAAAATTCGTCAGGAGTAAAACTAGGTTATGGAACCGAAATTACTTTACCGAAAAGAGGAGCGTATATTTTTGATAATATTTGATTGATTAAAGTGGGATAAAAGACCAAAAAGATTTTTAATTTTATTATTTTTTTACCATGTTTTTAAAATTAATATATAAATATTAATTTATTATTGTAAATTTCTAAAACCAATATATTTAAGTTTTTAAGTATTTTTAAAAAATATTTTCAATATAAGTTTGTATGCATAAAAATTTTAATAATATAAATTTTTAATTTTATGCATTTAAGTTTGGTGTGAATTTAAAAACAAAAATTTACTTTATTTCATTAATTTAAAATTTTGATATCTAAAAAATTCGTCGTGAGTTGAAAACTAGGTCGTTGAACCGAAATTGTTTTACCCGAGGGCGGGACGAGAAATTTTGTTATCATTATTTTTAATCTTATTAAATTAAAGTATGCCAAAAACATTTAAAAAAACCCAAAAATCTTTGCTTTTAAAACAACGCTTTGAAATGACAAATTTTTAAAATTTTGTCGAGGGACGGACTAGGACATCGTTCCGAAACGCCCTCATCCTAAAAAAAAAACAAAATTTAAAAATTAATTTAATTATTTGTTTTAATTAGTTAAAGGTTTTTAGTTTTTTTTTAAAAAAAAGGGACCCCATGCGATCGCATGGGGTTTACCCTTATTTACCATGCGATCGCATGGACTTGAAAATCTGGACAGGATCAAAAAGCTCAGCGAGTTCTGCTCTTCCCACAAACACACACATACACAAACGAAAATACTCCCAAAATCACCCCTAAATTCGCCATTTTTCACCAAAATTCATCAAATTTCTCACTATAATCCGCTTTAATCATGAATTTGTTAAGAAGTTTTTTAAGAAAGGTAACAACTACACCCCTAAACCTCTTTAAATTTGATTTTTAGTGTACTTGAGCTATAATTTACCTAATTTGATTTTGTTAATTTATAGTGTAATTAGAGTTAAATTGTTAGTATATTATGCATGTATAACCTAGATTGATGCTATTTAACATGATTTGAAGCCAAAAACTTCAAAATTTTTAGATATCTAGGGTTTGTGTTCTTGAGCAATTTGGGACTTTTTGATATAAACAGGTTATGGCCGATTTTTATCATGAATTATTGCTAAATTAAGTAGTGTAACATGTTTAGGTAGTTAAATGATCCAAACTTTGATCCTAAACATGATTTTTGAGAATTAAAGTAGACTTTTTAGGTCTAAAATTCATGAACTTGATTAAATTGATGTAAATGCCATTTGAAACTTGTTTAATTGCTAGTAATGATTATTTTGACATGTTATTTGAGTAGAATGCTTATGAACTTTGTAAACATTTTCATATATGCTTATTTGAAAAAGTGTAGAATTGATAAAAATATGAAAATGAGTATAAGTTTAATATGGATTAAAAATGTTATTTTAATTGTTTTAATTTGTTATTTTGCTAACACTAATGCATATTTGGATGCACGAATTTTGTGTTTAATGTGTTTTGCAGAGATATATTGATACTGATGGTGCATCATCATCATCTAGACAACCTGCTCCGGAACCACAGCCAGAGATGCAATATGAGCCACAATATGAACCGGAGCAACAACAGGAACAACAAAAACCTGATCAACACGTACCATATTATGATCCACAGCAAGAATATGTTAATGCCTACGTACAATTTTTGATTCATCCGATAATAGAACACCCAACGATTCATGAAGAACAGTTGCATCCCAATTTGAGATTTGATCGAAGTTGGAGAGATTACCCGACGTATCAAAGTAACAAATTTAAACTGGTAACGAAAAATGTAGAAGTACTGAGGGTAATCGATTGGGAGCCTTTGGAAAGGGTCCAACTAGTAAACTCAGTTAGACACATCTGATCCAAAGGTATGGCAGCTCTTCTTTTCCTGATTGGGAGCGTTTATTCACCATTCGTAGGCCTGTATATAAGGAATGGTGTGTTGAGCTTATGAGTACTATAGCGTTAAATACAGATGTAGTTAGGTTAGATGATAGGAATTTTCTTAGATTTTTACTTGGCCGTAGGATGTATAGGATGTCCATACTGGACATGGCCAGGGCTTTACAGATTTACACTCCTGGTGAATTACTGCTACCTGATTGTACAAATTTAATTTATCATGGTGAAAGGGTAGATAGGAATTTTGACGCGGACGCTGTCTGGAGGCGTATGTCAAATTATAATGTTTTTACGATGGGAGGAAGACACTCCTATTTAGATATTAACAAAGCAGAGCTTCGTATTATACATAGATTTTTAGCTAATTCGATTACACAAAGAGGTAAAAATAAGGAAAAGATGACCTTACATGATTTATTTTACCTGAAGTGTATTCGAAACACTAGAAGCTTTGTTAATATCCCCTACTGTGTTGGTTTTTATTTGACCAAAATGGTGGCAGGAATACAGGACGGGGGAATAATAGGAGGAGGTATTTTTGTTACTCTCATTGGAGAGTATTTGGGTGTAGATAGGGATCAAGGGGGTCCACTGATGGTGTTTAGGGAACAGGTTGACACTTTAGGAATGAAGGTCTATCAGGGTGCAAAGGTATTAAAGAGCAGACGCAATCAGGCAGTACCATATGATGGTCGTCATCCACAGGTAGAGAGAGGTTCAGATGAGGAAATGGAGGAAGCGGATGACATTAGGGATGTCATTAGGGAGGCTATGACTGACGTCTACCATCGTATAGATGAGGTAGAAATGACAAACGAGGATAGACAGCATGATAGATTGCACTATCATCAGCATCAAATCATGAGCCAGCTATCACCTCAGGTACCAAATAACTATGTACCGGCCCGACCTGCTTACTATCCTCCACACCAGCCCGATATGCGACCACCATTTACTCTCTACGACCCTAACCAGGCCTATCAGTACACCTATAACCAACCATGGAACCCGCCCAACGACATGAACTGGAACCCCTATCCAGATTGATACAGTTCCCGTTGGTGATTTTTATCTTTTATTATTTTTAGTTATTTATGTTTAAACATATAATATTGTGATACTTTTATGTAAGTTTTAACATTTTTATTATGTTGTACTAATATTTCATATTTGATTTGAAAGTGGGATGTTAAGTCCCATTTTAAATTACCATGCATGTTATTATTTGTATGTATATTGTCAAATGTACACAACAGGGTAAAACAGCGCATTTTCAAAGACTGGCATTAAGTTCAGCAAAAGCTACTAATTTTGACGACAAAACGAAAAATAAATGTGATGTAACAACAAGACGGAATGAACAAATGATGTGCATCATTTATCATTCAACAAACAAATGCCAATATGTTTGGAAACTTTGGTAAAATTTAATCATTTTTCTACACTAATCTCCCTCAATAATTTAAATTGTTACTGATTTCTTGCAAATGAGGACATTGCAAGATCTTAAGTGTGGGAAGAGGTTAAATTCTTTCGGATTTTTAAAATTTTAAACTTAAACACTTGGTTACCATTAAAAATACTATTAACGCAGTAGTTGTAATAGAATCTAGTGCTCTCTGATAATAAAGAACAGCCCTAGTCTTATATACTGACTACCCAATTCTAGTAAATTTTTTCAAAATTTTCAATTAAATGAACTCAAAATCATGTTTATACATATTTATGAACGATAAAACTAGGTGTTAACACCGAAATTATTGTTACCTTGTAAAGGACATAAATTGAGAAACAACCCAAAATGTTAGAATTCATTTAAAATGGAATAGAGGAAAATAAAATGGCAAAGAAAGGAAAATAAAAGCCAAGTGTGGGAAAAATTTAACAAGTTTTTTAGAACATATGTCACATATTTTTGTACAAATAATTGAAGATACTTTTGTTTTGGACAAAATTAACTGTTTTACCCTGTAAATTGTAATATATTTGAAAGAAAGATGGATCTACACGATGAATCAATTCCATCATTAAAAGGAAGTAAAGTCTTCCGAAAAAGAAACGCGCTTCTTGATTTAGGTCAGGAAGTTGTCGTCCAGACCAGTTGTAGAGTCTACGAAAAACCTTGAAAAGTTTTCTCGAAAATCAGCTGGAAATCCACGGACCTCAGCATCAAACAGGGTCGCCAACTGGTCAGACTTATCCTAACCATGAGAGGATCTGTCTCGTACAATGGGGGGCACCATGCAAATTAGCTTATAAGACTAATGAATCAGATCCCCAGAAAGGATAATCTCCTTAAAGATCAAAAATAAGCTTTTAAGACTGATATTACTCAATCCTTGAGATTGACCTTAAAGATTGAGAATTACAAACTCATGGAATTCGATGATATCTAAACTCGAGCTTGAACGAGAAAATATTTTGATCAAATTACAAACTGATTTGTTTTCTGAAAACCCATTTTTAATGCGTTCATTACCATTGAACGTAAAATCCTAGGAATTCACCTGGAATTCATTAGGTCACCTGAACCAAATCGGGTGTCAACCGTAAGAACGGTAGTTGCATAGCATTGTCAAAGACAGGACCTTGTGCCAGACCGAAAAACTATAGGGTGATCTTTACTATTGCTCCTACAAAGGATAGTGATTGTATCCAACACGTTATAGACCGTAATTAAAAGCATGTCACGGGACATTGCCTTAACAGTTGCTTGTTCAACGCTTTCCTTTATAACCGGACGGTAGTTTACCGAAAGGTAATATACGGAGCAAGTATACTGGACGTGTTGCTTTCCCAATACAAGGTTAGCAAATGGGTGACACAAAACCGCAAGTTTTGAGCTAAAATTTTCAAATCTGAAACCCACCAAACCCACAAAAACAATTTGCAAACACCGGTGAAGGTTTATTCCGGAAAACTTATCTAGGGTAAAAGCTAGATTGAATTTTCAAATGATCAAATATTTTCATAAAGATCCATTTTCCTAAAGGATATAAATTTTCATAATCATGTGGGACTGTAAACCACATCGTTACTACCATTGTTCATACCGCCATATAGAAATCACTGATGTACAAAGTGTGAAGAATAAAGAAGTGATTCTAGTATTTTTATTTCAAGACTATATTGCTTGAGGACAAGCAATGCTCAAGTGTGGGAATATTTGATAATGCTAAAAACGAACATATATTTCATAGCATTATCACTCAAGAAAGACAAGCTTTTAGTTGCAATTGTTCTATTTACAAGTAATATTCGTTTAAATAATAAAAGGTGAAGACAAATGGACGCAAACGACCAAAAAGCTCAAAAGTACAAAGTACAATCCAAGAGGTTCAAATTATTGATGAGAAATGTCTAAAGGTTACAAGAGAACGAACCGCAAAACGCAAAGTACAAGATATTAAATAGTACGAAAGGACGTTCGAAAATCCGGAACTGGGACCAGAGTCAACTCTCAACGCGCGACGCAACAGACCTAAAATTACGAGTCAACTATGTACAAGAATATAATATAATATATATATAATTATATAAATTATATATATATTAAAAAAATGCAGCAGCCCACGTTTTAGAATCTTTGTGAGCTGGAAAAGAAGGCCATGCGATCGCATGGCCAGAAGGCACAATTTCCATGCGATCGCATGGCAGTGAAAGGCTGGGAACATCTATAAATTTCGCAGTTTTTGGTCGAATGTTTTACATCTTTTTCTATCCTCTCTATCTCTCAGGATATATATATATATATATATATATATATATATATATCTAAAATTTATAATTTTAATTTTAATTTAAGATTAATAATAATAATGGTATGTTAGCGAATGTTGTAAGTGTGTAAGTCAAAATTCTATTCGTGTAACGCTATGCTATTATTAATCATTGTAAGTTATGTTCAACCTTTTTAAATTAATGTCTCGTAGCTAAGTTATTTTTATGCTTATTTAAATTGAAGTAATCGTGATGCTGGGCTAAATACTAAGATTGGGTAATTGGGCTTTGTACCATAATTGGGGTTTGGACAAAAGACCGACACTTGTGGAAATTATACTATGGGCTATTAATGATCTTTATATTTGTTTAATTGAATGATAGTTCGTTAATTTAATATAAAATTTACAATTGAATGTACCTATAAATAACCACATACACTCGATCGGACACGATGGGCGGGATATTTATAAGTACTAATAATCGTTCATTTAACCAGACACGGGAATGGATTAATAGTTAATGGACTTATTAAAATAGGGGTGAATTACATACAAGGAAAATTGGTGTAATTATAGTTTAAGTCCCCAATTAGTTGGAATATTTGACTTCGGATATAAGAATAATTTGACGAGGACACTCGCACTTTATATTTATGACTGATGGGCTGTTATGGACAAAAACCAGATGGAAATATCGAATAATCCAGGACAAAGGACAATTAACCCATGGTAATAAACTAAAATCAACACGTCAAACATCATGATTATGGAAGTTTAAATAAGCATAATTCCTTTATTTCATATTTCATCGCACTTTTATTTACTGTCATTTTATTTATCGCAATTTTTATTATCGTACTTTTTAATTATCGCAACTTTTATTTACTGTCAATTTATTTATCGCACTTTTAATTATCGCACTTTAATTATTGTCATTTACTTTACTCTTTAAATTAAGTTATTTTTTATTTTTAATATTTTACATTAGGTTTTAACTACGACTAAAGTTTTAAAATCGACAAACCGGTCATTAAACGGTAAAATCCCTCTTTTATAATAATAATAATACTACTTATATTTATATATATATTTATATACAAATTTAGTTTTAAATATAGCGTTAAACTTGGCTAGATCCCTGTGGAACGAACCGGACTTACTAAAAACTACACTACTGTACGATTAGGTACACTGCCTATAAATGTTGTAGCAAGGTTTAGGTATTTCCACTCTATAAATAAATAAATAACTTGTGTAAAATTGTATCGTATTTAATAGTATTTCGCAGTAAAAATATAACTATTTCGTATACACCTCTACGCACATCGAATATTATAAAAACACAAATTCTATTTTTCTATTTAATATATTAATATATTATCCATAATATCTATCTAAATAAATGAGTTGTATTTAAATACAATGTTATTACCTATATATATATATATATATATATATATATATATATATATATATATATATATATATATATATATATATATATATATATATATATATATATATATATATATATATATCGAATATATATATATAGGTAATAACATTGTATTTAAATACAACTCATTTATTTAGATAGATATTATGGATAATATATTAATATATTAAATATAAAAAAATAGAATTTGTGTTTTTATAATATTCGATGTGCGTAGAGGTGTATACGAAATAGTTATATTTTTACTGCGAAATACTATTAAATACGATACAATTTTACACAAGTTATTTATTTATTTATAGAGTGGAAATACCTAAACCTTGCTACAACATTTATAGGCAGTATACCTAATCGTACAGTAGTGTAATTTTTAGTAAGTCCGGTTCGTTCCACAGGGATCCTATAAATGTTGTAGCAAGGTTTAGGTATTTCCACTCTATAAATAAATAAATAACTTGTGTAAAATTGTATCGTATTTAATAGTATTTCGCAGTAAAAATATAACTATTTCGTATACACCTCTACGCACATCGAATATTATAAAAACACAAATTCTATTTTTTTTATTTAATATATTAATATATTATCCATAATATCTATCTAAATAAATGAGTTGTATTTAAATACAATGTTATTAACTATATATATATATTCGATATATATATATATATATATATATATATATATATATATATATATATATATATATACACACACACACATATATGTATATTATAAAAATATATTAGGATAGATAGACTTGGGCAGGTTCCTCTTCGAACTTCACAGTGGCTCATGCTAGATTCTTGATCGATGCTCATGATTTCGCTACTTTCACTAGGCCAACGGATTGGTGCAAGAATTGTAGCGACCCGACAAAAACGTCATTGACGGCGCCGTCTACTTAGGTCCCGTTACGTGGTCATAAGTCTTTAAAAAAACGTTTGACCAAAAGTATGTCGCATTCATTTCAAATGTAAAGATTGTTTCAAAGTTTACAAGAATAGTTCAACCACAAGTTACGTTATAAGTACCAATGAAACCTATGCGACACAATTTAAAAGTAGCCAAAAGACGCTCCATAAATGCGTATAAACTCGACATCCCATGCAAGTATCAAAATAATGAGCGGAAGCATGTATCACATATCATTCAAAGACCTGAGAAAAATATAGAAATCTGTCAACGAAAACGTTAGTGAAATCATAGGTTTAAGTAAGTAAGTGAGTAAGTAAAATGAACCAAAAGATTTATAACATTTCAATAATAGTAAACCATTCCAAAAATTGTTATCACGAGCACCTAATTATCAAGGCGTAACTTTCCTTCCATAGAACCCCATCACAATAGTGTTAGAACATACACTGTTTCTCGAAAATATATTTCATCCGAAGTAACGGTAGCGAACCGTCCGAATGAGGTTTTGTCAAACCCATATAGCCATACAACATAAATTCTCACTTACACCCGGCAAGTGTAACTAATGATAATCGAATTGAGGATTTTGTTCTAACTCGTATGTAGAATGTTTGTTTTCATACTTGTGTTCACTTTGTAAAATGAAACGTTTATGTTTTCTCATCCCAAATGTAACTTTAAAAGAGTAAAAGTGGGACTATGATCTCACCTTGAGTGCACGAGTAATAAAGTACTTCACAAGTAAACGTGTGCAAGGACAATTGCTAGTCTTGACCTAAACAAGTAGGTTGTATCAATAACGGTAAACACGATTGGTCAAAGTGCTCAATTAGTTCTATGGCTCGTTACGACTCGATAAATATAGTATGTGAGTCAACTTGTCAAGTTTCATGCAAGATACAAAGATAAAAGCATGTTAGAATGATTGCATAAGTATTTGGTTAAGTTTGGGCAAAAGTCAACTTTGGTCAAGTCAAAGTTAACGAAAAAGTCAACACGTTCGGGTCGGGTCTCGAACTATTTTTCTAAGTCTAATAATCATATATGAGCATGTTAGAACAAGTTTCATGTTAATCGAAGGTGCGTAGCATAGTTAGAATTAAACGAAAAATGACAATTTTGGACAGACCAAAATGTTACGGCCGCAATGGCGTGGGTTACGGCACAATGGCCTGGGTTACGGCCGCAATGGCTTGGGTTACGGCCGCAATTTGGGTCCTCCAGGTGCTGAAATGCAGAATTTTCCCAAGTGTCGAGCCAAACTTCTTTCAAACATAAATCAATAACCGAAAACACTCAAAACACGTATCCTATATCGTTGGAAAGCTAATTTAACAAGGAATACAACTAAACACTTTCCATCAAACAGAAACATTATTTACAATAATCGAATTCTCGTCGATTGATCATTTAAAGCTCGTTATCAAGGTTTCAAGTTTGTAAAACGCATAAGATGATTCGGGAACTTACTACACACATATAATACGCCGTTTCATAGGTAATCATGCATACAATACTATCAAACACTTACAAATAACATTGCAAAGCATTCAATGCATTAAAGTCCATTTTACTTCTATCAAACCCTAATTCAAAATCACAAATTTAACAATTATGATTATGAAGCTTTTCCATGTCAACCTACATACCAAATTGAAGCTAGTGATGCTAGTAACACATTTAATACATGCACTTTTAACATCTAACAACATTTAAGCAACCAAATCTCAAAATCAAACACACCCATTTCAAGTTTAAGCTAGTTACATCAAAATGACAAGAACAAGCTTATAAATCACATATTCATGTTAGACTTGAGCCATAGACACTAATTAACACTTTTACAAGTTAAAAACATCAAGAACAAAGAATCTAGTGTTTTTAGAAATTTACCCAAAATAGATGAAGTTGGTATGGAATTGAAGAGGAAGATGCAAGGATTCCAAATATGTAGTTTGTTTTAATTGATAATTGCTAGATTCAAAATGGATGATGATTTAGTGAAATGGGTGTTTGAGAGTAAAAATGGAAGTAGTATAGAAAGATGGCAGGTGATGAATGAAATGAATGGTGGTGGTGGATGTTGACTAGTCCAACTAGTCACATCTTTGATCAAATGATGAAATTAGTCCCTCGAGTTCGGATGCGGGTGCGTGAGTTAACCAAACGAATTATTTTGAAATACACGAGAGTAAATGGGAGATGTTATAATCCAATAACAAAAATATTAAGAACGTTAGCTAACGGAGGATACGAATCTAGATACGAAAGATAATATATATATATAAAAAAAGATGGGCGTTAAAATAATTTAACGGAAAAATGCGGGATGTTACAAGTATGTTCCCATGAAGGTTAATGTTTTCAATTGGAGACTTCATCTTAACCACCTCCCTACCAAAGTTAACCTTTCTCACTGTAACATTGATGTTGCTAATTATATTGTGGTCTTTGTAACTCTTGTGATGAAGCAGAAAATCATCTATTTTCTTTATGCACGGCTAGTTCTCTCATTTGGTCGCATATTTAACTTTGGATTGACTTGACTTTACCGGCTTGGGCCTCGGTGGATGGAATTTGGGAGTGGGTTGACGGAGGGTCGATTACAGGCAAGCAAAGAATCTTCCTTAGAGTAATCGTCCTCTCGACTTTATGGAACATTTGGCGCTTACACAATAGTACCATTTTCAAAGATTCAAGATCTCGAATTCGCTTGTCTTCGACGACATTGTGGTTTCTGCTTTTAATTGGTTTTATTCTAAATTCTCCATGTCTAAAATAAACTGGACGACATGGCTTCAAAACTCATTGTACTCTTTGTAATTCTCTTTGTATTTTTCTAGCTTTTTGCTAACTTTTTAATATAATTTCCGTCGTTCCTATATATATATATATATATATATATATATATATATATATATATATATATATATATATATATATATAAGAATCATATTTTTGATAAATTACCTTTTTTAGCATAACATATTTATTTATATAAATGAGATTTAATTCCTATAAAATTTTTGAAAAATTATATTTGATATACATAGAATTTCGATTTTATACATATGAAAATACAAATCTTATTTTTGGTATATTATTTAATGTAACGACCCGACTTTTTCGACTTGCTTTTGTGCTTGTTACCTTCTGCGAAACTGCGTATTTGTGCGTACTGAGCTATATTATATTCTGGGATCTTATTTTATGATTAATTACCTTTGTTTATACCTTACAACGTGCCATTAAGTACTTAGTTACTTAACTTGATCCTCGAATTCTTTTACGACCGTTAGTGTCACTTGACGTTGAGAACGAGCTATATGTTTTGGTACACGTTTAACTTTGGTTGTAATTGGAATATTACGACTACGAAATACTAATTGTTATTTTCTAATAACAATTACTTGGGCTTTTGGTTGCTTAATTACGCTTAGTAATTTATTTATGCCCACTAGTTAGTCTTGTTGGACTTTCTACCTTGTTGGACTCAAGCCCACCCTACTCTAGCTAATGGACTATTTAATTAGCCCAATTTTAATAAGTTTATGACCCATATAAATGTAAGACAAATGCCCATTTATTAGAGGGAATATACTATCATTTTTGTTAACCATAATCACAATTGTTGCATGGGATCCCAACATAAGCACCAACTTTAGACAACCATTAACCAAAAAGCAAAAGTTTGTCCCCCTTGTCCCCCTTATAACCTACGACCATCACCACCATGCTACCCCATTACCTCCTATAAATACCATGCTAATTCCTCACATTTCACACTTGATCTCATTCATAAATTACACACACTTACTCTCTTATTCTTTCTCTAGCCTTTCTCACTCTAAAAATTGTAAGTTTCAAGCTTTATTCTTCTTCTTTTCTTCTTCTTGTAGTCGACATCATCATCATCATGTGGAGATCTAGCTTTTTAGCTTTTTAATCTTGTTATATCTTTTAGATTCAAACTTTGGTTTGAATCCTTCAAGAACAAGAAAGATTCAAGCTTTCTAGCTTTGAATCTTCATTTACTTGTTAGATCTAGCTTATGATTTCTTTATTTTGTTATAAAGATCAAAACTTGTGTTTATGATCTTCATGTAACTTAAAGATCTAGTCTTTTGCTTTAAGGATCTTCAAGAACATTAAAGATCCAGACTTTCTATCTTAGGGTTTCATTATTTTGTTCAAGATCTTAGCTTTTTAGCTTATGGTCTCATTACTTTCATTAAATCTTAGCTTTCTAGCTTATGGTCTCATTAATCCTGTAAAGATCCAAGCTTTCTAGCTTAGGGTTTTCTTAATACTTGAGATCTAAGTTATTATTGTAGATCTCACTTACTTGTAACCTTTTTGTGTTTGTTGTGATGATAAAGATTAAGTCTTCATCATCACATATGATGAAGATGCATAAACTTGTGTAAAAAGGACAAAGGTTGAATCTTTATTGGATTTATGCAATAAAGAGGCAATCTTGATGTTCAAAACTTGTAGAATGATAGATTTTACTTTTAGTTGTGCGTTGATGGTTGAAACTTGGTCAAAGTGATGCTTAAACATCTAAGAGTTATACACTTGAAGCTTACACGCATCAAGGATGAGAACCGTGATGAGCATCAAGCACCAAAAAATCCACCGGAGCACTTGTTTGCTGTTTTTCAGGGTCTGATCTGACTCCCGGACTTCTGGAAAATTGATTTTCAGATAGTTCGTTTCGAGTAGATGACTTTTCATTTAGGCCTCGCCTAAATCCGATATACGGTTTAGGATCTATAGCCTTCCGAAAGTCACTACGCCTTTGTAACGACGTGCTAAAAATTCTGACCTACTCACACTTAAACCGTCGCCACGGTCAAACGAAGATGAGTTCGATTCTGAAAATTGGATAACGGTTAGAGGACTCACATACGGAGCCTTGGCCATTGACCATGCGTCTTTTCGTTTTGCGTAGAGGTCGTAGCAGCTGTCATAAGTCAGCCTTTTGTTTCGATCTCTATTCTTGTTGAGAACTTACTTCATCTTTTACGAATGATGATGACGATGATGATTTCTAGGACTTTACTTACGTACTTTTAAACCTTTTGGGACAATTTAATGACGTAGTAACCTTTGACTTAGGTTGACGACCTTTCAGACCGACTTACTACATGCATACTTTTTGTATCGACTTTTACTGCTTATTCACTGTGAGTTATAGCTTCCATTTTTACATTACTATTTTTGGGACTGAGAATACATGCGCTTTTTATGTTTTTACATACTAGACACGAGTACTTAAACTTTACATATGTATGGGTGATATAATGGCACAAAGATTCCCCTTAGCACGGTAACGTTTAATCATTGGTTTTTGAACCGGTGAACGCGAATATTAGATATGGATCCATAGGGTTTGACATCCCCACTCGGGCTAGTCGCGCTAGCATTTAACGGGTGTTTGATACTTCGAGAACATACGTACTCGCCAAGTGTACTTTTAGGGGGTATTACTATTACGTTAAGTTAGTTACCGGGTGCCCACGGATAAGCATATAATTTTCATACTGTTTTGAATACGAAATCTCGTGGTCTACATTACATTACTGAATACAAACTATAGCTCACCAACATTCTTGTTGACTTTTAAGCGTGTATTTCTCAGGTGCTTAGACGTTGTTGCTTCCGCTGTTAGACTTCTTGTCTTGGTGTTATAGACTTGCTGTTACAGACTCGCTGTATTAGACTCCGCTGCATAACTTAGAGATGTCTCAATCATGGAACTTTTATCTTGCATTCTCAACTTATGTTATTTGAATAATGGCTTGTAACGACTTTTGTGTCACGTTATCTTTTGTAAAACGTTACCCTTTTTGAATGCAAATCTTGTTTTAAAACAGCATGTAGTATTGTACCGTGTAATGGACCTGTTGTTGACGATTCGTACATGATGGTTTTGTACGGGGCGTCACATTTGGTATCAGAGCATCAGCTGTAGGGACTTAGGTTGCATTAGTGAGTCTTGACCGAGCCGAGTAGGATTAGCTAATAGGACTAATCTACAACTTTCTCATTTACTTGTTACTGCTTACTACTACTGCATGCTACTGCTCACCTTTACTGCTATGTGAACTTGCTGTATGCTGCTACTTTCTCGCTACTACATGCTACTATCTATCTTTGATTGCATGTTACTTTTGTTTAATACTGTTACGATTGCCATGCTATGTACTGCTAGGATGCTGTAGTGCCTGCTTACGTGCTCGCTATATGTCTTACTGACATGGAAAAAGTTATTTTTTCTTGTTCAGATGTCAGACATGCTGCCCATGACCTTTGACTTCGAGAGTGACTCAGATACGTCTGCTACCTCGCCTACTATTGTTGCTGACTCACCGCTACCCTCCGACGACTCTGGCGGTTCGTCTTCTGGAGACAGTGGACACGCGCTTGACCTGATGGACGTCTCAGACGGAGACGAGGATCCTGAGGAGATTCTAGCACCACCCAGCCCTAGACTCCCGGAGCCACAGCACCATTCCGGTGGTACTGTGATCCCTGAGGGAAACGGAGACGGTCCCTTCCGTAACGAGCATGGACATTGGGCTAGACGCACCGCTGACAGACGTGACGTACCAATTACACCTGGCAGATATCGACTTATGACCACCGGCCAGACGCTTTCTCCCGCCCGTGACGTACCCGCACTACCTTTCGACGATTCAGATGGATAGCGAGGAGGATTCTGAGGAGGATTCTGAGGAGGACTTCGAGGAGGAGCCCGTGCAGCCACCCTCTACCCCGCCGAAGAAGCGGTACTGCTTCGATGGTACTGTTATTCCAGGGATTAATGGAGGAAAGCCGTTCGTGAACGCACGTGGACAGTTGGTTAGAGTCACCGCCCGTAAGAGGGTTGTACCGTATCCTGCCGATCCATTTGTGCGTAAGGTTACTCGCTCAATGCCGTCTACTTCTAGTACTACATCCGCATTATCTGGACCATCTGCACCCTCTGCACCACCTGCCCCACCAGCATCTCCTATTGTCGAGGAATTGACGAGGGAAGTGCATGCCCTCCGTGCTCGGGTAACTGAGCTCAAGGACCAGATGTCCCACCTGATGGACATCATTTACCCACCGTCACCCTAGGACCGTTGTATTACATTTCTTTATGTATTCCGTTTGCAGTTTCCTGTTTTTCGTTTATGTACGAACCTTATGTTGTTGTATGCAATTTTCCTATTATGAATGGAACTACCGTTGTTGATTTATTGTACGGCATTTTATTACATACTGGCTTTTGTGCTACCTGCTACTTGTTGCCATGCTTAGTTATCATGCACTGTGTTGTTTCCATGTTGTTTACCGTATGCCGTGACGTTGTTGGTTAACGAATTTTGACTTAAGTCGAAATTTTTGTTTGGAAGATCGATGGCTAATGGAAGAGGTCCGAGAGAAATGCCCACCGCAGCACAGATTGAGGAGATGATAGCCGCTCGAGTAGCCGCAGCTATGGCGAATGTCAACCCCCAAGCTCCATCAGCTAATCCGAACTTCCAGAATGGGTGTACTTTCAAGGAATTCCAGAGCTGCAAGCCCCACAATTGTATTGGAACAGAAAGGCCAGTTGGGCTGACGAGATGGTTTGAGAAGTTGGAAGCTGTGTTCTGTGTGAGTAACTGCTCCGAAGGGAATAAGACTAAGTTCGCATCCTGCACTTTGTCGGATGGCACTTTGACTTGGTGGAATACGCTCGCCCAGGCGCGAGGAATCGGCGAAGCTTATGCTACACCATGGGAGGAGTTTAAGAGGGCTATGATCGAGGAGTACTGCCCCAGAATTGAAATTCAGAAAATGGAAGCGGAGTTTTAGGAATTGAAAGTGGTAGGAACTGATCTTGATGGCTATAACCGAAGGTACTTGGAGTTAGCGTTGATGTGCCCCACAATGGTTACTCTGGAGTACAAGAGGATGGAGAGGTATCTGTGGGGACTCCCCAAGGACATTCAAGGAAATGTCACTTCATCGAAACCAGTGAATGTCCCAGAAGCTATGCGTATGGCGCACACCCTGATGAATCAAATTACCTGCCAAGAGCCAGAGAGGCGAAGTCAGAATCAGGAGCTAGTAATGAGAAACGTAAGTGGGACGGAAGTAAGGGAAAAGGTTTTGACCAGAACCCGACTAAGAGGTATGAGAATTAGGCCTGTGCATGGTACGGTTCCATCCCAAACTACTTTAGTTCGGTTCCATCCCGAGTCCCAAATTATTGAAGGAAGTCGTACCGAGGACCGTACAAAATAATTTCGGTTCGGCTCGGTTCGGTTCCATGATTTTTGGTTCGGTTCCATGTAAAGAACTGTCCCACTGATTTTAAAGTAAATCTTTTAACCCAGTTTATACTGTTTTGTTATTTGGTCTGATATGTAGTACTCATATGATAGTCAATCTAACAAATTAATAATTGTCTAAACTATAAGATTAGGAAATAAAAATTATGATATACAGAAGCATGAGTTTTAACATTCAAATAAGATATTATAGTCAATTAAGATAATATACTAGAGCATGAATCAAATGGCTGATATATTTTATTAAAACGTTCATATAAGATATAAAGAAGCATAGTATAGTAATGAATAATGGAAGTAAAAATAAATGTGTCATATAAATGGGTAATTCAGAACATACGCATACAGTGGAATTGTATAGATCACAGAACATATGCATACGGTTATTATATTAATGTTTATCTATAAAGAAGTTAGGAAGATTAGTAATTACAGAAGTTATGTTTAATATAAGAAAATAATATTATTATATAATTGCATATAGGAAGAAATTTGGTATGCAAGAGGACTCAAGGACTATGGACTATCGTAGGGTGTGTTTGGACGAAAGTAGCTGGAGCTGGAGCTTAAGAGCAGGAGCTTGAGCTGGAGCTTATTTTTGAAGCTGATAGCTGGAGCTTATTATTTTTTATAAATATTTGGTAAACTAGATGGAGCTTATTTTTCAGTTCATAAGCTCTACTTTTTTTCATAAGCTACTACAAGTAGCTTATTTTTTCAGAGCTTATGATTTTCATAAGCTCTACTTTTTTTGTCTACCAAACGAAGCTTTTGACTTGGAGCTTATTAAAATCATAAGCTCAAGCTCCAATAAGCTTCCATAAGCTCCAATAAGCTACGCGCCAAACACACTCGTAATACATAACTCACCATTAGATTTCGGTTCGGTTCTTTTCCCGAAATTTTCGGGTATGGTCCATCCAGAACCGAAAACCGAAAATGGGTTAAATAAAGGACCGTGAACCGTAACGAAACACCTCGGTCCAGTTCGGTTCCGGTTCGGTTCGGTCCGGTCTTCGGTTTTTTCGGTTTTGTCCCGTACCATGCACACCCCTAATGAGAATTTTAAGGGAAACAACGACTGGAGGAATCCTAACCCGAACCCTAGCTCTAACCCTAAATACAAAGGTAGTCTTCCTCAGTGTAAGAGATGCTACAAGCATCACACTGGATACTGCAACGTAGTGTGTGAGAAGTGTAAAAGGACTGGACACATCGGCAGAGATTATAAGATCACCGCCCTAGCTGTGAGGACAAACTCAAGTGGACCAAGGAAGTGTTTTGAGTGCGGTCAGCAGGGCCACTTCAAGAATGAATGTCCTAACAACAAGAAGGATGGCGGGCCAGCACGTGAAAGAGTCTTCAACATGAATGCCAGAGATGCCCGTGAAGATCCTGACTTGGTCACAGGTACATTCATTATCAATAACCTATTAGTTTCTGTCCTATTTGATACCGGTGCCGATAGGAGTTATGTATGTAGACACTTTTTCTCTAAGATAGATTGGTCGTTAGTGCCTTTGGATGAGAGTATACTTGTCGAAGTAGCCAATGGAAAACTTGAGAAAGTTGACCAAATTGGCCGAGGAGGTATTATAAACTTAGCTGGTGTGGATTTTGAGATTGATTTGATACCCATTAAGTTGGGAAGCTTTGATGTGATAGTCGGTATGGACTGGTTGTCCAAGGTAAGAGCCGAAGTTATCTGTGGTGAGAAGATTCTTCGTATACCTCGCGAAGATGGTGAGCCACTGATTGTTTACGGAGATAGATGTAGCCCGAAGCTGAACCTTATTACTTACATAAAGGCACAAAAGGTTATGAAAAAGGGGCGTTTTGCTGTTTTGGCGCACGTGAAGAAACTAGAAACTGAGGAGAAAAGCACGGATGAAGTATGAATTGTGAACGAATTTCCCGACGTCTTTCCAGAAGAATTGCCGGGATTACCCCCGCCTAGATCAGTGGAGTTTCAAATTGATCTAGTGCCAGGAGCTGTACCTGTAGCTCACGCACCTTATCGACTTGCACCTTCCGAAGTGCAAGAGTTGCAGAGTCAACTGCAGGAACTACTAGACCATGGATTTATTCGACCGAGTTCATCTCCTTGGAGCGCACCTGTTTTGTTCGTGAAGAAGAAGGACGGATCTTTCCGCATGTGTATCGATTATCGTGAACTGAACAAGTTGACGATCAAGAATCGGTATCCCCTTCCCAGGATTGACGATCTTTTTGATTAGCTACAAGGATCCAGTATTTACTCCAAGATCGATTTGCAATCAGGTTATCACCAGTTGAGGGTGAAGGAGAGCGATGTACTGAAGACTGCGTTCCAAACCTGTTATGGTCACTATGAGTTTCTGGTGATGCCATTCGGTTTAACCAACGCACGTGCCGTGTTTATGGATATCATGAATCGCGTATGCAAGCCATACCTGGGGAAATTCGTTATCGTCTTCATAGATGATATCCTCATCTACTCCAAAAGTGAAGAAGAACACGAGCAACATCTTCGACTCATGCTTGAACTCTTGAGACAAGAGCAACTCTATGCCAAATTCTCCAAGTATGAATTTTGGTTGAAGGAAGTCCAATTTCTTGGTCATATTGTGAGCGATCAGGGTATCAAGGTTGATCCCGCTAGGATCGAAGCCATCAGCAAGTGGGAAACCCCTACTACTCCTACTCATATCCGTCAATTTTTAGGCCTCACTGGTTACTATCGTAGATTCATCGAAGGTTTCTCTTTGATTGCGCGTCCTTTGACTGCGTTAACTCACAAGGGGAAGAAGTTCATTTGGGAAACCGAGCAAGAGTCGGCATTCCAAACCCTGAATCAGAAGTTAACCACCGCTTCTATTCTATCCCTTCCCGAAGGCAGTGATGATTTCGTTGTGTATTGCGATGCCTCCCGACAAGGTTTTGGGTGTGTATTGATGCAACAGAAGAAGGTTATTACTTACGCCTCTCGACAACTGAAGATTCACGAGCGAAACTACACTACTCACGATCTTGAGCTTGGAGCCATTGTCTTTGCACTCAAACTGTGGAGACACTATCTGTATGGAACCAAGAGTACTATCTTCACTGATCACAAGAGCCTCCAACACATATTCAATCAGAAGCAATTGAATATGCGACAGTGATGGTAGATCGAGATGTTGAATGACTACGATTGTGAACTTCGTTACCACCCTGGCAAGGCAAATGTTGTAGCCGATGCCTTGAGCTGAAAGGAAAGAATGGTACCCATTCGTGTTCGAGCCTTGAACGTCACCATTCACACAAATCTCAATAGCCAAATCCGTGTAGCTCAAGAAGAAGATCTCAGGAAGGAGAATATTTCTCAAGAGCACTTAAACATTCTCGTTTCTCGATTCGAGGTCAAGGAGACTGGACTCCGATAATTTGCCGGAAGAATTTGTGAAAGGACCCGTCCTAATCCATCTGGACGAACTCTTCAACAGTTGGTCCTATTGCGAGGTTCTAACCTCTATATGCCATGAACGACTCCATGTAATATGAGCAAATGCACAGCGGAAGATTTCTTTCACACCTGAGAATAAACATGCTTTAAAGTGTCAACCAAAAGGTTGGTGAGTTCATAAGTTTATCATAAAACAATAAAATTCATTATTTTGATAGACCACAAGATTTAAATCCTGCATGGTACAAATGGGCCCGAATCCTATACCCACTTGTAATGTACATGCAATATCTTTTAAATACAGTACACCTTTCTCGTGTACGAAACCATCTTTCATAAATCTTAGTAACCGTACACATATCTTGTGCACAAAAATAACATACACATAACCTGTGTATAAAAATCATTCTCTCGATATATAACATTCACATCAACTGGTGGCAATAATCATGTCCACATAATCCAATGGTGGCAATTATTATGTCCACATAATTCAATGGTGGCAATTATCATGTCCACATAATTCAATGGTGGCAATTATCATGTCCACATAATTCAATAATAATCCGCAGAACTTCTGTCTGCATAATAATTCATTCGAGGAATGTTTTGCTTGTGTCTACCTCGTCAAATACTTATAAAAGCATTTCATGTATTCGCAGTTCAAAATATATTTCAAAAGCATTTAAAAAAGTAGTTATAAAAATAGCGCATGTATTCTCAGTCCCAAAAATATAAAGAGTAAAAAGGAGCAAATGAACTCACCAATTGTATTTTGTAGTAAAAATACATACGACTATATTGAACAACTGAACAATGCAGGGTTGTCTCGGATTCACGAACCTATATCATTTGTATATATATTAAAACGTATAACTAACATGTACTAATAATCGAACCCGTTTGTATATATTAATTATGTATTACTTATTTAAAATAGTAATGTAATATTTATATAGTTATCATATATGTATTTGATATATTTTTATATAAATAACTTATGGTTTGTTAAAATAATAATTACAATAATACTAATAATAATAATAATAATAATAATAATAATAATAATAATAATAATAATGATATTAATAATAATGATAATAAAATAATAATACTTATAATGATATTAGTTAGTATGATAATATGTTAATAATAAGAATAATGAGGATTAGAGTTAATAATGATAATGATAATAAAAATGTTGATAATAATAATAATGATAAAAATAATTATTGATAATGATAATATGATAGTTTTTAATAATGATAATAATAATAACAATACTTACATTAATAATCATAATGATAATAATAATAATAATTAGGTTAGCAATAAAAATGATAAAGTTAATAATGATAATAATAATAATAATAATAATAATAATAATAATAATAATAATAATAATAATAATAATAATAATAATAATAATAATAATAATAATAATAATAATAATAATAATAATAATAATAATAATAATAATATGTAATACCTTAAAACCTTAAAAAGAAGTTAAACTACCTCAAACCGGAATAGAACCCGCGACCTCCCGTTTAGCATCCCTCCCCACAAACCACTCTACCACCTTTGTTTTTCTGAATACATACAGCCCCAATGATATATAACCCGTAATCCGGATTTCATATAATCATCATCATATCATCTTTATCGTGACATGATCATACATTATCATAAGTAAAATCGTCATCTACCATCATCTATTATTATCAACGTCTAACATCGCCCATTTTGATCACAATCATCATCTTTATCTTAATCATCTAATATCATAAAATTATAATCATTATCGTTAATTATCATCGCTCATCATTTCTTCATTTGTTAGATTAAAGAAGATATATACCAGCAATTCAATCTGCGAAACATGCAATAGCAGCAAACAGGAATCGAATGCTAACAGGTATGTTTGCCTGTTGTGGTTCAAACGGCGATTGGCAAAACAATAACCGGTGGATTTCTACTTGCCTAATAGCAGCCCAACGATTTAATGGCTCATTAATAGCCCAGTGAATTAACAGCCCACCACAATCAACTAAGCCCAATAGGAGAAACAACCCAATCGTTTAACATATGAGTTTAAAATAATAAAAGCGTCGGTGCTGATAATGATTAAAACAGAAAAAGTCTAGTCATTAACCTTTATTCTCCATTATCATATGTCCTCATACCTACTCCGCTACTCGTTTATTAATCTCATCACTGATTCATCATTGTCTTTAATATCCATTCATCATCACCTTTTCCATTTAACAAAGATATAAAAGTTTAATTGTAATAGCAGCTTACCAAGAATGTTTGGTTGTCGAATACTAGCAAGGAGAAACATAAACAAGATAAATCGTGTTGCTCAATGGTTGAGGGATGGTGTTTGTGGCGGTGTTTCTTGGCTGCAACGGCAGTTGCAGGAATGACGATGGGTTGTATGGTGTTTTTAATGATTATGGGTTTTCTTGGATAGAATAGAAACAGAATCGAAGATAATGGTGATGGTGATTTAAGGTTTGTGATTCATGGTTGTTTTTGTCACGAAAGAAATAGCAATAGCAGGAAGCACATATGTTTTTTGTTTGGTTTTGTGAACAACAATTAGAAACAGAAAAGATACTGTACAACAATAGTCGAACGACAAGGCTGTTTGGTGATTGTGTTGGGTTTTAGTTCGTGACTTACAACAGAAGAAGAAAGAAAGAAAAAACTAGAGAGAGAGGTATAGTAGTTAAATGATAGTGTTTGCAGTTTAAATAGAAATAGATAGATAGTAGTAGCATACGAGTAATTTGCAGAAACAAGGGATCATGGAGCTGTGTTACTCGAATTTAATTTTGATCTTTGCTGTATTCAATCGATTGGCACAAGTAGGTATCATGTAGCTGTTAGCAGCATATAATTATAGTTAATAAAATTCAATTAACATGTGTTTGTTAGTTTAATTGGTACGACCCAATTAATCAAATCAAGAGCAAGAAGAAAACTCCAATCTACTTTAATAGAATTTGGATTGTTTCCCATGTTTGATTCAATCGTACTAGCTTAACAGTGTTAGGACAAATTGAATAAAGCAGGATTGTGAAAGGAAATTGGATACGTATACAATTAATCTCTATAAATATCTGTAACTCTAATCTATAAAGTAATAAGGATAATGTAATGTTTAAAGTAAAAGGCACATACAGCAAAGCCATCCACAGAATCCTTCTTAATTTATTCAGTCGACAATATATCACGAGTAAGGAATCGAAAAAAGGAAAAAAAATAAATAGATATAAGGATGATTATGATATGTGTATTAATCTATGATTATATAATTATATAGGTGATATATAATATTAATAATTAATAAAAGTAATAATAAGAGTAATAATAATAATAAGTTACAATGATGATAATAAAGATGATATTAATATCATTTATAATCTCAATAATATTAGTTATAATAATATTAATATTATTTATGATAATGATAATATTAATAATATATATATATATATATATATATATATATATCCATATTTAGTTACACACAATTGCTCGTGAATCCTTGGGCACAGTCAAAGGTCAAATGAATTTATAAAAATAGTTCAAAAAAAAAAAATCTTGAGACTCAACTTTACAAACTTTGCTTATCGTGTCGAATTCATATAAAGATTAAGTTTAAATTTGGTCGGAAATTTCTGGGTCGTCACAGTACCTACCCGTTAAAGAAATTTCGTCCCGAAATTTGAGTGAGGTCGTCATGACTAACAAAAAGAATGTTTTCGTGACGAATATGAGTCGATAAATAGAGTTTTATCATTATGATTAATATAGATAAAATGATTCGATTATGTGAAGCGTACGAGTGAAGTTGTCATAAAAGATTGAGATAGAGATTTAACTCTTGACGTAGTCACGTTTAAATTCCAGAATTCGAGGGATTTAAAAGAAAATCTTGGAAATCTATAAGATCTGATTCTTCAGGATTTATGGAAATTAAGATCTCTATAATTAAATGCGATTATCTGCCTCGATTATTTTGTCTGGTATCTTCTCTATAAATGAACTGCTTCCGTTCCATTATTTTCACCACTCCAATTCTTTCTTTCTCGATCCATACTTTCAAACGATTGTGAAAATGCTTAATTCAGTTCTGATCCTTGTCCTCATCCTTGCTATCGCAATATTCATTCTCCTTTTCCAACTTCCACCAGAGGAATCTGCTTTCTTCTACTTCGCCCTTGGGGTTATAGTGTTTTTAATTCTCTCGTGTCTTTATGTTGTGATAAACATTGACATACACGGTTTGTAATTTATGTGTTGTTATCGGGCTTTATATTCTCCCTTATATTTCGTAGCTCTATGCTTTTGTTTTCTCTTCCCGACTTCAAGTCAATCGAATAATGGTCCAGAACTCGTAAGTATGAAGTTTCGATTGATCATAAGGTTCTAAGCAAGAAAGAACGTAATAGCATGATTTGATTTGTCAAATTACCAGAATCACTGAGAATAGAACTATCTAGAATATACTTTCTTGATACGTTCAGAGATTAGGCAGAATGAAAGAGTTATGTAACATGATTCATGATAAAGGTATGATCTGTGATCCTTTATCACGTTCCATTAGAAACTCAGCATGACTTACTTTAATATAATCACGTTGGCCAAGCGTCATTATATTATACTAACCCATGCTTCAATTCCCAACACTTCTCCACAATTCATTCATAATTTATACTTAGATTTTACAAAAGTTTCCAATATAATGAAATACAGAAAACACGAAGAGGTAGATAATTTTGGATAAGAATATTTATGAAAATATCCTCAGAAATATCGAAGATATTTATGATGATATTTTAGAATTTCTAAGTTTAGAAGGTTGATGAAGAAAAATTTTTCCGCAAAATTTTAACATGACTTTGGAGCAAGATATTCTCTAAAGATTTTATCGGATTCAGAATTACCTGGATTCTTTGAATATAGGATTTGGTTTTTCTATTTGTCCTTGGTCTCCTTCATGGTTAGCTCAATCCATTTTTCAGTACCAAATTTTCTATCGAGCGTTCCCAACACTCCATTCTTTTATCATCACTTTTTGGCCATTAAGACCATTTACTACATGCTGCTTCGTCAGTATTTTCAAAGTTAACGGATCTGGATCATTGGTTATCAAATCGAGGTGTTTTCAGGAGAATTGCGTTTTGAGATGATTAAACGCTGATGGTAGTATGGTGGAATATAAAAGGTTCTCTGGTAACAATAAATGAGCACGCAGATATATCAAGATTTTAATAAGGTTGTTTCGAACAAAAAGTCGAAGTTGACTTGCTGGAGTTGTGACAAAATTGTCTAATTTGAAGAGGGATTGTAAAGTTATTTTCGGTAATAACAACGCCAAAGGAGCTAGCACAGATACGTGTTAAACGTTTACTCAGGTTCCGAGTGTTTTCAGGTGCATAGCTATATGCATAAATCTTTCCTTCCGCGGATGAAGTGCAGTTGGTTCATCCTCTCGATTGAGGTGTTTTCAAGAATTATGAAAGGTTTGAGCGCAGATTGTAATCGTCAAGATACAAATGAGATTTAAGATGAAATCAAGTGGCAAACTTGAAGAAATGTTTAGTTTCATATGTTATAATCAATATTTTAATTCATTTTAATTGTCCAATATTATTTATCCACAGTCGATAGTCCACAGTTAATAGTTCAATCATTCATATATAGTTTAATATATAATATTCGAATTAATTAATACATATCGTGACCCGTGTACATGTCTCAGACTCGATCACAACTCAAAGTATATATATTATTATAGAATCAACCTCAACCCTGTATAGAGAACTCGATCATTACTGCATATAGAGTGTCTATGGTTATTCTAAATAATATATATATATATATATATATATATATATATATATATATATATATATATATATATATATATATATATATATATATATATATATATATATGCGTCGATATGATATGTCAAAACCTTGTATACGTGTCCCGATATTTAAAGTGCGTAAAATAAATACAGAAATTAAATGACGATAAAATAAAATGCGTAAGGTAAATAACAGAAATTAAATGGCGATAAATAAAATTGCGATAATTAAATTGCGATAAATAAACTGCGATAAATAAAATGTAAACAGTTAGCTAGGAACAATTAGCTAGGATTTTGTTAGCGTGGATTCTTAATAGAATTTCTCATAGTTAATTCGTTTGTTTCTAACAAATTTTATTTTGTCCAATGTTTTCTTCATTATGCCACTTGTTGGATTCTAATAAGTCAAAATCCAATATGAAATTGAGTGAAAATGGTTATTCTGCGGTGAACGGATACGTATATCTGTGGATGTAAGTAGGATATTAAATGACTGTTGAATCAGATTCGAAGAAGGTACAGTGTAACTTATTAATGTGAAATCTAAATATTCCTCGGGTATTACCTACCCGTTAAAATATTTTCACCATTAACAGTTTGTACGAAAGAATTTTTAATTACAATCTTTATGAAAATATATATACATATATATTTTCTTCAGATGTAATCATGGATTCATGAATTAATATGATATTAATCTCATTTGATTTTTCGTTAGAACAAGAATATATAATCTCTAATGTGATGACCCAGGAATTTTTGACCAAATTTAAACCTGATCTTTAATTGATTTCGACACGATAAGAAAAGTCTGTTATGTTGAGTCTCAAAAATTTTGAACTGTTTCATATATACAATTGACCTTCGACTGTTCTCGACGATTCACGAACAATTGTGTGTAAATATATATATATATATATATATATATATATATATATATATATATATATATATATATATATATATATATATATATATATATATATATATATATATGTATGTATATATATATATGTATATGTATATATATATATGTATATGTATATATATATATATATATGTATATATATATATATATATATATATATATATATATATATATATATATATATACACAAATACAAATATAAGTATATATGTAATATCTTAAAAATTAAGAAATTATACCTTAATCATTGAATTAAAACATAAAAGAATATATAGAATAATTAGGTTGTTATTGAAATAAATATATATATGACTTCTATATACAATTAATATTACATGTATATAAAACATATAAATATTAAATATTATATACGTTAGATAACTAGTAAATATGAAATAATTACTAAATTGTAATAATAATATATTAAATGTAATTACAAGTTAGAAATAAATGTTATAGTAATATTATTATTATTTTCAATATTAATATCATAATTAGTATTACCAATATAATATACAAAAAATGAAATTAAATATATATTATTATTACTAATAATGTTACTAATATAATTAGTATTATTATTATAATAATCATTAATAATATTATTATAAATTTCACTGAAATTATTATTATTGTGACTTATTACTCTCATTATCATTAATATTATTATTATTATTATTATTATTATTATTATTATTATTATTATTATTATTATTAATATTAATATTATTATGTACAATATTAGTAAAAATTATCATTATACTTATTATTAATATTGTTAGTGTTAGTTTTATTATTATTATAATAATATTGAAAGTATTAAATATATTATTAATATATTTATATTTATAAATTACTAATTCAATCAGCTAAATTATTACAGGATCCTGTTACGCATTCCTATCAAGTTTAACCTTTCTCTTCTGTCTTCTTGTTGTGATTGAAAATTCATATCGATACATCAAAAGAAAACAAACACTCCACTATTGCTAATTGAATGCTTTATGTTTCCTTTCTACCTCAATGATTTTCTAAATTATCACTATCTATTATATACATATACACGTGCATAACGGAGAGACACACAAAAATCACCACCATCATCACTTGTATTTTTCTTCTCCCTTTCTTGTTCTGTGAACTAACCACTCTCCGAATCTTCTAACCTCTTCTCTGCTAAGCTAAGATCGACGACCACCATAACTTAACCACGTCAAAACCAAACACCTAAATCATTTGCTCGAATTATTTTTCTGTTTTGTCTCCATAACTAAAACTACCATCATGAACTTCACCCTACAAAACCCACCACCTTCATCATATTTACACCATCACCACTTCTAGTTTCTGTTTCCAATCGACCAACAAAACACGACACCACTTGCAAAACCTATTATCCTTCTAAAACAATCACTGCTACTGTTATAAAACTCGACATCATCCATCATCAACCAACCTTCCAACCTTCTTGCAATCATCCACCATGACAATCACCATCATAAACATTGTTTCTTTATTTCTGAAACTGCTACATAGTTACAGCTGCTATACTGCTGTTATCACCTTTTTCGTCGGACCACAACACCATTAACACTTTCATCACCCAAAACCAAATACTATCATCACCAAACTATCAAACTATACGCTTAATGTTTCCCCTCTGTCAAGAACACCCAACGGAAACCACCTTCTTCTCGAACTTATTTTAAGTTCAGTTTCCTTTCGAATTGAACAAACCAATGACCGAGACAATCACCAATACACCAATATAAAAACACCACGAACCCACTTCCTCTCATCTGTTTCGTTTCAACTACAACCAAAACAAAAAACTTACAAAACCGAAGCCAAATAACTTGTGATGTTACTAGTTTGCTGCTACTTCACGTTTCTGTTTCTGCAGCCATAATCCACAATCAAGCCACCATAACCTATGATTATGCTGCTGCTACGTAAAAATCATGTCTCTATTCAAAACAAACTACAAACACCACCTCCCTTCATTTTATATTTTTTTTTTGTTTCCTGACTATGACAACAAACATCACGTTTCTTTCTTCTTTCTATTTAATACTGTTTCTGTTTCTAGTTCTCTTTCTGACTGAACCCACATAGCTATCACAAGTACTAAGAAAAAAATAATAATGATGGTTTACGGATTCTACGTGAAGATTGATGATATATAAAACGATTAATGATGATGGTGGCTTTAATGATTGATAATGAGTGTGTTAGTGGATATTGAGTTGTAAAGGAGATGACAGCTACTTGATTTTTTTTCTTCTTTTCTTTCGTGGCTGGTAACATCAACACACAACTGCCACTTATTGAACTTGCAAATCGAGCTTGTTAATTATTCATGTACTCGTCTGATGATGGGGCTTGTGAAACTGTAATGGGCCGTAGAAATTGGCTATAGTATTGGACTTTCATGTTGGATCGTGTTCATCTACTGGGCTGTGACCCATTTCCTGTTTTTCGGTGGAATTAAAATGGGTTTTGTTTTGTGAAGATGAAGATGATAAATTTAAACGGAATATTACGGGTAATATATATAGAGGTCGATATATATTCCAGAAAAATGAAATAGAGGAATGGTTTAGAGGCGTGTTGGTTATCCAGGAGGTCGTGGGTTCGATTCTAGCATGCGACATTTTCATATTTTTAGGTAGTTTATTTATTGTTGTTATTATAGGTAGTTTATTTATTATAGGTAGTTTATTTATTATTGTTATTATAGGCAGTTTATTTATTATTGTTATTATATTATTATGATTATGATTATGATTATGATTATGATTATGATTATGATTATGATTATGATTATGATTATGATTATGATTTATTATTTTTACATTTTTATTATTATTATTATCATTATTATTATTATTATTATTATTATTATTATTAGTATTATAATAACTATATCATTATTTCTATCATTATTATTATTATTATTATCATTCTTATCATTATAGGTATTATTACAAATAGATATTTTAATTAAAATACATTACAATAATATTAATATTACATATCACTACATTTTTATTATTAAGCTAATATTAATTAAGCTATATATAAAATATATCAATATAAAAAGTATATTATTAATAATAATATATATAACTTGTTCGATTACTATTATGTGTTTATAATATTATTTGTCATATACAAATGATATAGGTTCGTGAATCCGAGGACAACCCTGCATTGTTCAATATCTTCATATGTATTTTTACTACAAAATACAGTATAGTGAGTTCATTTGATTCCCTTTTACTCTTTACATTTTTGGGACTGAGAATACATGCGTTGTTTTTATAACTGCTTTATTAAATGCTTTTGAAATATATTTTGAACTGCGAATACATGAAATGCTTTTATAAATGTTTGACGGGATAGACACAAGCAAAACATTCCTCGAATGAATTATTATGCAGACAGAAGTTCTGCGGATTATTATTGAATTATGTGGACATGATAATTGCCACCATTGAATTATGTGGACATGATAATTGCCACCATTGAATTATGTGGACATGATAATTGCCACCTTTGAATTATGTGGACATGATAATTGCCACCAATTGAAGTGAATGTTATTGATGTCGTAGCGTGGGGATACGAAATAGTACTATATTTTACTACGAAATATGTTACGAATTACACAAGTTTTAATTATTTATTTACATATGGATATACCTAAACCTTGCTACAACACTATAGGCAGTGTACCTAATCGTAGAGTAGCATAATTTTTAGTAAGTCCGGTTCGTTCCACAGGGAGCTGGCTTATTTCACACTATATTTAAATAACTATATTTGTACAAAATATATATAATTATATATAATAATATATAAAAAGGGGGGTTTACCGTTTAATGACCAGTTTGTCGATTTTATATTTTAAGCGAAGCGTAAAGTAAATTTAATTAACAAAATAAAATAAATAACAAAAAATATAAATGACGAATAATTAAAGGTGCGATGAAATATAAAATAAAATAATTATGCTTATTTAAACTTCCGTAATCATGATGTTTGACGTGTTGATTTTTAATTTATTCCCATGAGTTAATTGTTCTTTGTCCTGGATTATTTAATATGTCCATACGGATTTGTCCATAATAGTCCATCAGTCATAAATATAAAGAGCGAAAGTCTTCGTCAAATTATTCTTATTCCCGAAGTCAAATATTCCAACTAATTGGGGATTCGAATTGTAACAAGGTTTTAATACTTTGTTTAATGAATACACAAGGTTATCGACTGCGTGTAAACCAAGGTTTTACTACTTTGTTAACAATTACACCAATTACCCTTGAATGTAATTCACCCCTGTTTCAACAAGTCTATTAACTATTAATCCAGTTCCGTGTCCGAAAAAATGAATAATTATTGGTATTTATAGATATCCCGCCCACCGTACCCAGTTAAGCTTATGTGGTTATATATAAATACATCAAATTATAAGTTTGTATATTAAATTAACAAGGTATTGTTTAGTTAATAAAAAACTCATTAATAGCCCATAGTCTAATTTCCACAAGTGTCGTTCTTTTATCCAAACCCCAATTATGGTACAAAGCCCAATTACCCAATTTTAATATTTTTGGCCCAACATCATGATTACTTCGGTATTAAATAAGCATAATAATAATTTAAGTACGATACATTAATTTAAAAAGGAGAACATAGCTTACATTGATTATTTATCGCGTAGTGTTACACGGACAGAATTTCGACTTCAAAAACCCGTAAAATAACCTTTACATAACTCGAACTAATCTAATATAACACTAATCTATACTATATATATATATATATATATATATATATATATATATATATATATATATATATATATATATATATATATATATATATATATATATATATATATATATATATATATATATATATATATATATATATATATATATATATATATATATATTTATTATCTTACGGAGTATATTATTATTATTGTTATTTAAACTTGGCAGAATTCGCGACCTTTTATAGGCATTCTGAAATTTCGGTGCTCCGCGAGTCGCGGCACTTTGTGCCTGAGAACTCCGTGAGTCGCGGGGAAATGGGATACAGCTCACACCCTTTTGGATCTTCTTTGCCGACGTTTTATATATATAAATATAAAATATAAATAATTAATATAATTATTTATATATTATATTATATTCTTGTGCATAGTAGACTTGTAATTTTTAGTCCGTTGCGTCGGGCGTTGATAGTTGACTCATGTCCCGGTTCCGGATTTTCGAACGTCCTTGCATACAATTTAATATCTTGTACTTTGCATTTTGTAACTTGTACTCTTGTCATTTTGAGACGTTTCTCATCAATAAATTGAACCACTTGGATTGTATCTTGTACATTTGAGCTTTTTGGACATTTTTGTCTTCAAATCTTCGTTTTCGCCTTTTGTCTTCGCACTTATTTATTTAAACAATTACAATGAAAATATAATGCAATTACATATGAAAACCTATTATTTAGGAGGGATATTGCTATGAAATATATGTTCTTTTTTAGCCTTATCAGTTATATATCGAGAGAATGATTTTATACACAGGTTATGTGTATGATATTTTGTACACGAGATATGTGTACGGTTACAAAGATTTGTTAAAATGGTTTCGTACACGAGAAAGGTGTACTGTATTTAAAAGATATCGCATGTACATTACAGGTGGGTATAGGATTCGGGCCCATTTGTACCATGCAGGATTTAAATCTTGTGGTCTATCAAAATTACAGGATTTTATTGTTTTATGATAAACTTATGAACTCACCAACCTTTTGGTTGACACTTTAAAGCATGTTTATTCTCAGGTATGAAAGAAATCTTCCTCTGTGCATTTGCTCATATTACATGGAGTCGTTCATGGCATATAGAGGTCCGTTCATCGCAATGGTACCAGATGTTAGTGACTTCGTCCAGAAGGATTAGGACGGGGTATGACATCTAAAACATTAGAGATTACATTATCGCTATGTTGAATGAAGATAAATGATGTAGAACGTCATGTAGAATGATGATTATACTCGAGGTACAGAATGAGATGTCGAAGCTGGTGACGCGGATGTTGTTGTTGGTGGTACTAGTGCTGTTGGTGCTGAGGCTGGTGATGTTACTGGTGTTGGTGATACTGCTGGTGCTTGCAAATTGTGTACCATGCCCTCTAAAGTTAACACTCGAGCTCGGAGTTCTTTAACTTCTTCTACTAACCCTGGTTGGTTATCAGTGTGAGGTAGAGGTCGGATATCTTCTCTAGTTCCATTAATGGTAGCCTCAAGATGAAAAATTCTTGCAAAAAGGGTATAAACGGTGTTGCGAACAGGTTCGCCGGTGAGCGGGTCAAGTACACCAAGGTTAGGTGGTAGATTCGGTTCATGATATGGAGTACCTTCTTCCCTTCTCCATAAGGTGAGTATATCACGAACCCACCCCCATTTTATCCAGTAATCACTGTAGTTGATTGATTGGGGTGCTCCTGTCACGCTGTCTTCGGAGTCAGAGGAACGTGGTCGATTCGTAGAGGCCATCTTACGCGATCACAGAAAAGATTTTTGATATAAAGAGTTTAGTGACCGCAATTGATAGTTGGATGTATTCTCAATGCATAAAATGCATAGATATATATAGTACCAGGATCCCTTAAATTACGGAGAAATTTACGAGAGATATCAGGCAAGGTCTACAGTAATAGATACGCTAAGATATGAATTGTCAGATACACTAAGATATAAATTTTATCTATACACTATTCATGCAGTCAATGCAGTAAAACGTGTCTAGACTAAGAATAATGAGCAGGTAATTTCCTAAGGATGATAAGCAGATGATTTCCAACAAAAATGATAAGCAAAACTTTTGACATGCAGACACGGTCGAAATCCAGACTCACTAATGCATCCTAACGACTATCAGTTAGACACACTAATGCAAGACCTAGTTCACTAAGACCACCGCTCTAATACCAACTGAAAGGACCCGTCCTAATCCATCTGGATGAACTCTTCAACAGTTGGTCCCATTGCGAGGTTCTGACCTCTATATGTCATGAACGACTCCATGTAATATGAGCAAATGCACAACGGAAGATTTCTTTCACACCTGAGAATAAACATGCTTTAAATTGTCAACCAAAAGGTTGGTGAGTTCATAAGTTTATCATAAAACAATAAAATTCATCATTTTGATAGACCACAAGATTTAAATCCTGCATGGTACAAATGTGCCCGAATCCTATACCCACCTGTAATGTACAGGTAATATCTTTTAAATACAGTACACCTTTCTCGTGTACGAAACCATCTTTCATAAATCTTAGTAACCTTAAACATATCTTGTGCACAAAAATAACATACACATAACCTGTATATAAAAATCATTCTCTCGATATATAACATTCACATCAACTGGTGCCAATTATCATGTCCACATAATCCAATGGTGGCAATTATTATGTCCACATAATTCAATGGTGGCAATTATCATGTCCACATAATTCAATAGTGGCAATTATCATGTCCACATAATTCAATAATAATCCGCAGAACTCCTATCTGCATAATATTTCATTCGAGGAATGTTTTGCTTGTGTCTACCTCGTCAAATATTTATAAAAGCATTTCATGTATTCGCAGTTCAAAATATATTTCAAAAGCATTTAATAAAGCAGTTATAAAAACAGCAAATGTATTCTCAGTCCCAAAAATATAAAGAGTAAAAGGGATCAAATGAACTAACCAATTGTATTTTGTAGTAAAAATACATACGACTATATTGAACAACTGAACAATGCAGGGTTGGTCTCGGATTCACGAACCTATATCATTTGTATATATATTAAAACATATAACTAACATGTACTAATAATCGAACCCGTTTATATATATTAATTATGTATTACCTATTTAAAATAGTAATGTAATATTTATATAGTTATCATATATGTATTTGATATATTTTTATATAAATAACTTATGGTTTGTTAAAATAATAATTACAATAATACTAATAATAATAATAATAATGATATTAATAATAATGATAATAAAATAATAATACTTATAATGATAATAGTTAGTATGATAATATGTTAATAATAAGAATAATGAGGATTAGAGTTAATAATGATAATGATAATAAAAATGTTGATAATAATAATAATGATAAAAATAATTATTGATAATGATAATATGATAGTTTTTAATAATGATAATAATAATAACAATACTTACATTAATAATCATAATGATAATAATAATAATAATTATGTTAGCAATAAAAATGATAAAGTTAATAATGATAATAATAATAATAATAATAATAATAATAATAATAATATGTAATACCTTAAAACCTTAAAAAGAAGTTAAACTACCTCAAACCGGAATAGAACCCGCGACCTCCCGTTTAGCATCCCTCCACACAAACCACTCTACCACCTTTGTTTTTCTGAATACATACAGCCCCAATGATATATAACCCGTAATCCGGATTTCATATAATCATCATCATATCATCTTTATCTTGACATGATCATACATTATCATAAGTAAAATCGTCATCTACCATCATCTATTATTATCAACGTCTAACATCGCCCATTTTGATCACGATCATCATCTTTATCTTAATCATCTAATATCATGAAATTATAATCATTATCGTTAATTATCATCGCCCATCATTTCTTCATTTGTTTGATTAAAGAAGATATATAGCATCAATTCAATCAGCGAAACATGCAATAGCAGCAAACAGGAATCAAATGCTAACAGGTATGTTTGCCTGTTGTGGTTCGAACGGCGATTGGCAAAACAATAACCGATGGATTTCTACTTTCCTAATAGCAGCCTAACGATTTAATGGCTCATTAATAGCCCAGTGAATTAACAGCCCACCACGATCAACTAAGCCCAATAGGAGAAACAACCCAATCGTTTAACATATGAGTTTAAAAGAATAAAAGCGTCGGTGTTGATAATGATTAAAACAGAAAAAGTCTAGTCATTAACCTTTATTCTCCATTATCATATGTCCTCATACCTACTCCGCTACTCGTTTATTAATCTCATCACTGATTCATCATTGTCTTTAATATCCATTCATCATCACCTTTTCCATTTAACAAAGATATAAAAGTTTAATTGTAATAGCAGCTTACCAAGAATGTTTGGTTGTCGAATACTAGCAAGGAGAAACATAAACAAGATAAATCGTGCTGCTCAATGGTTGTGGGATGGTGTTTGTGGCGGTGTTTCTTGGCTGCAACGGCAGTTGCAGGAATGACGATGGGTTGTATGGTGTTTTTAAAGATTATGGGTTTTCTTGGATAGAATAGAAATAGAATCGAAGACAATGGTGATGGTGATTTAAGGTTTGTGATTCATGGTTATTTTTGTCATGAAAGAAATAGCAATAGCAGGAAGCACATATGTTTGTTGTTTGGTTTTGTGAACAACAATTAGAAACAGAAAAGATACTGTACAGCAATAGTCGAACGACAAGGCTGTTTGGTGATTGTGTTGGGTTTTAGTTCGTGACTTACAACAGAAGAAGAAAGAAAGAAAAAACTAGAGAGAGAGGTATAGTAGTTAAATGATAGTGTTTGCAGTTTAAATAGAAATAGATAGATAGTAGTAGCATACGAGTAATTTGCAGAAACAAGGGATCATGGAGCTGTGTTACTCGAATTTAATTTTGATCTTTGCTGTATTCAATCGATTGGCACAAGTAGGTATCATGTAGCTGTTAGTAGCATATAATTATAGTTAATAAAATTCAATTAACATGTGTTTGTTAGTTTAATTGGTACGACCCAATTAATCAAATCAAGAGCAAGCAGAAAACTACAATCTACTTTAATAGAATTTGGATTGTTTCCCATTTTTGATTCAATCGTACTAGCTTAACAGTGTTAGGACAAATTGAATAAAGCTGGATTGTGAAAGGAAATTGGATACGTATACAATTAATCTCTATAAATATCTGTAACTCTAATCTATAAAGTAATAAGGATAATGTAATGTTTAAAGTAAAAGGCACATACAGCAAAGCCATCCACAAAAGCCTTCTTAATTTATTCAGTCGACAATATATCACGAGTAAGGAATCGAAAAAAGGAAAAAAAAAAAAATTAGATATAAGGATGATTGTGATATGTGTATTAATCTATGATTATATAATTATATAGGTGATATATAATATTAATAATTAATAAACGTAATAATAAGAGTAATAATAATAATAATAAGTTACAATGATGATAATAAAGAGGATAATAATATCATTTATAATCTCAATAATATTAGTTATAATAATATTAATATTATTTATGATAATGATAATATTAATAATAATAATATAATAACTTATTCATATATATATATATATATATATATATATATATATATATATATATATATATATATATATATATATATATATATATATATATATATATATATATATCAATATTTAGTTACACACAATTACTCGTGAATCCTTGGGCACAGTCAAAGGTCAAATGAATTTATAAAAATAGTTCAAAAAAAAAATTCTTGAGACTCAACTTTACAAACTTTGCTTATCGTGTCGAATTCATATAAAGATTAAGTTTAAATTTGGTCGGAAATTTCTGGGTCGTCACAATTTGGGTGCCTAGTTATGGAGATTTACGAAGCCTAATTCTAGACGAAGCCCACAAGTCAAGGTATTCGATTCATCCAGGAGCTGGTAAGATGTACCACGACCTCAAGGTTCAATATTGGTGGCCAAACCTCAAGAAGGATGTTGCGACTTACGTCTGAAAGTGTTTAACTTGTTCTAAGATCAAATCCGAACATCAGAGACCATTCGGATTACTTCAGCAACCAGAAATCCCGCAATGTAAGTGGGAAGGAATAACAATGGACTTCATCACGAAGCTACCGAAGATGGTAGGCGGTTATGATACCATATGGGTTATCGTTGACCGTCTTACCAAATCTGCTCACTTCCTTTCCATGAAGGAAACTGATACGATGGAGAAACTCGCGCAATTATACATAAATGAGGTTGTATCTCGACACGGTGTACCCTTATCGATTATTTCAGACCGAGACGCCCGTTTCACTTCTAGATTTTGGCGTTCTTTACAAGAAGCTTTGGGAACATGTTTGGATCGTATCACCCGCAAACTGACGGACAGAGCGAATACACAATTCAAACCCTGGAGGACATGTTGCGTGCTTGTGTAATTGATTTCGGAAAGGCACTTGCCGCTAGCCAAATTCTCTTACAACAATAGCTATCACGCAAGTATTAAGACTGCACCTTTCGAAGCCTTCTATGGACGAAGATGTCGTTCTCCTATCTGTTGGGCCGAAGTAGGTGAAAAGCAACTCACCTGACCCGAACTCGTCCATGAAATAACCGAGAAGATTGTCCAAAATCAAGTGAGGCTCAAGACAGCCCGCGATCGTCAAAAGAGTTATGCCGATCTTAAGCGTAAAGATCGCGAATTCCAAGTAGGTGATCGAGTGATGTTGAAAGTTGCACCTTGGGAAGGTGTAATCCGTTTCGGAAAGCGTGGGAAGCTAAATCCGCAATATATTGGTCCTTTTGAAGTCTTGGAGAGTATTGGACCCGTTGCTTACCGTTTGGATCTTCCAACTCAGTTGAGTGCTGTTCATCCCACTTTTCACGTGTCAAATCTAAAGAAATGTCTTGCTGAACCAGAACTTGTCATACCACTTGAGGAGCTTACGATTGATGAAAAACTCCACTTCGTGGAAGAACCTGTTGAAATTACGGACCGTGAGGTCAAAACCTTGAAACGCAACAAGATTCCAATTGTTCGAGTTCGTTGGAATGCTAAACGAGGACCTGAGTTTACCTGAGAGCGAGAGGATCAGATGATGCAGAAGTATCCTCACCTCTTCACAACTCTACCGTCTACCTCAGCTTAAAATTTCTGGACGAAATTTTCATTAACAGGTGGGTAATGTAACGACCCGACTTTTTTGACTTGCTTTTGTGCTTGTTACTTTCTGCGAAACTGTGTATTTGTGAGTACTGAGCTATATTATATTCTGGGATCTTATTTCATAATTAATTACCTTCGTTTATACCTTACAACGTGCCATTAAGTACTTAGTTACTTAACTTGATCCTCGAATGCTTTTACGACCGTTAGTGTCACTTGACGTTGAGAACGAGCTATATGTTTTGGTACACGTTTAACTTTGGTCGTAACTGGAATATTACGACTACGAAATACTAATTGTTATTTTCTAATAACAATTACTTGGGCTTTTGGTTGCTTAATTACGCTTAGTAATTTATTTATGCTCACTAGTTAGTCTTGTTGGACTTTCTACCTTGTTGGACTCAAGCCCACCCTAATCTAGCTAATGGACTATTTAATTAGCCCAATTTTAATAAGTTTATGACCCATATAAATGTAAGACAAATGCTCATTTATTAGAAGGAACATACTAGCATTTTTGTTAACCATAATCACAATTGTTGCATGGGATCCCAACATAAGCACCAACTTTAGACAATCATTAACCAAAAAGCAAAAGTTTTGTCCCCCTTTTCCCCCCTATAACCTACGGACACCACCACCATGCCACACCATCACCTCCTATAAATACCATGTTAATTCCTCACATTTCACACTTGATCTCATTCACAAATTACACACACTTACTCTCTTATTCTCTCTATAGTATTTCTCACTCTAAAAATTGTAAGTTTCAAGCTTTATTCTTCTTCTTTTCTTCTTCTTGTAGTCGACATCATCATCATTATGTGGAGATCTAGCTTTCTAGCTTTTTGATCTTGTTGTATCTTGTAGATTCAAACTTTGGTTTGAATCCTTCAAGAACATGAAAGATTCAAGCTTTCTAGCTTTGAATCTTCATTTACTCGTTAGATCTAGCTTATGATTTATTTATTTTGTTATAAAGATCAAAACTTGTGTTTAAGGTCTTCATGTAACTTGAAGATCTAGTTTTTGTGACGACCCGGAAATTTCCGAACAAATTTAAACTTTATCTTTATATGATTTTGACATGATAAGCGAAGTCTGTAATTTTGAGTCTCAAAATTTTGGAACTGTTTTAATATATTCAGTTAACCTTTGACTATTCCCGACGATTCACGAACAATTAATTTGTAAATAAATATGTATATATATAAAAATATGTGAATATTTATATATATAAAATAATGTGAAGTAATAAAATACTAGTTAATCAGTGGAATTAAATAAGTAAAATAATATAGAATATTAAAAAAAAGATGTGATTAAAGAGAATATATATATATATATATATATATATATATATATATATATATGTATACAAGATTGTTATTATGTGTATATTGTATATATATAAAGAGGTATGAATATTATGTGTTGAAATATATAATATTTATTTCTATTATGAAATAATTTAATATAATAACTATAAAACATTAATTAATGTATACATATTTACATATATAAATAATATGCAAAAACATATTATAATAAATAATTAAATAGTCAGTATGTCTTAGTAAATAATATATTATATAATGTAAATAATAATATGTAATATTACACGTATTAAATTTAGCTATAAGTTTAAATATTGTGTTATATCAATATTACTTTCATTACTATTATTAATATTTGTATTATAAATGTTATTATAATATATCATATATAAATATAGAAATTGAAACATATAGCTTATTATTATTAATGTTATTATTATTATTAGGTATATTACATAATTAAGAAATCTAATACAATTGCTTTATTATTATTATTATTATTATTATTATTATTATTATTATTATTATTATTATTATTATTATTATTATTATTATTATTATTATTATCATTATTATTATTATTATTATTAGGGTTAGGGTTATCATAACTAGTAGTAAGATTACAACTTTAGTTATTATTAATAGATATTGATCATTGTTATTGTCTTTATTAATATTAGTATTATTAATATCATTAATATTATTATAGTTATTATTATTAGAAAATAATATGATCTATTATTAATACCATTAATAAAATTTGTATTCTATTATTAATAATTCTATTAGTACAAATCAGTATTTTAATTATCTTTAATTAGTATTATTATTATTATTACTAATATATATTTATTAAATAATTAAAATTATATAATTTATATAAAAATCAGAAAAAGTGATCGATTCTATTTAATGTAACTATCCACCTGTTGCTAATTCTTGTTTCTGTCTTTGAAATTATTACCTGTCGATATCAGATTCTAATCTAGCCAAAAATCAGATAACAAACGTAGTCCTTTTTTTATTTTAATATTTATCATTGTCCTTGTAATCTGACTAATTGGCACTCGCATTAGTAGAAAGAATGAACCATTTTAGTATTAATGAAGTCATTCCACCTTACATTATCAACTACAAGTTGCAAATTACATTTTATAGTTGTCAATTTATCAAAACAAAACCAAAATATAGGAAGAACCCAGTCCCCTGCTCTGTTCTTCTAATTTTTTGGTCAAACCTCGAATTTGAATCATATGTCAAAAATTAGTAATGCAATTGTGTTAGGAGTATTATATGTGAACTTTCTGTAAAGTTTCACGACCTAATCCTTTATATTGAAGCTTAATTTGAGAGTCAAACTTTTAAATTAAAAACTCAAAGCTTTGTGTTCATCATAAAATTCATTCTTGTTTTGATGATTCTGTTCCAATTGAGTACTCAGAAAGAATATAGAGGTGATTTAGAAACTATTTCGTGTTATACACTTTAGCTATAACGCAATCTAAATCGAAAATCACAATTCTTTTTTTATGTGTTCGACAAACAGCACAGAGTGCTTATTATTATTTTTTTTTTTTTTGTAATTTAATTCACTATCAAGTCACTTTTATATCATTTATAAATACTAAAATTAAATAAGAAATGTTTTTTTTTTTTGTATTTGGTATCAAACCTGGGTCGATTCATGTTTGAGAGGAAGAAGAAGAACATATAAGTATATATACGGGTTATATTTATTTTAAGAGTGTTATAAATCAGAAAAGGGGCAACAGCCCAATGGTTATGAGTGTTAGCGGTGAGTGGGAGGTCGCGGGTTCGAGTCCCGTCGCGGGCAGTTTATTCCTTTTTAATGCTTCTAAGGTATTAATTGATATTATTATTATTATTATTATTATTATTATTATTATTATTATTATTATTATTATTATTATTATTATTATTATTATTATTATTATTATTATTATTATTATTATTATTATTATTATTGTTATTCTAATTGTTATTATTGTTACTATGATTATTAACTATACGATTATTATTATCATTAAAATAGCTTAAGATATTATCATTACTAATATGGTCATTACTAGTATTATTATTATTGTATTATTATTGCTAATATTATTATTATGATTTCCAAGAATATAGAACACGTTATTAACGAATATATATAGTAAAAGCTGATATGATAAAGATTGTGAAATTGGTTATAATTATATGAATATATGTAAAATCATGAATTTGACTAAGAAATTAAGTTATATAAATTATAGTTATAAATTGAGAAGTTAAAAATGAAGTTATGATAAATCTGATTACTTTTATTACCACTGATATTATTATTATTATAATATTAAAGCGAAGTGTCATTTTATTATTATTATTAGAATTAGTAATATTACTATTATTATTATTATCATTATTTTCACCACTAAAATTAAAATTTACAAAATTATTATTCTCTTAAGACTTAACATTACTAGTAAAGTTGTTATTTTTATTAAAGTTATCATTATCAAAATTAACATTATTATTATTAATATTATCTTTATTATTATTGTTATCCTTAATTTAGTATATTTACAACTATTAATAAATGATCTTTACATAAAAATATATTTAAATTACATAACTTAACTATATTAATATTTCTATATATATAAAATGAAAATATATAAATAAATAATGAAACTTATAAATTATTAATATAACAAATACATTACTAATAATAAATAGTTTTATCCGATTACGAGTATATGATTTAATATATATACAAATGATATAGGTTCGTGAATCCGAGGCCAACCCTGCATTGTTCAGTTTCGTCATATGTATTTTTACTATAAAATACAGTATGGTGAGTTTCATTACTCCCTTTTTAAATGCTTTTGCAATATATATTTTTGGGACTGAGAATACATGCGCTTTTATAAATGTTTTACGAAATAGACACAAGTAATTGAAACTAAATTATATGGGTGAATGATCGAAGCCGAATATGCCCCTTTTGCTTGGTAACCTAAGAATTAGTAAACCGATCTACTAATTGACGTGAATCCTAAAGATAGATCTATTGGGCCTAACGAACCCCATCCATGGTTGCGGATGCTTTAGTACTTCGATGTTGTTTTATCATGTCGGAAGGATTTCCCGGAATGATAGGGGATATTCTTATATGCATCTTGTTAATGTCGGTTACCAGGTGTTCAATCCATATGAACGATTATTTTTGTCTCTATGCATGGGACGTATTTTTATGAGAAATGGAAATGAAAATCTTGTGATCTATTAAAATGATGAAAATGATTGATTATGATAAACTAATGAACTCACCAACCTTTTGGTTGACACTTGAAAGCATGTTTATTCTCAGGTACGAAAGAAATCTTCCGCTGTGCATTTGCTCATTTTAGAGATATTACTTGGAGTCATTCATGACATATTTCAAAAGACGTTGCATTCGAGTCATTGAGTTCATCAAGAATATTATTACGTCATTATAGTTTGGATATATCATGAAATGGTATGCATGCCTATCAACTTTCGATGAAATGAAAGTTTGTCTTTTAAAAACGAATGCAATGTTTGTAAAATGTATCATATAGAGGTCAAATACCTCGCGATGTAACCAAATGTAATGTATTCGACCGGATGGATTAGGACGGGGCATTAGAGTTGGTATCAGAGCGGTGGTCTTAGCGAACCAAGTCTTGCATTAGTGTGTCTAACTGATAGTTGTTTAGATGCATTAGTGGGTATGGACTTCGACCGTGTCTGCATGTCAAAAGTTTTGCTTATCATTTCACGTCGAAAATTACCTGCTTATCATTCTTAGGGAATCACTTGCTTATCATTCTTAATCTAGACATATCTTACTGCCTGGATTGCATGAATAGTGTATAGACAAAATTCATATCTTAGCGTATCTGCTACTTCATATCTTAGCGTATCTGTTACTGTAACTTTGCCTGACATATTCCGTAAATTCCTCCGTAATCTACAAAATCTTTTATTCTATATATATAGATATTCTATGTAGTTAGGATACCATCCGATAACCGAAAATCATTTCCTATCGAAAAATCCTTTACTCAATTGTACGAAATGGAACTCGCCACTAGTTCAAGTGAAAGGACCCGTTCATATACATTAATAACGAATCTCAATAGTTGATTACATCGCGAGGTATTTGACCTCTATTTGATACATTTTTCAGACATTGCATTCGTTTTTAAAATATAAACTCTCTGTACATCGAAAATTGACAGACATGCATACTATTTCATAATATCCACTATCCAACTATAATTTGACTTAATAATAATCTGTCATAAACTCAATGACTCGAATGCAAAGTTTTTGAAATATGTCATGAAAGACTCCAAGTAATATCTTTAAAAATGAGCAGATGCACAGCGAAAGATTTCTTTAACACCTGAGAATAAACATGCTTTAAAGTGTCAACCAAAAGGTTGGTGAGTTCATTAGTTTATCATAAATATTCATTTCATAACTTTAATAGACCACAAGATTTCATATTTCCAATTCTCATAAATAAACGTCCCATGCATAGAGACAAAAAAATAATCATTCATATGGATTGAACACCTGGTAACCGACATTCACAATATGCATATAAGAATATCCCCATCATTCCGAGATCCTCCTTCGGACATGATATAAATTTCGAAGTACTAAAGCATCCGGTACTTTGGATGGGGCTTGTTGGGCCCGATAGATCTATCTTTAGGATTCGCGTTAATTAGGATGTCTGTTCCCTAATTCTTAGATTATCAGACTAAAAAGGGGCATATTCGATTTGATAATCCAACCATAGAATGTAGTTTCGATTACTTATGTCTATTTCGTAAAACATTTATAAAAGCAGCGCATGTATTCTCAGTCCCAAAAATATATATTGCAAAAGCATTTAAAAATGGAGTAAATGAAACTCACCATACTGTATTTCGTAGTAAAATACATATAACATCATTGAACAAGTGTAAGGTTGGCCTTGGATTCACGAACCTAAATTAATTACGTATATTTATATGTTGGTCAATATTCATCTAACAAATTAGGTCAAGTCATAGTGTACCACAATCCTAGTGCTCGAGAATAATATGTAAAAGTCAACAAAAATCAATTTGACTCAAAATGATTTCTAAAATTTATACATGATTATTATATAGTTTAAATATCGTCATTTTATATTTTTAAATATTTTTAAAAGATTTATTAGAGTAAATAATATAATTCATTTATTAATAAATAAAATATACTTTTATATATCCTAGATAATAAAATTTATAAAGTTCATTGAATATCATAAACTGTTATGATAGGTTTTATTAAGGTATTTATATTATTTGTATTACATTTTTATTTGATAAAATAACATTGATAATAATAATAAATAAAAGTTGTATTATTTTGTATTAAAAATTATTATTATTCTACTAATAATAATAACAATATTTATATTTACGAAAATGGTATTATAACAATATGTTAATTCTTATTACTAATGAAATTCTATATTAACAATAATATTCCTATTAAAAATAATGATTTTTGTAAAGACGATATTTTTAATATTAAATATAATACTTTTAATAATAATAGTGATAAAAGTAATGAAAGATGATAATTTTATTTAAATCAATATCTTTAAATTTCAGCATGATACTCATACTCATTATTTCTTAATTTATTCGTTTAATAGTTTCTAATCGTCTTTTATATTGTTTTAGTGTTAATGATAATAATAATTATAATAACTAGGTGTTACTAATATTAGTTCTAATTATAATAATACTAAAAATAATAAATATTATAATAATATTAATTCTAATAACTATGTAATGATAATAATAATATAACTTTAACGATAGTAATAATAATAAAATAACAATTTTTAATGATACTACTTCTTATAGATAATGATAATAATAATAATAATAATAATAATAATAATAATAATAATAATAATAATAATAATAACAATAATAATAATAACAATAATAATAATAACAATAATAATAATAATAATAATAATAATAATAATAATAATAATAATAATAATAATAATAATAATAATAATAATAATTAGATAAAAGTTATAACGACGATAATAACGACGATAATAATAATCATTTTTAATAATAATACAAAAATTCATTTGACGATAACTTCTAATCCATCCGTCAAAACCATTCGGTATCTAAAGGAAAAGTTCTTAATTTTTTGCTAGCTTTCCAAGGACATGCATATCTTATATCTTATCTCAACCGCATGTGTAACTAATTCAAGATTCAACATAACCTATCTAAGGGCAATATCAAAAGTACAAGCATGCATAATCCTATTTTTTCGAACACTAGTCAGGGATACACTATTAATATGTAAAAATTAATTTACGAGTACTCACGTATCAATATTGAGATTCAATATTGCAGGAAAGGTACGTAAATGCAACGGAGATGATAAATACTAGATTGACCTCACGAGCATACCCATGAACCATACCCATCACCTCCATAGCTATAACCCATAATTTCCTTAGCCCTATCCCACTCGAGAAACTCATTTTTAAATCATGTGAGCAGAACCTCGTCGTAGTATTTTATGTATAATACTAATAATATCGCTCCTAATAATACTAATAATAATAAGATTAATATTTATAATCTTAATATTAACAATAATAATAATAATATTAATAATTATAAATATAAATATAAAGAGATTGAGAGATGCGAAGTAACAAATGAATCAGGAACCGAGTACGTTCAAGTCTTTATGCATTTTTGCCCACCTAACACCCCATGCAATCGCATGGGGTTTGTAAGTTATAACCATGCGATTGCATGGATAAATAATTGTGGCCAAAATCAATTTTTCAATCCAGCCGCCACACACATTTTTACATATTACATATGATTCGTAATTTTATATATTATTTAATATATAATATATTTAATCTTTAGAATTAATTAAATATTATATTATATTTACGTGCGTAGAAAAAATGTAATTTTTGTTCAAATGACTCGTACGTTGTCACTTGACTCATATACCACTTTCGGTTTTTCGAGCGCACTTTCGTACGTGTAGAAAACTAGCCTTTTTCATTACGCGACATGTACCTTTATAACTAATTTAACTTACTCATCAATAAATTACTTTATGAAAAAGGTGACCTATATAATTGAGTGTTGTGGTCATTTACTTCTATGAATCAGTGGCTCGTTGTTTATCAAAATATATTATTTTAAATCAGGACGTTTTATGACTAAATTATATATATTTATATTTTCATTTCGAAATATAAATTTGAACTATTTACTTAATATATTTTTTCAAAACTAATGTCATTCAAAACTTATATATTTAGGAATCGTTTAAATATTAAAAATTACAATCTCGTAACATTTGTATTTTTAAAGTTTTAAAATTAATATAATTCTTTTATCTATACACGTTCATAAAATGTTTTAATAATCAAATTATTTTATATTCAAAAATCATTTTATTACAAAGGTTATATTAGTAGAAGTTTGTTCATGTCGTAAAACGCTTTTAATAATAAAAGTCTATTATATCGAAAAGGCGTTTTCGTTAAAGAAAGTACCATCATATATGAATCATATCAAGTTTCAGGGTTTTAAATTTTCATTTTTAATCATGACTCGTAGGATTAAGTCTAAAGGAAGATCAAACGTAAGGAATCATCTTAATGTAAAATGTCGATCTATTTAACTTGTCAATATTTATTTTCTAATTTATCTATATTCTCTAATTTCACTTTCACAATACATAATAGGAAAATTAATTAATTTATCTTTTCGAAAGTCACGAGATAATTATTGTAAGGCATGTATTGGAATTTAATAGGAATTTCCACTAATCTGGATAGCTCTCGCTACTGGACACTTTGTCCTTACTCGAAGATTACTTTACCATTTATTCCGAATATCGTTAAAAGGAAATGATTTCCCAAATCAACGTGGACCTCATAACAGAGACTCGTAATCATAGTTCATTGTATCTGATAATTCGATCATATGTTATTATCTTTTAATTCCGTCAATAAGTATATTGAATAAATATCGAAACAAACACGTTTATGTAAAGTATTATTCATTCAATACCTTGATAGCATTTCCAAGTTCATAAAAATAGATCTCATAGCTTATTTTCATATCAACTAATCCGTTCAATGTTTTATTAATATTTTTCAATTTAAAACTCACACATATGTATATGTATATATATTTGCTTACACATAATTGTTCGTGAATCGTCAGGCATGGTCAAAGGGTAATTGATTACATGAATATAGATTTCAAAACTTTAGAGACTCAACATTACAGATTTTGCTTATCGTGTCGGGAACATATAAAGATTAAAGTTTAAATTTGATCAAAAATTTCCGGGTCATCCCAGTACCTACCCGTTAAAGAAATTTCGTCCCGAAATTTGATCGAGATCGTCATGGCTAACTATAAAAATGTTTTCATGACGATTATGAGGTGATAATAGAGTTTTATCAACATTGAGTAATATAGATAAAACAATTTTTTTATTATACGAAGAGTATAAGTGAAGCTATCGCAAGAGTGTGAAATGAGTAAATATGGAATCGTTTTAATCGATGACGTAGTTACGATTGATTTCCGAAATTTAAGGGATTTAGAAGAAATCTTCATAATAAGATTTGATTCTTCGATAATTAAGGAGATTCAAATCTTCTTTGGTTAAACGCGATAATCTGCTTCGATTGCTCTGTCGGATATTTCCTTATAAATCCACCCTCTTCGTTTCCTTATTCTCACATATCCCATCTTCTATACTTTCTTCTTTAATTCATACTTTGAAGCATTTATCAATATGCTCCATCCCATTCTAATCCTTGATATACTCCTAACCTTCATATCTGTCATTCTTCTCTTTCATCTACCACCGAAAGATTCTATTTACTTTTACTATACTCTTGGGTTTAGTGTTTCTAGTTCTCCCGTGTCTTTATATCGCTATATGTATCGATATATACGATTTATAATTTCTGGGTGGTTGTTGGGTTTTATATCTTCCCTTATTCTTCGATGTCCTTGCTCCTGTCTTTTATAATCATTGTCATCCACAGTTAATGTCCTCTCCTATTTGCTGCGATTTATACTCCAATTTCTATTTCGGAGTTTCATTCTTTCGTTTCCTCTTCTTGTGATTAAGCATCGCTTGTAATGGTCCAGAATTCGCAGATATGAATTTCGAAATGAATATTGTTAACGTTCTAAGGAGGAAATCGTAATGGTACGATTCTGATTTGTTAAATTACCAGAATACCCTGGAAAAGACCGAATCATCAAAAAAAATATTTTTTTTGATATGTTTAGAGATTAGATAGAATGTAAGAGTCGTGTAAATGGCACATGATGAAGGTATGTTCTGTGAATCGTCACGTTCCATTAGAAACTCAGCATGACTTACCGTAATATAATCACGTTGATCAAGTGTCATTATATTATATTAATCCATGCTTCAGTTCCCAACACTACTTCAAAAACATTCATATTCGAATTTTTCAGGATTTAGAAACTAACACAGTTTCTTTTATGTTGCAGATATTACGGAGAGATAAATGATCTCAGATAATAATAGTTGTGAAAATATCTCCAGAAATATGGAGAATATGTATAATGAGAGATACGATGATATCTTATAATATCTAAGATAAGATGATGATGAAGAATAATGTCCGCAAAGGTTTAGAGTCAGGAGCAAGGTATTCGTTAATGACTTCGTCAGATACAGAATCATCAAGATTCTTTAAATACAGACTTTGGCCCTTGTATTTGTCCTTGGTCTCCTTCACGATCTGCTCAATCTGTTGTTCAGTACCAACTCTTCTCTTTTGCTGGGCTTTACCAACATATTATTTTTTTTATCATCAAACTTTTGACTGTTAAATTCATTTACAGTTTTTGCTGCTTCATTAGCATTTCGAGAACTAGTTCGCAGTTCAGGATGTTTTTCAGAAACTTCATATTCGAAATCCGTAAGTCTTGGAGATAGACGTTATGTGTATATAGAACTATTGAAGTAGAAACGCTGCGAGGTTTCAAAATACTGATTTCTGATTTTCAGTAATTGGTATGGTAATTCTTGTTGCAAGATGCGGATGAGTAAAAGATTGGGGTTTCAATGAATAAGTATAGTGACTTTTCGGAGAGGCTTAAGTCGAAGGTTAATGAAGTTGTTGATAAGTCTACTGCTAATGTGGCGAGGCATAAAAGGTTCCCCAGTAACAATGACAAAAGGACAACGTATCTATCGAGGTTATAATAAGACTGATCCATCTTGAAAAATCGAAGTTGACTTGCTGGAGCTGTGACAAAATTGGCTACTTTGAAACGGAATCGTAAAGTTGTTTTTGCTAATAAATGGTAAAAGGATCTGACGCGGGTACGTGTTAAACTATGACTTTGATTTCGAGAGTTTTTCCGGTACAAAATGATGGGTAACATGTGGTTGTATCATCATCTCGATTGTTCATTATTTGAGGTGTCTTTCGAAATTTTGAAGGGTTCTAAATGCAGATTGTCATAGTCAATATCCAATTGATGAAATTGTCATGAATCTCGAATGATTCTCATATCCTTCTGAGTTTTACGAATAAGAGTGACTTTCTATCACAGTTTTGAATTCAAAGTATGGCTTTGATAGATGTAGGAATTTAAGAGTGAGGATTTCGGTTATATCTTGAATTAAATTCTGAGCTTTCAAAATCAAAATATGTAATTGAATTTGGATGTGAATAGTTGTTTTGATTTCTATGAAAGAATGTATATTTTTATGAAGGTAGTGAGTATAGTTGATGATTGTTGAATCAGAATCGAAGAATGTAACATTTTAAATTGTGAATTTAAATATCTCTCGGGTATTACCTACCCGTTAAAAAAACAAAATTTACAAATAAAATTTTGAACAAGAATTTTCATTACAATCTTTATGAAAATATATGTGGGTATATTTTCTTCAGATGTAATACAGATTCAATGAGTTAATATCATATTAAGCTCATTTGATTTTCGACTTGAATTAGAAATGAATAATCTCTAAAACACTAGAGATTACATAATCTTTGCGGAGTATTTCACTAATGTAATCAATACTTCAATATTTATAGATATTTCCTTAGTGAAGTATGCTGATGCTCATAGAACTCTTGCTAACTTCGCAAGATACGAATGTTGTTTTCGAGTACATCGAAGATGAAAGTGTAAAATCAAACATGTTTTTGAATAATGCACTTGATTTATTATGAAACCGAATTAATTTAATTGAAACATAGATTGTAGTTAACGATGGTTAAGTTACTAACGAAGAATGTACATCATAGCATATTAGTAATATGAATTAACCTAGTAGTTAAGTTTCATACATAATAGCTTAGTACAGAAAGATTTATTATGGTTTAAAAATTTATATATATAAGATATACATATAAATTTTTCGGAGGAATTGAGTTAATACTTCATAACTCGCTAATACTATATCCGTTGTGTGATCCATAATGATTTCCACAGTGATTCTTGAACTGGCGAAGTTTGTAATGTTTAGAGGTGCTGACGATTCTAACGATGTTGACAGCACTGACTGTATTGGTGAGACTACGGGTACTGTTGATGTTGCTGGTAAAACAAATCTAGCTTGTAAATCGCGCACCATCCTTGTCAGGGTTTTGATTCTTTTCTCTATCATCTCTGTCTACTTATCTGATCTATGGTTAAGGCTAAAATAGATAATCTCTAAGTCTTTAAAGATTACATAATCACCGTAGAATATGTCTTTGATGAAATTATGAATCAATACTTCATCGTTTGATGTTGTTGGTATTCCGTATCTATGTGCGTGTGATGTTGATATCCGAGATACAGATTGTGATGTCGAAACGTGTGATGCGAATGTGATTGTTGGTGGAGGTAATGATATTGTTGGTGTTGATGATGGTGATACCGTTGATGCCGGCGATGCTGCTGGTGCTTATAGTATTGAGGCTTGCGATGTTGATGTTACTGGCGATACTGGTTATGCTGGTGGTGCTGCTGATGGTGTTTGTAACCTTCGCACCATGTTCTCCAAAGCCACTACCCGAGCGCGAAGCTCGTTGACTTCTTCTATTACACCGGGGTGATTGTCGGTTCGGACGAGCGGATAAATAAAATCTAAAATTTGGTATAGTATATAATCGTGACGAGATACTCTGGAAATGAGAGAAAAGATGGTGTTTCGGACAGGTTCGCCGGTAAGTGCTTCAGGTTCTTCGCCAAGAGGACAATGTGGTGGATGGAAAGGATCGCCTTCTTCTTGTCTCCAATGATTAAGGAGACTACGAATCCATCCCCAATTCATCCAGAATAGGTGATGACTGATTGGTTGATCCATTCGGTCACATTGCTTTCGGAGCTTGAATGGGATTCCATTTCGGAATCCGAGTGACTTGATCTGATGACAAATTCCATTTCGTACGATTGGATAAAGGATTTTTCGATATAAAATGATTTTCTGGCTATTGGGTGGTATTCTATTTACATAGGATATATATATATATATATATATATATATATATATATATATATATATATATATATATATATATATATATATATATCAAAAGATTTCGTAGATTACGGAGGAATTTGCAGAATATGTCAGGAAAAGTTTAAAGTAACATATACGATAAGATATGATTTAGCAGATATGCTAAGATATGAATTTTTTTGTCTATACACTACTCATGCAATTAATATAGCAAGACGTGTCTAGACTAATAATGATAAGCATGTAATTTCCTAAGGATGATAAGAAGATGATTTCCGACTAGAAATGATAAGCAAAACTTTGACATGCAAACACGGTCGAAGTCCAGACTTACTAATGCATCCTAACGACTTATTAGTTAGACACACTAATGCAGACTTGGTTCTCTAAGACCGCCGCTCTGATACCAACTGAAAGAACCCGTTCATATACATTAATAACGAATCTCAATAGTTGATTACATCGCGTGGTATTTGACCTCTATATGATACATTTTTCAGACATTGCATTCGTTTTTAAAATATAAACTCTCTCTACATCGAAAATTGACAGACATGCATACTATTTCATAATATCCACTATCCAACTATAATTTGACTTAATAATAATCTGTCATAAACTCAATGACTCGAATGCAAAGTTCTTCGAAATATGTCATGAAAGACTCCAAGTAATATCTTTAAAAATGAGCAGATGCACAGCGAAAGATTTCTTTAACACCTGAGAATAAACATGCTTTAAAGTGTCAACCAAAAGGTTGGTGAGTTCATTAGTTTATCATAAATATTCATTTCATAACTTTAATAGACCACAAGATTTCATATTTCCAATTCTCATAAATAAATGTCCCATGCATAGAGACAAAAAAATAATCATTCATATGGATTGAACACCTGGTAACCGACATTCACAATATGCATATAAGAATATCCCCATCATTCCGGGATCCTCCTTCGGACATGATATAAATTTCGAAGTACTAAAGCATCCGGTACTTTGGATGGGGCTTGTTGGGCCCTATAGATCTATCTTTAGGATTCGCGTCAATTAGGGTGTCTGTTCCCTAATTCTTAGATTACCAGACTAAAAAGGGGCATATTCGATTCGATAATCCAACCATAGAATGTAGTTTCGATTACTTGAGTCTATTTCGTAAAACATTTATAAAAGCAGCGCATGTATTCTCAGTCCCAAAATATATATTGCAAAAGCATTTAAAAAGGGAGTAAATGAAACTCACCATACTGTATTTCGTAGTAAAATACATATAACATCATTGAACAAGTGTAAGGTTGGCCTTGGATTCACGAACCTAAATTAATTACGTATATTTATATGTTGGTCAATATTCATCTAACAAATTAGGTCAAGTCATAGTGTACCACAATCCTAGTGCTCGAGACTAATATGTAAAAGTCAACAAAAATCAATTTGACTCAAAATGATTTCTAAAATTTATACATGATTATTATATAGTTTAAATATCGTCGTTTTATATTTTTAAATATTTTTAAAAGATTTATTAGAGTAAATAATATAATTTATTTATTAATAAATAAAATATACTTTTATATATCGTAGATAATAAAATTTTTAAAGTTCATTGAATATCATAAACTGTTATGATAGGTTTTATTAAGGTATTTATATTATTTGTATTACATTTTTATTTGATAAAATAACATTGATAATAATAATAAGTAAAATTTGTATTATTTTGTATTAATAACTATTATTATTCTACTAATAATAATAACAATATTTATATTTATGAAAATGGTATTATAACAATATGTTAATTCTTATTACTAATGAAATTCTATATTAACAATGATATTCCTATTAAAAATAATGATTTTTGTAAAGACGATATTTTTAATATTAAATATAATACTTTTAATAATAATAGTGATAAAAGTAATGAAAGATGATAATTTTATTTAAATCAATATCTTTAAATTTCATCATGATACTCATACTCATTATTTCTTAATTTATTCGTTTAATAGTTTTTAATCGTCTTTTATATTGTTTTAGTGTTAATGATAATAATAATTATAATAACTAGGTGTTACTAATATTAGTTCTAATTATAATAATACTAAAAATAATAAATATTATAATAATATTAATTCTAATAACTATGTAATGATGATAATAATAATATAACTTTAATGATAGTAATAATAATAAAATAACAATTTTTAATGATACTACTTCTTATAGATAATAATAATAATAATAATAATAATAATAATAATAATAATAATAATAATAATAATAATAATAATAATAATAATAATAATAATAATAATAATAATAATAATTAGATAAAAGTTATAACGACGATAATAACGACGATAATAATAATCACTTTTAATAATAATACAAAAATTCATTTGACGATAACTTCTAATCCATCCGTCAAAACCATTCGGTATCTAAAGGAAAAGTTCTTAATTTTTCGCTAGCTTTCCAAGGACATGCATATCTTATATCTTATCTCAACCGCATGTGTAACTAATTCAAGATTCAACATAACCTATCTAAGGGCAATATCAAAAGTACAAGCATGCATAATCCTATTTTTTCGAACACTAGTCAGGGATACACTATTAATATGTAAAAATTAATTTACGAGTACTCACGTATCAATATTGAGATTCAATATTGCAAGAAAGGTACGTAAACGCAACGGAGATGATAAATACTAGATTGACCTCACGAGCATACCCATGAACCATACTCATCACCTCCATAGCTATAACCCATAATTTCCTTAGCCCTATCCCACTCGAGAAACTCATTTTTAAATCACGTGAGCAGAACCTCGTCGTAGTATTTTATGTATAATACTAATAATATCGCACCTAATAATACTAATAATAATAAGATTAATATTTATAATCTTAATATTAACAATAATAATAATAATATTAATAATTATAAATATAAATATAAAGAGATTGAGAGATGTGAAGTAACAAATGAATCAGGAACCGAGTACGTTCAAGTCTTTATGCATTTTTGCCCACCTAACACCCCATGCAATCGCATGGGGTTTGTAAGTTATAACCATGCGATTGCATGGATAAATAATTGTGGCCAAAATCAATTTTTCAATCCAGCCGCCACACACGTTTTTACATATTACATATGATTCGTAATTTTATATATTATTTAATATATAATATATTTAATCTTTAGAATTAATTAAATATTATATTATATTTACGTGCGTAGAAAAAATGTAATTTTTGTTCAAATGACTCGTACGTTGTCACTTGACTCATATACCACTTTCGGTTTTTCGAGCGCACTTTCGTACGTGTAGAAAACTAGCCTTTTTCATTACGCGACATGTACCTTTATAAATAATTTAACTTACTCATCAATAAATTACTTTATGAAAAAGGTGACCTATATAATTGAGTGTTGTGGTCATTTACTTCTATGAATCAGTGGCTCGTTGTTTATCAAAATATATTATTTTAAATCAGGACGTTTTATGACTAAATTATATATATTTATATTTTCATTTCGAAATATAAATTTGAACTATTTACTTAATATAGTTTTTCAAAACTAATGTCATTCAAAACTTATATATTTAGGAATCGTTTAAATATTAAAAATTACAATCTCGTAACATTTGTATTTTTAAAGTTTTAAAATTAATATAATTCTTTTATCTATACACGTTCATAAAACGTTTTAATAATCAAATTATTTTATATTCAAAAATCATTTTATTACAAAGGTTATATTAGTAGAAGTTTGTTCATGTCATAAAACGCTTTTAATAATAAAAGTCTATTATATCGAAAAGGCGTTTTCGTTAAAGAAAGTACCATCATATATGAATCATATCAAGTTTCAGGGTTTTAAATTTTCATTTTTAATCATGACTCGTAGGATTAAGTCTAAAGGAAGATCAAACGTAAGGAATCATCTTAATGTAAAATGTCGATCTATTTAACTTGTCAATATTTATTTTCTAATTTATCTATATTCTCTAATTTCACTTTCACAATACATAATAGGAAAACTAAGTAATTTATCTTTTCGAAAGTCACGAGATAATTATTGTAAGGCATGTATTGGAATTTAACAGGAATTTCCACTAATCTGGCTAGCTCTCGCTACTGGACACTTTGTCCTTACTCGAAGATTACTTTACCATTTATTCCGAATATCGTTAAAAGGAAATGATTTCCCAAATCAACGTGGACCTCAAAACAGAGACTCGTAATCATAGTTCATTGTATCTGATAATTCAATCATATGTTATTATCTTTTAATTCCGTCAATAAGTATATTGAATAAATATCGAAACAAACACGTTTATGTAAAGTATTATTCATTCAATACCTTGATAGCATTTCCAAGTTCATAAAAATAGATCTCATAGCTTATTTTCATATCAACTAATCCGTTCAATGTTTTATTAATATTTTTCAATTTAAAACTCACACATATGTATATGTATATATATATTTGTTTACACATAATTGTTCGTGAATCGTCAGGCATGGTCAAAGGGTAATTGATTACATGAATATAGATTTCAAAACTTTAGAGACTTAACATTACAGATTTTGCTTATCGTGTCGGGAACATATAAAGATTAAAGTTTAAATTTGATCAAAAATTTCTGGGTCATCACATCAAGTCCCTCGGATTTCGACAGCTATTCTGACATGGATGTTCACCTAAACTTCGAAAGCAGCGTCACCAGAATGAATTCACCAATCAGCCATCCCCAATTCATCTGATGGGTTCGTAGTCCACTCAATCAATGGAGACGCGAAGAAGGCGATCCCTTTCACAAACCAAATTCACCTCTTGACGATGAACCTGAAGCACTTACCGGCGAACCTATCCGAAACACCATTTTCAGCCTTATTTCCAGAGTAGCTTGACACGATTATATTCTATCCACAATTCTAAACCTTATTCATCCGCTCGTTCTGACCGACAATCATCCTGGAGTAATGGAAGAAGTCAACGAGCTTCGCGCTCGAGTAATCAATTTGGAAAACATGGTGCAAAACCTAACAGTTCTAGCAACAGCACCGGCAACACCAGTACCACCAACAACCCAAGTTTCAATACCACACGCCTCAACATCTCATTTTGTACTGCGAGCATAATCATCGATCTATGAATCGTTTTATATCAATTACCTTCGTTCTTCATGGCGATCATGTAATCTCTAAAGTTTTAGAGATTATTCATTCTAGTTACAACCTTAAATCAAATGAGTCTAATATCATATTGACTCATTAAATCCATGATTACATCTGAAGAAAATATATATGTATATATGTTTTCATAAAGGTTGTAATTAAAAATTCTTTTGTACAAATTGTTAATGGTAAAAATATTTTTACGGGTAGGTAATACCCGAGGAATATTTAGATTTCACCTTAATAAGTTACACTATACATTCGTCGAAGCTGATTCAACAGTCATTTACTATCCTACTTACAACCACCGATATACGTATCCGTTCACCGCAGAATAACCATTTTCATTCAATTTCATATTTGGATTTTGACCTATCAGAATCCAACAAGTGGCATAATGAAGAAAACATTGGACAAAATAAAATTTGTTAGAAACAAACAAATTAACTATGAGAAAAATTTTGTTTGGAATCCACGCTAACTGTTCCTAGCTAACTGATTACATTTTATTTATCGCAATTTATTTATCACAATTTATATTCTCGCAATTTTATTTATCGTCATTTAATTTCTATTATTTATTTTACGCACTTTAAATATCGGGACACGTATACAAGGTTTTGACATATCATATCGACGCATCTATATATATTATTTGGAATAACCATAGACACTCTATATGCAGTAATGACCGAGTTAGCTATACAGGGTTGAGGTTGATTTTAAATAATATATATACTTTGAGTTGTGATCGAGTCTGAGACATGTACACGGGTCACGATACGTATTAATTAATTCGAATATTATATATTAAATTATATATAAATTATTGGACTGTTAACTGTGGAATATCAACTGAGGACTACCAACATTGGACAATTAAAATGAATTAAAATATTGATTATAACATATGAAACTAAAAAATTCTTCAAGTTTGCCACTTGATTTCATCTTAAACCTCATTGGTATTTTGACGGTTACAATCTGCGTTCAAACCTTTTATGGTTCTTGAAAACACCTCAATCGAGAGGATGAACCAACCGCACTCCATCTACGGAAGAAAAGGTTGATGCATATAGTCATGCACCTGAAAACACTCAGAACCTGAGTAAACGTTTAACACGTATCTGTGCTAACTCCTTTGGTGTTGTTATTACCGAAAATAACTTTACAATACCCCTCCAAAGTAGCTAATTTTGTCACAGCTCTAGCAAGACAACTTCGACTTTTCGTTCAAAACAACCTTATTATAACCTTGATATATATGCGTGCTCATTTATTGTTACCAGAGAACCTTTTATATTCCACCATATTACCATCAGCGTTTAATCATCTAAAAACACAATTCACTTGAAACCACCTCGGATTGATAACCGATGATTCAGATATGGTAGTATTAAATGCAGAGGAAACAGCAAAATTGTAGATGGTCTAAACGGCCAAAAGTTTGATAATAAAGAATGGAAGATTGGGAACGCTCGATAGAAAATTTAGTACTGAAAAATGGATTGAGCTAACCCTGAAGGAGACCGAGGACAAATACAAGGACCAAACTCTATATTCAAAGAATCCAGGTAATTCTGGATCCAATGAAATCTTCAACAAATATCTTGCACCGAAGTCATGTTAAATCTTGTGGAAAAATCTTTCTTCATCAACCTCCAATCTTAGAAATTCCAAATTATCATTATAAATATCTTCGATATTTCTGAAGATATCTTCATAAATATTCTCATTCGATATTAATTATCTCTCCGCGCTATCTGTGTTATATCATAAAAAGGAAACTGTTTTAGTTTCTATATTATGTAAAGATTCGAATTTAAAATATGAATGTTTTTGAAGTAGTGTTGGGAACTGATGCATGAGTTAGTATAATATAATGACACTTGATCAACTTGATTATATTACAGTAAGTCATGCTGAGTTTCTAATGGGACGTGATGATTCATATATCATAACGTCATCATGTGCCATGTTACATAACTCTTTCATTCTACTTAACCTCTGAACATATCAAGAAAATATATTCTTGATAGTTCCATCCCCAGGAATTCTGGTAATTTGACAAATCAAATCGTGCTAATACATTCCTCTCTGAATACTATAATCATTCGAAACTCAATACTTACGAATTCTGCACCATTACTCGCTTTACTAGAGGTCCAAAAGAGAATAAAAGGGCAAAGAGCTCCAAAAAAAAAAGGAAAAATATAAAGCCCGATAACAACACATAGATTACAAACCGTGTATATCAATGTTTATCGCAACATAAAGACACAGGAGAATTAAAAACACTATAACCCCAAGGGCAAAGTAGAAGAAAACAGATTCCTCCGGTGGAAGTTGGAAAAGGAGAATGATTGTTGCGATAGTAAGGATAAGGACAAGGATTAGAATTGGATTAAGCATTTTCACAATCTTTTGAATTTGGGAATTGGATATAGGAGTGATAAAAGTAATTTTGATAAAAGTAATTGAACGGAAAAATTAAATTTATAGTGAAATACCTGATAAAGAAATCAAGGCAGATAATCGCATTTAATTAAAGAGATTTTATTCACCAAAGAATCAAATCTTTCAGATCTCAACGAATATCTTTAAATCCCTTAAATTCTGGAATTCAACAGTGACTACGTCAAAAGTTAAGACGAACCTCTATTTAATTCATTTCACTCTTTTGTGATAGCTTCACTCGTACGCTTCACATAATCGAATCATTTTATCTATATTAATCAAAAATGATGAAACTCTATTTATCAACTCATATTCGTCATGAAAACATTTTTATCGTTAGCCATGACGACCTCGATCAAATTTCGGGACGAAATTTCTTTAACGGGTAGGTACTGTGACGACCCGGAAATTTCTGAACAAATTTAAACTTTATCTTTATATGATTTCGACATGATAAGCAAAGTCTGTAATGTTGAGTCTCAAAATTTTGGAACTGTTTTAATATATTCAGTTAACCTTTGACTATTCCCGACGATTCACGAACAATTGATTTGTAAATAAATATGTATATATATATGTATATATATAAAAATATGTGAATATCTATATATATAAAATAATGTGAAGTAATAAAATACCAGTTAATCAGTGGAATTAAATAAGTAAAATAATATAGAATATAAAAAAAAGATGTGATTAAAAAGAATATATATATATATATATATATATATATATATATATATATATATATATATATATATATATATATATATATATATATGACTTCTATACAAGATTGTTATTATATGTATATTGTATATATATAAAGAGGTATGAATATTATGTGTTGAAATATATAATATTTATTTCTATTATGAAATAATTTAATATAATAACTATAAAACATTAATTAATGTATACATATTTACATATATAACTAATATGCAAAAACATATTATAATAAATAATTAAATAGTCAGTATGTGTTAGTAAATAATATATTATATAATGTAACTAATAATATGTAATATTACACGTATTAAATTTAGCTATAAGTTTAAATATTGTGTTATATCAATATTACTTTCATTAGTATTATTAATATCTGTATTATAAATATTATTATAATATATAATATATAACTTTAGAAATTGAAACATATAACTTATTATTATTAATGTTATTATTATTATTAGGTATATTACATAATTAAGAAATCTAATACAATTGATTTATTATTATTATTATTATTATTATTATTATTATTATTATTATTATTTTTATTTTTATTTTTATTTTTATTATTATTATTATTAGTATTAGCGTTATCATAATTAGTAGTAAGATTACAACTTTAGTTATTATTAATAGATATTGATCATTGTTATTGTCTTTATTAATATTAGTATTATTAATATCATTAATATTATTATAGTTATTATTATTAGAAAATAATACGATCTATTATTAATATCATTAATAAAATTTGTATTCTATTATTAATAATTCTATTAGTACAAATCAGTATTTTAATTATCTTTAATTAGTATTATTATTATTATTACTACTAATATATATTTATTAAATAATTAAAATTATATAATTTATATAAAAATCAGAAAAAGTGATCGATTCTGTTTAATGTAACTATCCACCTTTTGCTAATTCTTGTTTCTGTATTTGAAATTATTACCTGTCGATATCAGATTCTAATCTAGCCAAAAATCAGAAAACAAACGTAGAACTTTTTTTATTTTAATATTTATCATTGTCCTTGTAATCTGACTAATTGGCACTCGCATTAGTAGAAAGAACGAACCATTTCGGTATTAATGAAGTCATTCCACCTTACATTATCAACTACCAGTTGCAAATTACATTTTATAGTTGTCAACTAATCAAAACAAAACCAAAATAAAGGAAGAACCCAGTCCCCTGCTCTGTTCTTCTAATTTTTTGGTCAAACCTCGAATTCGAATCATATGTCAAAAATTAGTAATGCAATTGTGTTACGAGTATTATATGTGAACTTTCTGTAAAGTTTCACGACCTAATCCTTTATATTGAAGCTTAATTTGAGAGTCAAACTTTTAAATTAAAAAGTCAAAGCTTTGTGTTCATCATAAAATTCATTCTTGTTTTGATGATTCTGTTCCAATTGAGTACTCAGAAAGAATATAGAGGTGATTTAGAAACTATTTTGTGTTATACACTTTAGCTATAATGCAATCAAAATCGAAAATCACAATTCTTTTTTTATGTGTTCGAAGAACAGCATAGAGTGCTAATTTTTTTTTTTTTTTTTGTAATTTAATTCGCTATCAAGTCACTTTTGTATCATTTCTAAATACTAAAATTAAATAAGAAATGTTTTTTTTTGTATTTGGTATCAAACCTAGGTCGATTCATGTTTGAGAGGAAGAAGAAGAACATATAAGTATATATACGGGTTATATTTATTTTAAGAGTGTTATAAATCAGAAAAGGGGCAACAGCCCAATGGTTATGAGTGTTAGCGGTAAGCGGGAGGTCGCGGGTTCGAGTCCCGTCGCGGGCAGTTTATTTCTTTTTAATGCTTCTAAGGTATTAATTGATATTATTATTATTATTATTATTATTATTATTATTATTATTATTATTATTATTATTATTATTATTATTATTATTATTATTATTATTATTATTCTAATTGTTATTATTGTTACTATGATTATTAACTATACGATTATTATTATCATTAAATAGCTTATGATATTATCATTACTAATATGGTCATTACTAGTATTATTATTATTGTATTATTATTGCTAATATTATTAATATGATTTCCAAGAATATAGAACACGTTATTAACGAAAATATATAGTAAAAGATGATATGATAAAGATTGTGAAATTGGTTATAATTATATGAATATATGTACAATCATGAATTTGACTAAGAAATTAAGTTATATAAATTATAGTTATAAATTGAGAAGTTAAAAACGAAGTTACGATAAATCTGATTACTTTTATTACCACTGATATTATTATTATTATAATATTAAAGCGAAGTGTCATTTTATTATTATTATTAGAATTAGTAATATTACTATTATTATTATTATCATTATTTTCACCATTAAAATTAAAATTTACAAAATTATTATTTTCTTAATACTTAACATTACTAGTAAAGTTGTTATTTTTATTAAAGTTATCATTATCAAAATTAACATTATTATTATTATTATTATTATCTTTATTATTATTATTATTATTATTATTGTTATCCTTAATTTAGTATATTTACAACTATTAATAAATGATCTTTACATAAAAATATATTTAAATTACATAACTTAACTATATTAATATTTCTATATATATAAAATGAAAATATATAAATAAATAATGAAACTTATAAATTATTAATATAACAAATACATTACTAATAATAAATAGTTTTATCCGATTACGAGTATATGATTTAATATATATACAAATGATATAGGTTCGTGAATCTGAGGCCAACCCTGCATTGTTCAGTTTCGTCATATGTATTTTCACTATAAAATACAGTATGGTGAGTTTCATTACTCCCTTTTTAAATGCTTTTGCAATATATATTTTTGGGACTGAGAATACATGCGCTTTTATAAATATTTTACGAAATAGACACAAGTAATTGAAACTACATTATATGGGTGAATGATCGAAGCCGAATATGCCCCTTTTGCTTGGTAACCTAAGAATTAGTAAACCGATCTACTAATTGACGCGAATCCTAAAGATAGATCTATTGGGCCTAACGAACCCCATCCATGGTTGCGGATGCTTTAGTACTTCGATTTTGTTTTATCATGTCCGAAGGATTTCCCTGAATGATAGGGGATATTCTTATATGCATCTTGTTAATGTCGGTTACCAGGTGTTCAATCCATATGAATGATTATTTTTGTCTCTATGCATGGGACGTATTTTTATGAGAAATGGAAATGAAAATCTTGTGGTCTATTAAAATGATGAAAATGATTGATTATGATAAACTAATGAACTCACCAACCTTTTGGTTGACACTTGAAAGCATGTTTATTCTCAGGTACGAAAGAAATCTTCCGATGTGCATTTGCTCATTTTAGAGATATTACTTGGAGTCATTCATGACATATTTCAAAAGACGTTGCATTTGAGTCATTGAGTTCATCAAGAATATTATTAAGTCATTATAGTTTGGATATATCATGAAATGGTATGCATGCCTGTCAACTTTCAATGAAATGAAAGTTTGTCTTTTAAAAATGAATGCAATGTTTGTAAAATGTATCATATAGAGGTCAAGTACCTCACGATGTAACCAAATGTAATGTATTCGTTCGGATGGATTAGGATGGGGCATTAGAGTTTTTTGCTTTAAGGATCTTCAAGAACATTAAAGATCCAAGCTTTCTAGCTTAGGGTTTTATTATTTTGTTCAAGATCTTAGCTTTTTAGCTTATGGTCTCATTACTTTCATTAGATCTTAGCTTTCTAGCTTATGGTCTCATTAATCTTGTAAAGATCCAAACTTTCTAGCTTAGGGTTTTCTTAATACTTGAGATCTAAGTTATTATTGTAGATCTCACTTACTTGGAACCTTTTTGTGTTTGTTGTGATGATAAAGATCAAGTTTTCATCATCACATATGATGAAGATGCATAAACTTGTGTAAAAAGGACAAAGGTTGAAGCTTTATTGGATTTATGCAATAAAGAGGCAATCTTGATGTTCAAAACTTGTAGAATGATAGATTTTACTTTTAGTTGTGTGTTGATGGTTGAAACTTGGTCAAAGTGATGCTAAAACATCAAAGAGTTGTCCACTTGAAGCTTACACGCATCAAGGATGAGAACCGTGATGAGCATCAAGCACCAAGAAACCCATCGGAGCACTTGTTTACTATTTTTTGGGGTCTGATCAGACTCCCGTGTGACAACCCAGAAATTTCCAACCAAATTTAAACTTTAATCTTTATATGTTTCCGACACGATAAGCAATATTTGTTAAGTTAAATTTCAAGAATTTTAAACTATGTTCATACATTCATTCAACCTCGACCAAGTTCCAACGATTCACGAACCATTAAACGAATATGATTATATATGTATATGTGTATATATATTATAACTTGAAACGTAAACAAAATATTAGATTAAATACTTCATATGATTAAATACTTCATATATTATAACTAGATACCTTGCACTTATTCAATGACATTATATGTATTTTTACTACGAAATACAGTATGGTGAGTTTCATTATTCCCTTTTTATATATATTTTTGGGCTGAGAATACATGTAAATGCTTTATTAACTGTTTTACAATATTTATATGCGTGAGTTTCATTTGCCCTTTTTTCTCTTTACGTTTTTGGGCTGAGAATACATGTAAATGCTTTATTAACTGTTTTACATTAATTATATGCGCGAGTTTCATTAATCTCTTTTTAAATGCTTTTACAATATATATTTTTTGGACTGAGAATACATGCGCTGTTTTTATAACTATTTTACGAAATAGACACAAGTAATTGAAACTACATTATATGGTTGAATTATCGAAATCGAATATGCCCCTTTTTAGTCTAGTAATCTAAGAATTAGGGAACAGACACCCTAATTGACGCGAATCCTAAAGATAGATCTATCGGGCCCAACAAGCCCCATCCAAAGTACCGGATGCTTTAGTACTTCGAAATTTATATCATGTCCGAAGGAGGATCCCGGAATGATGGGGATATTCTTATATGTATCTAGTTAATGTCGGTTACCAGGTGTTCACCATATGAATGATTATTTTTGTCTCTATGCATGGGACGTATATTTATGAGAACTGGAAATGAAATTCTTGTGATCTATCAAAATGATGGAAATAAATGATTATGATTAACTAATGAACTCACCAACCTTTTGGTTGACACTTTAAAGCATGTTTATTCTCAGGTGTTAAAGAAATCTTCCGCTGTGCATTTGCTCATTTTAAATATATTACTTGGAGTCTTTCATAGCATATTTCGAAGAACGTTGCATTCGAGTCATTGAGTTCATCAAAGATTATTATTAAATCAATTTATAGTTGGATAGTGGATATTATGAAATGGTATGCATGCCTGTCCATTTTTGATGTAAAGAAAGTTTGTCTTTTAAAAACGAATGCAATGTTTATAAAATGTATCATAAAGAGGTCAAATACCTCGCAATGTAATCAACTATTGTGAATCGTTTACAATGTATATGAACGGGTCCTTTCAGTTGGTATCAGAGCTGGTATAACGCCGTCCATGTATGGCGGGTTAGTCGTAAAGGAGGTTCTCACAGTATGACCTGTGACGAAGCATTGGCTCTCACTCCTTGCGATCCCTTACGAGGGTTGGCAGTAGCCGAGAGGCAGGCCCTAAAATCAGTATCTGAGGTACACTCAGTGGTCACCAGGCGGTTAGCTGGGAAGGCACTGGGTGGGACGGTGGTTGTCCCCACTGTATTTTCAGTTGGTATCAGAGCGGTGGTCTTAGCTGTAGTGACCCGAACTTTTCCATGTTTATATATGTTAATTGAGATTGATATTTACATGATTAAATGTTTCCAACATGTTAAGCAATCAAACTTGTTAAGACTTGATTAATTGAAATATGTTTCATATAGACAATTGACCACCCAAGTTGACCGGTGATTCACGAACGTTAAAACTTGTAAAAACTATATGATGACATATATATGGATATATATATATATAGTTAACATGATACTATGATAAGTAAACATATCATTAAGTATATTAACAATGAACTACATATGTAAAAACAAGACTACTAACTTAATGATTTTTAAACGAGACATATATGTAACGATTATCGTTGTAAAGACATTTAATGTATATATATCATATTAAGAGATATTCATACATGATAATATCATGATAATATAATAATTTAAAATCTCATTTGATATTATAAACATTGGGTTAACAACATTTAACAAGATCGTTAACCTAAAGGTTTCAAAACAATACTTACATGTAACGACTAACGATGACTTAACGACTCAGTTAAAATGTATATATATGTAGTGTTTTAATATATATTTATACACTTTTGAAAGACCTCAATACACTTATCAAAATACTTCTACTTAACAAAAATGCTTACATTTACATCCTCGTTCAGGTTCATCAACAATTCTACTCGTATGCACCCGTATTCGTACTCGTACAATACACAGCTTTTAGATGTATGTACTATTGGTATATACACTCCAATGATCAGCTCTTAGCAGCCCATGTGAGTCACCTAACACATGTGAGAACCATCATTTGGCAACTAGCATGAAATATCTCATAAAATTACAAAAATATGAGTAATCATTCATGACTTATTTACATGAAAACAAAATTACATATCCTTTATATCTAATCCATACACCAACGACCAAAAACACCTACAAACACTTTCATTCTTCAATTTTCTTCATCTAATTGATCTCTCTCAAGTTCTATCTTCAAGTTCTAAGTGTTCTTCATAAATTCTACAAGTTCTAGTTACATAAAATCAAGAATACTTTCAAGTTTGCTAGCTCACTTCCAATCTTGTAAGGTGATCATCCAACCTCAAGAAATCTTTGTTTCTTATAGTAGGTTATCATTCTAATACAAGGTAATAATCATATTCAATCTTTGGTTCAATTTCTATAACTATAACAATCTTATTTCAAGTGATGATCTTACTTGAACTTGTTTTCGTGTCATGATTCTGCTTCAAGAACTTCGAGCCATCCAAGGATCCGTTGAAGCTAGATCCATTTTTCTATTTTCCAGTAGGTTTATCCAAGGAACTTAAGGTAGTAATGATGTTCATAACATCATTCGATTCATACATATAAAGCTATCTTATTCGAAGGTTTAAACTTGTAATCACTAGAACATAGTTTAGTTAATTCTAAACTTGTTCGCAAACAAAAGTTAATCCTTCTAACTTGACTTTTAAAATCAACTAAACACGTGTTCTATATCTATTTGATATGCTAACTTAATGATTTAAAACCTGGAAACACGAAAAACACCGTAAAACCGGATTTACGCCGTCGTAGTAACACCGCGGGCTGTTTTGGGTTAGTTAATTAAAAACTATGATAAACTTTGATTTAAAAGTTGTTATTCTGAGAAAATTATTTTTATTATGAACATGAAACTATATCCAAAAATTATGGTTAAACTCAAAGTGGAAGTATGTTTTCTAAAATGGTCATCTAGACGTCGTTCTTTCGACTGAAATGACTACCTTTACAAAAACAACTTGTAACTTATTTTTCCGACTATAAACCTATACTTTTTCTGTTTAGATTCGTAAAATAGAGATCAGTATGAAACCATAGCAATTTGATTCACTCAAAACGGATTTAAAATGAAGAAGTTATGGGTAAAACAAGATTGGATAATTTTTCTCATTTTAGCTACGTGAAAATTGGTAACAAATCTATTCCAACCATAACTTAATCAACTTGTATTGTATATTATGTAATCTTGAGATACCATAGACACGTATACAATGTTTCGACCTATCATGTCGACATATCTATATATATTTCGGAACAACCATAGACACTCTATATGTGAATGTTGGAGTTAGCTATACAGGGTTGAGGTTGATTCCAAAATATATATAGTTTGAGTTGTGATCAATACTGAGATACGTATACACTGGGTCGTGGATTGATTCAAGATAATATTTATCGATTTATTTCTGTACATCTAACTGTGGACAACTAGTTGTAGGTTACTAACGAGGACAGCTGACTTAATAAACTTAAAACATCAAAATATATTAAAAGTGTTGTAAATATATCTTGAACATACTTTGATATATATGTATATATTGTTATAGGTTCGTGAATCAACCAGTGGCCAAGTCTTACTTCCCGACGAAGTAAAAAAATCTGTGAAAGTGAGTTATAGTCCCACTTTTAAAATCTAATATTTTTGAGATGAGAATACATGCAGGTTTTATAAATGATTTACAAAATAGACACAAGTACGTGAAACTACATTCTATGGTTGAATTATCGAAATCAAATATGCCCCTTTTTATTAAGTCTGGTAATCTAAGAATTAGGGAACAGACACCCTAATTGACGCGAATCCTAAAGATAGATCTATTGGGCCTAACAAACCCCATCCAAAGTACCGGATGCTTTAGTACTTCGAAATTTATATCATATCCGAAGGGTGTCCCGGAATGATGGGGATATTCTTAAATATGCATCTTGTTAATGTCGGTTACCAGGTGTTCACCATATGAATGACTTTTATCTCTATGTATGGGATTTGTATTGAAATATGAAATCTTGTGGTCTATTATTATGATTTGATATATATAGGTTAAACCTATAACTCACCAACATTTTTGTTGACGTTTTAAGCATGTTTATTCTCAGGTGATTATTAAGAGCTTCCGCTGTCGCATACTTAAATAAGGACGATATTTGGAGTTCATGCTTGTATGATATTGTGTAAAAACTGCATTCAAGAAACTTATTTTGTTGTAACATATTTGTATTGTAAACCATTATGTAATGGTGGTGTGTAAACAGGATATTTAAGATTATCATTATTTGATAATCTACGTAAATCTTTTTAAACCTTTATTGATGAAATAAAGGTTATGGTTTGTTTTAAAATGAATGCAGTCTTTGAAAAACGTCTCATATAGAGGTCAAAACCTCGCAACGAAATCAATTAATATGGAACGTTTTTAATCAATAAGAACGGGACATTTCAGTTGGTATCAGAGCGTTGGTCTTAGAGAACCAGAATTTTGCATTAGTGTGTCTTATAGAGTTTGTTAGGATGCATTAGTGAGTCTGGACTTCGACCGTGTTTACTTGAAAAATGATTGCTTAACAAATTTTGTTGGAAACTATATATTTTTAACATGTGAATATTATGTGATATATTAATCTCTTAACGCGTTTGATATTATGTGATAGATGTCTACCTCTAGAACAAGTCCCATTGACTCACCTAATAATAATGAAGAGTCAAATGTAAATTGGAATGATTCATGGACTGATTCACAAGTTCCCGAAGAGGAACCGGAAGAAGAGTCGGAACCGGAAGAAGAATCGGAACCGGAAGATGAATCGGAACCGGATGAAGAAATAGAACCGATGGGGGAAATAATAAAACGGTTAAGTAAAAGAAAATCCTCAACCAACCGACCAAGGTTAATTATGGTCAATGGTGTTTCCGCCAAGGAAGCAAAATATTGGGAGGATTACCAATTCTCCGATGAATCGGATTCCGACGAGAATTCCGATGATGTTATAGAAATTACCCCAACTGAATTTAAAAAGGCAAAAGAAAATAATAAGGGAAAGGGCATAAAAATAGAGAAATCTAATTCCAACCCCGATGAACTTTATATGTATCGTCAACCCCCGAAGTCCTTAAGTTGTAACAATGACCCGGGAACCTCTAAACCACCAGGTTTTTCTAAACCAATGTGGAAAACGATGGCTCGTATTAGGGGAACATCATATATCCCTAGAAACTTGGCAAAACGAACCAAAACCAAAGAAGAAGAAACAAGCGAGTCGGAATAAGATAGTTGTATTCGTGTGGTGTAATATATGTAATATAGTATGCTTATGCTTTATGATATATGTAAAAATTGCTTGTATTAATAAGTATTTTTTTTTTATGAATCTAACTCTTGTCTATTTTACAGTATAAAAACACAAAATGGATAGACAACCCAATATTTTAAGAGACCTACCCGGAGACATGATTGATGAAATCTTGTCTAGAGTCGGTCAGAATACTTCGGCACAACTATTTAAGGCGAGATCAGTTTGTAAGACATTCGAAGAACGTTCTAAGAATGCCTTGGTTTATAAAAGGCTTTCGTTCGAAAGATGGGGGATATCACATTGGGAAATACATAAGTTACGATGTGTTTACTTTGACGCATATATTGCGGGGAACCTAAATGCTATTTTACGCAATGGGTTAAGAAATTATTTTGACTCAATATATCCGAATATTGGACTTCGTGATTTAGAAAAAGTGGCTAACATGCAACATAAAGAAGCATGTTATGCTTACGGATTAGTAATGTTCGCTTCTCACCAAAGTGAGAACAAGAACATCGGGCTACAACTATTAAACAAAACGTTCCCACAAGTGACGGAGTCGGTAATTGGGGTAAGAAATGAGGTTTTTAGATTATTACGGGACTGTTAGACATTACGTAACCCTCATCCCTTTGACGACGTTACAACACGCTGTCTTATCAACGGCCATAACGGTTATGTTCCATAAGACCAAGGTTGGGAAGTAATCCTAGTAAAACTAGAATGCATGACTTGTTTCTGGACGTATGAATTACGTGTCTTTATTGCCTTTGCTGAACGACTTGTGTACTAGCTAGAATTATCTTCACAACCATCTTGTATCAAATTTATTGTGTGCTATATTTCATGCTATATGTAAAATAAGCGGTATTGTAAGTTTGTAAAATATTGTGTAAAAGTTTGAACGCGAAATATTATTATAATCAGTTTTTCATATAGAATTGTAGTAGTTGAATTGTATATTAGCTACTAAGTATGAACTTAACGGGTAGGTACTACCCGAATTTAAACTTATAAAACGCTAATATGAAGAAAAAGCTTTTATAAATGAGTTCATATTATGCTACGAAATACTATTAACTACTCTTAATATTCTGTATGATTAACTTGTTCCATTTGATTATTTTGAAGGAAATGGCACCGACTACTCGACACACCGTGAATATGAATGAAGAGGAATTCTGTACTTTTCTAGCTTCAAACATAGCCGCAGTACAGGCTGCGCTACATACCAACAATAACCTTGGATCTAGCAGTACAGGAAATCGTGTAGGATGCACCTACAAAGAATTCATTGCCTGCAAACCTTTGGAATTTGATGGAATCGAAGGACCGATCGGATTGAAACGGTGGACCGAGAAGGTCGAATCGGTGTTTGCCATAAGTAAGTGTACTGAAGAGGACAAAGTGAAGTACGCTACGCATACCTTCACAGGTTCTGCGTTAACATGGTGGAATACCTATCTAGAGCAAGTGGGACAAGACGATGCGTATGCACTACCGTGGTCAGCATTCAAGCACTTGATGAACGAGAAGTACCGTCCCAGAACCGAGGTCAATAAGCTCAAGACAGAACTTAGAGGGTTACGAACCCAAGGATTTGATATTACCACATACGAAAGACGATTCACAGAATTGTGCCTATTGTGTCCGAGAGCATTCGAAGATGAGGAAGAGAAGATCGACGCGTTTGTGAAAGGATTACGGGAAAGAATCCAAGAAGATATAAGTTCACACGAGCCCGCCTCCATACAACAGGCATGTAGAATGGCTCACAAACTAGTGAACCAGATTGAAGAAAGAATTAAAGAACAGACTGCTGAAGAGGCCAATGTGAAGCAAGTCAAAAGAAAATGGGAGGAAAACGGTGATAAGAATCACCAATACAATAACAACAGCAATTACAACAATAATCGCAACAATTATCCCAACAATCGCAACATCAATCGCAACTACAACAAACGGCTCAACAACAACAACAACAACAACAACAGCAACTACAACAATCATCCCAACAACAATAATAACCGCAACAACAACAACAATCAGAAGCAGCTATGCCAAAGGTGTGAAAAGTATCACTCGAGGTTCTGCACCAAATTTTGCAACAAGTGTAAAAGAAATGGTCATAGCGCGGCGAAGTGTGAGGTCTATGGACCGGGGGTTAATAGAACGAAAGGAACAAATGGTGTCAGAACGAGTAATGGCAGAGCAAGTAGTGTCGGAGCAAGTTATGCCAATGTAGTTTGTTATAAATGTGGAAAACCGGGCCACATTATTAGAAATTGCCCGAACCAGGAGAACACGAATGGACAAGGCCGCGGAAGAGTTTTCAATATTAATGCGACAGAGGCACAGGAAGACCCGGAGCTTGTTACGGGTACGTTTCTTATTGACAATAAATCTGCTTACGTTTTATTTGATTCGGGTGCAGATAGAAGCTATATGAGTAGAGATTTTTGTGCTAAATTAAGTTGTCCATTGACGCCTTTGGATAGTAAATTTTTACTAGAATTAGCAAATGGTAAATTAATTTCAGCAGATAATATATGTCGAAATCGAGAAATTAAACTGGTTAGCGAAACATTTCAGATTGATTTGATACCAGTAGAGTTAGGGAGTTTTGATGTGATAATCGGTATGGACTGGTTGAAAGAAGTGAAAGCAGAGATCGTTTGTTACAAAAATGCAATTCACATTATACGAGAAAAAGGAAAACCCTTAATGGTGTACGGAGAAAAGGGCAACACGAAGCTACATCTTATTAGTAATTTGAAGGCACAAAAACTAATAAGAAAAGGTTGCTATGTTGTTCTAGCACACGTCGAGAAAGTACAAACTGAAGAAAAGAGCATCAATGATGTTCCCATTGCAAAAGAATTTCCCGATGTATTTCTGAAAGAATTACCGGTATTACCCCCACATCGATCCGTTGAATTTCAGATAGATCTTGTACCAGGAGTTGCACCAATAGCTCGTGCTCCTTACAGACTCGCACCCAGCGAGATGAAAGAACTGCAAAGCCAATTACAAGAACTTTTAAAGCGTGGTTTCATTCGACCAAGCACATCACCGTGGGGAGCTCCTGTTTTGTTTGTCAAGAAGAAAGATGGTACATTCAGGTTGTGTATCGACTACCGAGAGTTGAACAAACTTACCATCAAGAACCGCTACCCACTACCGAGAATCAACGACTTATTTGATCAACTACAAGGCTCGTCTGTTTATTCAAAGATTGACTTACGTTCCGGGTATCATCAAATGCGGGTGAAAGAAGATGATATTCCAAAGACTGCTTTCAGAACACGTTACGGTCATTACGAGTTTATGGTCATGCCGTTTGGTTTAACTAATGCACCAGCTGTGTTCATGGACCTTATGAACCGAGTGTGTGGACCATACCTTGACAAGTTTGTCATTGTTTTCATTGATGACATACTTATTTACTCAAAGAATGATCAAGAATACGGTGAACATTTGAGAAAGGTGTTAGAAGTATTGAGGAAGGAAGAATTGTACGCTAAGTTTTCAAAGTGTGCATTTTGGTTGGAAGAAGTTCAATTCCTCGGTCACATAGTGAACAAAGAAGGTATTAAGGTGGATCCGGCAAAGATAGAAACTGTTGAAAAGTGGGAAACCCCGAAAACTCCGAAACACATACGCCAGTTTTTAGGACTAGCTGGTTACTACAGAAGGTTCATCCAAGACTTTTCCAGAATAGCAAAACCCTTGACTGCATTAACGCATAAAGGGAAGAAATTTGAATGGAATGATGAACAAGAGAAAGCGTTTCAGTTATTGAAGAAAAAGCTAACTACGGCACCTATATTGTCATTGCCTGAAGGGAATGATGATTTTGTGATTTATTGTGACGCATCAAAGCAAGGTCTCGGTTGTGTATTAATGCAACGAACGAAGGTGATTGCTTATGCATCTAGACAATTGAAGATTCACGAACAAAATTATACGATGCATGATTTGGAATTAGGAGCGGTTGTTTTTGCATTAAAGACTTGGAGGCACTACTTATATGGGGTCAAAAGTATTATATATACCGACCACAAAAGTCTTCAACACATATTTAATCAGAAACAACTGAATATGAGGCAGCGTAGGTGGATTGAATTATTGAATGATTACGACTTTGAGATTCGTTACCACCCGGGGAAGGCAAATGTGGTAGCCGATGCCTTGAACAGGAAGGACAGAGAACCCATTCGAGTAAAATCTATGAATATAATGATTCATAATAACCTTACTACTCAAATAAAGGAGGCGCAACAAGGAGTTTTAAAAGAGGGAAATTTAAAGGATGAAATACCCAAAGGATCGGAGAAGCATCTTAATATTCGGGAAGACGGAACCCGGTATAGGGCTGAAAGGATTTGGGTACCAAAATTTGGAGATATGAGAGAAATGGTACTTAGAGAAGCTCATAAAACCAGATACTCAATACATCCTGGAACGGGGAAGATGTACAAGGATCTCAAGAAACATTTTTAGTGGCCGGGTATGAAATCCGATGTTGCTAAATACGTAGGAGAATGTTTGACGTGTTCGAAGGTCAAAGCTGAGCATCAGAAACCATCAGGTCTACTTCAACAACCCGAAATCCCGGAATGGAAATGGGAAAACATTACCATGGATTTCATCACTAAATTGCCAAGGACTGCAAGTGGTTTTGATACTATTTGGGTAATAGTTGATCGTCTCACCAAATTAGCACACTTCCTGCCAATAAGAGAAGATGACAAGATGGAGAAGTTAGCACGACTGTATTTGAAGGAAGTCGTCTCCAGACATGGAATACCAATCTCTATTATCTCTGATAGGGATGGCAGATTTATTTCAAGATTCTGGCGGACATTACAGCAAGCATTAGGAACTCGTCTAGACATGAGTACTGCCTATCATCCACAAACTGATGGGCAGAGCGAAAGGACGATACAAACGCTTGAAGACATGCTACGAGCATGTGTTATTGATTTCGGAAACAGTTGGGATCGACATCTACCGTTAGCAGAATTTTCCTACAACAACAGCTACCATTCAAGCATTGAGATGGCGCCGTTTGAACCACTTTATGGTAGAAAGTGCAGGTCTCTGATTTGTTGGAGTGAAGTGGGGGATAGACAGATTACGGGTCCGGAGATTATACAAGAAACTACCGAGAAGATCATCCAAATTCAACAACGGTTGAAAACCGCCCAAAGTCGACAAAAGAGCTACGCTGACATTAAAAGAAAAGATATAGAATTTGAAATTGGAGAGATGGTCATGCTTAAAGTTGCACCTTGGAAAGGCGTTGTTCAATTTGGTAAACGAGGGAAATTAAATCCAAGGTATATTGGACCATTCAAGATTATTGATCGTGTCGGACCAGTAGCTTACCGACTTGAGTTACCTCAACAACTCGCGGCTGTACATAACACTTTCCACGTCTCGAATTTGAAGAAATTTTTTGCTAAAGAAGATCTCACTATTCCGTTAGATGAAATCCAAATCAACGAAAAACTTCAATTCATCGAAGAACCCGTCGAAATAATGGATCGTGAGGTTAAAAGACTTAAGCAAAACAAGATACAAATTGTTAAGGTTTGATGGAATGCTCGTAGAGGACCCGAGTTCACCTGGGAGCATGAAGATCAGATGAAGAAGAAATACCCACATCTATTTCCAGAAGATTCGTCAACACCTTCAACAGCTTAAAATTTCAGGACGAAATTTATTTAACGGGTAGGTACTGTAGTGACCCGAACTTTTCCATGTTTATATATATTAATTGAGATTGATATTTACATGATTAAATGTTTCCAACATGTTAAGCAATCAAACTTATTAAGACTTGATTAATTGAAATATGTTTCATATAGACAATTGACCACCCAAGTTGACCGGTGATTCACGAACGTTAAAACTTGTAAAAACTATATGATGACATATATATGGATATATATATAGTTAACATGATACTATGATAAGTAAACATATTATTAAGTATATTAACAATGAACTACATATGTAAAAACAAGACTACTAACTTAATGATTTTTAAACGAGACATATATGTAACGATTATCGTTGTAAAGACATTTAATGTATATATATCATATTAAGAGATATTCATACATGATAATATCATGATAATATAATAATTTAAAATCTCATTTGATATTATAAACATTGGGTTAACAACATTTAACAAGATCGTTAACCTAAAGGTTTCAAAACAACACTTACATGTAACGACTAACGATGACTTAACGACTCAGTTAAAATGTATATACATGTAGTGTTTTAATATGTATTTATACACTTTTGAAAGACTTCAATACACTTATCAAAATACTTCTACTTAACAAAAATGCTTACATTTACATCCTCGTTCAGGTTCATCAACAATTCTACTCGTATGCACCCGTATTCGTACTCGTACAATACACAGCTTTTAGATGTATGTACTATTGGTATATACACTCCAATGATCAGCTCTTAGCAGCCCATGTGAGTCACCTAACACATGTGGGAACCATCATTTGGCAACTAGCATGAAATATCTCATAAAATTACAAAAATATGAGTAATCATTCATGACTTATTTACATGAAAACAAAATTACATATCCTTTATATCTAATCCATACACCAATGACCAAAAACACCTACAAACACTTTTATTCTTCAATTTTCTTCATCTAATTAATCTCTCTCAAGTTCTATCTTCAAGTTCTAAGTGTTCTTCATAAATTCTACAAGTTCTAGTTACATAAAATCAAGAATACTTTCAAGTTTGCTAGCTCACTTCCAATCTTGTAAGGTGATCATCCAACCTCAAGAAATCTTTGTTTCTTACAGTATGTTATCATTCTAATACAAGGTAATAATCATATTCAAACTTTGGTTCAATTTCTATAACTATAACAATCTTATTTCAAGTGATGATCTTACTTGAACTTGTTTTCGTGTCATGATTCTGCTTCAAGAACTTCGAGCCATCCAAGGATCCGTTGAAGCTAGATCCATTTTTCTCTTTTCCAGTAGGTTTATCCAAGGAACTTAAGGTAGTAATGATGTTCATAACATCATTCAATTCATACATATAAAGCTATCTTATTCGAAGGTTTAAACTTGTAATCACTAGAACATAGTTTAGTTAATTCTAAACTTGTTCGCAAACAAAAGTTAATCCTTCTAACTTGACTTTTAAAATCAACTAAACACATGTTCTATATCTATATGATATGCTAACTTAATGATTTAAAACCTGAAAACACGAAAAACACCTTAAAACCGGATTTACGCCGTCGTAGTAACACCGCGGGCTGTTTTGGGTTAGTTAATTAAAAACTATGATAAACTTTGATTTAAAAGTTGTTATTCTGAGAAAATGATTTTTATTATGAACATGAAACTATATCCAAAAATTATGGTTAAACTCAAAGTGGAAGTATGTTTTCTAAAATGGTCATCTAGACGTCGTTCTTTCGACTGAAATGACTACCTTTACAAAAATGACTTGTAACTTATTTTTCCGACTATAAAAATATACTTTTTCTGTTTAGATTCATAAAATAGAGTTCAATATGAAACCATAGCAATTTGATTCACTCAAAACGGATTTAAAATGAAGAAGTTATGGGTAAAACAAGATTGGATAATTTTTCTCATTTTAGCTACGTGAAAATTGGTAACAAATCTATTCCAACCATAACTTAATCAACTTGTATTGTATATTATGTAATCTTGAGATACCATAGACACGTATACAATGTTTCGACCTATCATGTCGACACATCTATATATATTTCGGAACAACCATAGACACTCTATATGTGAATGTTGGAGTTAGCTATACCGGGTTGAGGTTGATTCCAAAATATATATAGTTTGAGTTGTGATTAATACTGAGATACGTATACACTGGGTCGTGGATTGATTCAAGATAATATTTATCGATTTATTTCTGTACATCTAACTGTGGACAACTAGTTGTAGGTTACTAACGAGGACAGCTGACTTAATAAACTTAAAACATCAAAATATATTAAAAGTGTTGTAAATATATTTTGAACTTACTTTGATATATATGTATATATTGTTATAGGTTCGTGAATCAACCAGTGGCCAAGTCTTACTTCCCGACGAAGTAAAAATCTGTGAAAGTGAGTTATAGTCCCACTTTTAAAATCTAATATTTTTGGGATGAGAATACATGCAGGTTTTATAAATGATTTACAAAATAGACACAAGTACGTGAAACTACATTCTATGGTTGAATTATCGAAATCGAATATGCCCCTTTTTATTAAGTCTGGTAATCTAAGAATTAGGGAACAGACACCCTAATTGACGCGAATCCTAAAGATAGATCTATTGGGCCTAACAAACCCCATCCAAAGTACCGGATGCTTTAGTACTTTAAAATTTATATCATATCCGAAGGGTGTCCCGGAATGATGGGGATATTCTTATATATGCATCTTGTTAATGTCGGTTACCAGGTGTTCACCATATGAATGACTTTTATCTCTATGTATGGGATGTGTATTGAAATATGAAATCTTGTGGTCTATTATTATGATTTGATATATATAGGTTAAACCTATAACTCACCAATATTTTTGTTGACGTTTTAAGCATGTTTATTCTCAGGTGATTATTAAGAGCTTCCGCTGTCGCATACTTAAATAAGGACGAGATTTGGAGTCCATGCTTGTATGATATTGTGTGAAAACTGCATTCAAGAAACTTATTTTGTTGTAACATATTTGTATTGTAAACCATTATGTAATGGTCGTGTGTAAACAGGATATTTTAGATTATCATTATTTGATAATCTACGTAAAGCTTTTTAAACCTTTATTGATAAAATAAAGGTTATGGTTTGTTTTAAAATGAATGCAGTCTTTGAAAAACGTCTCATATAGAGGTCAAAACCTCGCAACGAAATCAATTAATATGGAACGTTTTTAATCAATAAGAACGGGACATTTCATTAGCGAACCAGGTCTGCATTAGTGTGTCTAACTGATAAGTCGATAGGATGCATTAGTGAGTCTGGACTTCGACCGTGTCTGCATGTCAAAAGTTTTGCTTATCATTTTGTGTCGAAAATTAACTACTTATCATCCTCAGGAAATTACCTGCTTATCATTTTTAGTCTAAGACACGTCTTGCTACATTGATTGCATGAATTGTGTATAGACAAAAAAAATCATATCTTAGCATATCTGCTAAATCATATCTTATCGTATATGTTACTTTAAACTTTGCCTGACATATCCCGCAAAGTCCTCCGTAATCTACGAAATCTTTTGATCTATATATATATATATATATATATATATATATATATATATATATATATATACCATCCGTTAGCCAAAATCATTTCATATCGGAAAAAAAATCCTTTATCCAATCGTACAAAATGGAATTCGTCATCAGTTCAAGTCACTCAGATTCCGAAATGGATTCCCATTCAAGCTCCGAAAGCAGTGTGACCGGAATAGATCAACCAATCAGTCATCACCTATTCTGGATGAATTGGGGATGGGTTCGTAGCCTCCTCAATCATTGGAGACAAGAAGAAGGTGATCCCTTCCATCCACCACATTGCCCTCTTGACAAAGAACCTGAAGCACTTACCGGCGAACCTGTCCGAAACACCATTTTCTCGCTCATTTCCAGAGTATCTCATCACGATTATATATTACATCAAATTTTAGATTTTATTTATCCGCTCGTCCGAACCGACAATCACCCTGGTGTAATAGAAGAAGTCAACGAGCTTCACGCTCGGGTAGTGGCTTTGGAGAATATGGTGCAGAGATTACAAACACCATCAGCAGCATCAGCAGCATAACCAGTACCACCATCATCAACGCCAACAGTACCATTACCACCTCCAACCACAACCGCGTCGTAAACCTCAACTTCACAATCTGTCCCACGTGCATCAACGTCATACGCACCATAGATACCAAGGAGTACCAACAACAATAACTGATGAAGTATTAATTCATAACTTCATTGGAGAAACATTCCGCGGCGATTATGTAATCTCTAAAGTCTTAGAGATTATCTAATCTAGCCCTAACCATAAATCAGTTAAGCAAACCAAAATGATAGAAGGAAGAGTAGAAACCCTGACAAAAATGGTGTGTGATTAACAAGCTAAACTTGCTTTACCAATATCATCAACAGTACCGTCAGCGTTACCAGCATCGTCAGTACAGTCAACATCCGAATCAACAACACCGATAACATCACAAATTTCGTCAGTTCAAGAATCACTGTGGACATCATTACGAATCAATAACGTGTATATTGTATCAACGAGTTATGAAGAATTAACTCATTCCCTCTGAAGAAATTATATATATATATATATATATATATATATATATATATATATATATATATATATATATATATATATATATATATATATATATATATTTTGAAATAAATCTTTCCGTGCTAAGCTATTGTGTGTGAATCTTAACTACTCGGTTAATTCATATTACAAATATGCAATAATGTACATCCTTCGGCCGCAACTTAACCAGCGTTAACTACAATCTATGTCGCAATTCAACAAATTTCAATTCATAATAAATCAAGTATATATTTGATTTTACACTTTCATCATCGATGTACCCGAAAATTTTCAGATAACATCATTCGTACTTTGCGAAATTCACAAGAATTCCACAAACCGAACATCATACATCAACAAATAACGAAGTATTGATTCATAATTTCAATGTCATTAAAGAAATACTGCGTAAAAGTTACGTACTTTTAAAGCCTTTAGGGATTATTCAATTCTAGTTTCAACAGTAAATCAAATGAGTTTAATTTAACATTAACTCTTTAAATGTATGTTACATCTGAAGAAAATATACATATATATATATATATATATATATATATATATTTTCATAAAGACTGTAATAAAATTCTTTTGTACAAAATATTAATTGTGAAATTTTTTTTTAACGGGTAGGTAATACCCTAGAGATATATAAATTCACAATTAATATGTTACATTCTTCGAATCTGATTCAGCAAATCATCCATTATACTCCATACTTTCACAACAATATACATTCTTTTATAGAAATCAAAACAACCATACTCATTCAAAATTTAATTACATATTCTGATTTTGAAATCTCAAAATTCAACTTGAGATATGACCAAAATCATCACTCTTAGATCCTTACATCTTTCACAAGCTATATTTTTACTTCAAAACTGTGTTAGAACATCAAATGTATGTTAACGATTACAATCTGTGTTCAAACCCTTCAAAAATTTCTGAAGACACTTCGAATGATGAGCAATCGAAATGATGATCCAATCACATGTTACCCACAGTTATGTACCTGAAAAACTCTTGAAACCAAAGTAAAAGTTTAAACAACGTATCCGCGTCAGATTCTTTGGCATTTATTAGCAAAAATAACTTTGCGACTCCTATTCAAAGTAGCCAGTTTTGTCACAGCTCTAGCAAGTCAACTTCGACTTTTCAGTCAGACTAACCTTATTATAACCTTGAGATATACACCATCGTTACCAGGGAACCTTTTACATTCCACCACATTATTAGCAGATGTACCAACAACTTCATTACCCTTTGACTTTAGCCTCTTCAAAAAGTCATTATAATTATTCATTGAAACCCCATCATTTACTCATTCGCATCTTGTAATGAGAATTGCCATACGAATCATTGGGAATTAGCAATCAGTATTTTGAAATCTCGCAGCATGTCTATGCCAACAGTTATATGTGTATATATAACGTCTATCTTCTGGACTTAATTTGAATGTGAAGTTTCAGAAAAACACTCCGAACTACGAATTGGTTCTCCGAAAATGGAAAAAAATGCTGATGAAGCAGCAAAAACTATAAACGACTTTAAATGGTAAAAGCTGGATGATAATGATAAAGTGTGCTGGCAAAGCGCAGAAAAAGAGAAGTTTTGGAACTGGAAAACGGATTGAGAAAAGTAGGAAGGAGGCTGTGGACAAATTACAAAGACTGAACCTGACTTCAAAGGATCCAAATGATTCAGTACCTACTGAAGTCATTAACGAATACCTTGCTCCTGACTCTAAACCCCTGCGGACAATATTCTTCATCATCCTCTGATATTAGAAATTCTAAAATATCATCATATCTTTCATTATAAATATCCTCCATATTTCTGAAGATATTTTCTTAATTTTTCTTATTTGAAATCATTTACCTCTTCGCGCTATCTGTATTACATCATAAAAGAAACTATTTTAGTTTCTAAATTCTGAAACATTCAAGTTTAAAATAGGAATATTTTGAAGTAGTGTTGGGAACTGAAGCATGAATTAGTATAATATAATGACACTTGATCAATGTGATTATATTACAGTAAGTCATGCTGAGTTTCTAAATGGAATGTGATGATTCACAGATCATAACATCATCATGTGCCATGTTATACGACTCTCGTATTCTATTTAACCTCTAAAATATCAAGAAAATATTTCTTAATGATTCGGCCTTTTCCAAGGTATTCTAGTAATTTGACAAGTCAAGATCGTACCATCACAATTTCCTTCCTAGAACATTAACAGTGTTCATTCCGAAATTCATATCTGTGAATTTTGGACCATTACAAGCGGTGCTTAATCGCAAGAAGAAGAAACGAAAGGACAAAACTCCGAAATAGAAAGTGGGGTATAAATTGCAGCAAATAAAAGAGAGCATTAACTGTGAATAATAATGATTATAGAATACGAAATCAGAGACTTTGAAATATAAGGGAACATATATAGCCCAACGACAAACCAGAAATTATAAACCATATATATCGATGCATATAGCAATATAAAGACACGGGAGAACTAGAAACACTATAAACCCAAGAGTATAGTAGAAGTAAATAGATTCTTTCGGCGGTAGATGAAAAAGAAGAATGACCGATATGAAAGTTAGAAGTATATCGAGAATCAGAACTGGATGGAGCATATTGATGAATACTTTAAAATATGAGTTGAGGGGGAAAGAATAGAAGGTGATGAAACATGACTAGGAACTTAGAAATCAACAGATTTAACTCACACAATGGCGGAACAAGTGAATCAAACCCTCTAGTGAATAGGTTAAATTTTTTTTTTGATTAATTTAGTCAAACCACAACTAAATCAAGTGTGATTAGATCAACACCTAGAGCTATTATTCACCACCTGGGTGATTTGGACTGAGAGAGTATCGGAGGAGCTCACTAGATCTGAGTGTGTGTAACAAATGAGAGGCTTAACCTAAAATGAAGAACATAAGACTTTATATACCCCTGCTGTTGACTCACCCATACGATTCATTCATCACACGTACGAGTTGGCTTCATCAGCCATACAGGTGATCAATCACTCGTGTCTTCTCATTTAGGTTGTAATTGTGACTTAGCTCAGCATCAACCGTGCGTATGAGCCTGTCAGCCATACTAGTGAGGCTTCACTCGTACGTCTGACTAAGTCTAACATAGTCAAACATCTAAATCTCATTCCTGCAGTTCCTGTAACCACATTCAATCACGGATAGGATAATAACGAGCAATCATGGTGGCCTGTAAACTGTTGTACCTTCAATGGACGTGGGTAGATGTCTAGGGACTTGCATAAAATGCATCAACAGAAGGTGTGAGTTGTAAGGAAACGAAGGAGGTGAATTTATAAGAAAATCTCCGACAGAACAATTAAAATGGACGATCGCATTTAAAGCGGATCCTAATTCCCTTGATTACCGGAGAGTCAAATCTTATTAAGAACATTTTCTTCAAATCCCTTGAAATCTGGGAATCAATCATATCTACGTCAAATGATAAGATGAATCTACACTTACTCATTTCACTCTTCTATGTTAGCTTCATTCGTACTCTTCATATAAATGGATTGTTTATCCAAATTATTCGCTGATGATAAAACTCTAATTTTCAGCCCGTATGCATCATGAAAACATACTTATTATCATTCATGACCTTTCCACTCAAATATCGGGACAAAATTTCTTTAACGGGTAGGTACTGTGACAACCCAAAAATTTCCAATCAAATTTAAACTTTAATCTTTATATGTTTCCGACACGATAAGCAATATTTGTTAAGTTAAATTTCAAGAATTTTAAACTATGTTCATACATTCATTCAACCTCGACTAAGTTCCAACGATTCACGAACCATTAAACGAATATGATTATATATGTATATGTGTATATATATATTATAACTTGAAACGTAAACAAAATATTAGATTAAATACTTCATATGATTGAATCTGTTTCAAAATGTTTATCAATGGAATTAGAAGATAAGATCAAATGATTGAATTATCAGATATATTGAATTATGATTACAAGTCTCTGTTGAAAGGCCCACGTTGATTTGAGAAATCTTTCCATTTTAACAATATTCGGAAAATGGTAAAGTGATTTTTAAATAAGAACAAATTGTCAATCATTGAGAACTAGACAAATGATAGTGAAAGATTGAATCTCATAAAGACTCGATTGATCTATTTAGTTTCAAACGTACAAAAACGTTTTCAGTTTAAAAAGAACTTTATTATTAAAACGTATATAACTTTTATAAATATCTAGAACCACTTTTGACAACTCATTACTTAACTAGTATGATAAAGATAACGATATTTATATTTTATTTTATTAAATATATATAATGATTTAAATTAATATTATATATATTTATACGCGTATTATACGTACATAGTTTTATACTTTTAATATACTTAAACTTTACCTTTACTTTATTTTTACTTTACTTTAACTTTAATAATTCACTTTAATAATTCATACTTTAATAATTCACTTTAATAATTCATACTTTAATAATTCACTTTAATAATTCATACTTTAATAATTCACTTTAATAATTCATACTTTAATAATTCATACTTTAATAATTTACTTTAATAATTCAAAAATCTATTATAAATAGAATTCAATATGTTTCATTATTTCATAGAAACTTAAAAATATTTTTCTCTAAACTCTCTCAATCGATTTACATATATATATTTACTCCGTATTATTTCAAGATATTATTAGTATACATAAAATATTACGACGGAGTGCTGTCCGAGTGATTTCGAAATTGTTTTTCGAGTAGGATAGGATTAAGGAAATTATGGGTTATAGCTATGGAGGTGATTGAGTATGGTTCATGGGTATGCTCGTGAGGTCAATATAGTGTTTATCATTTCCGTTGCGTCTACATACCTTTCCTGCAATATTGAATCTCAATATTGATACGTGAGTACTCATAATTTAACTTTTATATACTAATAGTGTATCCCTGACTAGTGCTCGAGTATTTAGGATTATGCATGCTTGTACTTTTGATATTGCCCTTAGACAGGTTAGGTTGAATCTTGAATTAGTTACACTTGCGGTTGAGATAAGGTATAAGATATGCATATCCTTGGAAAGCTAGCGAAAAATTAAGAACTTTTTCTTTAGATATCGAATGGTTTCGATGAACGGATTAGAAGTTATAATCAATTGAATTTTCGATATTTTTATTAAAAATGATTATTATTATCGTCGTTTTTATCGTCGTTCTAGTTTTATCTTATTATTATCATTATTATTATCTTTATCAATAAAAGGGATTTATCATTAAAAATTGTTATTTTTTATTACTATTACTATCGTTATTATCGTTAAAGTTATAATTAGTATTATAATTATTATCCAATTATTATTATTATTATTATTATTATTATTATTATTATTATTATTATTATTAGTATTATTATTATTATTATTATTATCATTATTAATATATATATCATTATTTAAAAATGGTTATTGCTATTGTTATTATTATTATTACTATATTATCATTAAGATAATTATTAGTATTATCGTTAATAATTTTAAAGTAACTATCATTATTAATATTAGTGTAATTAAAACAAATATTTGTAACACCTAATTATTTTTATTACTATTATTATCATTATTATGAACACGATATAAAAGACGATTAAAAGCTATTAAACGAAATGATTAGGAAATAATGAGTAAGAGTATCATGATGAAATTAAAATATTATAAGATATTGACTTAGATAAAATTATCGTTCTTATTATTTTTATCATTACTATTATTATTAAAAGTATCGTTAGTATTAAAACTATCATTTTAACAAAAAATATCATTTTAATAGAAATGTCATTGTTACTATAAAATATCATTATTATTATTATTATTTTAAATAGAATTATTATTTTAAAGATAATATTAAAAATTATCGTAAATATTAAAGTTATCATAATTAGAATAATCGTTTTATCATAATGTCATCTTAGTAATTATAAATATTGATATTTTTATAATAATAATTATTATTACAAAATAATACAACTTTTACTTACTATCATTATAGATATTATTTTATCAAATAAATATGTGATACAAACATATTTTACTACGTGTAATAACTTACTTTAATAATACCTATCATATTATCTTTATGATATTAAATGAACCCTATAAATTTTAATACTTAATATATATAAAAGTATATTTTATTATATAAATTTAATATAAAATTTTATTTATTAATAAATAAATTATATTATTTACTCTAATAAATCTTTTAAAAATATTTAAAAATATAAAACGACGATATTCAAACTATATATTAATCATGTATAGATTTTTGGAAATTATTTTGAGTCAACTTTACTTTTGTTACCTTTTGCATATTAGTCTCGAGCATTAGGATTGTGGTACACTATGACTTTGTAGTGACCCGAACTTTTCCATGTTTATATATATTAATTGGGATTGATATTTACATGATTAAATGTTTCCAACATGTTAAACAATCAAACTTGTTAAGACTTGATTAATTGAAATATGTTTCATATAGACAATTGACCACCCAAGTTGACCGGTGATTCACGAACGTTAAAACTTGTAAAAACTATATGATGACATATATATGGATATATATATATATAGTTAACATGATACTATGATAAGTAAACATATCATTAAGTATATTAACAATGAACTACATATGTAAAAACAAGACTACTAACTTAATGATTTTTAAACGAGACATATATGTAACGATTATCGTTGTAAAGACGTTTAATGTATATATATCATATTAAGAGATATTCATACATGATAATATCATGATAATATAATAATTTAAAATCTCATTTGATATTATAAACATTGGGTTAACAACATTTAACAAGATCGTTAACCTAAAGGTTTCAAAACAACACTTACATGTAACGACTAACGATGACTTAACGAATCAGTTAAAATGTATATACATGTAGTGTTTTAATATGTATTTATACACTTTTGGAAGACTTCAATACACTTATCAAAATACTTCTACTTAACAACAATGCTTACAATTACATCCTCGTTCAGTTTCATCAACAATTCTACTCGTATGCACCCGTATTCGTACTCATACAATACACAGCTTTTAGATGTATGTACTATTGGTATATACACTCCAATGATCAGCTCTTAGCAGCCCATGTGAGTCACCTAATACATGTGGGAGCCATCATTTAGCAACTAGCATGAAATATCTCATAAAATTACAAAAATATGAGTAATCATTCATGACTTATTTACATGAAAACAAAATTACATATCCTTTATATCTAATCCATACACTAACGACCAAAAACACCTACAAACACTTTCATTCTTCAATTTTATTCATCTAATTGATCTCTCTCAAGTTCTATCTTCAAGTTCTAAGTGTTCTTCATATATTCTACAAGTTCTAGTTACATAAAATCAAGAATACTTTCAAGTTTGCTAGCTCACTTCCAATCTTGTAAGGTGATCATCCAACCTCAAGAAATCTTTATTTCTTACAGTAGGTTATCATTCTAATACAAGGTAATAATCATATTCAAACTTTGGTTCAATTTCTATAACTATAACAATCTTATTTCAAGTGATGATCTTACTTGAACTTGTTTTCGTGTCATGATTCTGCTTCAAGAACTTCGAGCCATCCAAGGATCCATTGAAGCTAGATTCATTTTTCTCTTTTCCAGTAGGTTTATCCAAGGAACTTAAGGTAGTAATGATGTTCATAACATCATTCGATTCATACATATAAAGCTATCTTATTCGAAGGTTTAAACTTGTAATCACTAGAACATAGTTTAGTTAATTCTAAACTTGTTCGCAAACAAAAGTTAATCCTTCTAACTTGACTTTTAAAATCAACTAAACACATGTTCTATATCTATATGATATGCTAACTTAATGATTTAAAACCTGGAAACACGAAAAACACCGTAAAACCGGATTTACGCCGTCGTAGTAACACCGCGGGCTGTTTTGGGTTAGTTAATTAAAAACTATGATAAACTTTGATTTAAAAGTTGTTATTCTGAGAAAATGATTGTTATTATGAACATGAAACTATATCCAAAAATTATGGTTAAACTCAAAGTGGAAGTATGTTTTCTAAAATGGTCATCTAGACGTCGTTCTTTCGACTGAAATGACTACCTTTACAAAAACGACTTGTAACTTATTTTTCCGACTATGAACCTATACTTTTTCTGTTTAGATTCATAAAATAGAGTTCAATATGAAACCATAGCAATTTGATTCACTCAAAACGGATTTAAAATGAAGAAGTTATGGGTAAAACAAGATTGGATAATTTTTCTCATTTTAGCTACGTGAAAATTGGTAACAAATCTATTCCAACCATAACTTAATTAACTTGTATTGTATATTATGTAATCTTGAGATACCATAGACACGTATACAATGTTTCGACCTATCATGTCGACACATCTATATATATTTCGGAATAACCATAGATACTCTATATGTGAATGTTGTAGTTAGCTATACAGGGTTGAGGTTGATTCCAAAATATATATAGTTTGAGTTGTGATCAATACTGAGATACGCATACACTGGGTCGTGGATTGATTCAAGATAATATTTATCGATTTATTTCTGTACATCTAACTGTGGACAACTAGTTGTAGGTTACTAACGAGGACAGCTGACTTAATAAACTTAAAACATCAAAATATATTAAAAGTGTTGTAAATATATTTTGAACATACTTTGATATATATGTATATATTGTTATAGGTTCGTGAATCAACCAGTGGCCAAGTCTTACTTCCCGACGAAGTAAAAATCTGTGAAAGTGAGTTATAGTCCCACTTTTAAAATCTAATATTTTTGGGATGAGAATACATGCAGGTTTTATAAATGATTTACAAAATAGACACAAGTACGTGAAACTACATTCTATGGTTGAATTATCGAAATCGAATATGCCCCTTTTTATTAAGTCTGGTAATCTAAGAATTAGGGAACAGACACCCTAATTGACGCGAATCCTAAAGATAGATCTATTGGGCCTAACAAACCCCATCCAAAGTACCGGATGCTTTAGTACTTCGAAATTTATATCATATCCGAAGGGTGTTCCGGAATGATGGGGATATTCTTATATATGCATCTTGTTAATGTCGGTTACCAGGTGTTCACCATATGAATGATTTTTATCTCTATGTATGGGATGTGTATTGAAATATAAAATCTTGTGGTCTATTATTATGATTTGATATATATAGGTTAAACCTATAACTCACCAACATTTTTGTTGACGTTTTAAGCATGTTTATTCTCAGGTGATTATTAAGAGCTTCCGCTGTCGCATACTTAAATAAGGACGAGATTTGGAGTCCATGCTTGTATGATATTGTGTAAAAACTGCATTCAAGAAACTTATTTTGTTGTAACATATTTGTATTGTAAACCATTATGTAATGGTCGTGTGTAAACAGGATATTTTAGATTATCATTATTTGATAATCTACGTAAAGCTTTTTAAACCTTTATTGATGAAATAAAGGTTATGGTTTGTTTTAAAATGAATGCAGTCTTTGAAAAACGTCTCTTATAGAGGTCAAAACCTCGCAACGAAATCAATTAATATGGAACGTTTTTAATCAATAAGAACGGGACATTTCAGTTGGTATCCGAGCGTTGGTCTTAGAGAACCAGAAAATTTGCATTAGTGTGTCTTATCGAGTTTGTTAGGATGCATTAGTGAGTCTGGACTTCGACCGTGTTTTCTTTAAAAATGATTGCTTAACATTTTTGTTGGAAACTATATATTTTTAACATATGAATATTATGTGATATATTAATCTCTTATCGTGTTTGATATTATGTGATAGATGTCTACCTCTAGAACAAGTCCCATTGACTCACCTAATAATAATGAAGAGTCAAATGTAAATTGGAATGATTCGTGGACTGATTCACAAGTTCCCGAAGAGGAACCGGAAGAAGAGTCGGAACCGGAAGAAGAATCGGAACCGGAAGAAGAATCGGAACCGGAAGAAGAAATAGAACCGGTGGGGGAAATAATAAAACGGTTAAGTAAAAGAGAATCCTCAACCAACCGACCAAGGTTAATTATGGTCAATGGTGTTTCCGCCAAGGAAGCAAAATATTGGGAGGATTACCAATTCTCCGATGAATCGGATTCCGACGAGAATTCCGATGATGTTATAGAAATTACCCCAACTGAATTTAAAAAGGCAAAAGAAAATAATAAGGGAAAGGGCATAAAAATAGAGAAATCTAATTCCAACCCCGATGAACTTTATATGTATCGTCAACCACCGAAGTCCTTAAGTTGTAACAATGACCCGGGAACCTCTAAACCACCAGGTTTTTCTAAACCAATGTGGATAACGACGGCTCGTATTAGGGGAACATCATATATCCCTAGAAACTTGGCAAAACGAACCAAAACCGAACAAGAAGAAATGAGCGAGTCGGAATAAGATAGTTATATTCGTGTGGTGTAATATATGTAATATAGTGTGCTTATGCTTTATGATATATGTAAAAATTGCTTGTATTAATAAGTATTTTTTTTATGAATCTAACTCTTGTCTATTTTACAGTATAAAAACACAAAATGGATAGACAACCCAATATTTTAAGAGACCTACCCTGAGACATGATTGATGAAATCTTGTCTAGAGTCGGTCAGAATTCCTCGGCACAACTATTTAAGGTGAGATCAGTTTGTAAGACATTCGAAGAACATTCCAAGAATGCCTTGGTTTATAAAAGGCTTTCGTTCGGAAGATGGGGAATAACACATTGGGAAATCCATAAGTTACGATGTGTTTACTTTGACGCATATATTACGGGGAACCCAAATGCTATTTTACGCAACGGGTTAAGAAATTATTTTGACTCAGTATATCCGAATATAGGACTTCGTGATTTAGAAAAAGCAGCTAACATGCAACATAAAGAAGCATGTTATGCTTACGGGTTAGTAATGTTCGCTTCTCACCAAAGTGAGAACAAGAACATCGGGCTACAACTATTAAACAAAACGTTCCCACAAGTGACGGAGTCGGTAATTGGGGTAAGAAATGAGGTTTTTAGGTTATTACGAGACTGTTGGTCATTACGTAACCCTCGTCCCTTTGATGACGTTACAACACGCTGTCTTATCAACGGCCATAACGGTTATGTTCCACAAGACCAAGGATGGGAAGTAGTCCTAGTAAAACCAGAATGCATGACTTGTTTCTGGACGTATGAATTACGTGTCTTTATTGCCTTTGCTGAACGACTTGTGTACTAGCTAGAATTATCTTCACAACTATCTTGTATCAAAGTTATTGTGTGCTATATTTCATGCTTTATGTAAAATAAGCGGTATTGTAAGTTTGTAAAATATTGTATAAAAGTTTGAACGCGAAATATTATTACAATCAGTTTTTCATATAGAATTGTAGTAGTTGAATTGTATATTAGCTACTAAGTATGAACTTAATGGGTAGGTGCTACCCGAATTTAAACTTATAAAACGCTAATATGAAGAAAAAGCTTTTATAAATGAGTTCATATTATGCTACGAAATACTATTAACTACTCTTAATATTCTGTATGATTAACTTGTTCCATTTGACTATTTTGAAGGAAATGGCACCGACTACTCGACACACCGTGAATATGAATGAAGAGAAATTCCGTACTTTTCTAGCTTCAAACATAGCCGCAGTACAGGCTGCGCTACATACCAACAATAACCTTGGATCTGGCAGTACAGGAAATCGTGTAGGATGCACCTACAAAGAATTCACTGCCTGCAAACCTTTGGAATTTGATGGAACCGAAGGACCGATCGGATTGAAACGGTGGACCGAGAAGGTCGAATCGGTGTTTGCCATAAGTAAGTGTACTGAAGAGGACAAAGTGAAGTACGCTACGCATACCTTCACAGGTTCTGCGTTAACATGGTGGAATACCTATCTAGAGCAAGTGGGACAAGATGATGCGTACGCACTACCGTGGTCAGCATTCAAGCACTTGATGAACGAGAAGTACCGTCCCAGAACCGAGGTCAATAAGCTCAAGACAGAACTTAGAGGGTTACGAACCCAAGGATTTGATATTACCACGTACGAAAGACGATTCACAGAATTGTGCCTATTGTGTCCGGGAGCATTCGAAGATGAGGAAGAGAAGATCGACGCGTTTGTGAAAGGATTACCGGAAAGAATCCAAGAAGATATAAGTTCACACGAGCCCGCCTCCATACAACAGGCATGTAGAATGGCTCACAAACTAGTGAACCAGATTGAAGAAAGAATTAAAGAACAGACTGCTGAAGAGGCCAATGTGAAGCAAGTCAAAAGAAAGTGGGAGGAAAACGGTGATAAGAATCACCAATACAACAACAACAGCAATTACAACAATAATCGCAACAATTATCCCAACAATCGCAACATCAATCGCAACTACAACAAACGGCCCAACAACAACAACAACAATAGCAACAGCAACTACAACAATCATCCCAACAACAATAATAACCGCAACAACAACAACAATCAGAAGCAGCTATGCCAAAGGTGTGAAAAGTATCACTCGGGGTTCTGCACCAAATTTTGCAACAAGTGTAAAAGAAATGGTCATAGCGCGGCGAAGTGTGAGGTCTACGGACCAGGGGTTAATAGAACGAAAGGAACAAATGGTGTCGGAACGAGTAATGGCGGAGCAAGTAGTGTCGGAGCAAGTTATGCCAATGTAGTTTGTTATAAATGTGGAAAACCGGGCCACATTATTAGAAATTGCCCGAACCAGGAGAACACGAATGGACAAGGCCGCGGAAGAGTTTTCAATATTAATGCGGCAGAGGCACAGGAAGACCCGGAGCTTGTTACGGGTACGTTTCTTATTGACAATAAATCTGCTTACGTTTTATTTGATTCGGGTGCGGATAGAAGCTATATGTGTAGAGATTTTTGTGCTAAATTAAGTTGTCCATTGACGCCTTTGGATAGTAAATTTTTACTCGAATTAGCAAATGGTAAATTAATTTCAGCAGATAATATATGTCGGAATCGAGAAATTAAACTGGTTAGCGAAACATTTAAGATTGATTTGATACCAGTAGAGTTAGGGAGTTTTGATGTGATAATCGGTATGGACTGGTTGAAAGAAGTGAAAGCAGAGATCGTTTGTTACAAAAATGCAATTCGCATTATACGAGAAAAAGGAAAACCCTTAATGGTGTACGGAGAAAAGGGCAACACGAAGCTACATATTATTAGTAATTTGAAGGCACAAAAACTAATAAGAAAAGGTTGCTATGCTGTTCTAGCACACGTCGAGAAAGTACAAACTGAAGAAAAGAGCATCAATGATGTTCCCATTGCAAAAGAATTTCCCGATGTATTTCCGAAAGAATTACCGGGATTACCCCCACATCGATCCGTTGAATTTCAAATAGATCTTGTACCAGGAGCTGCACCAATAGCTCGTGCTCCATACAGACTCGCACCCAGCGAGATGAAAGAACTGCAAAGCCAATTACAAGAACTTTTAGAGCGTGGTTTCATTCGACCAAGCACATCACCGTGGGGAGCTCCTGTTTTGTTTGTCAAGAAGAAAGATGGTACATTCAGGTTGTGTATCGACTACCGAGAGTTGAACAAACTTACCATCAAGAACCGCTACCCACTACCGAGAATCGACGACTTATTTGATCAACTACAAGGCTCGTCTGTTTATTCAAAGATTGACTTACGTTCCGGGTATCATCAAATGCGGGTGAAAGAAGATGATATTCCAAAGACTGCTTTCAGAACACGTTACGGTCATTACGAGTTTATGGTCATGCCGTTTGGTTTAACTAATGCACCAGCTGTGTTCATGGACCTTATGAACCGAGTGTGTGGACCATACCTTGACAAGTTTGTCATTGTTTTCATTGATGACATACTTATTTACTCAAAGAATGACCAAGAACACGGTGAACATTTGAGAAAGGTGTTAGAAGTATTGAGGAAGGAAGAATTGTACGCTAAGTTTTCAAAGTGTGCATTTTGGTTGGAAGAAGTTCAATTCCTCGGTCACATAGTGAACAAAGAAGGTATTAAGGTGGATCCGGCAAAGATAGAAACTGTTGAAAAGTGGGAAACCCCGAAAACTCCGAAACACATACGCCAGTTTTTAGGACTAGCTAGTTACTACAGAAGGTTCATCCAAGACTTTTCCAGAATAGCAAAACCCTTGACTGCATTAACGCATAAAGGGAAGAAATTTGAATGGAATGATGAACAAGAGAAAGCGTTTCAGTTATTGAAGAAAAAGCTAACTACGGCACCTATATTGTCATTGCCTGAAGGGAATGGTGATTTTGTGATTTATTGTGACGCATCAAAGCAAGGTCTCGGTTGTGTATTAATGCAACGAACGAAGGTGATTGCTTATGCATCTAGACAATTGAAGATTCACGAACAAAATTATACGACGCATGATTTGGAATTAGGCGTTGTTGTTTTTGCATTAAAGACTTGGAGGCACTACTTATATGGGGTCAAAAGTATTATATATACCGACCACAAAAGTATTCAACACATATTTAATCAGAAACAACTGAATATGAGGCAGCGTAGGTGGATTGAATTATTGAATGATTACGACTTTGAGATTCGTTACCACCCGGGGAAGGCATATGTGGTAGCCGATGCCTTGAGCAGGAAGGACAGAGAACCCATTCGAGTAAAATCTATGAATATAATGATTCATAATAACCTTACTACTCAAATAAAGGAGGCGCAACTAGGAGTTTTAAAAGAGGGAAATTTAAAGGATGAAATACCCAAAGGATCGGAGAAGCATCTTAATATTCGGGAAGACAGAACCCGGTATAGGGCTGAAAGGATTTGGGTACCAAAATTTGGAGATATGAGAGAAATGGTACTTAGAGAAGCTCATAAAACCAGATACTCAATACATCCTGGAATGGGGAAGATGTACAAGGATCTCAAGAAACATTTTTGGTGGCCGGGTATGAAAGCCGATGTTGCTAAATACGTAGGAGAATGTTTGACGTGTTCTAAGGTCAAAGCTGAGCATCAGAAACCATCAGGTCTACTTCAACAACCCGAAATCCCGGAATGGAAATGGGAAAACATTACCATGGATTTCATCACTAAATTGCCAAGGACCGCAAGTGGTTTTGATACTATTTGGGTAATAGTTGATCGTCTCACCAAATCAGCACACTTCCTGCCAATAAGAGAAGATGACAAGATGGAGAAGTTAGCACGACTGTATTTGAAGGAAGTCGTCTCCAGACATGGAATACCAATCTCTATTATCTCTGATAGGGATGGCAGATTTATTTCAAGATTCTGGCAGACATTACAGCAAGCATTAGGAACTTGTCTAGACATGAGTACTGCCTATCATCCACAAACTGATGGGCAGAGTGAAAGGACGATACAAACGCTTGAAGACATGCTACGAGCATGTGTTATTGATTTCGGAAACAGTTGGGATCGACATCTACCGTTAGCAGAATTTTCCTACAACAACAGCTACCATTCAAGCATTGAGATTGCGCCGTTTGAAGCACTTTATGGTAGAAAGTGCAGGTCTCTGATTTGTTGGAGTGAAGTGGGGGATAGACAGATTACGGGTCCGGAGATTATACAAGAAACTACCGAGAAGATCATCCAAATTCAACAACGGTTGAAAACCGCCCAAAGTCGACAAAAGAGCTACGCTGACATTAAAAGAAAAGATATAGAATTTGAAATTGGAGAGATGGTCATGCTTAAAGTTGCACCTTGGAAAGGCGTTGTTCGATTTGCTAAACGAGGGAAATTAAATCCAAGGTATATTGGACCATTCAAGATTATTGATCGTGTCGGACCAGTAGCTTACCGACTTGAGTTACCTCAACAACTCGCGGCTGTACATAACACTTTCCACATCTCGAATTTGAAGAAATATTTTGCTAAAGAAGATCTCACTATTCCGTTAGATGAAATCCAAATCAACGAAAAACTTCAATTCATCGAAGAACCCGTCGAAATAATGGATCGTGAGGTTAAAAGACTTAAGCAAAACAAGATACCAATTGTTAAGGTTCGATGGAATGCTCGTAGAGGACCCGAGTTCACCTGGGAGCGTGAAGATCAGATGAAGAAGAAATACTCGCATCTATTTCCAGAAGATTCGTCAACACCTTCAACAGCTTAAAATTTCGGGACGAAATTTATTTAACGGGTAGGTACTGTAGTGACCCGAACTTTTCCATGTTTATATATATTAATTGGGATTGATATTTACATGATTAAATGTTTCCAACATGTTAAACAATCAAACTTGTTAAGACTTGATTAATTGAAATATGTTTCATATAGACAATTGACCACCCAAGTTGACCGGTGATTCACGAACGTTAAAACTTGTAAAAACTATATGATGACATATATATGGATATATATATAGTTAACATGATACTATGATAAGTAAACATATCATTAAGTATATTAACAATGAACTACATATGTAAAAACAAGACTACTAACTTAATGATTTTTAAAAGAGACATATATGTAACGATTATCGTTGTAAAGATGTTTAATGTATATATATCATATTAAGAGATATTCATACATGATAATATCATGATAATATAATAATTTAAAATCTCATTTGATATTATAAACATTGGGTTAACAACATTTAACAAGATCGTTAACCTAAAGGTTTCAAAACAACACTTACATGTAACGACTAACGATGACTTAACGAATCAGTTAAAATGTATATACATGTAGTGTTTTAATATGTATTTATACACTTTTGGAAGACTTCAATACACTTATCAAAATACTTCTACTTAACAAAAATGCTTACAATTACATCCTCGTTCAGTTTCATCAACAATTCTACTCGTATGCACCCGTATTCGTACTCGTACAATACACAGCTTTTAGATGTATGTACTATTGGTATATACACTCCAATGATCAGCTCTTAGCAGCCCATGTGAGTCACCTAACACATGTGAGAGCCATCATTTAGCAACTAGCATGAAATATCTCATAAAATTACAAAAATATGAGTAATCATTCATGACTTATTTACATGAAAACAAAATTACATATCCTTTATATCTAATCCATACACCAACGACCAAAAACACCTACAAACACTTTCATTCTTCAATTTTCTTCATCTAATTGATCTCTCTCAAGTTCTATCTTCAAGTTCTAAGTGTTCTTCATATATTCTACAAGTTCTAGTTACATAAAATCAAGAATACTTTCAAGTTTGCTAGCTCACTTCCAATCTTGTAAGGTGATCATCCAACCTCAAGAAATCTTTGTTTCTTACAGTAGGTTATCATTCTAATACAAGGTAATAATCATATTCAAACTTTGGTTCAATTTCTATAACTATAACAATCTTATTTCAAGTGATGACCTTACTTGAACTTGTTTTCGTGTCATGATTCTGCTTCAAGAACTTCGAGCCATCCAAGGATCCATTGAAGCTAGATTCATTTTTCACTTTTCCAGTAGGTTTATCCAAGGAACTTAAGGTAGTAATGATGTTCATAACATCATTCGATTCATACATATAAAGCTATCTTATTCGAAGGTTTAAACTTGTAATCACTAGAACATAGTTTAGTTAATTCTAAACTTGTTCGCAAACAAAAGTTAATCCTTCTAACTTGACTTTTAAAATCAACTAAACACATGTTCTATATCTATATGATATGCTAACTTAATGATTTAAAACCTGGAAACACGAAAAACACCGTAAAACCGGATTTACGCCGTCGTAGTAACACCGCGGGCTGTTTTGGGTTAGTTAATTAAAAACTATGATAAACTTTGATTTAAAAGTTGTTATTCTGAGAAAATGATTGTTATTATGAACATGAAACTATATCCAAAAATTATGGTTAAACTCAAAGTGGAAGTATGTTTTCTAAAATGGTCATCTAGACGTCGTTCTTTCGACTGAAATGACTACCTTTACAAAAATGACTTGTAACTTATTTTTCCGACTATAAACCTATACTTTTTCTGTTTAGATTCATAAAATAGAGTTCAATATGAAACCATAGCAATTTGATTCACTCAAAACGGATTTAAAATGAAGAAGTTATGGGTAAAACAAGATTGGATAATTTTTCTCATTTTAGCTACGTGAAAATTGGTAACAAATCTATTCCAACCATAACTTAATCAACTTGTATTGTATATTATGTAATCTTGAGATACCATAGACACGTATACAATGTTTCGACCTATCATGTCGACACATCTATATATATTTCGGAACAACCATAGATACTCTATATGTGAATGTTGGAGTTAGCTATACAGGGTTGAGGTTGATTCCAAAATATATATAGTTTGAGTTGTGATCAATACTGAGATACGTATACACTGGGTCGTGGATTGATTCAAGATAATATTTATCGATTTATTTCTGTACATCTAACTGTGGACAACTAGTTGTAGGTTACTAACGAGGACAGCTGACTTAATAAACTTAAAACATCAAAATATATTAAAAGTGTTGTAAATATATTTTGAACATACTTTGATATATATGTATATATTGTTATAGGTTCGTGAATCAACCAGTTGCCAAGTCTTACTTCCCGACGAAGTAAAAATCTGTGAAAGTGAGTTATAGTCCCACTTTTAAAATCTAATATTTTTGGGATGAGAATACATGCAGGTTTTGTAAATGATTTACAAAATAGACACAAGTACGTGAAACTACATTCTATGGTTGAATTATCAAAATCGAATATGCCCCTTTTTATTAAGTCTGGTAATCTAAGAATTAGGGAACAGACACCCTAATTGACGCGAATCCTAAAGATAGATCTATTGGGCCTAACAAACCCCATCCAAAGTACCGGATGCTTTAGTACTTCGAAATTTATATCATATCCGAAGGGTGTTCCGGAATGATGGGGATATTCTTATATATGCATCTTGTTAATGTCGGTTACCAGGTGTTCACCATATGAATGATTTTTATCTCTATGTATGGGATGTGTATTGAAATATGAAATCTTGTGGTCTATTATTATGATTTGATATATATAGGTTAAACCTATAACTCACCAACATTTTTGTTGACGTTTTAAGCATGTTTATTCTCAGGTGATTATTAAGAGCTTCCGCTGTCGCATACTTAAATAAGGACGAGATTTGGAGTCCATGCTTGTATGATATTGTGTAAAAACTGCATTCAAGGAACTTATTTTGTTGTAACATATTTGTATTGTAAACCATTATGTAATGGTCGTGTGTAAACAGGATATTTTAGATTATCATTATTTGATAATCTACGTAAAGCTTTTTAAACCTTTATTGATGAAATAAAGGTTATGGTTTGTTTTAAAATGAATGCAGTCTTTGAAAAACGTCTCATATAGAGGTCAAAACCTCGCAACGAAATCAATTAATATGGAACGTTTTTAATCAATAAGAACGGGACATTTCAGACTTGACCTAATTTGTTAGACAAATATTGACCAACACATAAATATATATAATTAATTTAGGTTCGTGAATCCGAGGCCAACCTTGCACTTGTTCAATGACGTTATATGTATTTTTACTACGAAATACAGTATGGTGAGTTTCATTATTCCCTTTATATATATATTTTTGGGCTGAGAATACATGCAAATACTTTATTAACTGTTTTACAATATTTATATGCGTGAGTTTCATTTGCCCTTTTTTCTCTTTACGTTTTTGGGCTGATAATACATGCAAATACTTTATTAACTGTTTTACAATAATTATATGCGTGAGTTTCATTAATCCCTTTTTAAATGCTTTTGCAATATATATTTTTGGGACTGAGAATACATGCGCTGTTTTTATAACTGTTTTACGAAATAGACACAAGTAATTGAAACTACATTATATGGTTGAATTATCGAAATCGAATATGCCCCTTTTTAGTCTAGTAATCTAAGAATTAGGGAACAGACACCTTAATTGACGCGAATCCTAAAGATAGATCTATCAGGCCCAACAAGCCCCATCCAAAGTAC